>NC_092343.1:119780000-120406250 GCF_046630445.1 Rutidosis leptorrhynchoides | reverse complement strand
TTTCATGCTATATGTAAAAAAAAGCGGTATTGTAAGTTTACAAGTTATTGTATAAAGGTTTGAATATGATTTTTTTTTTTTGTGATTAGTTTTTCATATAGAATTGTAGTAGTTGAAATGGTATGTTAGCTACTAAGTATGAACTTAACGGGTAGGTACTACCCGAATTAAAGAGTATAAAACGCTAATATGAAGAAAGAGCTTTTATAAATAAGTTCATATTACGCTACGAAATACCATTGACTACTCTTGATATTCTATATGATTAACTCGTTTCATTTGACTATTTTGAAGGAAATGGCACCGACTACTCGACACACCTTGAATATGAGCGAAGAGGAATTTCGTGCCTTTCTTGCTTCAAACATAGCCGCAGTACAGGATGCGCTACATACCAACAATAACCTTGGATCTAGCAGTACAGGAAATCGTGTAGGATGCACCTACAAAGAATTCACTGCCTGCAAACCTTTGGAATTTGATGGAACCGAAGGACCGATCGGATTGAAACGGTGGACCGAGAAGGTTGAATCGGTGTTTGCCATAAGTAAGTGTACTGAAGAGGACAAAGTGAAGTACGCTATGCATACCTTCACAGGTTCTGCGTTAACATGGTGGAATACCTATCTAGAGCAAGTGGGACAAGATGATGCTTACGCACTACCATGGTCAGCATTCAAGCACTTGATGAACGAGAAGTACCGTCCCAGAACAGAGGTCAATAAGCTCAAGACAGAACTTAGAGGGTTAGAAACCCAAGGATTTGATATTACCACGTACGAAAGACGATTTACAGAATTATGCCTATTGTGTCCGGGAGCGTTCGAAGATGAGGAAGAGAAGATCGACGCGTTTGTGAAAGGATTACCGGAAAGAATCCAAGAAGATATAAGTTCACATGAGCCCACCTCCATACAACATGCATGTAGAATGGCTCATAAACTAGTGAACCAGATTGAAGAAAGAATTAAAGAACGGACTGCTGAAGAGGCCAATGTGAAGCAAGTCAAAAGAAAGTGGGAGGAAAACGGTGATAAGAATCACCAATACAACAACAACAGCAATTACAACAATAATCGCAACAACTATCCCAACAATCGCAACATCAATCGCAACTACAACAAACGGCCCAACAACAACAACAACAACAACAACAGCAACTACAACAATCATCCCAACAACAATAATAACCGCAACAACAACAACAACAATCAGAAGCAGCTATGCCAAAGGTGTGAAAAGTATCACTCGGGGTTCTGCACCAAATTTTGCAACAAGTGTAAAAGAAATGGTCATAGCGCGGCGAAGTGTGAGGTCTACGGACCAGGGGTTAACAGAACGAAAGGAACAAATGGTGTCGGAACGACTAATGGCGGAGCAAGTAGTGTCGGAGCAAGTTATGCCAATGTAGTTTGTTATAAATGTGGAAAACCGGGCCACATTATTAGAAATTGCCCGAACCAGGAGAACACGAATGGACAAGGCTGCGGAAGAGGTTTCAATATTAATGCGGCAGAAGCACAGGAAGACCCAGAGCTTGTTATGGGTACGTTTCTTATTGACAATAAATCTACTTACGTTTTATTTGATTTCGGGTGCGGATAGAAGCTATATGAGTAGAGATTTTTGTGCTAAATTAAGTTGTCCATTGACGCCTTTGGATAGTAAATTTTTACTCGAATTAGCAAATGGTAAATTAATTTCAGCAGATGATATATGTCGGAATCGAGAAATTAAACTGGTTAGCGAAACATTTAAGATTGACTTGATACCAGTAGAGTTAGGGAGTTTCGATGTGATAATCGGTATGGATTGGTTGAAAGAAGTGAAAGCAGAGATCGTATGTTATAAAAATACAATTCGCATTGTACGAGAAGAAGGAGAACCCTTAATGGTGTACGGAGAAAAGGGCAACACGAAGCTACATCTTATTAGTAATTTGAAGGCACAAAAACTAATAAGAAAAGGTTGCTATGCTGTTCTAGCACACGTCGAGAAAGTACAAACTGAAGAAAAGAGCATCAATGATGTTCCCGTCGCAAAAGAATTTACCGATGTATTTCCGAAAGAATTACCGGGACTACCTCCACATCGATCCGTTGAATTTCAAATAGATCTTGTACCAAGAGCTGCACCAATAGCTCGTGCTCCTTACAGACTCGCACCCAGCGAGATGAAAGAACTGCAAAGCCAATTACAAGAACTTTTAGAGCGTGGTTTCATTCGACCAAGCACATCACCGTGGAGAGCTCCTGTTTTGTTTGTCAAGAAGAAAGATGGTACATTCAGGTTGTGTATCGACTACCGAGAGTTGAACAAACTTACCATCAAGAACCGCTACCCACTACTGAGAATCGACGACTTATTTGATCAACTACAAGGCTCGTCTGTTTATTCAAAGATTGACTTACGTTCCGGGTATCATCAAATGCGGGTGAAAGAAGATGATATTCCAAAGACTGCTTTCAGAACACGTTACGGTCATTACGAGTTTATGGTCATGCCGTTTGGTTTAACTAATGCACTAGCTGTGTTCATGGACCTTATGAACCGAGTGTGTGGACCATACCTTAACAAGTTTGTCATTGTTTTCATTGATGACATACTTATTTACTCAAAGAATGACCAAGAACACGATGAACATTTGAGAAAGGTGTTAGAAGTATTGAGGAAGGAAGAATTGTACGCTAAGTTTTCAAAGTGTGCATTTTGGTTGAAAGAAGTTCAATTCCTCGGTCACATAGTGAACAAAGAAGGTATTAAGGTGAATCCGGCAAAGATAGAAACTGTTGAAAAGTGGGAAACCCCGAAAACTCCGAAACACATACGCCAGTTTTTAGGACTAGCTGGTTACTACAGAAGGTTCATCCAAGACTTTTCCAGAATAGCAAAACCCTTGACTGCATTAACGCATAAAGGGAAGAAATTTGAATGGAAGGATGAACAAGAGAAAGCGTTTCAGTTATTGAAGAAAAAGCTAACTACGGCACCTATATTGTCATTGCCTGAAGGGAATAATGATTTTGTGATTTATTGTGACGCATCAAAGCAAGGTCTCGGTTGTGTATTAATGCAACGAACGAAAGTAATTGCTTATGCGTCTAGACAATTGAAGATTCACGAACAAAATTATACGACACATGATTTGGAATTAGGCGCGGTTGTTTTTGCATTAAAGACTTGGAGGCACTAATTATATGGGGTCAAAAGTATTATATATACCGACCACAAAAGTCTTCAACACATATTTAATCAGAAACAACTGAATATGAAGCAGCGTAGGTGGATTGAATTGTTGAATGATTACGACTTTGAGATTCGTTACCACCCGGGGAAGGCAAATGTGGTAGCCGACGCCTTGAGCAGGAAGGACAGAGAACCCATTCGAGTAAAATCTATGAATATAATGATTCATAATAACCTTATTACTCAAATAAAGGAGGCGCAACAAGGAGTTTTAAAAGAGGGAAATTTAAAGGATGAAATACCCAAAGGATCGGAGAAGCATCTTAATATTCGGGAAGACGGAACCCGGTATAGGGCTGAAAGGATTTGGGTACCAAAATTTGGAGATACGAGAGAAATGGTACTTAGAGAAGCTCATAAAACCAGATACTCAATACATCCTGGAACGAGGAAGATGTACAAAGATCTCAAGAAACATTTTTGGTGGCCGGGTATGAAAGCCGATGTTGCTAAATACGTAGGAGAATGTTTGACGTGTTCTAAGGTCAAAGCTGAGCATCAGAAACCATCAAGTCTACTTCAACAACCCGAAATCCCGGAATGGAAATGGGAAAACATTACCATGGATTTCATCACTAAATTGCCAAGGACTACAAGTGGTTTTGATACTATTTGGGTAATAGTTGATCGTCTCACCAAATCAGCACACTTCCTGCCAATAAGAGAAAATTACAAGATGGAGAAGTTAGCACGACTGTATTTGAAGGAAGTTGTCTCCAGACATGGAATACCAATCTCTATTATCTCTAATAGGGATGACAGATTTATTTCAAGATTCTGGCAGACATTACAGCAAGCATTAGGAACTCGTCTAGACATGAGTACTGCCTATCATCTACAAACTGATGGGCAGAGTGAAAGGACGATACAAACGCTTGAAGACATGCTACGGGCATGAGTTATTGATTTCGAAAATAGTTGGGATCGACATCTACCGTTAGCAGAATTTTCCTACAACAATGATGTTATGCGAGGTGTATATGAAATAGCTTATATTTTACTAGGAAAAACTATTAAATACGATACAATTTTACACAAGATATTTATTTATTTATAGAATGGATATACTTAAACCTTGCTACAACACTTATAGGCAGTGTACCTAATCGTACAGTAGTGTAGTTTTTAGTAAGTCTGGTTCGTTCCACAGGGAATCTTTAAATAAAGCTTAACGCTATATTAGTTTTATTTTATAAAAATACAAATATATATAAGTAATATTATTATTATAAAAGGGGGGGTTTTACCGTTTAATGACCGGTTTGTCGATTTTTAAAACTTTAGTCGCAGTTAAAACCTAAAGTAAAATATTAAAATAAATACAAAACTTAATTTAAAGCGTAAAGTAAAGAACGATAATGAAATTGCGATAAATAAAAGTGCGATAATATAAAATTGCAATATTTAAAAAGTACGATAATTAAAAATGCAATTAAATACAATAACAATAAATAAAAGTGCGATAATTAGAAGTGCAATTAAATATAAAATAAAGGAAATTAAATATGAAATAAAAGAATTATGCTTATTTAAACTTCCGTAATCATGATGTTTGACGTGTTGATTTTAGTTTTATTCCCATGGGTTAATTGTTCTTCGTCCTGGATTATTTAATATGTCCATACGGATTTGTCCATAATAGTCCATCAGTCATAAATATAAAGAGCGAAAGCCTTCGTCAAATTATTCTTATTCCCGAAGTCAAATATTCCAACTAATTGGGGATTCGAATTGTAACAAGGTTTTAATACTTTGTTTAATGAATATACCAGGTTATCGACTGCGTGTAAACCAAGGTTTTACTACTTTGTTAACAATTACACCAATTACCCTTGAATGTAATTCATCCCTGTTTCAACAAGTCTATTAACTATTAATCCAGTTCCGTGTCCGGTAAAATGAATAATTATTGGTATTTATAGATATCCCGCCCACCGTACCCAGTCAAGCGTATGTGGTTATATATAAATACGTCGAATTATAAGTTTATATATTAAATTAACAAGGTATTGTTTAGTTAATATAAAACCCATTAATAGCCCATAGTCTAATTTCCACAAGTGTCGTTCTTTTATCCAAACCCCAATTATGGTACAAAGCCCAATTACCCAATTTTAGTAATTAGCCCAACATCATGATTACTTCGATTTAAATAAGCATAATAATAACTTAGCTACGAGACATTAATGAAAATAATATAAACATAACTTACAATGATTAAAAATAGCGTAGCGTTACACGGACAGAATTTCAACTTACACCCTTACAACATTCGCTAACATACTCTTATTATTAGGATTTAAAATTAAAATTAAAATTAAAATATAAATTATATATATATATTTACGTATATATTGAGAGAGAGAGATAGATTATGGATATTAAAACTCGTCGAATTGCGCTGGCTTTTATAGGGATTTTCAAAATTAGGGGCTCCGCTACTCGCGGCCCTTTCCTTCTTCAAACTCCGCAACTCGCGGAGTTCGATTTTATAGCTCACTCCATTTTGGATCCTTTCTTGCCGACTGATTATTATATAAATATAATATATATATATATATAATTTATATAATTAATTATATATTATATTATATTTATATACATAGTTAACTTGTAATTTTTAGTCCGTTGCGTCGAGCGTTGAGAGTTGACTCTGGTCCCGGTTCCGGATTTTCGAACGTCCTTACGTACAATTTAATATCTTGTACTTTGCGTTTTGAATCTTGTACTTTTGTAATTTCGAGACGTTTCTTATCAATAATTGGAACCTATTTGATTGTATTTTGTACTTTTGAGCTTTTTGGTCGTTTGCGTCTTCAATTCGTCGAATCTGTCTTTTGTCTTCACCTTTTATTATTTAAACGAATATCACTTGTAAATAGAACAATTGCAACTAAAAGCTTGTCTTTCTTGAGGAATAATGCTATGAAATATATGTTCGTTTTTAGCACTATCAAATATTCTCACACTTGAGCGTTGCTTGTCCTCAAGCAATATAGTCTTGAAATACTAGAATCACTTCTTTATTCTTCACACTTTGTACATCAGTGATTTCTATACGGCGGTATAAATAATGGTAGTAACGATGTGGTTTACAGTCCCACATGACTATAAAATTTAGATCCATTAAGGAAATTGGATCTTTATGAAAACATTTGATCTTTTGAAAATTAAATCTAGCTTTTACCCTATATAAGTTTTTCGGAATAACCCTTCACCGGTGTTTGCAAATTCTTTTTGTGGGTTTAGTGGGTTTCAGATTTGAAAATTTTAGCTCAAAACTTACGGTTTTGTGTCACCCACTTGCTAACCTTGTATTAGGAAAGCAACACGTCCAGTATACTTGCTCCGTATATTACCTTTCGATAAACTACCGTCCGGTTGTAAAGGAAAGCGTTGAACAAGCAACTGTTAAGGCAATGTCCCCTGACATGCTTTTAATTATGGTCTATAACGTGTCGGACGCAATTACTATCCTTGGTAGGAGCAATAGTAAAGCTCACCCTTATAATTTTTTGGTCTGGCACAAGGTCCTGTCTTTGACCATGCTATGCAACCACCGTTCTTACGGTTGACACCCGATTTGGTTCAGGTGACCTAATGAATTCCAGGTGAATTCCTAGGATTTTACGTTCAATGGTAATGAACGCATTGAAAATAGGTTTTCAGAAAACAAATCGGTTTGAAATTTTGATCAAATTATTTTCTCGTTCAAGCTCGAGTTTAGATATCATTGAATTCCATGAGTTTGTAATTCTCAATCTTTAAGGTCAATCTCAAGGATTGAGTAATATCAGGCTTAAAAGCTGATTTTTAATCTTTAAGGAGATTATCCTTTCTGGGGATCTGATTCATTAGTCTTATCCAGCTAATTTGCACGGCGTCCTCCCCATTTTACAAGACAGATTCTCTCATGGTTAAGATAAGGCTGACCACTTGGCGACCCTGTTTGATGCTGAGGTCCGTGGATTTCCTGCTGATTTTAGAGATGACTTTTCTAGATTTTTCGTCAACCTACAGCTGGTCTGGACGAAAACTTCATGACCTAAATCAAGAAGCGCGTTTCTTTTTCGGAAGACTTTACTTCCTTTTAAATGATGGAATTGATTCATCGTGTAGATCCATCTTTCTTACAGTAAATCGGGTAAAACTTTTTAGTTTAGTCCAAAACAAAAGTATTTTCAATTATTTGTTACAGAAATATGTGACATATGTTTAAAATAACTTGGTAATTTTCCCACACTTGGCTTTTATTTTCCTTTTTATTGTCCTCTATTCCATTTTAAATGAATTCTAATATTTTGGTTTGTTTCTCAATTTATGTCCTTTCCGAGGTAACAATAATTTCGGTGTTAACACCTAGTTTTATCGTTCATGAATATGTATAAACATGATTTTGAGCTCATTTAATTGAAAATTTTGAAAAATTTACTAGAATTGGGTAGTCAGTATATAAGACTAGGGCTGTTCTTTATTATCAGAGAGCACCAGATTCTAATACAACTACTGCGTTACTAGTATTTTTAATGGTAACCAAGTGTATAAAGTAAAAATTTTAAAATTCCGAAAGAATTTAACCCCTTCTCACACTTAAGATCTTGCAATGCCCTCATTTGCAAGAAATTAGTAACAATTTAAATTATTGAGGGTGATTAGCGCAGAAAAATGATTAAATTTTACCAAAGTTTCCAAACATATTGTTGTTTGTGTTGAATGATAAATGGTGCACATCATTTGTCCATTCCGTCTTGTTGTTATTTCACATATATTTTGCATCTTGTCGTCAAAATTAGTTGCTTTTGCTGAACTTAATGCCAGTTTTTCAAAATACTTTATTTTACCCTGTTGTGTACATAAGATAAACTGCAAACATATATACATATTTTTGAAGTTTGGTATATTACCCCACATTCAAAAATTATTAAAATATAATAATAAAAGTTAGAAAATTTTAAAAACTATTACAATATCAACATAAGTGCTAAATGTAGTAACATTACAAAAAATAAAATAAATGAAACTAAATAAACTAGGGTTGTTACTGATACCAGTAGGGGTTCC
This sequence comes from Rutidosis leptorrhynchoides, assembly GCF_046630445.1. Classification (NCBI taxonomy): domain Eukaryota; kingdom Viridiplantae; phylum Streptophyta; class Magnoliopsida; order Asterales; family Asteraceae; genus Rutidosis; species Rutidosis leptorrhynchoides. The sequence continues at coordinate 120,397,943 of NC_092343.1, read as the reverse complement.
ATGCATAACCGTATGTGTTATAAAATGCTTCAGCTGGGTTATAAGTAGGATACGGTGGTTGCATATCTATAGACCAGGGAGGAAATATGGGCGTTGGAGTAGGAATATAGTTTCTACCTACATGTTGGCAATGAGCTATGATTTGGTTTTGAGGAACTTGCCAATCTTCAAATGCTCGATGTCTAGCATTTTCATATTCTTGTGAAGCTATAAACCTTTGCATTTCTGTCATTTCATTTCCCCCTCCCACATTACCTGGCTGTTGATTTCTCTCAACCTGTGGATGTCTTCAATTATATCTTACTGCGGCGTTATTTCGCCTCTTCAAAACTTTAGCACCATGATATACATTTAAACCAATTGTATCGTGGGGTTCTGGTTCTTCGATTAATAATCCCCCCGACTTATATCCACATTGAGATACTCAACAATTAATGTAATAAATATACCACCTCCTATTATATTGTGCAGTCTCATCCCCTTAACCATAGCTGATAAATAATAACCCACACAATAAGGTATACTTACAGCGCTTTGTGGGTCTCGAATACACATATGGTAAAATAAATCTTGCTCATTTACCTTTTCCTTATTCTTACCTCGTTGTGTAATCGAATTGGCTAAAAACCTGTGAATTACTCTTAATTCAGCTCTATCTATATCCAAATAAGAGTAATTTCCCCCTTTAAATCGGTGATGGCTAGTCATTTGACTCCATACACCATGCGTATCAAAATTTTCATCAATCTTCCTACCATTCAATATCAACCCTCGACAATCGGCAGATGCTAGCTCCTCAGGCGTATATATACGTAAGGCCTGAGCCATGTCTAGTAGAGACATGTGGCGCATCGAACCTCCTAACAAAAATCTAATAAAACTTCGATCGGTTAAACTAGCTACCCGATCATTTATTTCTATACTACACAATAATTCTTCACACCATACTTTATATACAGGTCTACGCATGTTGAATAATCGTACCCAATCGTTAAAAGTAGAATTACCATACCTCTGTGTAAGTAATTCTCTAATTGGCTCGGCCAATTCTACAGCTTCTAATGGTCCCCATTCTATTACCCTAGGTACTTCAACAGCCTTAGAATGAAGAGTGTGCAAGTTCCTTTGGTATTTTGGATAATCTATCCAACGTCTGTCTAATCTCAAGTTCGGGTGCACATTTTCCACGTGCATATCTGAAAATGTCATAACTGGATGAGGTATATCTTGTTTGTAATAGTTATCAACATCCTGTTGTTCCGCATTCTCAGGAGGAGCATTGCGAGCTTGGGATGAAGATTCACCCCTTTCAGTCTGCAAAACACATCAAACACAATTTTTGTGCATCCAAATATGCATTAGTGTCAGCAAAATCATCAATCAAAATAATTACAATGACATGTTCAATTTATATCAAACTTATGCTCATTTTCATATTTTTATCAAATCTACACTTTTTCAAATAAGCATATACGAAAATGTTCACCAAGTTCATAAGCATTCAACTCATATAAGATGTCAAAATAATCATTATTAGCAATTAAACAGGTTTTAAATGGCATTATCTCTCAAAATCAAGTTCATGAATTTTAGACTTGAAAAAGTCCACTTTAATTCTCAAAAACCAAGTTTAGGCTCAAAGTTTGGATCATTTAACTACCTAAACATGTTACACTACTTAATTTAGCAACAATTCATGACAAAAATCGGTCATAACCTGTTTATATCAAAAAGCCCCAAATTGCTCAAAAACACAAACCCTAGATTACTCAAAATTTGAAGTTTAAGGCTTCTAATTATGTTAAATAGCATCAATCTAGGTTATACAAGCATAATACATAAGCAATTTAAGTATAATTACACTAAAAAACATCAAAATCGAATTGGGTATAAAATTGCTCAAGAACACTAATTTTCGAATTAAATGGTGTTTTGGTGTAGAAATTTACCGTTTTTCTTGAGTAATTCCTTGATAGCATCCTTCTCAACATGATTTTAGTAAAAAATGTGATGATTTTTGGTGAAAAATTTCGATTTTGGGAGTGTTTTTCGCTGTGTTTTCGTAGTATTTTTGTGTGTGGTGTGTGGACTGATCTGTTTCTTTACGTTTTATTTTTTTCTGGATTTTGCAAGCTCCGCGACTTGCGGTGTTTGCCCTTTACAAACTCCGCGAGTCGCGGCCTCTTTTTTTTATATATAAAAATCTTAACTTATAAACAATTAAGTAATTAATTTTAAAATTTTGTTTCCCTTGTTATTTAGGACGAGGTCGTTTCGGATCGATGTCCTAGTCCGTCCCTCGACAAAATTTTAAAATTTGTCTTTTTGTAGCGATTGTTTTAAAAGCTAAGATTTTTGGGTTTTTTTAATGTTTTTGGCATACTTTAATTCAATAAGATTAAAAATAATGATAATAAAAGTTCTCGTCCCTCCCTTGGGTAGAGCAATTTCGGTTCAACGACCTAGTCTTCAACTCACGACGAATTTTTAAAAATCATATTTTTAATTTAGCGAAATAAAGTAAATTTTTTTGTTTTTAAATTCACACCAAACTTAAATTAAAATGCATAAAATTCAAAATTAATATTAAAAATTCACACCAAACTTAAATTAAATTTTGTTTTTATACATACAAACTTATATTAAAAATATTAATTTTTTCAAATATTTACAATTTTAAATATATATTAATTTTAAAAACATGGTAAAAATAAAATTAAAAATCTTTTTGGCTTTTATCCCACTTTAATCAATCAAATATTATCAAAAATATGCGCCCCTCTTTTCGGTAAAGTAATTTCGGTTCCATGACCTAATTTAACTCATGACGAATTTTTAAAATATTTTGGGTTGATTGATTAAAGATATTTATACCTTAAGAATAAACGTTAAATTTCGCAGTGATGTAATAAATTTTTGTATGATATCAATAATTTCGGTAGCAAGACCTAATTTTATTGAATACCAATTTAATACTTTATAGCGAACAAATTAGCGTTTATTATCAAAAGGTTAAAAATAAAAATAAAAAATAAAAATGAAAACTGTACAAACTTACCTGTGAAATATATTTCTTAGTGATATGCTCTAGCCCACTCATAAGATAGTCGGACTAATTGATTTTCCATGGCTACATAGGCGTAACCTCGAGCATTTAATGTTTTTTCTTCTAAACATATGAACGGTCCGTCTCTGCATAAAGTAACAAATTCGGTATTTGAATAGGTTTGATTATTTGAACATTTACCTTCGTGTGACCATTTTCCGCATTTGTGACATTTTTCAAGGTGTCGTGCTCTTCTTTTCGCTGCGGATTTTGATTTTCCTTTACCAAATTGTAACTTATTATCTTCGCATCTGGATTATTTTCTTACTCCGTCCAATTTACCTCTGATTAATGATACTATTTCACTCGGAAGTGTGTCATTATTACGTTTAGTGATCAAAGCGTGTAGCATTAGACCATGGTTTAGTTCACAGGAAGTCTTCATTTCGTAAAAACCTAAAAAAAAAATAAAAATTCATAATGGGGGGAGAAGACTAGTTCTTTAGGGTCTGCTAGGGAAAGACCATTCGGGTTCCATTTTCGAGAACTACACGAAAACAGAAAATCTAACTCTAACAAAAATACATATTATCCTTTAAAGACTTGATTCTCCCCACACTTAGTTAGCGGTGGTATCGAAATTATGATTAACTTCGTTGTCAACTTCCATCGGACCATGTATGTAATGTTTAACTCTGTGACCATTAACTTTAAATTCAATCCCATTTGAATTTATCAATTCTACTGTTCCGTATGTAAAAACTCTTTTGACTATGAATGGTCCAGACCATCTTGATTTCAATTTTCCAGGAAATAGCTTGAATCGTGAATTGAAAAGAAGAACTTTGTCTCCTTCTTTGAATTCTTTTGAACTTCTGATTCTTTTATCATGCCATTTCTTCGTTCTTTCCTTATGGATTAATGAATTTTCGTATGCTTCATGTCTTAATTCTTCTAATTAGTTTAATTGACTTAACCGTCGACGTCCAGCTTCATGTAAATCAAGATTACATGTCTTCAAAGCCCAAAATGCTTTGTGTTCAATTTCTACTGGAAGATGACATGCTTTTCCGTAAACGAGTCTAAAAGGTATGGTTCCAATTGGAGTTTTGTAGGCTGTTCTAAAAGCCCAGATTGCATCCTCCAATTTAATGGACCATTCCTTCGGATTTGATCCTACGGTTTTCTCTAGAATACATTTTAATGCTCGGTTGGTATTTTCAACTTGTCCACTTGTTTGTGGATGATATGCAGTGGAGATTTTATGAGTTACTCCATATCTTTTAAGAACTTTCTCAAGTTGATTATTACAGAAATGAGTACCCCGATCACTTATTAAAGCTTTCGATGTTCCAAACCTTGCAAAAAGACGTTTTAAAAAGTTGACTACAACTCGTGCATCGTTAGTTGGGAGATCCTGTCAATGGCTACGAGAATATATAGATTATTATGAGATTTTGGAAATGGACCCATAAAGTCAATACCCCAAATGTCAAATACTTCACATACTTGAATGACATTTTGTGGCATTTCATCACGTTGACTTATTTTTTCGGCCCTTTGACAAGCATCACAGGATTTGCAAAGAAGGTGTGCGTCTTTGTAAATTGTAGGCCAATAGAATCCAGCATCATAAACTTTTCTTGCTGTTAGTTGAGGCCCATAATGCCCTCCTGTTGGTCATGTGTGACAATGGTTTAAAATTTTACTAGCTTCATCTCCGAATACACATCGGCGTATTATTCCATCTGAACAACTTTTAAACAGATGTGGATCTTCCCAGAAATAATGTTTTATATCACTAAAGAATTTCTTTCGTTTTTGGTACGATAATCCTTTTTCAAGGAATCCACATACTAAGTAGTTTGCATAGTCTGCAAACCATGGAATTTCATTATAATCTATCTTCAATAGATATTCATCAGGAAAGTTGTCTTGTATGGCTGATTCATTTAGAACTTCTAATTCAGGATTTTCAAGACGAGAAAGATGATCAGCGGCGAGATTTTCTGCTCCTCTTTTATCTCGGATTTCAATATCAAACTCTTGTAAGAGTAAGATCCAATGGATTAATCGTGGTTTGGCATCTTGTTTCGAAAATAGGTATCTAAGAGCAGAATGGTCGGTATAGACCACCGTTTTAGCTAGAATGAGATATGAGCGAAATTTGTCAAAAGCAAAGACAATAGCAAGGAGTTCTTTTTCAGTAGTTGTGTAATTTGTTTGTGCTCCTTGTAATGTCTTACTAGCATAATATATAGGTTGAAATCGTTTTTCAATCCTTTGTCCTAAAACGGCTCCCATTGCAAAATCACTTGCATCACACATTAGTTCAAACGGTAGATTCCAATTTGGTGTTATCATGATCGGCGCATTAGTGAGTTTCTCTTTAAGAATATTAAAAGATTTGATGTATTCATCTGAAAAGATGAATGGAGCATCCTTTTCTAGAAGTTTATTCATAGGAGTGGCAATTTTAGAAAAATCTTTTATGAAACGTCGGTAAAAACCGGCATGCCCTAGAAAACTCCTAACTCCTCTAACATTGGTGGGATGTGGAAGTTTAGCAATTACATCTACTTTAGCTCTATCCACTTCAATTCCTTCCTTTGAAATTTTATGTCCAAGAACGATGCCTTCCTTTACCATGAAATGGCATTTCTCCCAATTAAGTACTAGATTTGATTGTTCGCATCTAATAAGCATTCGTTCAAGATTAACTAAACATGATTCAAATGTATCACCGAAGACTGAAAAGTCATCCATGAAAACTTTCCTGCATTCTTCTATCATGTCGTGAAAAATCACCATCATGCACCTTTGAAAGGTTGCAGGGGCATTGCAAAGTCCAAATGGCATGCGTTTGTAAGCAAAAGTACCATAAGGGCATGTGAATGTGGTTTTCTCTTGGTCTTCGGGTGCTATTGGAATTTGAAAGTATCCGGAAAATCCATCAAGAAAACAATAGTAACTGTTTTCGGCTAATCTTTCCAACATTTGATCAATGAAAGGTAAGGGAAAGTGATCTTTTCTGGTGGCGTCATTTAATTTTCTATAATCAATACACACACGCCATCCTGTTACAGTCCTAGTAGGAATAAGCTAATTTTTCTCATTTGTAATGACAGTCATGCCACCCTTCTTAGGTACGCATTGAACTGGGCTTACCCATGGACTATCAGAGATTGGATAAATTAAACCTGCATCTAGCAGTTTAATAATTTCTTTCTTAACTACATCTTGCATATTAGGATTTAGTCTTCGTTGGCGTTGCACATACGTTTTATGACCTTCTTCCATAAGGATTTTATGTGTGCAATACGAAGGACTTATTTCTTTAATATCATGAATCTTTCATGCAATGGCCGGTTTATGAGCTTTCAACACAGAAATGAGTTGTGATTTCTCATTTTCAGTAAGAGAAGACGATATTATTACAGGTAATTCAGATTCACCATGTAAATAAGCATATTCCAAATGGTTTGGAAGTGGCTTTAACTCTAATGTCGGAGGTTCTTCTATCGATGATTTGTATCGATATCTGTCTTCTTCTTTTAGCATTTGAATTTCTTCTGTTGTTGGTTCATATCCATTAGCTATAAGTGTAGCTAACATTTCAGTTTCATCAATTGGTTCAGTACCTTCTCCTAAAGAACATTCTCCTGTTCCTTGTAATTCTGGAAATTCTTCTAACAATTCTGCATGTGAATCTATAGTTTGAATATAATAACATGTATCATCTGCAGATTTCGGTTGTTGCATTGCTTTATCAACTGAAAAGGTAACACTCTCGTCTTCTATACTTAGGGTCAGTTTCTTACCAAACACGTCTATCATTGCTTTAGCCGTGTTTAAGAATGGTCTTCCTAATATGAGAGGAACTTGAGAATCTTCTTCCATGTCCAGAACAACAAAATCTACCGGAAATACTAAAGTACCAACTTTAACTAGCATGTTCTCCATTATCCCTCTAGGATATTTTATTGATCGATCGGCTAGTTGTATGCTTATTCTTATTGGTTTCAATTCTCCAAGGTCTAGTTTAGCGTATAGTGAATACGGCATTAAATTTATACTAGCACCTAAATCTGCCAATGCTTCTATTGAACTAAGACTTCCCAGAAAACATGGAATTATGAAACTTCCTGGATCAGATAGTTTTTCTGGTATCTTATTCAACAGCACTGCTGAACAATTAGCATTCATAGTAACGGTCGAGAGTTCTTCCATTTTCTTTCTATTCGTGATCAGATCTTTCAAGAATTTAGTATATCTAGGCATTCCTGAAATCACATCAATGAAAGGAAGATTGACATTTATTTGTTTAAAAATATCCAAGAATTTGGATTGCTCGGCTTCAAGTTTCTCTTTTTTCATTTTACTTGGGTAAGAAAGTGGTGGTTGGTATGGTTTAACATAAGGTTTAGCCTTAACTGTGTTATCTTCATTAACCTTTTCAACTACCGGTTCTTTTTCCTTATCTTGTTCAGGTTGTGGTTCTTATGGAGTAGGAATAGCTTCATCAGAAATTACAGGTATTTCAGGTGGTTTAAGTGTTGTACCACTTCTTGTGGTAATGGCTTTAGCTGTTTCATTTCGGGGGTTTGCATTTGTATTACTAGGTAAACTTCCCGGTTTTCTTTCACCTATTAACCTTGCTAGGTTACTTACTTCTTGTTCCAAGTTTTGAATAGAAGCTTGTTGATTTCTAAATGCTTGAGCATTTTGTTCATTAGTTTGTTTTTGAGATGTGAAAAACTGCGTTTGAGTTTCAACTAGCTTCGTCATCATATCTTCTAAATTCGGGTTTTTATCATCGGTTTGTGGTGGTTTGTTTTGAAAATTAGGTCTTTGCTGATTGTAAGTATTGTTGGATACTTGTTGATTACTTGGACCTTGTTGGTTGTTGTATGGAATATTTCGGTTATAATTCTGGTTTTGATTGTAGATCGGTCTTGGCGGTTGATAATTATTCTGATAATTATTTCCAGGCCTTTGGTTTATATATGAAATATTCTCTCTTTGTTCCATTGTTAGCTCAATACTGAGATAATCTTTTGTCAAATGTGGTCCTCCACACTGCTCACAACTAATTCGTATTGAGTGAATATCCTTAGTCATCTTTTCCATTCGTCTCTCGACAGCATCTATCTTTGCGAAAATGGAATCTAAGTCATGGCTAGAATCGGCTCTAGCTGCTTTAGATGATCTAACGATATCTTTTTCTTGGTGCCACTCATGTGAGTGGGAAGCAGTGTTATCAATAATTTTATAAGCATCAGTTTCTGTTTTCTTCATAATAGAACCACCAGCTGCTATATCTATGTCTTTTCTTGTAGTGATGTCGCATCCTTGGTAGAATATTTGTACTATTTGACAAGTGTCTAAACCATGTTGCGGACATCCTCTTAATAACTTTCCAAATCTTGTCCACGCCTCATATAGAGTTTCATTTGGTTTCTGTGTGAACGTAACAATTTCTCCTTGAAGCCTCACTGCTTTAGATGCTGGAAAGAATTGTTTAAGAAATTTTTCAACTAAAATGTCCCATGTATCAATCGCCCCTTCTGGTATCGATTCTAACCAATCTTTGGTTTCTCCCTTTAAAGTCCAGGGACATAACATGAGATATATCTGTTCATCCTCCACTTCTCGGATTTTAAATAGAGTGCAGATCCTATTAAATGTGTGAAGATGTTCATTTAGATCTTCTTTCGGCACACCACTAAATTGGTATTGATTAGTTACCATGTGTAGGATTTGTCCTTTGATTTCATAATCTGGCGCATTAATGTCTGGTTGAGTAATTGCGTGACCTTGGCCAGTGCGTTTAGCTCTCATTCGGTCTTCCATACTTAGAGGTTCCAGATTCTCCATGATCGAATTTGTTGAATCTGAATCACTATAGGATTCTGATTTAATGGTTGGTTCCTCAACAATCTCCGTTTGAATGATTGGTGGTTCCGGAGGAAAAATTAATGGTTCAGGATCTCTGAATCATCCCTGAATATTCTCCGGATTCTCAATTGTGAGGTCGGGTTCAAAAAATGGATTATCGGAAATTTAGATTGGAGTACTTGGTCGACTGGATGACGATTCTAAAGAAAAATCAACGGCAGTAATATTAGCTAGATGTCTTGATCGAGTTACAGGTGGTGAACGTACAAAAGGTGGTGAACGTCTTGCTCGGTGCATTCACTGAATATCCTATTAGTTTTTAAAAGGAGAGAAAAAATTATATAAGTTATCCAATTAATAGACTTTTCTGATTTTGCCCACGTTTCGAATAGCCAAAAGATGCAGCAGAGGGGCAGGATTCGTTTGATCTTAATATAATTGAGTACTGTTTGGCTCCAATAACTCGGTCCACGTACAAATCCAACTATTACTACGAACCAGAAAATTTTGATGTCTATCAATTTAACCACTTAAAATAAATTTTCATAATTTAAAGAAATTTAGATAAGAAGTAGAATAAAAATCTATGTCCAAAAACTAGAATGGCGAGAAATAAGAAAGAAAAAGAGCGCGTCGAAAAAGGTCGAAAAAGAAAAGGGTTGAAAAATAAAAGGCGTCGAAAAATGTGAAGAAAAAAAAATGACTATGAAACTTTAAAATACTCGACTAACCGAACCTTATTACTATCACTAACTTAAAATTAAAATTGCAAATTGAGATTACTAATTGGAGTGATAATTGATACATAGGTAAAGGGCATCGAAAAATAAAAATAAGAAAGTAGTACGTTGAAACTTAAAAAGGAACTAAAAACTAAAAACTAAAAGTTGCGTTTAAAAATATTAAAGCTTTAAAGCGTAAAACTATATCCCAAATGGCAATAACTTAAAAATGTACTAAAATTTAAAAAGGCGTCGCAAAATTCTAAAGCACCTAAATCTTAGTCTAAAGAAAAAGCACTTAAGAGATTTTACGGCAAAGCCTAAAAATATAGAAATAAAAAATAACTATGACAAAAACTATATTTAAAACTAAATATGAGCGAAAAATACAAATATTACGCTAAAACAATTAAAAAGGGACAAAATATAAAAATATACTAAAAGTTGTAAAAAGTACAATTTTTATAAAAATATTATTTTTATATTATTTATTTTATAAAACTATTAATTTTTATATATTAATAAAACTAAATAAACTTAATATTACAAATTAAGTAAATAAAACTAAATTAATTAATATTAATTAACTAATCAAACCCTAATTAGGGTTTTATTAATAAAAATTAAAATATACTCCGTAATTAATGCAAGATTAGGGCTTCCTGTGGCCTGTCAGAGAGAACTCCGCGAGTCGCGGTACTCCCAGCTGGAAAACTCCGCAAGTCGCGGGGTTTGATAATACTGGGCTCCGATTGGGCTGAAACAGTTCGGCCCAGTTTCGTTTTATAATTAAAATATGCTTTGGGCTTCGATTTTAATCTGGCCCAGTTCGTTTTTTTATAATAATTTGATAAAATAATAGATATATAATTTATATAAAATATATTTCAAAGACTTAAAATAAAAATACTTATTAAAAATAAAAATCTTAAAAATAAGTTAATATTTTTTTTCGGTTTTAAAATTTTTTATATGTTTTAAATAAATATAAAATATTTAAATAAGACTTATATTTTTATAAAATAAAAATAAAGAAACTTTATAAAACTTAAATATTTAACAAACTCTTAAAACTATTATTTTTGTTTTTCTTTTTATATTTTCGAATATTTAAAACGTATTTTTACAAAAGCGTATTTTTTTATAAAAGTAAACTAAAAATAATTTTTTTTTATATTAGCGTTGCGCTTCTGGATTTTAAGCTAGATTTTAAGTTCCCCGGCAGCGGTGCCAAAAATACTTGATGTTATGCGAGGTGTATATGAAATAGCTTATATTTTACTAGGAAAAACTATTAAATACGATACAATTTTACACAAGATATTTATTTATTTATAGAATTGATATACTTAAACCTTGCTACAACACTTATAGGCAGTGTACCTAATCGTACAGTAGTGTAGTTTTTAGTAAGTCCGGTTCGTTCCACAGGGAATCTTTAAATAAAGCTTAACGCTATATTAGTTTTATTTTATAAAAATACAAATATATATATATAAGTAATATTATTATTATAAAGGGGGGGGGGGTTTACCGTTTAATGACCGGTTTGTCGATTTTTAAAAACTTTAGTCGCAGTTAAAACCTAATGTAAAATATTAAAAATAAATACAAAACTTAATTTAAAGCGTAAAGTAAATAACGATAATGAAATTGCGATAAATAAAAGTGCGATAAAATAAAATTGCGATAATTAAAAAGTACGATAATTAAAAATGCAATTAAATACAATAATAATAAATAAAAGTGCGATAATTAGAAGTGCAATTAAATATAAAATAAAGGAAATTAAATATGAAATAAAAGAATTATGCTTATTTAAACTTCCGTAATCATGATGTTTGACGTGTTGATTTTAGTTTTATTCCCATGGGTTAATTGTTCTTTGTCCTGGATTATTTAATATGTCCATACGGATTTGTCCATAATAGTCCATCAGTCATAAATATAAAGAGCGAAAGCCTTCGTCAAATTATTCTTATTTCCGAAGTCAAATATTCCAACTAATTGGGGATTCGAATTGTAACAAGGTTTTAATACTTTGTTTAATGAATACACCAGGTTATCGACTGCGTGTAAACCAAGGTTTTACTACTTTGTTAACAATTACACCAATTACCCTTGAATGTAATTCACCCCTGTTTCAACAAGTCTATTAACTATTAATCCAGTTCCGTGTCCGGTAAAATGAATAATTATTGGTATTTATAGATATCCCACCCACCGTACCCAGTCAAGCGTATGTGGTTTTATATAAATACGTCGAATTATAAGTTTATATATTAAATTAACAAGGTATTGTTTAGTTAATATAAAACCCATTAATAGCCCATAGTCTAATTTCCACAAGTGTCGTTCTTTTATCCAAACCCCAATTATGTTACAAAGCCCAATTACCCAATTTTAGTAATTAGCTCAACATCATGATTACTTCGATTTAAATAAGCATAATAATAACTTAGCAACGAGACATTAATGAAAATAATATAAACATAACTTACAATGATTAAAAATAGCGTAGTGTTACACGGACAGAATTTCGACTTACACCCTTACAACATTTGCTAACATACTCTTATTATTAGGATTTAAAATTAAAATTAAAATTAAAATATAAATTATATATATATATATATATATATATATATATATATATATATATATATATATATATATATATATATATATATATATATATATATATATATATATATATATATATATATATATATTTACGTATATATTGAGAGAGAGATAGATTATGGATATTAAAACTCGTCGAATTACGCTGGCTTTTATAGGGATTTTCAAAATTAGGGGCTCCGCGACTCGCGGCCCTTTCCTTCTTCAAACTCCGCAACTCGCGGAGTTCGATTTTACAGCTCACTCCATTTTGGATCCTTTCTTGCCGACGGATTATTATATAAATATAATATATATAATTTATATAATTAATTATATATTATATTATATTTATATACATAGTTAACTTGTAATTTTTAGTCCGTTGCGTCGAGCGTTGAGAGTTGACTCTGGTCCCGGTTCTGGATTTTCGAACGTCCTTGCGTACAATTTAATATCTTGTACTTTGCGTTTTGAATCTTGTACTTTTGTAATTTCGAGACGTTTCTTATCAATAATTGGAACCTATTTGATTGTATTTTGTACTTTTGAGCTTTTTGGTCGTTTGCATCTTCAATTCGTCGAATCTGTCTTTTGTCTTCACCTTTTATTATTTAAACGAATATCACTTGTAAATAGAACAATTGCAACTAAGAGCTTGTCTTTCTTGAGGAATAATGCTATGAAATATATGTTCGTTTTTAGCACTATCAAACAACAGCTACCATTCAAGCATTGAGATGGCGCCGTTTGAAGCACTTTATGGTAGAAAGTGCAGGTTTCCGATTTGTTGGAGTGAAGTGGGGGATAGACAGATTACGGGTCCGGAGATAATACAAGAAACTACCGAGAAGATCATCCAAATTCAACAACGGTTGAAAACCGCCCAAAGTCGACAAAAGAGCTACGCTGACATTAAAAGAAAAGATATAGAATTTAAAATTGGAGAGATGGTCATGCTTAAATTTGTACATTGGAAAGGCGTTGTTCGATTTGGTAAACGAGGGAAATTAAATCCAAGGTATATTGGACCATTCGAGATTATTGATCGTGTCGGACCAGTAGCTTACCGACTTGAGTTACCTCAACAACTCGCGGCTGTACATAACACTTTCCACGTCTCGAATTTGAAGAAATGTTTTGCTAAAGAAGATCTCACTATTCCGTTAGATGAAATCCAAATCAACGAAAAACTTCAATTCATCGAAGAACCCGTCGAAATAATGGATCGTGAGGTTAAAAGACTTAAGCAAAACAAGATACCAATTGTTAAGGTTCGATGGAATGCTCGTAGAGGACCCGAGTTCACCTGGGAACGAGAAGATCAGATGAAGAAGAAATACCCGCATTTATTTCCAGAATTTACGTCAACACCTCCAACTGCTTAAAATTTCGGGACGAAATTTATTTAACGGGTAGGTACTGTAGTGACCCGAACTTTTCCATGTTTATATATATATTAAATGAAATTGTTATTTACATGATTAAGTGTTTCCAACATGTTAAGCAATCAAACTTTTTAAGACTTGATTAATTGAAATAGGTTTCATATAGACAATTGACCACCCAAGTTGACCGGCGATTCACGAACGTTAAAACTTGTAAAAACTATATGATGACATATATATGGATATATATATAGTTAACATGATATTATGATAAGTAAACATATCATTAAGTATATTAACAATGAACTACATATGTAAAAACAAGACTACTAACTTAATAATTTTGAAACGAGACATATATGTAACGATTATCGTTGTAACGACATTTAATGTATATACATCATATTAAGATATATTAATACATCATGATATCATGATAATTTAATAATTTAACATCTCATTTGATTTAATAAACAATGAGTTAACAACATTTAACAAGATCGTTAACCTAAAGGTTTCAAAACAACACTTACATGTAACGACTAACGATGACTTAACAACTCAGTTAAAATGTATATACATGTAGTGTTTTAATATGTATTCATACACTTTTGAAAGACTTCAAGACACTTATCAAAATACTTCTACTTAACAAAAATGCTTACAATTACATCCTCGTTCAGTTTCAACAACAATTCTACTCGTATGCACCTGTATTCGTACTCGTACAATACACAGCTTTTAGATGTATGTACTATTGGTATATACACTCCAATAATCAGCTTTTAGCAGCCCATGTGAGTTACCTAACACATGTAGGAACCATCATTTGGCAACTAGCATGAAATATCTCATAAAATTACAAAAATATGAGTAATCATTCATGACTTATTTACATGAAAACAAAATTACATATCCTTTATATCTAATCCATACACCAACGACTAAAAACACCTACAAACACTTTCATTCTTCAATTTTCTTCATCTAATTGATCTCTCTCAAGTTCTATCTTCAAGTTCTAAGTGTTCTTCATAAATTCCAAAAGTTCTAGTTTCATAAAATCAAGAATACTTCCAAGATTGTAATTTTACTTCCAAGTTTTCTAAATCCATTCCAAGTAATCATTCAAGATCAAGAAATCTTTGTTACTTATAGTAGGTTATCTTCCTAATACAAGGTAATAATCATATTCAAACTTTAATTCAATTTCTATAACTATAACAATCTTATTTCGAGTGGAAACCTTACTTGAAATTGTTTTCGTGTCATGATTCTGCTTCAAGAACTTTCAAGCCATCCAAGGATCCTTTGAAGCTAGATCCATTTTTCTCATTTCCAGTAGGTTTATCCAAGGAACTTGAGGTAGTAATGATGTTCATAACATCATTCGATTCATACATAAAAAGCTGTCTTATTCAACGTTATAAACTTGTAATCACTAGAACATAGTTTAGTTAATTCTAAACTTGTTCGCAAATAAAGTTAATCCTTCTAAATAGACTTTTAAAATCAACTAAACACATGTTCTATATCTATCTGATATGCTAACTTAATGATTTAAAACCCGGAAACACGATAAACACCATACAACTGGATATACGACGTCGTAGTAAAACCGGGGGCTGTTTTGTTTGGGATAATTAAAAGCTAAGAAGAACTTTTCTTTAAAAGCTATACTTCTGGAAAAATGATTTTTATTATGAACATGAAACTATATCCAAAAATCATGGTTAAACTCAAAGTGAAAGTATGTTTTTCAAAATGGTCATCAAGATGTCGTTCTTTCGACGGAAATGACTACCACTTTCAAAAATGACTTGTAACTTGTATTTTTGACTATAAACTTATACTTTTTCTGTTTAGATTCATAAATTTAAGTTCAATATGAAACCGTGGCCACTGGAATCACTCAAAACGGATTAGAAACGAAGAAATGGCGAGTAAAACAAGATTGATAAAAACTACTCATTTTACCTACGTGAAAGTTAGTAATAAATCTATTCCAACCATAACCTAATCAACTTATATTGTATATTATGTAATCTTGAGATACCATAGACACGTACACAATGTTTTGACCTATCATGTCGACCCATCTATATATATTGCGGAACAACCATAGACACTCTATATGTGAATGTTGGAGTTAGCTATACAGGGTTGAGGTTGATTCCAAAATATATATATAGTTTGAGTTGTGATCAATACTGAGATACGTATACACCGGGTCGTGGATTGATTCAAGATAATATTTATCGATTTATTTATGTACATCTAACTGTGGATAACTAGTTGTAGGTTACTAACGAGGACAGCTGACTTAATAAACTTAGAACATCAAAATGTATTAAAAGTGTTGTAAATATATTTTGAACATACTTTGATATATATGTATATATTGTTATAGGTTCGTGAATCAACTAGTGGCCATGTCTTACTTCCCGATGAAGTAAAAATATGTGAAAGTGAGTTATAGTCCCACTTTTAAAATCTAATATTTTTGGGATGAGAATACATGCAGGTTTTATAAATGATTTACAAAATAGACACAAGTACGTGAAACTACATTCTATGGTTGAATTATCGAAATCGAATATGCCCCTTTTTATTAAGTCTGGTAATCTAAGAATTAGGGAACAGACACCCTAATTGACGCGAATCCTAAAGATAGATCTATTGGGCCTAACAAACCCCATCCAAAGTACCGGATGCTTTAGTACTTCGAAATTTATATCATATCCGAAGGGTGTCCCGGAATGATGGGGATATTCTTATATATGCATCTTGTTAATGTCGGTTACCAGGTGTTCACCATATGAATGATTTTTATCTCTATGTATGGGATGTATATTGAAATATGAAATCTTGTGGTCTATTGTTACGATTTGATATATATAGGTTAAACCTATAACTCACCAACATTTTTGTTGACGTTTTAAGCATGTTTATTCTCAGGTGATTATTAAGAGCTTCCGCTGTCGCATACTAAAATAAGGACAAGATTTGGAGTCCATGTTTGTATGATATTGTGTAAAAACTGCATTCAAGAAACATATGTCGATGTAATATATTTCTATTGTAAACCATTATGTAATGGTCGTGTGTAAACATGATATTTTAGATTATCATTATTTGATAATCTACGTAAAGCTTTTTAAACCTTTATTGATAAAATAAAGGTTATGGTTTGTTTTAAAATGAATGCAGTCTTTGAAAAACGTCTCATATAGAGGTCAAAACCTCGCAACGAAATCAATTAATATGGAACGTTTTTAATCAATAAGAACGGGACATTTCAACAACGTCCCCACCCGCCTAACAAACGGCTACAACCACCAACTGGGTGGACGGCCTCCATCTACTGCCGAAGAGAGCCATCACTAGACGGAGCCAGAAACCAGAGTGAACCAACCGGACCATGGACCCAACGAACAACAACCCACTTACACCACGAGAACGGTGGTGAAAACAAGGGCTAAACCGCAAGACCACCACCGATTGGTGGAAAAATTGCAGTCACCGGAGAAAACCAAAAGAAAAAACCCGACCACCGGTGAGATACCGGTGGCCGAAAAACGAGCAATCTGGACGATTACAAACCAGCAGGCAGTAGAGGTGATCGGAGAAAGGAAGGTTTGGGTTGGAGATTTTGGATCTTGATCTAGATCTTGGTGTGATTCCCAAGTGAGAGTTTTTTTAGAGAGAGGGTTTTTTGAACGTGTATTTACATCAGATATTGATATTTGATATTTCCTCGAATTTATGTACATGAATCCAATAGATAGTGCTTGATGTTCCAGATTCCACAATCGTTCATGTCACCGAGAATGGTGTCGATCTCCAACATAGGAAGTTCGTTTACAACCATGATGCTTAAATCCAAATTCAAATGTTAAGTGAAATAAGTCGAAATTAAATTGAAATAAGTTGAATTCAACTGTTTAGGTAGTCTTTTAACATATACAAACTAACCATATATCTCAGATTATATTTAGTTAAGTAAATATAGATGGTTGTCAAATGGTGACACACTTCAATTCAACGTTCAGATTCGACATAAACGGCTCAACTAAATGGGGTTGACTAGAAAATATAAGGTTCAGTTCATTTTTTATTGTAAAAGTCTCAGGGTAGCAACATATTGTTTAAGGTAAGCAGCGTATGCTCTGTGTGTGGTTCCCTCAAAGTTAGAACTCCAGCTAGCTTCTTTGGTTTGTTATGGATAATAGCCTCGATCTTCTCCATCACATCAGGTGTAAGCGTTAGAATGTAATCTACGACCCCTTATGGTTGGAAAAATGCTTTTAGAATGAATGGAATGTGTGTAAGGAATTGGAATCCGAATTAATTAGAGATTTAGAGGTGATAAATTTGATGGAATATGAAAAAATGTACTCCGTATTTTTTATTGACATGAAATGGAATCGAATTCTATAATATAAAATAACTAAAAAGTTATACAAAAACGTTTACGTTTCTGATTTTTGTTTTCATCACTCGTGTTTCCAATTGAAGTTTTCATATTCACGAAACGAAAAGGCGAAGTGAAAACGCGCGGCGAAACGCGCGTTGAAAAGGCAAGACGAAATGTAAGTAAAATATAAACGTAAACATTTGAGGATGTTTTGATTTTTCATAGATTCAATGTTGGAAGGAATTCAAATCCATCAACATTACGAACGAATGAAAATTCCATAAATGAAGAAATATCAAGATTTCAAGGAATTTAAAACTTTTCATAATACTATGAGGCAATGCCCGTGCGTTGCACGACTTGTCTCGAATTTCATTATTTTGAAATTCGCGTTCTGAATGGTTAGAGTCATGACGGAAGTTGGTTGAAAACATATTAACCTTGAAGTGAAAGTTGATGTTGGTCCCATTATGTAAGTGGTCAAGCAGAATTTTGTGCATATGTTTTGTTTGCCACTATGAAAATCTGCACATTCGGGACATATGTACTAACCATGAAACTATATATAAACAAAAGTTTACTAAATGTGGTTAAATGGGTTAACAAATAATTCCAAAATACATTATAAGACTTGCATATTGTAGTACGATTCATAATATTAAAACATATATTACATTTACAATTTACCATTAAATTTTTGAAGGACTCTCTTTATGACTTCATATGTGACAATAAGTAGATACATAATAATTGAAGTACATAAAAAAAACTTCTAAATATAAACATGAACCGTTACGTATTATTACGCCACACAATATAAAACTCGTGAATAGAATAAAATTGAAGATTAATAACATTGAATAACAATTGATATAAAATTAACAATTATTTATTAACTATTATAATAAAGATATGTAACACCACCAAGAGTAGTAAACTTTATAAACTTTTCAATAATTGTTATCTTTTTATTTTCCTTAATTTAACTTTAATTATAAATATTCATTCATAATAAATATATTTTATATGTCATAAATTATATGATTAGTTTCATTCTTTTCATTTTTCTTATCATAATTTTGTCATAAATTTAAAATTAAACTATGACATAAATAATAACAATAGTTTCAAACTTTTTATTTTTCATATTTACATTGACAGTTATCGTTGCATATATTAGTTAATAGTTATTGTTCATTAATTAGTTAAAATATATTTATGACGTTATTTAATATGGTCTTTATTTGTTTTACCTTTTTACCATAACAATTATATATATATATATATATATATATATATATATATATATATATATATATATATATATATATATATATATATATATATATATTCGGACATTTCCTCTTCTTTTCATCTTAAAAAAATTGAGAATACAGCATTAGTAATATAGTGTTTTGTATGATTGATATGTAAAAATAAAATGGAGATGACATATTTATAGGCTAAAAAAATAACTTACGTTACTTAGAAGATGAAAGGTTTATAAATTATTGTTCATTGATTAATTAAAATTTATTTATGACGTTTATTCAATATGGTCTTTATTTGTCTTACCTTTTTACCATAACAATTTTTAACCTTTTTTACCCGTCTATTAATTACATGGATAACATTTTATTGAGCTAACCATATTTAATACACCATACTTATGATTCTAGGACTCAATATATAATATATATATATATATATATATATATATATATATATATATATATATATATATATATATATATATATATATGTCAATCTAATGGGGTGGTATAACGAATTCAATTCCATTTCCATCAAATTTTCTTGAAATCCTATTAACCAAATGAGGCCTAAGGTCTTCATGTTCTCTTCAATCTACAAACAGTAGCAACCCAATCAAGCACTATTTATTAGAATATGGAATCTACAAACATATATAACTTTATATTAATACATTTATAAATAACTTTGCAGCATGAAATTGGTCTAAAATCATTAATTTGATTAGGAGTACTCATTCGGCCCTAGAGACTTATCCGACCCAATACCAAACGTGGCTTGTTTAATCACCTAAGTCGTCACTGAAGATCATGGTTTCGGCATTCAGCAAAGACAATTTCGAAGTAAATAAGTTTTATTGGCTACTTATATTCAAACAAATATGCTCCCCTTCATTATTAAGGATCGCATGAATCTTGTTCATATTACTTCGACCCTTAACAACTTGATAGAAATATCACGAGTTATGATCCATACACCGAGCCACTCAATCTTTGATTTTTGCTTAAGAAATCTCTCCTCTTCAAATAACGCTTCGTTAAAAAGTTTAAGAATGCCATTCTCGTTATTATGAACCTCCCCTAATGATGGGTTTGAATCCAGCGATCGCTGAGCCTCATCCAATTCATCCCAAAGCTGCAGTACATGTTTATGAAGATTCCGTTTGTTCCACATTAACTTACGAACTAATTTCTTAAGCATTCATAAACGTTTAACAACACTAAACATTTTGAAACATTCCTCATTTACATCCCAACAAGCCTGCACAATTTTAAGAAATCCTCATTGTGCACCACAAAATTTCCAAATTTTTATGGGTTAGTGTAACATCCCGCCTTTTTCCGTTATACTATTTTAAACTCCGTTATATGTTTATAACATCTCCCGTTAATACGCGTTTTAAATTACCTTGTTTAGGAAATTTTACGCACCCGAAACCAAACTTGAGGGACTAGTTTTGCCAAGTGATCAAAGAGGTGACTAGCCTTTGACTAGTCAACTCCCACCCCATCTTTTCTTTTTCATTTCCCTTTTCTTCTTCTACTTCCATATTTTCTTTCAATTCTCCTATTTGAAGAATCATCATCTAAATCAAATCGAGCAAGCATCAATCAAAACAAATTACATATTTAGAATCCTTGCAACTTCCTCTTCGATTCCATACCGATTTCATTACATTTGAGTAACTTTCTAAAATCACTAGATTTTGTGTTCTTGATGTTTTAAGTTATAAAGTTGTTAATTAGTGTCTATGGCTCAAGTCTAACATGAATATATGATTTATATGTTCGATTTCGTTATTTGAAGTAACTAGTTTGAATATGAACTTTGGTGTGTTTGATTTGGTGATTTGGTTGTTTGAATGTTGTTAAAAGTTATAAATGCATGTATTAAATGTGTTCCTAGTATCACTAGCTTCAATTTGATGTGTAGGTTGTTTTAGAAAACTTCATAAACATGATTAGTGATTTCGATGTTGTTGGTTAGGGTTTGATAGAATTTAATGTGAACATTTAATGCTTTGAATGACATGAAATGTTATTTGTAAGTGTTAGGTTGTATTGTATGCTTGATCACCTTCGAAACGGCATATCATTCATGTAAATTGGTTGCCGAATCATCAAATTTCATTTATGAACTTGAATGCATTTAATGATGAGCTTTGAATGTGATTTTGGTTGTTGTAAAAGTAAATGTGATTGTTGAAATGTGTTTAGTTGTTTACCTTGTCAAAATACCTTTCCGATGATATAAGATACATGTTTTAGTTGTTTGCGGGTCATAAATGGTGATTGTTTGAAGTTAGGTTCGTGCATAAAACTTAAAAACTGCCAGATTTCTCTGCACAGGTAATGGCGCGGCGCGCCATATACCCGTGCGGCGCGCCAAAGTGGTCTGTCCAACTTTGTCAATTTTCGAATAATGTTTGCTATGCTACGCACCTCCGATTCACATGTAACTTGATCTAACATGCTCATATATGATTAAAAACCTCATAAAAATAGTTCGGGACCCGACCCGAACGTGTTGACTTTTTCGTTGACTTTGACCGACCAAAGTTTGACTTTTTGTCAAACTTAACCAAATGATTATGCAACATTCCTAACTTGTTTCTATACTTGTATCTTGCATGAAACTTGACAAATTGATTCACATGCTACATAATCGAGTCGTAATGAGCCATAGGACTAATTGAACATCTTTGACCAATCGTGACTATCGTTATTGATACAACCTATTTATTTAGGTCAAGACTAGCATTGTTCTTTGCACACGTTACTTATCGAAGTACTTATTTACTCTTGTGCTCAAGGTGAGATCATAGTCCCACTTTTACTCTTTTGAACTTATAATTGGGATGAGAAAACATAAACGTTTCTTTTAAACTAAGTGAACACAAGTAGAGGAAAACAAACATTCTACATACGAGTTTAGAACGAAATTCTCAATTCGATTATCATTAGTTACTCTTGCAGTGTGTAAGTGTAGGCGTGAACTTATGTTGTATGGCCATATGGGTTTGACAAACCCTCATCTAGGACGGTTCGCTACCGTCTACGGATGAAATATATTTTCGGGAAACAGTGTTGTTCTAGCACTATTAATGAGGTATCAACGGACGGAATGTTAAGCCTTGATAATTGGGTGCTCGTGAATATTAACTTTTAGAATGTATTACTATTTATCATTGATGTAAATCTTGTGGTTCGACTTACTTTTACTCACTTACTTACTTAAACCTATGATTTCACCAGCGTTTTCGTTGACAGATTTCTATGTTTTTCTCAGGTCCTTGAATATTAGGTGATACATGCTTCTGCACTTTCTTTTTGATACTTGCTTTGGATGTCGAGTATACTTGCATATCGTGGAGCGTCTTTTGACTACTTTAAACTGTGTCGCATGTGTTTCATTTGTACTTTAAACATCGTTATGTACTAGATATGGAAACTACTTTTGTAAACTTTGAAACACTCACACTTATGAAAAGAATGCGACATATTTTCGGTCAAACTTTGTCTTAAAGACTTATGACCATGTAATGGGGCCTACGTAGACGGCGCCGTCAAACATGATTTGGTCGGGTCGCTACAGATGGTATCAGAGCTGGTTTAACCTTAGCCGTAAAGGTAGTCACGCGCGCCGGCTGTCAGGCCGGGCACCCATACGGACTATGCTTTTTGGCGGCTTAATCGTAGAGGGGGTTCTCACAGTGTTACCTGTGACGAAGCATTGGCTCTTACCCCTTGCGATCCCTTGGAATTTGAGGGTTGGCAGTTTAGCAGAAATGCGGGCCGTAAAATCAGTGTCTGAGGTACACTCAGTGGTCACCAAGCGGTTAGCTGGAAAGGCACTGGGTGGGTTTCTACCCCATCTGTCGCTACAGATGGTATCACAGCATTGGTTGTAGGGATTTAGAGTTCATTGGTGTCAACCCCGAGTCATAGGGTACATTAGTGAATCTAGACTACAACCGGCATATAGACTCGAAGTAGGAATTACTTGACTACTTGTGCATTTATACTCGAACTCTTCTATCATATCTTACTCATATTTGATCTTGATCTTACGTTGATAAATTTTATTGACGCGCCACCTTGACTATATGAAGTAATGTCGAATGCACATATGAATTAGGGTAATATAATTTCCGGGATTATATTACGGTGACTCATATGAACATTCCGACATTATGACATAGAGAATTTAAGGCGAGTCAAGGATAATTTTCTCTCTATCTTTATTCCATATCACGGTTAGTATTATTTAGAATACTAACCAACGGTATTCTTTTGTTTTGAAGGAACAATGCCTCCTCGTCGTGTGCCACGCCATGAGACTCCCGAACAAGCTCTACAACGAATGATAGCCACCGCCGTAGAGGCGGCTGTGGCCGATCACTCCACCACCAACAACAACCAAGGGGCAGGTAACTCTAGCGAAGGGTGCTCCTACAAGGCTTTTATGGGGTGCAAACCTCACACTTATGATGGAACCGGGGGACCGGTTACTCTTACTCGATGGTTCGAACAAATGGAGGCCGTCTTTAGCATAAGCGGTTGTCGGGACCAAGACAAGGTCAAATACTCCTCTCACACTTTCGCCGGTGTCGCCCTCACATGGTGGAACACCTATATACAATCGGTGGGTACTGATGAAGCTCATGCCCTCTCTTGGGCCGATTTAAGGGAAAAGATGATTGTTGAATATTTCCCTCGCGAAGAAACCCGAAAGCTCGAACAAGAGCTAAGAACTTTGAAGGCGGTCGGAAACGATCTCAAGGCCTACAACTAACGCTTCGTCGAACTATCCTTAATGTGTCCTAATCTCGTGAACCCCGAATCTCAAAGGGTTAAACTCTATATGGACAGTCTTCCAAAAAGCATCAAACAAGGAGTGATGTCATCCAAACCCGTTAATCAACAAGCCGCTTTGAACATGGCCCGCCAATTGATTGAAACGGTTGATGAAATCATAGTGCCGGCTCCTAAGGCCGAAGACAAATTGGGTGGCAACAAAAGGAAATGGGAAGCCACTCCATCAAGCAACTACAACAACAACACCTTCACCAAAAAGCCTTTCAACAACGACGGCAAGAAAGGTTATGCCGGAACTCAACCTTTTTGCAACAAATGTCACAAGCACTACTCGGGTGAATGCGGCAAGCTAATTTGCCACCGGTGCCAAGGAGTTGGCCATAAGGCCAACAATTGCACAAGCGCCGCCCCCATCGCTCGAAAAGGGCCCAATCCTCCAAAAACGGTCACTTGTTACGAATGTGGCCAAACGGGCCATTATAGAAACGCATGCCCGAAGAAGAAAGATAACCCCAATACGCACGGCCGAGCTTTCAACATCAACACCGAGGAAGCTCGAGATGACAATGAATTAGTCACGGGTACGTTTCTTCTCGACAACACTTATGTTACTTGTTTATTCGATTCGGGTGCCGATAAATGCTTTGTATCCAAGACTTTGATTCATTCTTTTAGCACTCCACCCCTCCCACTAGATACCACTTATACCATTGAAGTGGCCAACGGGAAACTATTAAGTGCCGACACATATTACCGGGGGTGCACATTAAACATTTTGGGTAATGAGTTTGAAATTGACTTGATACCCATGGAACTAGGAAGCTTTGATGTAATAATCGGTATGAATTGGTTAGCCAAAACGAAATCTCACATCCTTTGTGATCTTAACGCAATCCGAATTCTTATCGAGAATGGTGAAGCTTTGATTGTTTATGGTGATAAGAGTTGCACCGGACTCAACCTCGTTTCGTGCATTAAAGTTAGAAAACTACTCCGTAAGGGTTGTTTTGCGATCCTTGCTCACGTTAAGAAAGTCGAGTCTGATGAGAAGCATATCGATGATGTGCCAATTGTTAGTGACTATTCCGATGTATTTCCCGACGAATTTCCGGGTCTTCCACCCCATCGACCGGTTGAATTCCACATCGATCTTATTCCGGGAGCCTCACCCGTAGCACGTGAACCATATAGACTCGCTCTATCCGAAATGCAAGAATTGCAAAGTCAAATCCAAGAACTACTTGATCGTGGTTTTATCCAACCTAGCCATTCACCTTGGGGCGCTCCGATTTTGTTTGTTAAAAAGAAAGACGGATCCCTACGAATGTGCATTGATTATCGTGAACTAAACAAATTGACGGTTAAGAACCGATATCCTCTTCCTCGCATCGATGACCTCTTTGATCAACTACAAGGGTCTTGTGTATATTCAAAAATTGATCTCCGCTCGGGTTATCATCAATTAAGGGTTAAGGGGGAAGATGTCTCCAAAACCGCTTTTCGAACTCGTTATGGTAGTTATGAATTCCTTGTCATGCCATTTGGTCTCACTAACGCACCGGCGATGTTCATGGATCTTATGAACCGCGTGTGCAAACCGTATCTTGACAAATTCGTTATCGTGTTCATCGATGATATTTTGGTTTATTCTAAAAGCGAAGAAGAACACAAGGAACACCTCCGACTTGTGCTTGAACTTTTAAGACAAGAATGACTCTATGCCAAATTCTCCAAGTGTGAATTTTGGTTGAAGGAAGTTCAATTTTTTGATCATGTTGTAAGTGATCAAGGTATTAAAGTCGATCCATCAAAAATCGAAGCCATTAGTAAATGGGACACTCCTACTACTCCTACTCACATTCTTCAATTCTTGGGTCTTGCCGGATACTATCGTAGATTCATCAAAGATTTCTCTTTGGTCGCTCGTCCTCTAACCGCGTTAACTCATAAGGGAAGAAAATTCGTTTGGGCAACCGAACAAGAATCTGCATTTCAAATTTTGAAAACGAAGCTAACCACCGCTCCTATCTTGTCACTTCCCGAAGGCAACGATGATTTTGTTGTGTATTGCGACACCTCGAAACATGGTTTTGGGTGTGTGTTGATGCAACGAACGAAAGTCATTTCTTATGCTTCTCGACAACTCAAAATTCATGAACGAAACTACACGACACATGATCTCAAACTCGGGGCCGTTGTCTTTGCACTAAAAATGTGGAGACACTATCTTTATAAAACCAAGAGTACTATCTTTACCGATCACAAAAGTCTCCAACACATCTTCGATCAAAAGCAACTAAACATGAGACAACGAAGGTGGATTGAAACCTTAAACGATTACGATTGCGAGCTTCGCTACCATCCCGAAAAGGCAAATGTAGTAGCCGATGCCTTAAGTCGAAAGGAAAGAGCGGTGCCTCTTCGTGTACGAGCTTTAAACATTACCATTCACACAAACCTCAATAGCCAAATTCGGGTAGCCCAAGATGAGGCTCTCAAGGATGAAAACGTTTCACATGAGCTCTTGAATATTCTCGTCTCTCGATTCGAAGTTAGGGAGACCGGACTTCGATATTTCGCCGAAAGGATTTGGGTGCCTAGATATGGGGACCTACGAAGTCTTATTTTAGATGAAGCCCATAAGTCACGATACTCGATCCACCCCAGTGCCAATAAGATGTACCATGACCTTAAACAACAATATTGGTGGCCGAACATCAAAAGGGACGTAGCTACTTATGTTTCCAAGTGTTTGACATGTTCCAAAGTCAAAGCCGAACACCAAAGACCGTCCGAATTACTTCAACAACCCGAAATCCCGTAATGGAAGTGGGAAAGGATAACGATGGATTTTATCACCAAACTACCAAAAACGTCGGGCGGTTATGATACTATTTGGGTTATTGTTGACCGTCTCACCAAATCCGCACACTTCCTTGCCATGAAAGAAACGGACAAAATGGAGAAACTTGCACAACTTTACATCAAGGAGATCGTAGCCCGACACGGTGTACCTTTATCGATTATCTCCAACCGAGATGGCCGTTTTGTTTCTAGATTTTGGCGTACCTTGCAAGAAGCGTTGGGAACGCGTTTAGACATGAGCACCGCATATCATCCTCAAACCGATGGACAAAGCGAACGTACAATTCAAACCTTAGAGGACATGTTACGAGCTTGCGTGGTTGATTTTGGAAAAGCTTGGGACAAGCACTTACCTCTCGCCGAGTTCTCTTACAACAATAGTTATCACGCGAGTATTAAAGCCGCACCTTTTGAAGCGCTATATGGCTGAAAATGTCGTTCACCTCTCTGTTGGGCCGAGGTAGGCGACGTGGAAATCACCGGACCCGAACTCATTTACGAAATCACCGAGAAGATCGTTCAAATCCGAGATAGACTTCGGACGGCCCGGAGTCGTCAAAAGTGCTATACCGATAAAAGACGCAAAGACCTTGAATTTCAAGTCGGTGACCGAGTAATGTTAAAAGTTGCACCTTGGAAGGGCGTAATCCGTTTTGGGAAACGCGGGAAGCTAAATCCGCGGTATATTGGTCCTTTCGAAATCTTGGAGCGTATTGGAACCGTTGCTTATCGTTTAGATCTTCCGCCTCAATTGAACTCTGTTCATCCTACCTTCCACGTATCTAACTTGAAAAAGTGTCTTGCAGAACCCGATATCGTCATCCCTCTCGAGGAACTTACTTTTGACGACAAGCTTCATTTTGTGGAAGAACCGGTAGAAATTGTGGACACCTCCGTCAAGACTTTGAAACAAAGCCGAATTCCGATTGTTAAAGTCCGTTGGAACGCCAAAAGGGGACCCGAGTTTACTTGGGAAAGGAAGGACCAAATGCAAAGGAAATACCCTCACTTGTTTCCGGTTCCGGAAACGCAAGATCCCGAGGAAGAAACAACGACTACTACGCCTACTTAAATTTCGGGACGAAATTTCTTTTAAGGAGTAGGTAATGTAACATCCCGCCTTTTTCCGTTATACAATTTTAAACTCCGTTATATGTTTATAACATCTCCCGTTAATACGCGTTTTAAATTACCTTGTTTAGGAAATTTTACGCACCCGAAACCAAACTTGAGGGACTAGTTTTGCCAAGTGATCAAAGAGGTGACTAGCCTTTGACTAGTCAACCCCCACCCCATCTTTTCTTTTTCATTTCCCTTTTCTTCTTCTACTTCCATATTTTCTTTCAATTCTCCAATTTGAAGAATCATCATCTAAATCAAATCGAGCAAGCATCAATCAAAACAAATTACATATTTAGAATCCTTGCAACTTCCTCTTCGATTCCATACCGATTTCATTACATTTGGGTAACTTTCTAAAATCACTAGATTTTGTGTTCTTGATGTTTTTAAGTTATAAAGTTGTTAATTAGTGTCTATGGCTCAAGTCTAACATGAATATATGATTTATATGTTCGCTTTCGTTATTTGAAGTAACTAGTTTGAATATGAACTTTGGTGTGTTTGATTTGGTGATTTGGTTGTTTGAATGTTGTTAAAAGTTATAAATGCATGTATTAAATGTGTTCCTAGTATCACTAGCTTCAATTTGATGTGTAGGTTGTTTTAGAAAACTTCATAAACATGATTAGTGATTTTGATGTTGTTGGTTAGGGTTTGATAGAATTTAATGTGAACATTTAATGCTTTGAATGACATGAAATGTTATTTGTAAGTGTTAGGTTGTATTGTATGCTTGATCACCTTCGAAACGGCATATCATTCATGTAAATTGGTTGCCGAATCATCAAATTTCATTTATGAACTTGAATGCATTTAATGAGGAGCTTTGAATGTGATTTTATTTGTTGTAAAAGTAAATGTGATTGTTGAAATGTGTTTAGTTGTTTTCCTTGTCAAAATACCTTTCCGATGATATAAGATACATGTTTTGGTTGTTTGCGGGTCATAAATGGTGATTGTTTGAAGTTAGGTTCGTGCATAAAACTTAAAAACTGCCAGATTTCTCTGCACAGGTAATGGCGCGGCGCACCATATACCCGCGCGGCGCGCCAAAGTGGTCTGTCCAACTTTGTCAATTTTCGAATAATGTTTGCTATGCTATGCACCTCCGATTCACATGTAACTTGATCTAACATGCTCATATATGATTAAAAACCTCAGAAAAATAGTTCGGGACCCGACCCGAACGTGTTGACTTTTTCGTTGACTTTGACCGACCAAAGTTTGACTTTTTGTCAAACTTAACCAAATGATTATGCAACATTCCTAACTTGTTTCTATACTTGTATCTTGCATGAAACTTGACAAATTGATTCACATGCTACATAATCGAGTCGTAACGAGCCATAGGACTAATTGAACATCTTTGACCAATCGTGACTATCGTTATTGATACAACCTATTTATTTAGGTCAAGACTAGCATTGTTCTTTGCACACGTTACTTGTCGAAGTACTTATTTACTCTTGCGCTCAAGGTGAGATCATAGTCCCACTTTTACTCTTTTGAACTTATAATTGAGATGAGAAAACATAAACGTTTCTTTTAAACTAAGTGAACACAAGTAGAGGAAAACAAACATTCTACATACGAGTTTAGAACGAAATCCTCAATTCGATTATCATTAGTTACTCTTGCAGTGTGTAAGTGTAGGCGTGAACTTATGTTGTATGGCCATATGGGTTTGACAAACCCTCATCTAGGACGGTTCGCTACCGTCTACGGATGAAATATATTTTCGGGAAACAGTGTTGTTCTAGCACTATTAATGAGGTATCAACGGACGGAATGTTAAGCCTTGATAATTGGGTGCTCGTGAATATTAACTTTTAGAATGTATTACTATTTATCATTGATGTAAATCTTGTGGTTCGACTTACTTTTACTCACTTACTTACTTAAACCTATGATTTCACCAGCGTTTTCGTTGACAGATTTCTATGTTTTTCTCAGGGTCTTGAACATTAGGTGATACATGCTTCCGCACTTTCTTTTTGATACTTGCTTTGGATGTCGAGTATACTTGCATATCGTGGAGCGTCTTTTGACTACTTTAAACTGTGTCGCACGTGTTTCATTTGTACTTTAAACATCGTTATGTACTAGATATTGAAACTACTTTTGTAAACTTTGAAACACTCACACTTATGAAATGAATGCGACATATTTTCGGTCAAACTTTGTCTTAAAGACTTATGACCATGTAATGGGGCCTACGTAGACGGCGCCGTCAAACATGATTTGGTCGGGTCGCTACATTTTGATTACCCGAGGTTTTACCTTCTATGAGGGAGTCAATGTGTTCATTCATATGAGAGTTTCATCGCTTATCCAAAAAAAATCAAAAGAAAAATAAAAAAATTTCCTTAAATGACGAACAAGTGGTGGTTTGTTGCAGAGGCGAAGCAAGAACTTTATTTTGCTGATGCCACAAAATAATATCGAAATATATCAAGTCCTAAAAAATTTAAATAACAAACTATTTTTCGGTACAAACATAAAAAAAAATAATAATAAATAAAAATAAGTTACAATAATAAATTTCTTCTTACAATCTTTCTTTTGTTGAAAACGAGCTATAACTTCATCTATTATACCACCAAGTAAAAAAACTAAAAATACTTGTGCTCGCAAGTAAAACAATCATTATCAGTTTATATAGAGTCATCAACCATGCATGTCTTATTACAAAAAATATCTAAGATATATTGATGCCTCGTCTTCTTTATATAAAGTAGTGAAAATAAGTCATGAGTGGTCACCGAGTTGCCAAATAAAGCACACCACTCGGATTCGATACTTAGTTATGCTAAATCGTTCAGAAAGAGAGTGTGACCAAAGGTGCGCATAATGTACAACTAGTGGTCACCGAGTTGCCAAATAAAGCACACCACTCGGATTCGATACTTAGTTATGCTAAATCGTTCAGAAAGAGAGTGTGACCAAAGGTGCGCATAATGTGCAATTCACCTGGTACCAGGTCTCGCGCTCGAGTGCTTGATTACCAAAGAGTTTACCCTATATGAGGAACCAATATGCTCGTTCATAGGAGGTTTCCTCGTTATAATTTTTTTTTTAAAGTTTGTGATATTTGAAAGCTTGAGATATGCAATCAGTGGCGAGTTTAGATAGTGTCCCGTGAGGTCACGGGACACCGCTATTTTGAAATTATTAGTAGAAAATACCATGTAAATTGTATAGGAAACCACTATATTTAGCTGAAGGACCTCATATTTTTTTTCAAAATTTTAGTTTTCCCTTTAAAATGTATAAGACACCACTATACTTAACTACTCGGACCCAATATATTTTCCGAACTTTTAGTTTTTTGAAAGTAAACAACTACTAAAATACCGTTCAAATATAATTAGTATTGAAAAATTTTCTAGGACCCCCAATGAATTTGCATTCTGGAATCACCAATGTATGCAACTAATAATTAACCAATAAAAGTTGGAACGATA
This sequence comes from Rutidosis leptorrhynchoides, assembly GCF_046630445.1. Classification (NCBI taxonomy): domain Eukaryota; kingdom Viridiplantae; phylum Streptophyta; class Magnoliopsida; order Asterales; family Asteraceae; genus Rutidosis; species Rutidosis leptorrhynchoides. Next base: position 120,366,310 of record NC_092343.1, on the reverse strand, counting down.
AACTTCAATCTAATTTTTTTTTTCTCACGAGGTAGCACGTCTAAACTCAATACATGACATATGGTATAACTTTTTAAGTACAATCGATTATAATGCATTGGGGTGTAATTTGATATGAACAAATTATATGAATAATTTTACCACATAATAACAATAATTACAGTATAATTTAAGGATTAATAGTGCCCCTTTTTTGGCGAAAAACTAAACTTAAATAACCAGAGTTCTTTCATCGAAAATGAAAGCACCTTTAGCAAGAAAACTTAAATAACCCGTCAAGGAGCATATAACCAAAACAACATCTTTAGCAAGCCTCACACCTAGAAAACAAACGGGACCGAAAGCAACCTAGCTTACAAAGGTATTGAAACGACCTCGACTCAATAACCGAAAAACAATATATATATTTTTTTAACATTTTGACCCATTTCCAAAGACCCATTTGAACACCTTCCGTTTAACCAAACACATTTCATCAATTCCATTTAAACCAACACTTCCATTATATTTGCGTGATTATCAATCATGTTTAGTATTAGACCGACCCGTTACAAAATCATGTGACAAACACGACCCATTCTATACTTTAACCAATAACAACACTAGTAACATGAACATGATTCTTGAGACATATCTATCCCACTCCAAAGCACCTACCAAGGCATCTAGCAATAACTTTGATCAAGTATATCCGCATTCCAAAAGCATATCATGCACAAGTCAACTAATCAACTATCGTACCCTTCCTTTCTCAAATTCGTAACCTATAAAAAGGTTAAACAACAACGGGTAAGCGAAATGCTTAGTGAATACAATATGCACATGTCAAATAATAAATTTACTACGCAAAATACAAACCGCATTCATCAAACATACTAAACGCATACGCATACCAACATGCATACACCTTCATAAAGTAGACATCTCCCGATGTCAAAGTAAACATCTCCCCGATGTATAATAGACATCTCCCCGATGTCAAAGTAAACATCTCCCCGATGTATAATAGACATCTCCCCGATGTCATAATAGACATCTCCCCGATGTTATAGGCATTGGGCGTCCCCAACGCTAAACCACAATCTAGTGCGTCCCCGACGCTAGGACCCATTGTACGTCTCCCCGATGTACTTTGAGTTCCAATGGTACATCTCCCCGATGTACCTATAGTTCCGATTGTACATTTCCCCGAAGTACTATGAGTTCCATTTACTTTCCAACCTGCATCACAACTTGCATAACAATATCAAGTTTATCAAACAATATGTACACATTGTACTCACCTCGAATCCGAGCAATCAATTCAACATAAGCAATCTAATCAAGCAATTCAACAAGTACTTCCAAGCACGAAGTCAAGAGAACCTTTCTCAAGCACAATCACCTAATCATCATAATCATAAAATACATACCTACATTACAATTCGATCACAATCGGTCAAACAAGACCAACTACACATAACGTTCACTCTTAACCCTAGCCAACACATTTTATATCATTGACTACTTTCAAGACTTGTAAGTAATCCCAACCCATTACAACTTTTATCAATTTTATACTAGCATTTATAAAGTTTCAAATCAAACTATTATTAACAACTTTTAACTCGCAAAACCCATTTCTAACATTTGCTAGACTCAACACTTACAAGTGTTCTTACTAATCTTTTATCGCTACTTAATTTAATAAGTCTAGCTACTAAAACTCACTTGACCCACAAAACCCACTTTGACACCATGTTGACCAAAAACACAAGACTTGTAATTTATAAGTCTTCTTAACCCATTATTAGATTATTTACCTCTTTAATTTAAATTTACGATTTCTTAGTCCCACATAGTTAAAAATTATATTTTAAACTTCAATTACACAAGCTATAAGCTACTAACCTCCTTATTTACAAGTTCATCATTTTCTTACTAACTTCCAATCCATAAACCCTAACCCTTAAATCCGAATTAAGGTGTTTATGAAGTTGAAACCTCATTTCAAACACTAACTATATTATCTAAACATGTGAATAATGAATTTAAGACATATAGTTTCATACCTCAAAGTTAGGTTAGAAAAACCCCACTTTACAAATTGAAGAAGAACAAGGATGAATCTAGGGCTTCAATGGAGCTAGCAAGTGTTAAGAAGATGAAATACATAACTAGAATTACTTTTATGAAGAAAGTTTAAGAGTTTGAGGCTTGATCTCCAAAAATCGCCACTCTCCATCTCTCTAGAACACTCTCTACAATTTTTTCCAGCAAAACACAAAAAAGAGGGCTGTTCCAGATTTGGGTAGGTGTTATTTGAGTCAAATTTCCATTTTTACCCTTGCCCAACTTAAAGTTTTGCACAATAGGTCCTTATCTTACAACACAAGTCCTTTTTCTAACAAACCTAAGTTAACTAACATCATAAATAATAAGAATAAACCCTTTAAAAAATTAGGATGTTACAACTCTTCCCCACTTAACTAGATCACGTCCCCGTGATCACACCACATACAATCTGATACTTGATATAACATATTTCAGCTCCTAGGCCACTCAGAATCCTTTCTAAACCTACCATAAAGTTTATAAGTCCTGCAAGTAATCCCAAGTACCTCCTTATGCTAATCGTCAATCAACACGTCATAATACAAGAACTAATTATCTACGCTCACCCCATCTCGTGTTACCGACATAATCTTATAAACACTCCATTCATCCTAATAGATAACATAAAAGGTATCATGTATTCTTGTTAATTTCTCGGGCAATACCAAGCGATATGCCATTATTCACAACTTTAACTTTAATCACGATTGACAAGGTCCATCATGATGTGAACCAAATCGTTCTTTCTTTCAAATAGAATAGTATTCTTCCCTCGGTGACACTCTATACATCATCACCTTATACACGCAAAACTCAATTGATCGAAATTGCTCATTTGCATAAGACTTTTGTCTACTCTGAGCCTCTTAAAATTATTCTTAGATAATTCAATCTATTCTACCAATCTCGTGGACAACATCAGTCCCTTTGAGTTTCACATTCCACTATTCTTGCCAACAAAACAATTGGTACATGCAATTCACACGACGTCAAATAATCAACGAGATCACCCATCATAGTAAGTACCATTACCGTCACTTCAATCTCAAAAATGGGGTAACCCTTCTCCACTTTTGTAGATGTCCTTTGATAACCCCGGCCCACAGTTCGGTGTTTGAACAGTCACCTTGCATCTACGACCCGTTTTTCGACAACAATTTCTCTATTACTCACTAACAAGACCGATTCTTCTTTAATAATTAGTTACTCATTCCAAAGTCGGGTCTTCATTCAATAGACATGTCTCCCGTAACGTCACTTTCTCATTATATTACGTGACCGAACCTCACGTTAAACCTGTCACCTTCTCATTAACACCATCGAGTATGGTCTTTCTTTATCGTTCCACATGTCTCTTAAATGGATATAAGTCGAGTATTGAGTCTACCCAACTTACTTCACGTACAAATGGTTCAACAGACACTCTGTTGAGTTAATCTTAAGTTCTCATACACATAGGAGCAACGAGATATATTCGTCTCTTTTACTCGCCATACATACTTTATCTTTCATCACCTAGTGATCGCACACTAGTGATTGCATCTAACATTGTCATATCTCTTCCTTCCCCACTTAACGAATTCTTATCACCCCTTCATTAGTTTTAACATCCCCAACCCTGTGATAAACGCTAATAATCATCAGCACATTGTTATCTATCGCTACTACAAAAGGGTCCTCACAAAACCCTCACACCACCAGATCACACCGCAGTTAACTTTACTCAACTAGAGTCACACAATACATGAGCAGGTATAATGAGGCACCTGACACGTAGCGTCGACTCTTTACCATCTAATGTCACTTAAGAAACTCGGTCTACCGTTTCACACCTCCTGAGGTTTCCATCTTCCCCACTTAGAGTAATGGTACCTGACTCATTGTTTCTTCAGATTTTCTCATATACTCTCAAAGACTACACATCTGAAGACATTGATAGCATAAGTCTTCTCAACATCAGCGGACAACCCAATACGTCAGATTTTGTTACAACGTCAACAGACATCTTCATCCAACCATACTACTATCAAGTCTGCATTTACATGTCGGATTCTCTTTCCGACCATCATTTCCTGAGACGGAAGGACTTACTCCCTGACAATAATCTCACATACATATGCCTCTTCACTTTTCATTTACATATTTTACCTTCACCATACCTTCCGTTCAACTGGCGCTTTTAGGAAAAACGTCCTCAACAAGTTTCCTTCACGATTCTCGTTGTCGGAACATCTACAGGTAGTGTTCACAAACCCCTCTACTTTCTACATAAAAGCAAAAATCGTCACAACAATCATCACCAAAAATTCTTAAGTCGTCAGGGATAGGAATCCCCTATACTCGTTGGAGAAGTCTCTACTTCTCACCTATAATTTTCAACTGAAGTGACCCATTTCGTACGCATTCTCGAAAAGTCCCCAAGGATACTTTAAGGTCACCTATTTCCATACATATCAATAAGTGTTAACATTGCCACATACCCTCAATATTTAATTTGGTGCACAACAAATATCATCAAAAGCCTTGCGGATATCATTAACACAAAAAGCTCCTCCGTTTCACCAATACACTACTTGCTGGTTATCGGTTTTGCCCGTCCGATAAGCATAACAAACATACCACTAGAGATGTACTCAAAGTCAGTCTACTTCATCCAAAATACATGCTCCTTGACACGACATGTATCTCTCGTTTCGTAAGCCTTCGAGAACAGGCATTATTCGATGATTTCTCTCCATTGACACCCATCGTCCTCATCACACAAACCCGCAAAGGTAAGGGTGAGTCCTTATAAGACTCTACTTAATAATTCATTACTACTCTCTCGATTCACAACCTTTCATCATTAAACGGACTCTACTCCAAAGAATTTTCTAGGATTCAACGATCCTCTTAACACATTATCTCACAAAATGATCACAACTAAGGGATGATTAATGACTCCCTATCCACAACAATGACTCCTAACCATGTCACGTTCCTCCGTTCAATACTTAATATATTGTGCTTGTGTGACAACATAAACGATTGTAATAATGTTGATCAGGCATTACTACAAACACATACCTTGTCACTTTCACATGACATAAGAAGTACTTTACATGAAGTAAGGTGACATTCGCGCAATCCTTTACACATACAATTTCGCATTCACAATTACATGCATACATAGTCACATTCACAATCTAATCATATAATCATGTCATTCACTTACCTATTTTCAATGGGTACTACAATCTTTCACATCATAACTTACACAAAGCACATAACATCATACAAATCTCTTTAACTACCCACTCGTAGTAGTCAACTATTTCCTACCGAACATCGTTAACTAGCATATAGCTAAGTCACACATATTCACACATGAAGTTCAGGTAACATAATTCAGCATGTAATCCTCATCCGGCCTACCTACTCACTATAGGCAGTCACTTCCTACCAAACCACAACATCAGAACATAATTAGATGCATACTAGACCAACCAATCCAATGCATACTACGGTGCCAACCCATCCATATACTATCAACATAAAATTTACCAATCAATATACACAAGTGTACTAACATATATTTGACAGGTACTATGCTTCTATCAAAGTACATAAACAACAAGTTCGGGTCACATCAACAAACACAGTCCTACATAATTTCACATAGCACACAATCTCTACAGTTTAAGTCTAGGTAACTCTACTCTGCAGGCAAGCTCCTAGATCTCTTAAACCATGCTCTGATACCACTTGAAACGACCTCGACTCAATAACCGAAAAACAATATATATATTTTTTTAACATTTTGACCCATTTCCAAAGACCCATTTGAACACCTTCCGTTTAACCAAACACATTTCATCAATTCCATTTAAACCAACACTTCCATTATATTTGCGTGATTATCAATCATGTTTAGTATTAGACCGACCCGTTACAAAATCATGTGACAAACACGACCCATTCTATACTTTAACCAATAACAACACTAGTAACATGAACATGATTCTTGAGACATATCTATCCCACTCAAAAGCACCTACCAAGGCATCTAGCAATAACTTTGATCAAGTATATCCGCATTCCAAAAGCATATCATGCACAAGTCAACTAATCAACTATCGTACCCTTCCTTTCTCAAATTCGTAACCTATAAAAAGGTTAAACAACAACGGGTAAGCGAAATGCTTAGTGAATACAATATGCACATGTCAAATAATAAATTTACTACGCAAAATACAAAACCGCATTCATCAAACATACTAAACGCATACGCATACCAACATGCATACACCTTCATAAAGTAGACATCTCCCGATGTCAAAGTAAACATCTCCCCGATGTATAATAGACATCTCCCCGATGTCAAAGTAAACATCTCCCCGATGTATAATAGACATCTACCCGATGTCATAATAGACATCTCCTCGATGTTATAGGCATTGGGCGTCCCCAACGCTAAACCACAATCTAGTGCGTCCCCGACGCTAGGACCCATTGTACGTCTCCCCGATGTACTTTGAGTTACAATGGTACATCTCCCCGATGTACCTATAGTTCCGATTGTACATTTCCCCGAAGTACTATGAGTTCCATTTACTTTCCAACCTGCATCACAACTTGCATAACAATATCAAGTTTATCAAACAATATGTACACATTGTACTCACCTCGAATCCGAGCAATCAATTCAACATAAGCAATCTAATCAAGCAATTCAACAAGTACTTCTAAGCATGAAGTCAAGAGAACCTTTCTCAAGCACAATCACCTAATCATCATAATCATAAAATACATACCTACATTACAATTCGATCACAATCGGTCAAATAAGACCAACTACACATAACGTTCTCTCTTAACCCTAGCCAACACATTTTATATCATTGACTACTTTCAAGACTTGTAAGTAATCCCAACCCATTACAACTTTTATCAATTTTATACTAGCATTTATAAAGTTTCAAATCAAACTATTATTAACAACTTTTAACTCGTAAAACCCATTTCTAACATTTGCTAGACTCAACACTTACAAGTGTTCTTACTAATCTTTTATCGCTACTTAATTTAATAAGTCTAGCTACTAAAACTCACTTGACCCACAAAACCCACTTTGACACCATGTTGACCAAAAACACTAGACTTGTAATTTATAAGTCTTCTTAACCCATTATTAGATTATTTACCTCTTTAATTTAAATTTACGATTTCTTAATCCCACATAGTTAAAAATTATATTTTAAACTTCAATTACACAAGCTATAAGCTACTAACCTCCTTATTTACAAGTTCATCATTTTCTTACTAACTTCCAATCCATAAACCCTAACCCTTAAATCCGAATTAAGGTGTTTATGAAGTTGAAACCTCATTTCAAACACTAACTATATTATCTAAACATGTGAATAATGAATTTAAGACATATAGTTTCATACCTCAAAGTTAGGTTAGAAAACCCCCACTTTACAAATTGAAGAAGAACAAGGATGAATCTAGGGCTTCAATGGAGCTAGCAAGTGTTAAGAAGATGAAATACATAACTAGAATTACTTTTATGAAGAAAGTTTAAGAGTTTGAGGCTTGATCTCCAAAAATCGCCACTCTCCATCTCTCTAGAACACTCTCTACAATTTTTTTCAGCAAAACATAAAAAAGAGGGCTGTTCCAGATTTGGGGAGGTGTTATTTGAGTCAAATTTCCATTTTTACCCTTGCCCAACTTAAAGTTTTGCACACTAGGTCCTTATCTTACAACACAAGTCCTTTTTCTAACAAACCTAAGTTAACTAACATCATAAATAATAAGAATAAACCCTTTAAAAAATTAGGATGTTACATGTATCTAGATACGAAAGTTGTGCTAAACGAACCAAAGGAAAAACAAGAAACAATCAATCAAAGAAACCTCAATATAGCTAAACAAACACTCCACAAGAACCAAACCAACTACCTAAAACAAACAAAAAAGGGACAAACAACAAAACTAAAAGTAACCACATCTAAACAAACAACCAAGGTATACCGAGCTTATTGCCACGAGAGATGTTTTTCCCCTCTCTTTCCCGGCTTAAGGAGCTTGCCCTCAACATGATCAAAACAAACCTATTTCCCCGTACGATAGAAAAATGAATATACTTTAGGCGGACCGAATGTAGAACTCTTAGAAGACCCCACATCCACAATTTTGGATGAGCTGGACCTCAAGCCAAAGGAAAACTCATCATTCCCAACCATATTTTCGGCATTCTACAAAACTGACACATCATCTCCATCTCTTAAAAGAAAGGACCCGTCATCAACCGATGTCTTGACCTTGGACTTATTCTTTGTTTTACCTTCGACACCAACACCAACTTTCGTACCGCCCTCTTTGTTAGTCAACAAAGTAGCTTTATGCCTCTGAACATTTCCCCATTCCAACTCCAACTCGCACGTTTATTCACAAACTACACCAATGCACGGGCAACAATTACTCTCATTCTTCTCAACATTCTGATTTGCACAAATACCATCCACTCAATCGGAAACAAGATTGGGCCTAGCCTAATTGAATCATTATCAACAAAGTGGGCTTTGAGGCCCAACAACTCATTCACCCCAACTATAAATGCATGATATCCATAATAACTAACAGAACTAATCGCAACTTCACCAAACGGTAGTACGGCACCTCCTGGCCCTGAACTCCACAATCGTATTACAAGTATTACAAACCCTAAATAGGTCAAGAGTTATCTTCTCCTAAACATATTAGTGACGCATTCAAAATTTACGTAACTCCAATTTCCATACACAAAACTAAACCGTCAATGAAAGAGCAATCACAACAAAAACCAGTAAAAAGGCCGCCAAAAAGGATGCGAGGAAAGCAGATAAGCTCTGACGCCATCAGGAATCGGCCGCCGCCACTTCCGGCGTCGCTGACATTTTAATTGATGGACATGATTACCTCGCCGAAAATTATGGCGATATACCGTACATTGACCTTCAATCAAAATAAATTGACAAACGCGTATGGACTACTATGGACTCATTAACTAATGAGTTGAAAGATAAATCGGTATTAGTACGAGGACGACTAGAGTCGACTCGCCGAGTTTCGCAGGATTAGTAGAGAATCGATTGTTGAATTTGAAGGAATTTTAAGAGCAAAGGACGTCCGTAGTCCATTTCGGTGTCCATTTTTCAGTGTCAAAAATGGAAGCCGAAATTGACTAACAATGACATGAGTGGAGGTGTCCATAGTGTCCATTGTTTATTTTTTATTTTTAATTGAGTTTTAATATTTTATTTTAATTAATTTCATATAATAAAAAAAAATACTAAATTGAAATGCATAAAATAAACTACATTAAATTTATTAAAACTCATAAAATAAACTAGATTACATCTATTCAAAATATTCAAAAAATAAATTAAATAACGTAATAAGTCGTCTCATAAAATTCATAAGTCGTCTCGAAGATCTCATAAATGTTCCACCAAATCATACAATCATGTGCTTCATAATGATTACGACATATATAACGACGTGATTTTACATTATCTTCAGAAGAATAATCTTCATCAAGTAGGTTTAGTGTATAGTTTGTGAATGAGTCGTGGAAAGAACTTGAAGAAGAAGACATTTTGTAATTAATAATATAAAAATAAATATTAAAATGATAATTTAAATATTGTAGAGAGAAACTGATAAAAAAATATATAGTTATGTGAGTAAGGGATAAATTGTTGAAGTATTTAAAAAAAAAACAACTAGCCTTTTTTAACGGCTATATTTTTAAAATTAACAACGCAAGGGCTATATTTCATACCGTCGCTGGCGCGACCTTGAACACCGGCGGTGAGACTGACTTCGTTCCGGTGTCGATCGACTGTCGATCTCACCGTCGATTTAGGGGGACGGCGAGGAATGACCCCGGACACCGTATGCTCTAACTGTTCCCCTTGAAGAAATTAAACGAAAATCACATCATGTGAAGTTACAGCAGGTGAAGTTTACTAATACACTTACATTATTAATTACTATATTTAATTTAATTTTTGTATGCATAGTTATACAGGGAAGAGTGTTGGATGTGTGAAGGATATCATAAAACAAAGAAGATTTCGTTTGCAGCTTTAGGCCACGACGCGGCTCCTTCAGTCACGATGTAGCTTAACACTTGGAATTTTATGTTTTGAGATCATTCTTTAAGCCACGATGCTGCTCATCTAAGCCTATCCGTGAGCCTGCCGAGGAAAAACGCGTTTTCTTGCTTTTTAAGTTGTTTCCTTATTTAGATTTGCCTATATAAACACCCTATTGTAACCATAACATGTGTGCACAAAAATAATAGTGAAAAAATCTCTGGTATGTGTTCGTGGAGTAAACTCTTCTCCGTGTTTTGGAGTTGGGATATAACCACGTTAAATCCCGTGTCGATTTATGCTTTTATTTATCGTTATGCTTTAATTATTCGTTTGTCATTCGTGGGTTAGTGATTATGATCAATCACTTGTCTTGTTTGGGTTCTAAATCCTAACAAGTGGTATCATGAGCTCAAGGTTTTTACTTTAGAAGCGATGGCGAATTTGAAAGCAAGTTTCTTCGATATGGTTGATGATTCGATTTTTTCATCAATGTTAGATTAAACGAAGGGCTAGGGAGTTGTCTTGCAACATGTATCAAGACTAGATAACTCACTTGGTCACGATGAACTCGTGAATATGTCTATGTATCCAGGAGAGTTGATTACAAAAGATTCGGGTATCAGTTCTTGAAACTTATTTTGTAATCGGGACGCTGATTGCATCATGATGGTGATTTATTGTTCGATAAGGGTTACAGAGTCAAGGTTGGGTCGATGGGTTCGTTGCGGAGAGTTTTTTCGGGAGATCCGGGTGTCAAATCTGAGTTCTCGTTCTTCGCGATCCCGTGCGAAAGAATGATTGAACTATCAAATTCGTAGTTCCTGGAGCTGCTGTAGTAGAAAATTAGTAGCGGGTTCGTTAACCTTTGGATCAAATTTATTTTTTGTGTGTGGATAGTAGACTTACTGATCTATACGCGGTAAACATTTGAGGCTGATCTGACCGTTGGATCTTGAGATATGATTTTTCGAATCTGGGCAGTTTTCAGGATGAAGTTTTTCGGGTTTGATGAAGCGAGCGTGAGATGGTTTTTTCTAGGAAACTTAGAGCGATGCGAGATATTCATTCAGAGATGTGGGTTTGTTATGGAAGGTCAGGAGGGTGTTTTCCTCTCAGGTTAGAGCGGTTGAATAACGAATAAGATGCATCGGGTTGAAAGTCAATAGTGGGAGTATCGGGGAAGTTTGGTGCTTGCTTGTGGTTTGGAATGACCAATGGTATTTGGTCAATATTCTAGGGTTTATGGAATATGCGGGCGGATTAGAGTTCCTAGTCACTAAGGAAAATTGATTGTCGAATAGTGTTGGATAGAACATGTTCGACGCTTGCTAGGGTTTGGTTGATGTTTCAACAAAAGGAGCGGTTTTCTTCGAGGGTGATCAATTAGGAGTCTTTAGGTGACGAATGGGAGCGGATAATTGTGTAAGTCCCGGAACTTGAGCTTTCTAGGATCATTGAGGGTGTCGGGAACTCGGTGTGAGTTTGGTAACCGACGGGAGCTATCGAGCTAGTGGGAGTTAGTTGACTAGTGGAGTTGTGGAGATGATTATGCGACGTTGTCTCAATGTTCTCAAGATTTGTAAGACCCGAATAATTATTGTACAGCAGTGTAAATAGGGTACATGAAGTGTGGGTGCCCTTGTGTATTTAAACAGAGGTTAGAGACTGATCTGAGCTTGGTGCGCTCAGCGCACACATAAGGGTGCGTGTGGCGCACTGTTCACTGTAGCCGGATTCTGTTCCTTTTAATCAGATATTTTGAAGGGCTCTTTGGTAATTTCACTTGTGGACGACTTAAGGTCAGTAGATCAGATCTTGGGGTGTCATTCACTCCAATTCCAATAACCTTATCCTATCCACTTCAATTTCAGAGAGAGAGTGAGATTCTTGTGTGAGAAAGCTCAAGCAAAGGAAGAAAGAGCTAGTTTTGAGTCTTAGCTCGAGTTATAAAGTTGTTTATCTCCTCTCTAGCTACGTTTTGGTTATAGTGGTATGTTCTAACTTTGATTTCCTTACTTTGATTTATGTATGGGTTAGGGTTTGGGTAAATGAAGAACATAAAACCCATATTTGGTGATTTTGGGTGTTCTTGGGTAAGATTGAGCCATGAGGACTCAAGAATGACTAACCTAGGGTTTCAAAGTGTTAATTGGGGTTTATGAGCCTAAATTAGTTAGTTAATTACTAGCACACCTAGATGTTTAGTAAATGGGTGTGTTGACCTTAAAGTGGTCAAATGGGTAATAATTGACCTAATTGAGAAATATGGGTATGAAATACCCTAATTCTGTATTAGTTAGTGTTGTTGGACCTTAATCACTAGCTTTTAGTGATATGTGGTGGCCTTGACATTTAGTGGACGGTTTTGGTGAAAATGGGCATTTAATGCATTAAGTCATTAAAAGCACATGTGTAAGTTGTTGGTATTTAGTCCAACTAGTTTGTGCGTTGATTGAGTACTTATTGTATTAGGTACCTTGCCTTGAAGCTCGTGGAAGTATAAGACCGTCACCGAATCGTTAAGGTGAGTGGAATAATTATGCGTGTACGTATATAATGTATTTATTTGTGTGGTATGAATGTGGAATTGTCGCGGTGTTTAAGACACCACATTCTAAGTAGCGAGTGGTATTTTCGGTGTTTAAGATACCACTCATTGGTTTGATTGACATGTGGTATTGTCGCGGTGTTCAAGACACCACATTGTCATGGGAGTGGAATTGTCGCGGTGTTCAAGACACCACTCATTGTTTTGATTGACATGTGGAATCGTCGCGTTGTTCAAGACGCCACATTGTCATGGGGGTGAGTTAGTCGCGGTGTTCAAGACATCACCCGGGGGGTTAGTGATTACGCGGTGTTTAAGTAACACTAATGGATGTTATGAACTCCGAATGTCTTTTCCGAGTACCGTTCCCTAGTATGATTGGTTAACCATGGTTGTGTGAATTTTTGTATTAGCATATTTAATTGTGAACTATATGCTATTAGTGTCGCTAGCTTATTGCGAATTGCGGTTATTTGGTTTATGCATCATGGTTGCATAGTTGTCGAATTGCTAGATTGCATACGGTATTGTGTAAGTGATTGCAAGTAAGTAGGTTATATATTTATATGTATAATTATTGCATTCACTAAGCGTTTTGCTTACCCTCTCGTTGTTTACCTTTTTATAGGCTCGGGCATTGACAAGGGTAAGGGCGTTCGATTGGATTAAAGATCCCGCTTTGTTTTGATAGGGGACGCTTTTGGATGTGTCAGGTTTTGAAGTTTGACCGAGAGTTGGGTAGTTTAACCCCCAAACATCATGCTCTAGTGTCGTTTGGAATTTAAACTAATTCGGTTGGAACTTATATATTTTTGCATGAAACTCGTGTTACGGCATATGTGGGCCCGGTTTTGTAAAACTTATTTTATTATTGAATTGTGCGAGTTTTAACTATTATATCATGTTGTGAAAAGAGTTTCGTCTAAATATGTCGGGAAGTGGGAGATCTTTATTTGAAAATTGACAAATCCGGACAGAACTGAAATTGGCTGGTGCGCGCCGCGCACCTTAAGGTGTTGCGCGCCGCGCACCCATACTGTATAAAAAAAATATATCTTTCGCATATTCGGTTGGTTATTGGTTTGGGTCGTTACAAGATTAGTGTGATGATTCCGGGTAACACTCGGGCTTCGAGTACTTGTTTTAATCTCTGATGGCAAAGAAATTTGTGACTGACTGGTGGTACGAACCAAGTTTCTTCTCGAGTAGCCGCGGTTTTATTATCTTACTCGTACAGTGGGAGCGTGGTTGGGATGAGAAGATAGGTTTGCGAAATTCATAGCTATGAGGAGGACATTGTACTAGCGAGAAAGCGGAAAGTTAAAAAGTTAGTAGATTTCGAGGTTTTTGCGTTCTCACTGGAGCCTTGATGAAGAGTCTAAGAGGGCGTCTGTTGAATTTTCTGATTGCTGGGAAGGAAAATTATAGATAGACGGCGAAATCCTGTACGAGAGTGATCATTGACATGTGTGTTTGAGATTCGACATGTCTAGAGTGATCGGTGAGGCGATGTAGTCACGTGAAGAATTCTATAATTGAAGAGTCGCATACTTCAATTGGTCTTCTGGTGTAAGAAGATGAACTTCGTGTTAGAAGATGGTGGCGATAGAAACCGAGATGGCCCAAGCTAGGTACTATGAGATTGGATTATCACTCATCGGTGTTTTTGGTGTCGAAAGACTTCACTTGCTCGGAGGCTAACGAGTGAAGTGCGGCGTGATTCGGGTGTCTCATCCGGCGGTATGAAAAGGAGTTGGTAATCGGCTAGTCTAGAGTTATTGTGGGTTTTGTTTAAACATAGTGACGGGTTGGCGAAGGTTGCTTAGATCATCATTCAAGTGGGAGATTGTTGGATGTGTGAAGGATATCAAAAAACAAAGAAGATTTCGTTTGCAGCTTTAAGCCACGACGCGGCTCCTCCAGATACGACGTGGCTTAACACTTGGAATTTTCTGTTTCGAGATCATGCTTTAAGCCACAACGCGGCTCATCTAGCCACGACGCGGCTTAAGCCTATCCGGGAGCCTGACAAGGAAAAACACGTTTTCTTGCTCTTTAAGTTGTTTCCTTGTAGATTTGCCTATATAAACACCCTATTTTAACCCTAACATGTGTGCCCAAAAATAATAGTGAAAAATATCTTGTTTGCGCCCGTGGAGTAAACCCTTCTCCGTGTTTTGAAGTTGGGATATAACCACGTTAAATCCCGTGTCGTTTTATGCTTTTATTTATCGTTATGTTTTAATTATTCGTTTGTCGTTCGTGGGTTAGTGATTATCATCAATTAGTTGTCTTCTTTGGGTCCTATATCCTAACAGAGTATATTAGGTGCTTATATATTATTGTGTTTTCAATTGCAAAATACACCGAAGTGTTTGAATAATGTTGCAATTTAGGTTGATTTATAGAAGTTCACATTATGTGAATTTGGAGAGTGATTTTAAGTTTTTAAATTACACATATGCATTTGAGATTGAACGGTGCTAAATTTAATATTATGTGTGTGCATTCGTGTATACTTGAAAACTAAATTGTGATATCAGAAATTTCGATTTTTGATATGGAATGTTTTGCTTAATTTACGTAGGTTGAAGCACAATTGAGAAAGATATATTGCCTATCTGGGGCTTACCAATGTGCTTCCTTTCAATATCGAAGATACGGCTAGAAGTGATGTTGAAATTGAGAAAGCTTGGAAGGTATAATAATATTAGGATTTTTGACTTGTAATTTTTGCCTATGCTACATTACTTTAGATAATATATTTTATACTCTGTATGACACTTGTTTAGTTAGTGGATTTATGTATTGAGATGGTAAATAATATATGGAGGATGGAAAGTAATGATACCGCAACCCGCATGCGCAATACATACGTATGCGGGCACTCGCTAGCATGCGTATGCGTGTACTTTGTATGCTGTATGCGGCATGCGGATTCGTATCGAATGCCTTTGTTCCCGGTACGGCGGTTACTTGGTCCTCAAGTATCTTTTCCATAATTATATCCGTGATTCGGGGGAGTTGGTTATGGAAAAGATTACCATTATCTCGAATGGTTCTAGAATTAGGGTTTGCCTATATATACAAACCCTAATTATCATTAACTACAACAACGTTACGTAACAATCATTAACCACACATCTTACGTAACCAGCATCATCTCTCGTCTTCTCAAGGTTAACAGGTTAGTTCATTGTCGACTAGTACCTACAGCCTTATATGGGGGCCTTTCGATCAACGACCGTTATCGAAGGTGGACTTAATCACTTGGCCACCCCGCCGACATCATCATGTCGGCCAGGGTTATTCACGGCAGTCGGACCGGAGAGCCTTGTTCTAAGATCCTTAAACCCTCCTCCCCCTTTGCGTATTGAACAAGCATATTAACCCTATGGTAAAAATATGCATGATCAAGTGGTGCTTTCATTGAGAGTCGAACTAGTTCAAGACGTGTTTAATTGTTTTTTCTTTTAAAGTTTTGAATTATAAGGCTTATTATTCACAAATTTTCTGAATTTTTTTTTAACAGTATCATGATTTCCGGGGACTCATCAGAGCGTACTCAAACAGATAATCAAAACACGCCGTCTGGTAATCAGCAGACGCAAGCTATGACTGCGGGGGCGGGATATGCGCCATATCCTCCACCTCTATCCGGCGAGCCTTTTCAGAGGTATAAGCCGATATATCCAGATGGGATTACACCGCCAAGGGCAAACTCGCCAGTCACAACCACGCGGTTGGATTTTTCCTCGGTGGATCCAAGGGTCATCTTGGTGGACACTAGCGGTGAAACAGTAGGCCCGCACGTGGTATGCTGTAACCATGTACCTATTTATAGTACCACGGTTTCAATCCCTCTGCAGACGCAGAGTATTCAGCAGAATTAATCGTTTACACCGTTGCAACCATGGCAACCACCGAGTCCAATTTCGCAGTTTTTGACTCCTGCGGATGCGCAGGCATTACTTAATAGTTGGGGGTTCGGTGTCATTCCAGATGCCAATTCTCATTGGACACCGATAACCGTAGAACAGCAAAGCACTGCGCATACGGTTGGGCTTATAACGGCATATCCTCAGGTATCGCGAGCATCTGCGCCACAGGTTTCAGCACCTTTTCAGCTACCCGTATACTCTGCGTCGGCAAGCCTGCCTTCTTTTACAACGCATCAGCCTTGGTTATATCCGCAAACGCCGGGGCAACCGTGGAAAAATATTCAGGGGCAGGCGAATCTCGCAAGCCAATTTATGCAGGCAGCACCTCCTGATATGGTCCACCTATTTTCGCAACCTGATTTTGTTCAGGATATGATTAGGCGTTTCTTCGCAGGGCTCAAAGGTGACCCTGTTAAACCACCTTTTGAGCTACCAACTACTTTTGATAAGTTTCCTCCGCATATAATTGCATATCCCTTTCCATCAGCACCAAAGATACCCCACACACTAGGTAATAATAATGGTTTGACTGATCCGGATGATTTCCTGCAGCGTTTCGAAGGCGCAATGCGCACCCAAGGTTGGGTGGATCCAGTTGCATGTCAGATATTTCCCATGACGCTGCAGGGCATTGCTCGCGAATGGTTTAATAAACTCCCATCAGGTAGCATATCCGGTTTCATGGATCTGCGGACGAAGTTCTTGCTGCAATATCAGAATCAGAGGCCACACAAACGCACTCATATCGAATGTCATGATATTGTGCAGAAATCCAAGGAATCTTTGGGTGAATTTCTCACAAGATATACTAATGAGTGTCTGCGTATACCGGATCTCAAGCCAGAGCAACAGATTTCCGGACTCATACATGGTATAAACTCAGAGCGGCACCCAACGTTGGTCAAGCGTTTGTGCCATACGGTGCCAACAACTTATACTGAAGCACTTAAAGAGTGCCATGATTATATGCGGAGTGGCGAAGATAACGATATTCCCACTGCCAGCTCGCGCAATGAAAGGAAAGACGATGATGATCGATCGCAAAGACGATGATGATCGATCGCGTGATCAAAACCGCGGAAGTAACTCTCACGGTAGGTATCCTAGCAGTGGTCCTATCAGAAGTGATAAAGGAAAATCAAGTGGCAATTATCGAAACAATAGCCAGCGCGACATCAATAATCAGAACTATGCGATGCTGAAAAGTTTGTCTAAAACACCAAAGGAAATTTTGGCAACAGAACCAGTGTGCGCGACCTTTGGGGTTCCAACTCCGCTTACAGAATTTGGTAAGCGGGATAAAACAAAGTATTGTGAATTCCATGATGATTATGGTCATGACACTAATAGATGTAAAAACTTGATGGAACGAGTGCTCGAGGCACTGCGCGCAGGTAAATTGGATCACCTAAAACCACCTAAGAAGGACAAGGGAAAAGCCGCAGAGGAAGGGCCGAAGGCTAAAACTTTCGCATGGCAAAAAGTTGATAAAAAAAAAACGCCGACTTAACCATTAATATGGTCGACGCAGAGAAACTTAGCCAGCGGAGAAAGTACAATGATCACCAGGACTGGGAACTTCTCCCAATCACATTTCCTCCTGTAATGTCAATCGACACAGTTAACGAGCCCATTATCATTAAGTGTCGCATCCCTACTTGCGGTGTACAAATTAAACGCATGCATGTTGACACCGGAAGTGGCGTTGACATTATGTAACAGCATTGCTATCGTTTCCTCTCTGCAGAAGTTAAAACGTAGTTACGCCATTCTGATATTACGTTATCTGGGTTCTCCGGAGAAAGCTCATGGCCGCTAGGCCGGTTAGAGCTAATAGTAGAGCTCGCAGATGATAAGAATCCGCAGTTAATCAGACAAGAGTTAGTTGACTTTTATGTGGTTCGTTCAACTTCGTGGTACAATGCGCTGCTTGAGAGAAATTTCATACGACGTTTTAACATTATACCATCGGTGGTGCATGGCTTGATTAAGTTTCCTACGAAGGGAGGGGTTGCCACAATTGCGTCACATCAAACAACCGAGTTGTGTGGTTCAGTTGTGCCAGTAGACATTCCCAGCATGGGAGAACAACTTGCAAGCAGTGCGGTCGTAGCTAATTGATTACATCCGGACAAGCGTATCAAAATTGGCGCAGGCTTGTCAGCTGAAACCAAGGCTAAGTTACATGGAATATTATCCGCAAACGCAGATGTTTTCGCATGTCAAGAATCAGACATGGCTGGGGTTCCGCGTGATATTGCGGAACATAAGTTGAATGTTAATCCATCACTCACACCCGTTAGACAAAAGAAGCGACATATGGCTCTTGAGCGCAGTGATTGGTTATGCGCAGAAGTAGATAACCTTGTTAAAGCAAACATTCTGCGGGAAGTGCGGTATCAGACATGGGTCGCTAATCCTGTGTTGGTGAAAAAGGCCGACGGTAATTGGCGGATGTGTGTTGATTTTAAAGACATTAACAAAGCATGTCCCAAGGACAACTACCTTCTCCCGGAGATAGATTGGAAGGTGGAATCATTGTCAGGTTTCCGGTACAAGTGTTTTCTAGATGCATACAAGGGTTATCACCAAATTTTAATGGCTGCGGAAGATGAGGACAAAACTTATTTTCATGCGCCGCAGGGTATTTATTGTTATACGAAGATGCCTTTCGGATTAAAAAAACGCAGGCGCAACTTATCAGCGCGTAATTGACGCAGCCTTCAAGCACCAAATTGGTAGAAATCTTGAAGCATACGTCGACGACTTGGTAATTAAAAGTAACACCGAATAAGAAATGCTCGCGGACATCCTAGAAACGTTCGCATCTCTACGCAGGATTAACATGAAGCTTAACCCGCTCAAATGCAGTTTTGCGGAAGAAGAGGGCAAGTTTCTAGGTCATGTAGTAACGGCGCGAGGAATCAAGGTGAATCCCAAAAAGATTGAGGCCATTGATAGTTTACCATCTCCAAGGACAAAGAAAGATGTGCAGAGTCTAACCGGGAAACTTGCGGCAATCACGCGGTTTTTGTCAAAAACTGCAGAACGACAGTTGCCATTCTTCAATACTTTGAAGAATTGCTTGAAGAAAAAGGACTTCATATGGACTTAGGAAGCAGAATCAGCCTTTTAGGAGATGAATAAGGTGCTCGCTGAATTACCAACACTCACCGCGCCAGTATCAGGAAAAACGCTTATGCTGTACCTTGCGGCATCGAAAGAGGCTATCAGCTCGGTTCTTATCGCAGATCGCGGAAAGGTAATCCACTTTTATTTACATGCATTATTTATTTCGCAGAAATATAACGCTGAGGTTTTCTCAGACGCAAATGCCGGTATACTTTGTAAGCAAGACGCTGACATCAAGCGAAGTAAACTATTCACCAATAGAAAAGCTGGTATATGCGCTAGTCCACACGGCGCGGCGTTTGCGCCGGTACTTTCAAGCACATCCAATCGTGGTTCTAACTGATCAACCGATCAAGCAGGTTGGTACATGCCTAATTTGCGGCAATGTCCGGGGTTACCGCATTGACTAACGCAATCATTTTTCTTTCAGGTGTTATACAAGCCTGAGATTTGTGAAGACCCGTCCTAATCCATCCGGACAAAGTCCATATCGATTATAAACGATTCACAACAGTTGATTACATCGCGAGGTACTTGACCTCTATATGATACATTTTACAAACATTGCATTCAATTTTAAAAGACAATCTTTCTTTACCACGAAAACTGACGGCATGCATACCATTTCAGAATATATCTAACTATAATTGACTTAATAATAATCTTGATGAACTCGACGACTCGAATGCAACGTCTTTTGAAATATACCATGAATGACTCCAAGTAATGTTTCTAAAATGAGCAAATGCACAGCGGAAGATTTCTTTCGTACCTGAGAATAAACATGCTTTCAAGTGTCAACCAAAAGGTTGGTGAGTTCATTAGTTTAACATAAATAATCATTTCATAATTTTAATAGACCACAAGATTTCATATTTCCATTTCTCATAAACATAAGTCCCATGCATAGAGACAAAAAAATATCATTCATATGGATTGAACACCTGGTAACCGACATTCACAATATGCATATAAGAATATCCCCATCATTCCGGGATCCTCCTTCGGACATGATATAAATTTTGAAGTACTAAAGCATCCGGTACTTTGGATGGGACTTGTTGGGCCCGATAGATCTATCTTTAGAGTTCGCGTCAATTAGGGTGTCTGTTCCCTAATTCTTAGATTACCAGACTTAATAAAAAAGGGCATATTCAGTTTCGATCATTCAACCATAGAACGTAATTTCGATTACTTGTGTCTATTTCGTAAAACAGTTATAAAAGTTGCGCATGTATTCTCAGCCCAAAAATATGTAAAGGGTAAAAAGGCAAATGAAACTCACGCATATAAATATTATAAAACAGTTAATAAAGCATTTGCATGTATTCTCAGCCCAAAAATGTAAAGAGTAAAAAGGGCAAATGAAACTCACGCATATAAATATTGTAAAACAGTTAATAAAGCATTTGCATGTATTCTCAGCCCAAAAATGTAAAGAGAGAAAAAGGGCAAATGAAACTCACGCACATAAATATTGTAAAACAGTTATTAAAACAGTGCATGTATTCTCAGCCCAAAAATGTAATGAGTAAAAGGGAGTAAATGAACTCACCATAATGTATTTTGTAGTAAAAATACATATGACGACATTAAACAACTAAACAATGCAGGGTTGGCCTCGAATTCACGAACCTATATCATTTGTATATATATTAAAATGTAGAATCGTAATTGATCAAGTTTATAATTTATATCTTAAATTATATATTATATATAGTAAATATAGTTTTATTTAATTAATAGCTATTTGATAAAATAATATTGATAATAATAAATAAAAAGTTATTTTATTTTATAATAATAATAGTAATTACAATAATAACTATAATATCCCTAATACTTTTACTAATAATGAAAATAATAATGTTATTAATAACAATAATAATACTTATCATAATAATAATAATAATAATAATAATAATAATAATAATAATAATAATAATAATAATAATAATAATAATAATAATAATAATAATAATAATAATAATAATAATAATGAATAATAGAAAACTACCTTTGAAGAAAAAGTATCAAGAAAAATAATTAAACTGCCCTAGTCAGGGCTCGAACCCGTGACCTCCCATTAATCCAACAACTCCTAAACCACTCCTCCATTCTTGATTTTCTGATTAAACTCCCAACCAGATTTATCTAACCCGAAATTCTGTTCATACCTTCTTCTTTATTAAACTCATTTCATGATCATCCTCTATCATGATTATAACTTCATAACATAATCATAACCGTCTAACATCACTTATCAGATTCATCGTACGTATCATCATACGTCGCCATTGATCACCATCATAATTTATACTCATCATCTTAATCTATTATCATCATAATTACTAACACTTTAACCCGCACAAAATCATAACCATATCAAGATCATCATCGACACTTCTATTATCTTAATCTTTTACCTCATCAATATTACACGATTACCCTAATATCTAATCACAATTTGGGCTTTGGTTCAATGGAAGCCTGGATCATATCGGCCCAATAATTGAGGAGTGGGCTTCGGCAAAAAAAAAATAACAAAGTAGGAATTTGGTGCAGCAGCCCAACAGATAATAAAAGTTTGCGGCCCAACTGGAATAGAAACCCACTACCCATGCTGAAAATCAAAAAGTCCATCAACATGTGTAAACTAAATTGCTCGATATATTGTAGTGGTGGGGTTCGTCTGGTAATGGTAACAACTAACACATCATCATCTTTATTTTTATATATCATCATTATCGTGTATCATAGTCATAATTAGAATCATAATATCAATATCAATACCTCACGGTGACATCACCACTTCATTATCTTTTATCATAATCATGATTAACATCGCATAACGTTAGCATAAATGGGAACAAATTCAGAGACGCAGCTGTAGTTATGCTGTTGTAGCATCAACACGTCGATTATCATCTTCTTCTCATTATCATCATCATCATCATCATACCGGAATCATAATCCCATCATCATTTTCATTTTGTGATCTTCATTAAGCTTTACTATCATCACGATCCTAAACTTCTTCTTCATCACTTTTAACGATCATCATTATCGTATTCGTTTGCTATTTTTATGCAACTTTACCAACTTTAAATTGTAGTCATATTCTATATTTTTTTTTATTATAAAAGGTTAATTAAATATTGCATTATGTATGATCACTTTTACCTTTTAAAAGGTGTCGGCCATCACAAAATAAAACAAAGAGGCATGTTATTCTCATTCCCTTAATCTTCACTTTAATCATCATATTACAAACCATGACTCATTATGTTGGCCATAGTGTGTTGTTTTTGATCCACTAGTAATACAATATTAATCCAAGTGGGGTTTCGATTTGGTGATAATGTTTTCAAACGGTCGAAGCCATCACAAAGAGAAAGAAAGTACACGCATGCATTTTATCTGTAAACATCATTATCATCACCACTTTACGACTTTCAAATAATAAATAGCAGGTGGATTTGTTCGGTAGTGGTTAAATGGGTGACGTTTCCTTTTGGGTTAGAGTCGAACAACAAATCACAAGAAAAGATAATGAATGATGGTATTCGATTTGAAAACAACGACACAGAAGTGATATGATGATCGATGGTATGTGCGTGATGTAAGGTGATGGTCTGGTATAGCTGCGAGCAAAACAGTGGTAAGTTTCTTGATTCTTGATCATGTAAACTGTTTGTGTTTATAAGGTGTCCAAGGGATAAATAGAATGGACTAAATATAGCAGTGAAGGATAGTAACTGTTTAATAATGGTTTAATGGTGATGTTTTCGGTGGAATGCAGCATCAATCTAAGGTGATCAAACAAATAAAGTGAGCAGTTGTAACAGAAAAACGTGTAGCAGTTTTAGAGGGTGGTTCGATAGAGATTAGATAGAGGTGGTGGATGTGAAGTGTTGTATATCATTGTAATCTATATGTTAAATGTATATGTATTTTTATATTGAGAGATTAATTGAAATGGAAGCATCACAGAATAAATTGAGCAAGTGGGGTGTAACGTGTAAATGATAAAGCCGATTTGATTGGATATAAAGCGGAAAGTAAAATATTGATTGCTCATATCATTGTACCCGAATATATATATATATATATATATAAATACATAAAATTACAACAATCATAGTAAATGATATTGATAATATAATAAAAAAAATTATAAATCAACATTCATGAATTATGAAATAGTACAGCCATCGGTACTGTGCAATCATGTAATTATTTAGTCGACATAAATTAAATGGAATATGTCTCGTGATCCGTTGATAATCAGTGGCGGATCAAAGTGTTCAGAAAAATCCCAAATTTTTAAATTAATTATATTTATTTTTAATATACCTTATTTATATATAGAGATATATTTTATATAATAATTATTATAATATTCTATTTTTATTTTATTAATTTTTAATAACAACATCATATAATACTTCTAATTATATTTCGAATTATCATTTATCTATACTTACACCCATATCTATTTACGATTAATTGTTCGTGAATCGTCGAGAGCAGTCGAAGGTCAATTGAATATATGAACATCGTTCCAAACTTTTTGAGACTCAATCCTTACAGACTTTGCTTATCATGTCGAAATCATATAAAGTTTAAGTTTAAATTTAGTCTAAAATTCTCGGGTCGTCACAGTACCTACCCGTTAAAGAAATTTCGTCCCGAAATTTGAGTGAGGTGGTCATGACTAACAATAGAAATGTTTTCATGACGAATATGAGTTGATAAATAGAATTTTATCACAGGGTGTAACCTGGATAAATTAATTAGATTATTCAAAGCGTACGAGTGAAGCTATCACGAAAGAATGAAATGAAGAAATAGAGATTCATCTTAGCTTTTGACGTAACCAGGGTTGAATTTAGAACATAAGGTGCGTCTTAACTTTTGACGTTGTCTTGGTTGAATTCCGGAATTCAAGGGATTTATAGAAAATCCTCGAAATCAAAAAGATTTGATTCTTCGGTGAGTAAGGAAATTAAGATCTCTATAATTAAATACGGTGATCTTCCTCGATTACTCTGTCTGATATTTCCATTATAAATTAAGCTCTTCCGTTCTATTATTCTCACCATTCCTATACTTTCTTTCTTAGTTCATACATCCAAAAGATTGTGAAAATGCTTAGTCCAGTTCTGATCCTTGTCCTCATTCTTACTATCGCAACAATCATTCTCCTTTTCCAACTTCCACCAGAGGAATATGTCTTCTTCTACTCCGCCCTTGGGTTTATAATGTTTTTAATTCTTCCGTGTCTTTATGTTGCGATAAACATTGATATGCACGGTTTGTAATTTATGTGTTGTTATCAGGCTTTATATTCTCCTTATATTTCAAAGTTCTATGCTTTTGTTTTCTCTTTCCGACTTCAAGTCAAGCGAATAATAGTCCAGAATTTGTAGATATAGAGTTTCGAATGATTATAATGTTCTAAGTAGGAAGGAATGTGATAGCACGGTTTGATTTGTCAAATTACCAGAATCACTGAGAATAGAACTATCAAGAATATATTTTCTTGTTATGTTCAGAGGTGAAGTAGAATGAACGAGTCGTGTAACATGGCACATGATGACGTTATGATCTGTGAATCATCACGTTTCATTAGAAACTCAGCATGACTTACTGTAATATAATCACGGTGATCAAGTGTTATTATATTATACTAACTCATGCATCAGTTTTTAACATTACTTCAATAACATTCATATTTTAAGCTCGAAAGTTTACAGAATATAGAAACTAACAGTTTCTATATGATGTAACACTGATAGCACTAATAGATTAATGATTCAGATAAGAATAGTTATGAAAATATCTTCAGAAATATGGAGGATATTTATAATGAAAGATACGATGATATCTTGGAATTTCTAATATCGAAGGATGATGGAGACTATTGTCCGCAAGGGTTTAGAGTAAGGAGCAAGATATTCGCTAAAGACTTCAGCAGGCATTGAATCATTTAGATTCTTTGAAGTCAAACTTATTCTTTGTGATTTGTCCACGGCTTTCTTCATAGTTTCGCATAACCTGCTTTTCGGTACTAAATTTTCTCTTGAATGTTTTCAATATACTGATACACAGGAAGCATGAAGAGGTATATAATTTCGGACGAGAATATTTTTGAAAATATCCTCAGAAATATCGAAGATATTGATGATGATATTTTTGGAATTTCTTAGTTCGATGGTTGATGAAGAAGATTTTTCGCAAGATTTTAACATGAGTACGGAGCAAGATTTTCGTTGAAGGTTTCATCGGATCCAGAATTACCTGGATTCTTTGAATATATGGTATGGTCCTTGTATTTGTCCTTAGTCTCCTTCGTAGTTAGCTCAATCCGTTTTTCAGTTCCAACTTTTCTGAGCTTTTCCAACATACTATTTTTTATCATCAAACTTTCAATGATTAAGGTCGTTTACGGTTGTCTATGGTTTCTGCTGCTTCATTCAGCTTTTTCAACATTCGGAGTATTGGTTTGTGACTGAGTGCTTTTTAGAATTTCAGAATGAGAGATCATAATTCTAAGAGATAAATGTCATACATATAATTGTTGATGTAGATATGATGTGAGTTTTCAAAGTACTGATTGCTGATTCCTGGTAATTGTTATGGCAGTTCTCATTACAAGATGCGGATGAGTATATGATAGGGTTTCAATGAATAAATATAATGATTTGTCAGAGAGATTTAAGCCAAGAAGCAACGAGGTTGCTGGTACGTTTACTGCTAATGTAGTGAGATATAAACAGTTTTTCGGTATTGATGACGAAAGGCAACTTTTATATCAGGGTTATAATAAGCTAAACCGAGTGAAAAGTCGAAGTTGACTTGTTGGAGCTGTGACAAAATTTACTACCTTGAAAAGGGATTGTGAAGTTATTTTGGGTAATAATAATGCTAAAGGATCTAACACAGATACATGTTAAACGTTTAATCAGGTTCCGAGTATTTTCAGGTGCATAGCTATATGCATCTCTCTTTCCTTCCGTAAATGATGTGCGATTGGTTCATCCTCTCGATTGAAATGTTTTCAAGAATCATGAAAGATTTGAACACAGATTGAAATCATCAAGATACAAATGAGGTTTAAGATGAAATCAAGTGGCAAACTTGAAGAATTGTTTAGTTTCATATGTTATAATTAATATTTTAATTCATTTTAATTGTCCACTGTTGGTAGTCCTCAGTTGATTAGTCCACAGTTAGCTAGGAACCGTTAGCTAGGATTTTGTTAGCGTGGATTCTTAACAAAATCTATCATAGTTAATTTATTTGTTTCTAACAAATTTTTTTTTTTTTTCGTCAAATGTTTTCTTCATTATGCCACTTGTTGGCTTCTGATAGGTCAGAATCCAAATATGAAATTTGAATGGAAATGGTTATTCTGTGGTGAACGGATTCATACAACTGTGGATGTAAGTAGGATATGAAATGACCGCTGAATCAGATTTCAGATTTGAAGAATGTACAGTGTAACTTATTAATGTGAAACTAAATATTCCTCGGGTATTACCTACCCGTTAAAATATTTTCATCATTAACAGTTTGTACGAAAGAATTTTTAATCACAATCTTTATGAAAATATATATACATATATATTTTCTTCAGATATAATCATGGATTTAATGAGTCAATTATGATATTAATCTCATTTGATTTATTGTAAGAACAAGAATATATATAATCTTTAAAACATTAGAGATTACATAATTGCCATGTCGAACGAAGATAAATGATGTAAAATGATTCGCAGATTGATGATTATGCTCGAGGTACAGATTGCGATGTCGAGGCGTGTGATGCGGATGTTGTTGTTGGTGGTAATGGTACTGTTGATGTTGGTGCCATTGCTGAAGCTGGTACGTTTTGCACCATATTTTCCAAAGCTACAACTCGGACCCGAAGCTCGTTGGCTTCTGCTATTACTCCGGGATGATTGTCGGTCAGAACGAGCGGATGAATAAGGTTCAGAATTATGGATAGCATATGATCTTGTCGAGTTACCCTGGAAATGGGACTGAAAATGGTGTCTCGAATAGGTTCGCCGGTAAACGCTTCAGGTTCCTTGTCAAGAGGTGAATTCAGTTGGTGGAAGGGATTTCCTTATGCGCGTTTCCATTATTTAAGTCAACTAAGAACTCATCAGATGAATTAATAATGGCTGATTGGTTGATTCATGCCGATGACGCTGTTTTCGGAGCTTAGGTGAATATCTATGTCGGAATAGCTGTCGGAATAACTATCGGAATAGCTATTGGAATCTGAGGGACTTGAACTGGTTGCAGGATTCATCTCGTACGATCAGATGAAGGATTTTCGGTAAGAAATAGATTATAGTATGTAGATTAGTACCCTGCAATACATAATTTACATATGCATATATAATACTAAAATCCCATAAGTTACGGAGGAATCTACGGGAGTTGTCAAACAAAGTTACAGTAACAGATACGCTAAGATATGAAGTAGCAGATACGCTAAGATATGAATTTTGTCTATACACTATTCATGCAGTCAATGCAGTAAAACGTGTCTAGACTAAGAATGATAAGCAAGTGATTCTCTAAGAATGATAAGCAGGTAATTTTTTTGACACAAAATGATAAGCAAAACTTTTGACATGCAGACACGGTCGAAGTCCAGACCCACTAATGCATCCTAACAACTTATCAGTTAGACACATTAATGCAGACATGGTTCGCTAAGACTACCGCTCTGATACCAACTGTGAAGACCCGTCCTAATCCATCCAGACAAAGTCCATATCGATTATAAACGATTCACAACAGTTGATTACATCGCGAGGTACTTGACCTCTATATAATACATTTTACAAACATTGCATTCAATTTTAAAAGACAATCTTTCTTTACCACGAAAACTGACGGCATGCATACCATTTCAGAATATATCTAACTATAATTGACTTAATAATAATCTTGATGAACTCGACGACTCGAATGCAACGTCTTTTGAAATATACCATGAATGACTCCAAGTAATGTTTCTAAAATGAGCAAATGCACAGCGGAAGATTTCTTTCGTACCTGAGAATAAACATGCTTTCAAGTGTCAACCAAAAGGTTGGTGAGTTCATTAGTTTAACATAAATAATCATTTCATAATTTTAATAGACCACAAGATTTCATATTTCCATTTCTCATAAACATAAGTCCCATGCATAGAGACAAAAAAATATCATTCATATGGATTGAACACCTGGTAACCGACATTCACAATATGCATATAAGAATATCCCCATCATTCCGGGATCCTCCTTAGGACATGATATAAATTTTGAAGTACTAAAGCATCCGGTACTTTGGATGGGACTTGTTGGGCCCGATAGATCTATCTTTAGAGTTCGCGTCAATTAGGGTGTCTGTTCCCTAATTCTTAGATTACCAGACTTAATAAAAAGGGGCATATTCAGTTTCGATCATTCAACCATAGAACGTAATTTCGATTACTTGTGTCTATTTCGTAAAACAGTTATAAAAGTTGCGCATGTATTCTCAGCCCAAAAATATGTAAAGGGTAAAAAGGCAAATGAAACTCACGCATATAAATATTATAAAACAGTTAATAAAGCATTTGCATGTATTCTCAGCCCAAAAATGTAAAGAGTAAAAAGGGCAAATGAAACTCACGCATATAAATATTGTAAAACAGTTAATAAAACATTTGCATGTATTCTCAGCCCAAAAATGTAAAGAGAGAAAAAGGGCAAATGAAACTCACGCACATAAATATTGTAAAACAGTTATTAAAACAGTGCATGTATTCTCAGCCCAAAAATGTAATGAGTAAAAGGGAGTAAATGAACTCACCATAATGTATTTTGTAGTAAAAATACATATGACGACATTGAACAACTAAACAATGCAGGGTTGGCCTCGAATTCACGAACCTATATCATTTGTATATATATTAAAATGTAGAATCGTAATTGATCAAGTTTATAATTTATATCTTAAATTATATATTATATATAGTAAATATAGTTTTATTTAATTAATAGCTATTTGATAAAATAATATTGATAATAATAAATAAAAAGTTATTTTATTTTATAATAATAATAGTAATTACAATAATAACTATAATATCCCTAATACTTTTACTAATAATGAAAATAATAATGTTATTAATAACAATAATAATACTTATCATAATAATAATAATAATAATAATAATAATAATAATAATAATAATAATAATAATAATAATAATAATAATAATAATAATAATAATAATAATAATAATGAATAATAGAAAACTACCTTTGAAGAAAAAGTATCAAGAAAAATAATTAAACTGCCCTAGTCAGGGCTCGAACCCGTGACCTCCCATTAATCCAACAACTCCTAAACCACTCCTCCATTCTTGATTTTCTGATTAAACTCCCAACCAGATTTATCTAACCCGAAATTCTGTTCATACCTTCTTCTTTATTAAACTCATTTCATGATCATCCTCTATCATGATTATAACTTCATAACATAATCATAACCGTCTAACATCACTTATCAGATTCATCGTACGTATCATCATACGTCGCCATTGATCACCATCATAATTTATACTCATCATCTTAATCTATTATCATCATAATTACTAACACTTTAACCCGCACAAAATCATAACCATATCAAGATCATCATCGACACTTCTATTATCTTAATCTTTTACCTCATCAATATTACACGATTACCCTAATATCTAATCACAATTTGGGCTTTGGTTCAATGGAAGCCTGGATCATATCGGCCCAATAATTGAGGAGTGGGCTTCGGCAAAAAAAAAATAACAAAGTAGGAATTTGGTGCAGCAGCCCAACAGATAATAAAAGTTTGCGGCCCAACTGGAATAGAAACCCACTACCCATGCTGAAAATCAAAAAGTCCATCAACATGTGTAAACTAAATTGCTCGATATATTGTAGTGGTGGGGTTCGTCTGGTAATGGTAACAACTAACACATCATCATCTTTATTTTTATATATCATCATTATCGTGTATCATAGTCATAATTAGAATCATAATATCAATATCAATACCTCACGGTGACATCACCACTTCATTATCTTTTATCATAATCATGATTAACATCGCATAACGTTAGCATAAATGGGAACAAATTCAGAGACGCAGCTGTAGTTATGCTGTTGTAGCATCAACACGTCGATTATCATCTTCTTCTCATTATCATCATCATCATCATCATACCGGAATCATAATCCCATCATCATTTTCATTTTGTGATCTTCATTAAGCTTTACTATCATCACGATCCTAAACTTCTTCTTCATCACTTTTAACGATCATCATTATCGTATTCGTTTGCTATTTTTATGCAACTTTACCAACTTTAAATTGTAGTCATATTCTATATTTTTTTTTATTATAAAAGGTTAATTAAATATTGCATTATGTATGATCACTTTTACCTTTTAAAAGGTGTCGGCCATCACAAAATAAAACAAAGAGGCATGTTATTCTCATTCCCTTAATCTTCACTTTAATCATCATATTACAAACCATGACTCATTATGTTGGCCATAGTGTGTTGTTTTTGATCCACTAGTAATACAATATTAATCCAAGTGGGGTTTCGATTTGGTGATAATGTTTTCAAACGGTCGAAGCCATCACAAAGAGAAAGAAAGTACACGCATGCATTTTATCTGTAAACATCATTATCATCACCACTTTACGACTTTCAAATAATAAATAGCAGGTGGATTTGTTCGGTAGTGGTTAAATGGGTGACGTTTCCTTTTGGGTTAGAGTCGAACAACAAATCACAAGAAAAGATAATGAATGATGGTATTCGATTTGAAAACAACGACACAGAAGTGATATGATGATCGATGGTATGTTCGTGATGTAAGGTGATGGTCTGGTATAGCTGCGAGCAAAACAGTGGTAAGTTTCTTGATTCTTGATCATGTAAACTGTTTGTGTTTATAAGGTGTCCAAGGGATAAATAGAATGGACTAAATATAGCAGTGAAGGATAGTAACTGTTTAATAATGGTTTAATGGTGATGTTTTCGGTGGAATGCAGCATCAATCTAAGGTGATCAAACAAATAAAGTGAGCAGTTGTAACAGAAAAACGTGTAGCAGTTTTAGAGGGTGGTTCGATAGAGATTAGATAGAGGTGGTGGATGTGAAGTGTTGTATATCATTGTAATCTATATGTTAAATGTATATGTATTTTTATATTGAGAGATTAATTGAAATGGAAGCATCACAGAATAAATTGAGCAAGTGGGGTGTAACGTGTAAATGATAAAGCCGATTTGATTGGATATAAAGCGGAAAGTAAAATATTGATTGCTCATATCATTGTACCTGAATATATATATATATAAATACATAAAATTACAACAATCACAGTAAATGATATTGATAATATAATAAAAAAAATTATAAATCAACATTCATGAATTATGAAATAGTACAGCCATCGGTACTGTGCAATCATGTAATTATTTAGTCGACATAAATTAAATGGAATATGTCTCGTGATCCGTTGATAATCAGTGGCGGATCAAAGTGTTCAGAAAAATCCCAAATTTTTAAATTAATTATATTTATTTTTAATATACCTTATTTATATATAGAGATATATTTTATATAATAATTATTATAATATTCTATTTTTATTTTATTAATTTTTAATAACAACATCATATAATACTTCTAATTATATTTCGAATTATCATTTATCTATACTTACACCCATATCTATTTACGATTAATTGTTCGTGAATCGTCGAGAGCAGTCGAAGGTCAATTGAATATATGAACATCGTTCCAAACTTTTTGAGACTCAATCCTTACAGACTTTGCTTATCATGTCGAAATCATATAAAGTTTAAGTTTAAATTTAGTCTAAAATTCTCGGGTCGTCACAAGATTTCTGGCCGAATAGCTAAATTGACAGTTGAGTTAGGAGAACATGAAATAAATTTTTCTTCGCGCAGCGTGGTTAAGGGTCAAATACTTGCGGATTACCTAGCAGAGTTACCTGCAGATGTTGAGGCATCGGCAGAGCATCAGGATACGCCTGTGCCACCTTTGTCATCATGGGAATTATACACCGATGGTGCCTGCAGCGCAGCCGGCGCGGGCGCAGGTGTAATTTTAACTGGCCCAGATGGTGAAGAGCATACATATGCGTTGCGGTTTAATTTTGCTGTTACAAACAACGAAGCAGAATACGAGGCTTTGTTAGCAGGTATGCGTATTGCGCATAAGTTAAATGTTAAAATTTTGCACGCTTATGTGGATTCAAAGCTGGTATGCATTCAAGTCAGCGGAGACTTCGAAGCGCATGACATAGCCATGCAGCAGTATTTATCGCTTGTTCATAACCTCGCTGACCAGTTTGAGGCTTTTCAAATCTCCCACGTCATGCGGGGGCAAAATAAGAAGGCGGATGCGCTTAGCAAATTGGCTGCTTTGGCCTTTGATCATCTGGGGAAGAAAGTTCTTATAGAAGAACTGCATGCAAAATCCATTGTTATGATGCCTTTAGTGGCACCTGTTGAGGAATCCAGCTCAACATGGATGACACCTATTATTGCTTTCCTGCGGGACGACACCTCACCTGCGGATTCCGTTGAAGCAAGGAAAGTCCGCACCAGGGCACCACTGTACGCCCTTGAGGGTGACGTCCTATATCGAAAAAATTACTTAGGGCCACACTTAAGGTGTATTGGTCCGAAAGAGGCAGAGGAGGTTATACGCGAGGTGCATGAAGGTGCATGCGCTCTTCATTCGGGGCACATGTCTATTGTGTCAAAAATCATGCGGCTAGGTTATTATTGGCCCACTATGTACGCAGATACCACCCGCATAGTTAAGCAATGCGAATCTTGCCAAATACATGCACCTATCAGCAGGGCACCTGCGCATCTAATGATACCAGTCTCCTCACCATGGCCATTCTGCAAATGGGCAATTGACATAGTCGGACCATTTTCAAAAGGCTGAGGTAATATTATCATTTATTATATACCATATGCTATTTACATCAGTATCTTACGCATACTCTGCGCACGCAGGAAATATCAAATTTTTGATTGTTGCAATTAACTATTTCACGAAGTGGGTTGAAGCACGACCAATGGCAACAATTTCAGGAAAAGGGTGCGAAATTTTGTATGGGAAGACATTGTTTGTCGATTCGGCATACCAAATGAAATCTTTAGTAATAACGGTACGCAGTTTGCGGGGGATCCTTTTCGTAGTTGGTGTGCGGAGCTTAATATTAAGCAAACTTTTACTTCCGTTGCACATCCGCAGGCGAATGGCCAGTGCGAAGTCACCAACCGGGATATAGTAGCTGGAATCAAAGCTAGATTGGGTCATGACCGCATTAGTTGGGTGGACGAACTACCAAAGGTTTTGTGGGCGCATAGAACAACACCCAAAGCGAGCACTGGTGAGACTCCGTTCAGTTTGTTCTATGGATCAGAAGCTGTTGTACCCGCAGAAATTGGGGTGCCAACGTTCCGCATACAGAATTTTGACGAACAAAATAACTCCGAAGCTTTGCGGAAAAATCTTAATCTGCTTGAAGAATGCAGACTCTCTGCGGCGGTGAACGATGCCAATAATAAGCAGAAAATTGCAAAGTACTACAATCAACGCGTGCGTTCGCGCTCTTATAAGTGCGGGGACTTAGTTTGGAGTCAAAATGACGCAAGTCATGCGGAAGATACTGGGAAACTGGGCCCCCATTGGGAAGTTCCATACAAGGTAGCAAAATCAAGCAACACCGGGGCATACCATCTCGAGACATTAGATGGAAAACCTGTGAAACGCACTTGGCATGCGACGTTGTTGAAAAAATGTTATATGTAGCTGGATGGACCTGATCACTCCAATTTATTTTAGCACATTATTTTTTCTATGTATTTTCCGTCCGTTTGGATGTGTCGCGGTTGTAATCATGATTAATGCTAATTAAAATATTTACTCGAGCATACTTTTGTTGTGTATTTCTCTATTTTGTATGTGGTTCCTGCCTACTTAAGGGGTGACCTCTAGCCCCCGTGCGGCAGAAGCCTGTTTAGTTACAAGGCTAGACATTAACGGCAGGCGAAGGGAATTGGCTTTCCCCTAGCCAAGGGCCAAGCAGACTAGATGGCTGCCAAGTCGACTTAAAAATACAAGCATTGGTTTGCTTGTGCGTAATTACTCTCGCATTGGTTTGCTTGAGGAACTCTTAAGTGTAAAAGCATTGGTTTGTTTTTAGTTGCGTTGCTTACCATACAGCTAAAGTGCACCTCTAGAACATGACAAAGCAATAACGCAGTAGCTTTTGAGTCTAAACTGTTCAAGGAATAATTGCTAAAATGTTGGTTTATTTTATGCAGCACCTGCGTATGCGCATGAGTTTTGAAAAGCTATGCGCATGGGCATGCGGTTCATCTTTTGTTCTGATTCGCGATATATAAACAATTAATAGATAACGCATGCATAACACAAAAATATATAATATAAACTAAGTTATTACACATAAATCGTTTCAAGTGCCTGCCCAACATGGGACTTAGGGCCCAAAAATTGTATTTACAATTGCCTGCCTAAGCATAGGACTTACGGCGCAAACGGTTACAAGCGAAACCTAGAAATCCTCCTTGAGGAACCCATCAATTGACATATTCGGGTCCGCGGTAAAAGCATTGATTAGGGGGATTGGGATGGCTGCGATGGCGTCTTCCGCTTCAAGGAGCGCCACGGTCGTACCCTCCTTCAAGTTCTTCTACACAATGTCGGGGTATGGTGGCGTCATACCGCATCCTTTGATAACCTCTACCATCACCTTGTTGATTTCATGGTCCTTCACCGCATCAACATAGGCGTTAAATTTGTCAGTTACGGGCCCCGAGTCCATCACCTTCTGCGCAATGGTGGGAAGGGCGGTGCGAAGCTTTGATAAGTCCGCCTCTGCCAGCTCACGGCCTGTCACCGCGTCATCCTTCTCCCTTGTCACCCTTTCCAGTTCCAGCCGCAGGCGCTCCGTTTCACGTTTCTCCTGATCAACCGCCCCAACTAACTCGCGGTTTTTCTTCCTTTCCTCAATCAGGGCGGTCTTTGTTTCCGCCGCAGTCACCTCCACTGCCTTGCGCGCTTCTTCCGCGGCATCCCTGTCTTTTTTGACCTGGTCAACGCCCGCTTGCAGCAGTCCCAACTCTGTTTCTTTTTGCACGGCCACTTGATACAAATTGGTGGAGCGGCGGGCCTGATCCGCAAACATACCAAAGAATACAAGGCCGTTCTGGATGAAGGCATTGAGCGCTTGGTGAAAGGGCAGTGCGGCTAGCTGATTGCGGAACTCAGCCGGAAAGATTTGTTGTAAAAAGGCAGACTGCTCTGCGGCGTTTTCGGCGGAGGACTGGGTGAGCTGCGCCAGGTTTGCCAATCGAAAGCTACCGGCGGTAGGACTGGCATAGAATCAGAGTCAAGGTGTATCGCCCTGTCCCTGGACGTGGCGGTAGCCTCCAGTTCCGAATTTGCCTGCGGCGGCGTCTGCTGCGTCTCCTCAATATGCTCTGCAAACCAGTAACTTGTTAGCACATGAAGTTAATCGTACGGTGTTTACGAAAGAAACGAGATGCTTACCGGTGATAGGAGGAGGAAGATCTGTGGATGCTGGATCGACGGAGACAAAGTTGTCATTCCGCATGTCCTCCTTTTGTTTAGGAGTTAGCTTCTTCTTCTTCTGCTTGGTTTGGGTAGCTTCGACAGCCTTGCGCTTGTTGCCCGAGGTGGCAGGTGCTTTCACCTCGTTCTCGCCAGTCTTCTCCTGCTCAAGCGGCTCATTAACATTCTGCTTGCGGAAGGAGATGGCCGCAATCTCCTCTGCGGTTAGCACTTTCTTCATCTTCATCTCTGCAAACATATGCGCAATATTAGAACATGTATGTCTACGCTAGTGGTTAAATATTCATATGCATTTATACTATTCCTACCCTTGCCATTCGGCGCGATTATGGCTGGACGCATGTTCTCCCATGGCCAGTGCGCGGATATCCTTCCCAACCTTAGCATAACATTCCCATATAACCGGTGCACAAGCTGTGCGTTAGCGCACTCCGCTAACAGCTTCGTTTCCTCGTCATCAAGGACGGGGGTTTTGTTCACGTCCTTAGCCATGCTTTCGTACCAGACAAGTGTTTGCGGAAAGGTGGCTCCCACAACAGATTGGTCAATAAAAAAGAAGGTTTCTTTCCAGTGACCCGCATTCGATTTGGGGGTTTTGGTGAAGTTCTCACGAGCGAAGAAAGTGAACCACGACTTGTGATGATTCGCTAAGCGGTATAGGTGGCAGAACACCTTCACTAAGGGCACCTTGTTGAGTGCAACGCACCACATCTCAAACAGTACAATCTTCCCTATTGCGTAAGGGTGTAATTGCCCTAACCCTACGCCAAAATGATCTAAAACGCCTAAAAAGAAGTCGGAAGGAGGCACCCTAAAATTGCCATGCTTAAACGCATGCTCATATATAGCTACCTTATTCTCCGGCGATTTGTGGGCACGTTGATTAGACTGGGGAGGCACCGGATTATACTGTGCTAGCGGTGGGTATTGTTTAACTAAAAAATCAATATGCTTCTGCTCTATAATAGACACTACACTACCTACATATGTCTCGTTAGCCTTAGTCATTTTCTATAAAGTGATCGGAGAATAACTAACCTTTAGAAGTTGGCCGGAGTATTCAAGATTTGTTCGAAATTGAAATTGGCAGAGTATCAGGGAAGCTTGGTGCAGAAAAGTGGAAATGTGTGTGAATGACGTCTATTTATAGTGTGGATTGGAAGTCATGGGGTGAAACGGTCTCATCGTGGTTGTACACGTGTTATGCAATCAACGGGTAGCATTTTATGCACGCGAGTGGATGTCAGGATGGTATGGTTCAATAGGAGCGCGTGACTTGACACGCGCCTGCCAACTGCAACTTTACGTCTTGTCAGCCGAATGGGTTTCTGCGACAGTGACAGGCATTTAATGACATCGAAATGCACGCGGAAAATTAAATTCTAGCCGTTTTCTTGTTTTTTCTTTTTCGCCTAATAGTTTGATATCATATGTCTTGCGCCATATAACATCAAACTGGGGGGACATAATGATACCGCAACCCGCATGCGCAATACACACGTATGCGGGCACTCGCTAGCATGCGTATGCGTGTACTTTGTATGCGGTATGCGGCATGCGGATTCGTATCGAATGCCTTTGTTCCCGGTACGGTGGTTACTTGGTCCTCAAGTATCTTTTCCATAATTATATCTGTGATTCGGGGGAGTTGGTTATGGAAGGGATTACCATTATCTCGGATGGTTCTAGAATTAGGGTTTGCCTATATATACAAACCCTAATTATCATTAACCACAACCACGTTATGTAACAATCATTAACCACACATCTTACGTAACCAGCATCATCTCTCGTTTTCTCAAGGTTAACAGGTTAGTTCTTTGTCGACTAGTACCTACAGCCTTATATGGGGGCCTTCCGATCAACGACCGTTATCGAAGGTGGACTTAATCACTTGGCCACCCCGCCGACATCATCATGTCGGCCAGGGTTATTCACGGCAGCCGGACCGGAGAGCCTTGTTCTAAGATCCTTAAACCCCCTTTTGCGTATTGAACAAGCATATTAACTCTATGGTAAAAATATGCATGATCAGAAAGCAACTTGTTCGTGTTAATCAGGATACCCGATAGAACAACCGGTTTTTGGATGTTCGCCTTGTTTCACAAGTTCTAAACGTATGACGTTCTGGCTACTTAATGTACTTGTGTTTTCTTTTTTTTATGTTCGTGTGTAAGCTTTATTATCTTTAACATAACAAATATTGAAAAATGTTTTGCAGTTTTTTAGGCAGTTTCTGCTGAATGAAGATTTTTTTTTAAATCCTCGCACCAAAATAAATGCAGGCGCTAGTGAAGGTGGTGCAGCGGTTTTCGAATTGGACTACAAGGGTCAACCTGCTTGTTTGGCACAATCGCCCCAGCTTCACAAGCAAATGGTTATTAATGGTGGTTTTGGCGGTAATTTTAGCGGCGTTTTTGTGGTGGGTCCTGCTTTTAGAGCTGAAGACTTATATACACACAGGCATTTGTGCGAGTTCACAAGTCTTGATGTGGAAATGGAGATTAAGAGGCATTATTTCGAGGTATGGACAACTAACACGTACGGAGTATAAGTTTCAAGATTTTATTTTTTGTATTACTTATACAATATGCGAATATGAAGAATTTTTTTTAATTATTTTGATATGTGGTTTTATATAGGAAATGGATTTAGTGGACGTCTTTTTGTTTTTATGTTTGACAAATTGAATCATGGAATTTTTTTTAATTATTTTGATATGTGGTTTTATATAGGTAATGGATTTAGTGGACCGTCTTTTTGTTTTATGTTTCTACTGGTCACGTCCACAGTCACCCCGATATGAACCGTCACTGCCACCCGGTCAGATACCATTTGTAGGATCGAATAAGCTCAAGAGTCCCTCTTTTCTGTAAAACCAATTGGTGATAGAGGGAGGTTCTCCTAAGCTTATATACAAACATTTATTTCTTTCTACTTCCGATGTGGGATACACAAACCGATTAGCTCCAACATCAAATGTCAAAGGTTAGTAAAGAAGATAACATCCTTCACTAATGTGTGAAAGTGATACTAACCAACATATGTGGATATCGCGATTTGGATTGTTGAACGTTTTGAATGCATGGTCAAGTCGGGTTGTGTTTTTTTGTCAAATGGATCCAAGTGGTAAACTCATGTTTATTCAAAATTGTTGGTTACGCGATTGGTCAAAGGGTCTTGATGTCAACCTTTTATATTGCATACAAACCTCTTAGGTCTTTCATTAAAACCTTATGTTAGTATTTTGAAACTGTAGAGAGTGTAATTGTACAACACATATTATAATCTTTGAACACTATTTTATGTATATAAGAATGAACTTAAGTTTTTGGGTCAACCCAGTTTGACACTTACAAAAGAATCAGAATTTGTTTTATTAGTCACTCCACATGCATATGCTTATTATTTTTCAGGATGGTAGATCCACTTGGGGATCTTAACACAGAAATTGAAAGAGCATTAAGACCATTCCCATTCATGACACCGTCATGGGCATTTCCTCAGCGCCACATCAGCTTTCTCTCCCCACCTTACTCAACACTTCCTCCCATAACACTCCCATAACACACCACTACTAACCATGACATACTCCATTCTCATTACATACCCCACAAAATTAATTAAATATATAAATGTACAACTTCAATAACAATATGTACAAGTTTGTTAAGCAAAATAAAGAAGAAAGAGAAGGTTATCCGTCCTGGAATGTGCTTGTGGAAGAAAAAAAGTATGGCGAGGGCAGTGAGGGCGATGGAGGGCGATGGAGGGCATGGACAATGCCATTGGAGCCCTCGAGGAAATGGGTGTATGACATAGGTGAGGGCGGACTGATGAGAATGGTCTAAGGAAGACTTGTATTGGAAAAGTAAGTCAGCTTTTCCAACTTTGACTATCGCTATTATTATTTTTATTAAATATTAAATCTTGTTTTTATGTTACTAGTATTATTTATAATTGTAGGTATGGAACAGAGTTTTATACATTGCACCGATATCCTCTGGCAGTTCGGCCTTTCTATACCATGCCTTGTGCTGATGATAAGGCTTATAGCTGCTCATTCGATGTGTTCATTAGAGGTGACCTACTTTGACAACATGTTTTATTTTAAGGTTAATGTTTGAACTTGTATGTATGCATGCATGCATGCATGTATGCATGTATGTACGTAGTATATACGTATGCACGTGTTTAGGAGAGGAGATTATTTCAGGATCCCAAAACATTTGGAGTCACGTGCAAAAGAATGTGGTATTGATATCAAAACAATATCATCATATAAGATGATATATAAGAGGTTACCGCGTATGTTTAGTTGTATTTAGGGTTAAAGCTACAAATAGGCTATATACTTTTTCAAATGTCCCGATGTCGGTTATATACGCATTTCAGTCTCATTGTTAGCTATATACCAATTTCTGTCTCACTATCCGCTATATACTTTTAAAAGATGTACTTTTTTAACCTTCAACCAAAGAAGTTGATGACGTGTCATCATATTTATAGTTTACATTGGAAAAAAAGGAACTATATAGTTTATATTGGAACAAAAGATAAACTATTAGTCGATTTATAGCTTTAATCTTTAATTATATTTAGTTCAAGTCACCTTTAAAAACAAAAAATATTACACATCATATTTTTGACCGGTTGTACCGGTAACCGGTAACGAATTGTTGATATGAGTGCACTTTTTGAAAGTATATAGCCAACAGTGAGACGGAAATGTGTATATAGCCGACATCGGGACATTAATTTGAAAAAGTATATAGCTTATTTGTAACTTTAACCATGAAACAAGTTACCTTGATAATGATCTAATTGGTGACAGTAAATTTAAGAGGGCATATGGTATGACACAATTGCTTTGTTTATTGTAGGTGTGGCGCCCCACCACAAGGTGGATTTGGAGTTGGATTGGAGCATGTTGTGATGCCTTTCTGTAACCTTGACAACATCCGCATGACTTCACTCTTCCCTCGTGACCCACGAAGGCTAGAACTGTAGATGTTCATAATAGTATATGCATTTTTGGTTAAATTTAGCAACAAAACTTCAATTTTACTGACACTAATAGCATTTTCTTGGGTAAAAAGGGAAAAAAATCACGTTGTTGATATCTGTAGTTTGTAACCATTTTCATCACAATACCTAAAGTTTAAATTTTGCATCGTTGGTACCTAAGTTTTGTGAGATTTACGTGGATAGTAACCACACCAAACGTCCTTCTACATTTAACAGTTACCACCTCATATGTGCCACGCATGTGAGGGTATATTCGTCCATTTCATTATTTTAATCTCTATAAACATGCGTGGCAAATTAGTATATCCAAAATGCAGTTGTAATCCCAGAATGCATTTGTAATACACATACTCTAAACACTCTTCTGTCAATTAGTATATCGAGTTCCAAAATTCCAAATCACTTGCTACCTCCAATAACATGCAAGGGTGAACAAGCTCTACATAGTTTCTTAAGGTACAGTCATAAAGGATTTTTTCATATAGCAACGTTAGCCAATTCAACACAGTATTCCACCAACTATTTTAAAGACCATTTCCTTCATATCGACTTGAACATGTTAACACATGCCACTTCAATCCCTATAATTTCACTACATATCAAATTGAACCAAATGACGAACAGGAAGGTTAGCCAGATGGAACAACCGAACTAATGATACGTATCAATTGTATATCAATAATCTACCACAAGACATATCCACCTCTGATACATTTTCAATCATATCTCCTATGACTCTCAAGTCTCAACAACTTAAAACAGGTACAGTTATA
Organism: Rutidosis leptorrhynchoides; assembly: GCF_046630445.1. Taxonomy (NCBI): domain Eukaryota; kingdom Viridiplantae; phylum Streptophyta; class Magnoliopsida; order Asterales; family Asteraceae; genus Rutidosis; species Rutidosis leptorrhynchoides. Next base: position 120,323,948 of record NC_092343.1, on the reverse strand, counting down.
CACTCAACAACATTATCTATGGCTTTATCAAGTCTATCCTATTTGATGTGATTCCTAATGTTTTATAATACATTACACAATGGCAACACCATTGCAACTCACGATGTATGAATAACTACACTTGTGTTGCAGCTCGAAACAACAGGCTCAAAAAATTGAGCTTCTCAAAGTATTCATTTACTTACTTACCACTATTAACAGCCTCAACATCATATAATTAAGTTCACAATCATTCGCATTTAACTACTAAACACATAATAATTATAATTGTATCAGATAACTTATTTATCTGCATAACAACTCAACTTCTAACGGAAAATCACGAAATACATTTATCCTAACCTCCTATACAAACTCTATGTTAGGAAAAATAGAAATAATAATCTGATGAGTCAAAAGTGTTTTGCAGTTTTAGAGTCTGAAGATTTAGAGTCTGAAGTACAGACTCTGGAATTACTGAAGTAAACGTATGATGATTTCTTGAAGCCAAAGTCATAGAATATTCTGGAGATATGTTTGTTATTTAAGAAGATTTGTTTTGAAGATTTGATTTTATCTCCAGAGTTAACTTCCTAGTTAATAGTATTTTTAAGTGTTTAATTTAAAAAAGTTTATTTTTTTAAGAGTTATAAAAACTAATAGTAATTTATATTTTAAGTTTTAGATAAGTTATATTATATTTTCTATAATTTAAAAACAGAAAAAAATACGTGTTGAACCTGCATATTTGAACCTGTTTTGATCTGAACCTGCACTCTCATGCGATCGCATGAGAATGAGGCTCTAAACCCATGCAACCGCATGGTATCTTCTGACACGCCTGAAACCTTGTACGAACAATTAGGGTTACGGTTTAATAATTATTATTATTAATTAATAGATTAGGGTTTTAATTAAATAATAATTAGTTTTAATTTTAATTAAGTTTGTATTTTAAGTTTTAATTAGTATTATTTATTATAAAATTAATACTTTTATAAAATAATAATATAAAAATAATATTTTTATAAAAATTGTATTTTTATAACTTTAAGTTTTATTTTTATATTTTGTATCTTTTTAATCGTTTAATCATAAATTGTATATCTATCGTTCGTAATTAGTTTTAAACTTAGTATCTTGCCGTAGTTACTTTATATTTCTAGATTTTTAGGCTTTGCCGTAAAATTCCTTAAGTGCTTTTTCTTTAGATTAAGATTTAGGCGCTTTAGAATTTTACTACGTCGCTTATCGCTTTAGTTTTAAATAGATTTTAGTGCCTAATTAAGTTATTGTCGTTTTGGATATAGAATTCCTTTAAAGCTTTAATTCCTTTAGACGTAATTTTTAATATTTAATTTTTATACTTTTAAGTTTCGAAGCTTTACTTTCTTATTATTATTTTTCGACCTTTTATTTTTTGACGTTTTTCGACGCACTCTTTTTCTTCCTCTTATTTCTCGACGCTCTAGTTTTTAGGACATAGATTTTATCTTCAAAATTTCGACGAAAAATTATTTAAAGCGGTTAAATTGATAGACACCCAAAATTTTATGGTTCGTAGTAATAGTTGGATTTGTTAGTGGCGAGTTGTGGGCTTCCGATTTAAAAGGTCCTGGCTACCTGCTGCATCTATTGGCTATTCGAAACGTGGGCAAAATCAGAAAAGTCTATTAGTTTGATAACTTATATAATTTTTTATTTTTATAACTAATAGGATATTCAGTGAATGCACCGAGCAAAACGTTCATCACCTTTCATACGTTCACCTCCTGTAACTTGTGATGACCCGGAAATTTCAAACCAAATTTAAACTTGATCTTTATATTATTTTGACACGATAAGCAAAGTCTGTAATGTTGAGTCACAAATATTTTGAACAGTTTCATATATTCGTTTGACTTTCGACCATTCTCGACGATTCACGAACAACTATTTGTAAATAGATAACATATATATTTAAATAGGTATTTATAATTTGAAATATAATTTAGAATATTATATAATATGATTATTAGGATTTATATTGTAATAAATAAAATAAAATGCGATTAATGGAAACTATAGAATATATAGATATATATAAATATGTATATAAATATTACTTGTAAATATATAAAGTTATATTAAATCTATTTGTTTAAAAATATATAATATATTTGTTTTAGTAATTAACTTTGCTATTTTAAAACTGTTTATATATAGAAGGGAATATAAATGATTTCGAGCTTAATTAGTAAACGTCAGTAATACTCGGTTGACATTTCGTTAGCATTCATATAGATTTAATATAAGTTTATGATGGATTAAAATAAAAGTTGAACTGTAAATCGATTACGAAGATTTTAGATTTGTTAAAAGTATTTTTACCTTTTTAAGTTTAAATATTAGTACTCCGTACATATAAATTGGAACAGAAAATGAATAATTTTCTAACCTTTTTGATCAGGTTTCAAACAGGTAATGACCAGAATAAATAAATGGTTTTAATTTAAAAATATGAGATTTTTAGGAACACTTTTATATATTAATTATTTAGCAGTGGACACGATATTGTCATCCGTGATAATTGTCGGCACAAAGATTCAAAAGAGATGCGGCCTACTATTTGAAATTCACTATACGGTCTACTGTGCTTTACCGTGTTTGTTACTTGATCCTTTCAATCTTTCCACTGACTTTTGTATACATATTTAAAAATATATAATTTACATATTCACACATAGAGAGAAGGGAAAACATTTTCATTTCATCTTTCTTAAATTTTGAAAACCGTCGGCCATTTTTTTTCTCCAACATAAATGACCACCAAGGACTACCTTGAACAACCACCGTCCGCCACCTTCCACCTCTACCGGCGACAAATCGCCATCTTCCACCATCCTCCATATTTTCTTTCTCTCTCTCTCTCCTAAATTCTTCGTGAACTCATCACTACTGTAGTGACCCGAACTTTTTCATGTTTATATATATTAATTGAGATTGATATTTACATGATTAAATGTTTCCAACATGTTAAACAATCAAACTTGTTAAGACTTGATTAATTGAAATATGTTTCATATAGACAATTGACCACCCAAGTTGACCGGTGATTCACGAACGTTAAAACTTGTAAAAACTATATGATGACATATATATATATATATATATATATATATATATATATATATATATATATATATATATATATATATATAGTTAACATGATACTATGATAAGTAAACATATCATTAAGTATATTAACAATGAACTACATATGTAAAAACAAGACTACTAACTTAATGATTTTTAAACGAGACATATATGTAACGATTATCGTTGTAAAGACATTTAATGTATATATATCATATTAAGAGATATTCATACATGATAATATCATGATAATATAATAATTTAAAATCTCATTTGATATTATAAACATTGGGTTAACAACATTTAACAAGATCGTTAACCTAAAGGTTTCAAAACAACACTTACATGTAACGACTAACGATGACTTAACGACTCAGTTAAAATGTATATACATGTAGTGTTTTAATATGTATTTATACACTTTTGAAAGACTTCAATACACTTATAAAAATACTTCTACTTAACAAAAATGCTTACAATTACATCCTCGTTCAGTTTCATCAACAATTCTACTCGTATGCACCCGTATTCGTACTCGTACAATACACAGCTTTTAGATGTATGTACTATTGGTATATACACTCCAATGATCAGCTCTTAGCAGCCCATGTGAGTCACCTAACACATGTGGGAACCATCATTTGGCAACTATCATGAAATATCTCATAAAATTACAAAAATATGAGTAATCATTCATGACTTATTTACATGAAAACAAAATTACATATCCTTTATATCTAATCCATACACCAACGACCAAAAACACCTACAAACACTTTCATTCTTCAATTTTCTTCATCTAATTGATCTCTCTCAAGTTCTATCTTCAAGTTCTAAGTGTTCTTCATAAATTCTACAAGTTCTAGTTACATAAAATCAAGAATACTTTCAAGTTTGCTAGCTCACTTCCAATCTTGTAAGGTGATCATCCAACCTCAAGAAATCTTTGTTTCTTACATTAGGTTATCATTCTAATACAAGGTAATAATCATATTTAAACTTTGGTTCAATTTCTATAACTATAACAATCTTATTTCAAGTGATGATCTTACTTGAACTTGTTTTCGTGTCATGATTCTGCTTCAAGAACTTCGAGCCATCCAAGGATCCGTTGAAACTAGATCCATTTTTCTCTTTTCCAGTAGGTTTATCCAAGGAACTTAAGGTAGTAATGATGTTCATAACATCATTCGATTCATACATATAAAGCTATCTTATTCGAAGGTTTAAACTTGTAATCACTAGAACATAGTTTAGTTAATTCTAAACTTGTTCGCAAAAAAAAAGTTAATCCTTCTAACTTGACTTTTAAAATCAACTAAACACATGTTCTATATCTATATTATATGCTAACTTAATGATTTAAAATCTGAAAACACGAAAAATACCGTAAAACCGGATTTACGCCGTCGTAGTAACACCGCGGGCTGTTTTGGGTTAGTTAATTAAAAACTATGATAAACTTTGATTTAAAAGTTGTTATTCTGAGAAAATGATTTTTATTATGAACATGAAACTATATCCAAAAATTATGGTTAAACTCAAAGTGGAAGTATGTTTTCTAAAATGGTCATCTAGACGTCGTTCTTTCGACTGAAATGACTACCTTTACAAAAACGACTTTTAACTTATTTTTCCGACTATAAACCTATACTTTTTCTGTTTAGATTCATAAAATAGAGTTCAATATGAAACCATAGCAATTTGATTCACTCAAAACGGATTTAAAATGAAGAAGTTATGGGTAAAACAAGATTGGATAATTTTTCTCATTTTAGCTACGTGAAAATTGGTAACAAATCTATTCCAACCATAACTTAATCAACTTGTATTGTATATTATGTAATCTTGAGATACCATAGACACGTATACAATGTTTTGACCTATCATGTCGACACATCTATATATATTTCAGAACAACCATAGACACTCTATATGTGAATGTTGGAGTTAACTATACAGGGGTGAGGTTGATTCCAAAATATATATAGTTTGAGTTGTGATCAATACTGAGATACGTATACACTGGGTCGTGGATTGATTCAAGATAATATTTATCGATTTATTTCTGTACATCTAACTGTGGACAACTAGTTGTAGGTTACTAACGAGGACAGCTGACTTAATAAACTTAAAACATCAAAATATATTAAAAGTGTTGTAAATATATTTTGAACATACTTTGATATATTTGTATATATTGTTATAGGTTCGTGAATCAACCAGTGGCCATGTCTTACTTCCCGACGAAGTAAAAATCTGTGAAAGTGAGTTATAGTCCCACTTTTAAAATCTAATATTTTTGGGATGAGAATACATGCAGGTTTTATAAATGATTTACAAAATAGACACACGTACGTGAAACTACATTCTATGGTTGAATTATCAAAATCGAATATGCCCCTTTTTATTAAGTCTGGTAATCTAAGAATTAGGGAACATACACCCTAATTGACGCGAATCCTAAAGATAGATCTATTGGGCCTAACAAACCCCATCCAAAGTACCGGATGCTTTAGTACTTTGAAATTTATATCATATCCGAAGGGTGTCCCGGAATGATGGGGATATTCTTATATATGCATCTTGTTAATGTCGGTTACCAGGTGTTCACCATATGAATGATTTTTATCTCTATGTATGGGATGTGTATTGAAATATGAAATCTTGTGGTCTATTATTATGATTTGATATATATAGGTTAAACCTATAACTCACCAACATTTTTGTTGACGTTTTAAGCATGTTTATTCTCAAGTGATTATTAAGAGCTTCCGCTGTCGCATACTTAAATAAGGACGAGATTTGGAGTCCATGCTTGTATGATATTGTGTAAAAACTGCATTTAAGAAACTTATTTTGTTGTAACATATTTGTATTGTAAACCATTATGTAATGGTCGTGTGTAAACAGGATATTTTAGATTATCATTATTTGATAATCTACGTAAAGCTTTTTAAACCTTTATTGATGAAATAAAGGTTATGGTTTGTTTTAAAATGAATGCAGTCTTTGAAAAACGTCTCATATAGAGGTCAAAACCTCTCAACAAAATCAATTAATATGGAACGTTTTTAATCAATAAGAACGGGACATTTCAGTTGGTATCCGAGCGTTGGTCTTAGAGAACCAGAATTTTGCATTAGTGTGTCTTATCGAGTTTGTTAGGATGTATTAGTGAGTCTGGACTTCGACCGTGTTTACTTGAAAAATGATTGCTTAACAAATTTTGTTGGAAACTATATATTTTTAACATGTGAATATTATGTGATATATTAATCTCTTAACGCGTTTGATATTATCTGATAGATGTCTACCTCTAGAACAAGTCCCATTGACTCACCTAATAATAATGAAGAGTCAAATGTAAATTGGAATGATTCGTGGACTGATTCACAAGTTCCCGAAGAGGAACCGGAAGAAGAGTCGGAACCGGAAGAAGAGTCGGAACCGGAAGAAGAATCGGAACCGGATGAAGAAATAGAACCGATGGGGGAAATAATAAAACGGTTAAGTAAAAGAAAATCCTCAACCAACCGACCAAGGTTAATTATGGTCAGTGGTGTTTCCGCCAAGGAAGCAAAATATTGGGAGGATTACCAATTCTCCGATGAATCGGATTCCGATGAGAATTCCGATGATGTTATAGAAATTACCCCAACTGAATTTAAAAAGGCAAAAGAAAAATAATAAGGGAAAGGGCATAAAAATAGAGAAATCTAATTCCAACCCCGATGAACTTTATATGTATCGTCAACCCCCGAAGTCCTTAAGTTGTAACAATGACCCGGGAACCTCTAAACCACCAGGTTTTTCTAAACCAATGTGGAAAACGACAGCTCGTATTAGGGGAACATCATATATCCCTAGAAACTTGGCAAAACGAACCAAAACCGAAGAAGAAGAAACAAGCGAGTCGGAATAAGATAGTTGTATTAGTGTGGTGTAATATATGTAATATAGTGTGCTTATGCTTTATGATATATGTAAAAATTGCTTGTATTAATAAGTATTTTTTTTATGAATCTAACACTTGTCTATTTTACAGTATAAAAACACAAAATGGATAGACAACCCAATATTTTAAGAGACCTACCCGGAGACATGATTGATGAAATCTTGTCTAGAGTCGGTCAGAATTATTCGGCACAACTATTTAAGGCGAGATCAGTTTGTAAGACATTCGAAGAACGTTCCAAGAATGCCTTGGTTTATAAAAGGCTTTCGTTCGAAAGATGGGGGATATCACATTGGGAAATCCATAAGTTACGATGTGTTTACTTTGACGCATATATTGCGGGGAACCCAAATGCTATTTTACGCAATGGGTTAAGAAATTATTTTGACTCAATATATCCGAATATTGGACTTCGTGATTTAGAAAAAGCGGCTAACATGCAACATAAAGAAGCATGTTATGCTTACGGATTAGTAATGTTCGCTTCTCACCAAAGTGAGAACAAGAACATCGGGCTACAACTATTAAACAAAACGTTCCCCCAAGTGACGGAGTCGGTAATTGGGGTAAGAAATGAGGTTTTTAGATTGTTACGGGACTGTTGGACATTACGTAACCCTCGTCCCTTTGACGATGTTACAACACGCTGTCTTAACAACGGCCATAACGGTTATGTTTCACAAGACCAAGGATGGGAAGTAATCCTAGTAAAACCAGAATGCATGACTTGTTTCTGGACGTATGAATTACGTGTCTTTATTGCCTTTGCTGAACGACTTGTGTACTAGCTAGAATTATCTTCACAACCATCTTGTATCAAATTTATTTGGTGCTATATTTCATTCTATATGTAAAATAAGCGGTATTGTAAGTTTGTAAAATATTGTGTAAAAGTTAGAACGCGAAATATTATTATAATCAGTTTTTCATATAGAATTGTAGTAGTTGAATTGTATATTAGCTACTAAGTATGAACTTAACGGGTAGGTACTACCCGAATTTAAACTTATAAAACGCTAATATGAAGAAAAAGCTTTTATAAATGAGTTCATATTATGCTATGAAATACTATTAACTACTCTTAATATTCTGTATGATTAACTTGTTCCATTTGACTATTTTGAAGGAAATGGCACCGACTACTCGACACACCGTGAATATGAATGAAGAGGAATTCCGTATTTTTCTAGCTTCAAACATAGCCGCAGTACCGGCTGCGCTACATACCATCAATAACCTTGGATCTAGCAGTACATGAAATCGTGTAGGATGCACCTACAAAGAATTCACTGCCTGCAAACCTTTGGAATTTGATGGAACCGAAGGACCGATCGGATTGAAACGATGGACCGAGAAGGTCGAATCGGTGTTTGCCATAAGTAAGTGTATTGAAGAGGACAAAGTGAAGTACGCTACGCATACCTTCACAGGTTCTGCGTTAACATGGTGGAATACCTATCTAGAGCAAGTGGGACAAGACGATGCGTATGCACTACCGTGGTCAGCATTCAAGCACTTGATGAACGAGAAGTACCGTCCCAGAACCGAGGTCAATAAGCTCAAGACAGAACTTAGAGGGTTACGAACCCAAGGATTTGATATTACCACGTACGAAAGACGATTCACAGAATTGTGCCTATTGTGTCCGGGAGCATTCGAAGATGAGGAAGAGAAGATCGACGCGTTTGTGAAAGGATTACCGGAAAGAATCCAAGAAAATATAATTTCACACGAGCCCGCCTCCATACAACAGGCATGTAGAATGGCTCACAAACTAGTGAACCAGATTGAAGAAAGAATTAAAGAACAGACTGCTGAAGAGGCCAATGTGAAGCAAGTCAAAAGAAAGTGGGAGAAAAACGGTGATAAGAATCACCAATACAACAACAACAGCAATTACAACAATAATCGCAACAATTATCCCAACAATCGCAACATCAATCGAAACTACAACAAACGGCCCAACAACAACAACAACAACAGCAACTACAACAATCATCCCAACAACAATAATAACCGCAACAACAACAAAAATCAGAAGCAGCTATGCCAAAGGTGTGAAAAGTATCACTCGGGGTTCTGCACCAAATTTTGCAACAAGTGTAAAAGAAATGGTCATAGCGCGGCGAAGTGTGAGGTCTACGGACCAGGGGTTAATAGAACGAAAGGAACAAATGGTGTCGGAACGAGTAATGGCGGAGCAAGTAGTGTCGGAGCAAGTTATGCCAATGTAGTTTGTTATAAATGTGGAAAACCGGGCCACATTATTAGAAATTGCCCGAACCAGGAGAACACGAATGGACAAGGCCGCGGAAGAGTTTTCAATATTAATGCGGCAGAGGCACAGGAAGACCCGGAGCTTGTTACGGGTACGTTTCTTATTGACAATAAATCTGCTTACGTTTTATTTGATTCGGGTGCGGATAGAAGCTATAAGAGTAGAGATTTTTGTGCTAAATTAAGTTGTCCATTGACGCCTTTGGATAGTAAATTTTTACTCGAATTAGCAAATGGTAAATTAATTTCAGCAGATAATATATGTCGGAATCGAGAAATTAAACTGGTTAGCGAAACATTTAAGATTGATTTGATACCAGTAGAGTTAGGGAGTTTTGATGTGATAATCGGTATGGACTGGTTGAAAGAAGTGAAAGCAGAGATCGTTTGTAACAAAAATGCAATTCGCATTATACGAGAAAAAGGAAAACCCTTAATGGTGTACGGAGAAAAGGGCAACACGAAGCTACATCTTATTAGTAATTTGAAGGCACAAAAACTAATAAGAAAAGGTTGCTATACTGTTCTAGCACACGTCGAGAAAGTACAAACTGAAGAAAAGAGCATCAATGATGTTCCCATTGCAAAAGAATTTCCCGATGTATTTCCGAAAGAATTACCGGGATTACCCCCACATCGATCCGTTGAATTTTAAATAGATCTTGTATCAGGAGCTGCACCAATAGCTCGTGCTCCTTATAGACTCGCACCCAGCGAGATGAAAGAACTGTAAAGCCAATTACAAGAACTTTTAGAGCGTGGTTTCATTCGACCAAGCACATCACCTTGGGAAGCTCCTGTTTTGTTTGTCAAGAAGAAAGATGGTACATTCAGGTTGTGTATCGACTACCGAGAGTTGAACAAACTTACCATCAAGAACCGCTACCCACTACCGAGAATCGACGACTTATTTGATCAACTACAAGGCTCGTCTGTTTATTCAAGGATTGACTTACGTTCCGGGTATCATCAAATGCGGGTGAAAGAAGATGATATTCCAAAGACTGCTTTCAGAACACGTTACGGTCATTACGAGTTTATGGTCATGCCGTTTGGTTTAACTAATGCACCAACTGTGTTCATGGACCTTATGAACCGAGTGTGTAGACCATACCTTGACAAGTTTGTCATTGTTTACATTGATGACATACTTATTTACTCAAAGAATGACCAAGAACACGGTGAACATTTGAGAAAGGTGTTAGAAGTATTGAGGAAGGAAGAATTGTACGCTAAGTTTTCAAAGTGTGCATTTTGGTTGGAAGAAGTTCAATTTCTCGGTCACATAGTGAACAAAGAAGGTATTAAGGTGGATCCGGTAAAGATAGAAACTGTTGAAAAGTGGGAAACCCCAAAAACTCCGAAACACATACGCCAGTTTTTAGGACTAGCTGGTTACTACAGAAGGGTCATCCAAGACTTTTCCAGAATAGCAAAACCCTTGACTGCATTAACGCATAAAGGGAAGAAATTTGAATGGAATGATGAACAAGAGAAAGCGTTTTAGTTATTGAAGAAAAAGCTAACTACGGCACCTATATTGTCATTGCCTGAAGGGAATGATGATTTTGTGATTTATTGTGACGCATCAAAGCAAGGTCTCGGTTGTGTATTAATGCAACGAACGAAGGTGATTGCTTATGCGTCTAGACAATTGAAGATTCACGAACAAAATTATACGACACATGATTTGGAATTAGGCGCGGTTGTTTTTGCATTAAAGACTTGGAGGCACTACTTATATGGGGTCAAAAGTATTATATATACCGACCACAAAAGTCTTCAACACATATTTAATCAGAAACAACTGAATATGAGGCAGCTTAGGTGGATTGAATTGTTGAATGATTACGACTTTGAGATTCGTTACCACCCGGGGAAGGCAAATGTGGTAGCCGATGCCTTGAGCAGGAAGGACAGAGAACCCATTCGAGTAAAATCTATGAATATAATGATTCATAATAACCTTACTACTCAAATAAAGGAGGCGCAACAAGGAGTTTTAAAAGAGGGAAATTTAAAGGATGAAATACCCAAAGGATCGGAGAAGCATCTTAATATTCGGGAAGACGGAACCCGGTATAGGGCTAAAAGGATTTGGGTACCAAAATTTGGAGATATGAGAGAAATGGTACTTAGAGAAGTTCATAAAACCAGATACTCAATACATCCTGGAACGGGGAAGATGTACAAGGATCTCAAGAAACATTTTTGGTGGCCGGGTATGAAAGCCGATGTTGCTAAATACGTAGGAGAATGTTTGACGTGTTCTAAGGTCAAAGCTGAGCATCAGAAACCATCAGGTCTACTTCAACAACCCGAAATCCCGGAATGGAAATGGAAAAACATTACCATGGATTTCATCACTAAATTGCCAAGGACTGCAAGTGGTTTTGATACTATTTGGGTAATAGTTGATCGTCTCACCAAATCAGCACACTTCCTGCCAATAAGAGAAGATGACAAGATGGAGAAGTTAGCACGACTGTATTTGAAGGAAGTCGTCTCCAGACATGGAATACCAATCTCTATTATCTCTGATAGGGATGGCAGATTTATTTCAAGATTCTGGCAGACATTACAGCAAGCAATAGGAACTCGTCTAGACATGAGTACTGCCTATCATCCACAAACTGATGGGCAGAGCGAAAGGATGATACAAAAGCTTGAAGACATGCTACGAGCATGTGTTATTGATTTCGGAAACAGTTGGGATCGACATCTACCGTTAGCAGAATTTTCCTACAACAACAGCTACCATTCAAGCATTGAGATGGCGCCGTTTGAAGCACTTTATGGTAGAAAGTGCAGGTCTCCGATTTGTTGGAGTGAAGTGGGGGATAGACAAATTACGGGTCCGGAGATTATACAAGAAACTACCGAGAAGATCATCCAAATTCAACAACGGTTGAAAACCGCCCAAAGTCGACAAAAGAGCTACGCTGACATTAAAAGAAAAGATATAGAATTTGAAATTGGAGAGATGGTCATGCTTAAAGTTGCACCTTGGAAAGGCGTTGTTCGATTTGGTAAACGAGGGAAATTAAATCCAAGGTATATTGGACCATTCAAGATTATTGATCGTGTCGGACCAGTAGCTTACCGACTTGAGTTACCTCAACAACTCGCGACTGTACATAACACTTTCCACGTCTCGAATTTGAAGAATGTTTTGCTAAAGAAGATCTCACTATTCCGTTAGATGAAATCCAAATCAACGAAAAACTCCAATTCATCGAAGAACCCGTCGAAATAATGGATCGTGAGGTTAAAAGACTTAAGCAAAACAAGATACCAATTGTTAAGGTTCGATGGAATGCTCGTAGAGGACCCGAGTTCACCTGGGAGCGTGAAGATCAGATGAAGAAGAAATACCCGCATCTATTTCCAGAAGATTCGTCAACACCTTCAACAGCTTAAAATTTCGGGACGAAATTTATTTAACGGGTAGGTACTGTAGTGACCCGAACTTTTTCATGTTTATATATATTAACTGAGATTGATATTTACATGATTAAATGTTTCCAACATGTTAAGCAATCAAACTTGTTAAGACTTGATTAATTGAAATATGTTTCATATAGACAATTGACCACCCAAGTTGACCGGTGATTCACGAACGTTAAAACTTGTAAAAACTATATGATGACATATATATGGATATATATAGTTAACATGATACTATGATAAGTAAACATATCATTAAGTATATTAACAATGAACTACATATGTAAAAACAAGACTACTAACTTAATGATTTTTAAACGAGACATATATGTAACGATTATCGTTGTAAAGACATTTAATGTATATATATCATATTAAGAGATATTCATACATGATAATATCATGATAATATAATAATTTAAAATCTCATTTGATATTATAAACATTGGGTTAACAACATTTAACAAGATCGTTAACCTAAATGTTTCAAAACAACACTTACATATGTAGTGTTTTAATATGTATTTATACACTTTTGAAAGACTTCAATACACTTATCAAAATACTTCTACTTAACAAAAATGCTTACAATTACATCCTCGTTCAGTTTCATCAACAATTCTACTCGTATGCACCCGTATTCGTACTCGTACAATACACAGCTTTTAGATGTATGTACTATTGGTATATACACTCCAATGATCAGCTCTTAGCAGCCCATGTGAGTCACCTAACACATGTGGGAACCATCATTTGGCAAGTAGCATGAAATATCTCATAAAATTACAAAAATATGAGTAATCATTCATGACTTATTTACATGAAAACAAAATTACATATCCTTTATATCTAATCCATACACCAACGACAAAAAACACCTACAAACACTTTCATTCTTCAATTTTCTTCATCTAATTGATCTCTCTCAAGTTCTATCTTCAAGTTCTAAGTGTTCTTCATAAATTCTACAAGTTCTAGTTACATAAAATCAAGAATACTTTCAAGTTTGCTAGCTCACTTCCAATCTTGTAAGGTGATCATCCAACCTCAAGAAATCTTTGTTTCTTACAGTAGGTTATCATTCTAATACAAGGTAATAATCATATTCAAACTTTGGTTCAATTTCTATAACTATAACAATCTTATTTCAAGTGATGATCTTACTTGAACTTGTTTTCGTGTCATGATTCTGCTTCAAGAACTTCGAGCCATCCAAGGATCCGTTGAAGCTAGATCCATTTTTCTCTTTTCCAGTAGGTTTATCCAAGGAACTTAAGGTAGTAATGATGTTCATAACATCATTCGATTCATACATATAAAGCTATCTTATTCGAAGGTTTAAACTTGTAATCACTAGAACATAGTTTAGTTAATTCTAAACTTGTTCGCAAAAAAAAAGTTAATCCTTCTAACTTGACTTTTAAAATCAACTAAACACATGTTCTATATCTATATGATATGCTAACTTAATGATTTAAAACCTGGAAACACGAAAAATACCGTAAAACCGGATTTACGCCGTCGTAGTAACACCGCGGGCTGTTTTGGGTTAGTTAATTAAAAACTATGATAAACTTTGATTTAAAAGTTGTTATTCTGAGAAAATGATTTTTATTATGAACATGAAACTATATCCAAAAATTATGGTTAAACTCAAAGTGGAAGTATGTTTTCTAAAATGGTCATCTAGACGTCGTTCTTTCGACTAAAATGACTACCTTTACAAAAATGACTTGTAACTTATTTTTCCAACTATAAACCTATACTTTTTCTGTTTAGATTCATAAAATAGAGTTCAATATGAAACCATAGCAATTTGATTCACTCAAAACGGATTTAAAATGAAGAAGTTATGGGCAAAACAAGATTGGATAATTTTTCTCATTTTAGCTACGTGAAAATTGGTAACAAATCTATTCCAACCATAACTTAATCAACTTGTATTGTATATTATGTAATCTTGAGATACCATAGACACGTATACAATGTTTCGACCTATCATGTCGACACATCTATATATATTTCGGAACAACCATAGACACTCTATATGTGAATGTTGGAGTTAGCTATACAGGGTTGAGGTTGATTCCAAAATATATATAGTTTGAGTTGTGATCAATACTGAGATACGTATACACTGGGTCGTGGATTGATTCAAGATCATATTTATCGATTTATTTCTGTACATCTAACCGTGGACAACTAGTTGTAGGTTACTAACGAGGACAGCTGACTTAATAAACTTAAAACATCAAAATATATTAAAAGTGTTGTAAATATATTTTGAACATACTTTGATATATATGTATATATTGTTATAGGTTCGTGAATCAACCATTGGCCAAGTCTTACTTCCCGACGAAGTAAAAATCTGTGAAAGTGAGTTATAGTCCCACTTTTAAAATCTAATATTTTTGGGATGAGAATACATGCAGGTTTTATAAATGATTTACAAAATAGACACAAGTATGTGAAACTACATTCTATGGTTGAATTATCGAAATCGAATATGCCCCTTTTTATTAAGTCTGGTAATCTAAGAATTAGAGAACAGACAACCTAATTGACGCGAATCCTAAAGATAGATCTATTGGGCCTAACAAACCCCATCCAAAGTACCGGATGCTTTAGTACTTCGAAATTTATATCATATCCGAAGGGTGTCCCGGAATGATGGGGATATTCTTATATATGCATCTTGTTAATGTCGGTTACCAGGTGTTCACCATATGAATGATTTTTATCTCTATGTATGGGATGTGTATTGAAATATGAAATCTTGTGGTCTATTATTATGATTTAATATATATAGGTTAAACCTATAACTCACCAACATTTTTGTTGACGTTTTAAGCATGTTTTTTCTCAGGTGATTATTAAGAGCTTCCGCTGTCGCATACTTAAATAAGGACGAGATTTGGAGTCCATGCTTGTATGATATTGTGTAAAAACTGCATTCAAGATACTTATTTTGTTGTAACATATTTGTATTGTAAACCATTATGTAATGGTCGTGTGTAAACAGGATATTTTAGATTATCATTATTTGATAATCTACGTAAAGCTTTTTAAACCTTTATTGATAAAATAAAGGTTATGGTTTGTTTTAAAATGAATGCAGTCTTTGAAAAACGTCTCATATAGAGGTCAAAACCTCGCAACGAAATCAATTAATATGGAACGTTTTTAATCAATAAGAACGGGACATTTCAACTACGACATCCACCACTATTCGACCATCACCATCATGACCTGCAAACTGCTGCTACCGTTTATAAATTGTTGTTTCTTTTAACCACCACCGAAGTATCACCGGAAACCACCACAACCCCATCACTCCCTCTACATCTCTCTTTTCCATTCTTTTTGTTCGATAAATTCAAACACCGTCAACAACTTGCTGTTATGCTTTTATTCCACGAAGCTGCTACTGCAGCTGTGTTTTTGGGTTACGAACAAAAGGAAGGTGGTAATAAATGGAGAAGATGAAGGAATAGTGTTAACGATGTTGATAATCAACGATGACATTGATGATGATGCGTGTGTTATAACGATGTAAATGAGGTTCGATGATGTTAAAGACTATAATGAGAATGATGATGGTGAGACTGTGAGGAAGATGGCGAAAGTGGAATGAAGATTAAGGTGATGATACAAGAAATATTAAACGATGATGATGGTTACAAAGTAACGAGTTTGGATGATGAAGATGATTACGATTTGGATGATGAAAATGATGAGTAATAGTTTGGATGATGATGATCGTGATCATAATGATTATTATGATGATGATGTATATACAGTAATTAGATGATGATGATGGGTATCTGGTCGACTTAATTTACAAGGAAGAAGAAGATCAACAGAAAATGGTTAATTAGATATGTAATACGTTTTAAATCAGAAAAATTGGATAGTTCAACTGGTTAGGCGTGTTGTGTTTAAAGGGGGAGGTTGTGGGTTCGAATCTAGGCTGCTGCAGCCTATATATATATATATATATATATATATATATTTTGTAATCCATAAATAACTTCACAGATTGGGCTTGTGTAGATTGGGCTATCATATTCGGTTTACACTTGGGCCGAGTTCCCTTTTCTTGTTGGGCCGAACAGAATTGGATAAATATAAATGGGTTTTATATTAAATCACAAAGACAGAAATGGATGAGTGGTTTGGGGTGTTAGCGTAGAGCGAGAGGTCTTGGGTTCGAGTTCGATTCGCGGCAGTTTTTCTTTTTAAGGCTTTTTTGAGGTAGTTACTTAATTATTATTATTATTATCATTATCATTATTATTATTATTATTATTATTATTATTATTATTATTATTATTATTATTATTATTATTATTAATATTATTATTATTAATGTTGTTGTTATTATTATTATTATTATTATTAAGTAGTGTTGTTATTATGTTAAAGCTAATAAGATAATTAATATTATTATCATTTTTGTTATTACTAAGTAAAATCACTAAGTATTACAAGTATTATTATTATCATTATATTTATTATTATTATGATTATTATTATTGTTATTGTTATTATTATGATTCTTATTATTAATGTTATTACTATGATTATAATTAATTATTGTTATTATCAAAATGATTATTAGTGTACTAACATTGGAATATGATTATATGTATAAGTAATATTATCATTATTATTATTATTATCACTAAGTATTAACAATGAGTAATATTAGTATTATTATCACTATCGTAATGCAAATTATTGTTATCATTAATATTAATATTATATTTATTATTACAAAATATTAGCACTAGGTATTATTAAGTCTGAAATTAGAATCAAAACTAATGTTTTCATTGTAAATATAATACAACTTTTATATTAGAATCATTAATATGATTCTTAAAATATTTTTAAAAACTATCATATAAATTTATTATTTAAATTATTATTCTTATTAAAAAATTTCATTTTTTATTTACATTTTTATTATTAATATTACTAATATTACTATCATTATTATTAATATCCTTAATCTGGTATTATTATAATTATTAATTTTGCAAACGGAAGATAGATATATAAAATATATATATATATATATATATATATATATATATATATATATATATATATATATATATATATATATATATATATATATATATATAATATATATATAATACAAAACCTAACTATAATAATATTGTTATTTATTTGAAATATATAAATTGACATATATAAGATATTAATACAAAAATTATATCACTAATAATAAAATATAAATTTGTTCGAATACGATTATGTGTATTAATAAATATACAAATTATATAGGTTCGTGAATCCGAGGCCAACCCTGCATTGTTCAGTATCGTCATATGTATTTTTACTACAAAATACAGTAGGGTGAGTTTCATTTGCCTTTTTACCCTTTATATTTTTGGGCTGAGAATACATGCACAATTTTTATAAATGTTTTACGAAATAGACACAAGTAATTGAAACTAAATTATATGGGTGAATGATCGAAGCCGAATATGCCCCTTTTACTTGGTAACCTAAGAATTAGTAAACCGATCTACTAATTGACGCGAATCCTAAAGATAGATCTATTGGGCCTAACGAACCCCATCCAAAGTACCTGATGCTTTAGTACTTCGATGTTGTTTTATCATGTCCAAAGGATTTCCCGGAATGATAGGGGATATTCTTATATGCATCTTGTTAATGTCGGTTACCAGGTGTTCAATCCATATGAATGATTTTTGTCTCTATGCATGGGACGTATATTTATGAGAACTGAAAATGAAATTCTTGTGGTCTATTAAAATGATGGAAATGATTATTTATGTTAAACTAATGAACTCACCAACCTTTTGGTTGACACTTTAAAGCATGTTTATTCTCAGGTATGAAATAAATCTTCACCTGTGCATTTGCTCATTTAGAGATATTACTTGGAGTCATTCATGACATATTTCAAAAGACGTTGCATTCGAGTCGTGGAGTTCATCAAGATTATTATTAAGTCAATTATAGTTGGATATATTATGAAATGGTATGCATGTCATCAACTTACAATGTAAAGCAAGTTTGTCATTTAAAAACGAATGCAATGTTTGTAAAATGTAGCATATAGAGATCAAGTACCTCGCGATGTAATCAACTATTATGAATCGTTTATAATCGAGATGGACTTCGTCCGGATGGATTAGGATGGGTCGTCTCAGTTAGCAGCAGAGCTGGTATAACGCCGTCCATGTGTGGTGGGTTAGTCGTAAAGGAGGTTCTCACAGTGTTACCTGTGACGAAGCATTGGCTCTTACTCCCTACGATCCCTTACGAAGGTTGGCAGTAGCCGAGAGGCAGGCCCTAAAATCAGTATCTGAGGTACACTCAGTGGTCACCAGGCGGTTAGCTGGGAAGGCATTGGGTGGGACGGTGGTTGTCCCCACATGATCTACAGTTGGTATTAGAGCGGTGGTCTTAGCGAACCAGGTCTTGCATTAGTGTGTCTAACTGATAGTTATTTAGATGCATTAGTGGGTCTGGACTTCGACCGTGTCTGCATGTCAAAAGTTTTGCTTATCATTTCATGTCAAAAATTAATTGCTTATCATCCTTAAAGTCTAGACACGTCTTACTGCCTCTATTGTATAGACAGTGTATAGATAAATTCATATCTTAGCGTATCTGCTAATCCATATCTTAGCGTATCTGTTATTGTTACCTTTGCCTGACAGCTTTCGTAGATTCCTCCGTAACTTATGGGATTTGAGTATTATATATGCATATGTAAATTATGTATTGCAGGGTACTAATCTACATCCTATAATCTATTTCTTATCGAAAATCCTTTATCTGATCATACGAGATGAATCCCTCAACAGTTCGAATTCCTCGAAAGCTATTCCGATATGGAGTTTCGCCTAAGCTCCGAAAGCAGTGTCACCAGAATGAATCAGCCAATCAGCCATCCCCAATTCATCTGATGGGTTTGTAGCCTACTTAATCATTGGAGGCAAGAAGAAGGTGATACCTTCCATCCACCATATTGTCCTTTTGGCGAAGAACCTGAAGCACTTACCGGCGAACCTGTCCGTAATACCATTTTCTCGTTCATTTCTAGAGTATCTCGTCATGATTATATTCTATCCACAATTCTAAACCTTATTCATCCGCTCGTTCCGACCGACAATCATCCCGAAATAATGGAAGAAGTCAACCAACTTCGCGCTCAAATAATCAATCTGGAAAACGTGGTACAAAACCTACCAGCTTCAGCAACAGCACCGATAACACCAGTACCACCAACAACAACCGCATCGCAAACCTCAACTTCACAATCTGTCATACGAACATCAACGTCATACGCACCATAGATACCAAGGAGTACCAACAACAATGAACGATGAAGTATTAATTCAAAACTTCAATAAAGAAATATTCTGCGAAGAATATGTGGTTTCTAAAAGTTTTAGAGATTATTTATTCGAGCTCAAACCGAAAAATCAAATGAGTTTAATATCAAATTGACTCATTAAATCCATAATTACATCTGAAGAAAATATATATGTATATATATTTTCATAAAGACTGTAATTGAAAATTCTTTCATACAAACTGTTAATGGTGAAAACATTTTAACGGGTAGGTAATACCCGAGAAATATTTAGATTTCACATTAATAAGTTACACTGTACATTCTTCAAATCTGATTAAACATTTATTTACTATCCTACTTACATCTACAGAGATACGAATCCATTCACCGCAGAATAACCATTTTCATACAATTTCATATTTGGATTTTGACCTATCAGAATCCAACAAGTGGCATAAAGAAGAAAACATTGGACAAAAATAAAATTTGTTAGAAACAAACAATTTAACTATGAGAAGAATTTTGATAAGAATCCACGCTAACTGTTCCTAGCTAACTGTTCCTAGCTAACTGATTAATTCCGTATTACATTTTATTTATCGCAATTTAATTATCATAATTTATATTCTCGCAATTTTATTTATCGTCATTTAATTTCTGTTATTTATTTTGCGCACCTTAAATATCGGGACACGTATACAAGGTTTTGACATATCATATCGACGCATCTATATATATTATTTGGAATCACCATAGACACTCTATATGAAGTAATGATCGAGTTAGCTATATAGGGTTGAGGTTGATTCTACAATAATATATATACTTTGAGTTGTGATCGAGTCTGAGACATGTATACGGGTCACGATACGTATTAATTAATTCGAATATTATATATTAAACTATATATGAAGTATTGAATTGCTAACTGTGGACTATCAACTGAGGACTACCAACATTGGACAATTAAAATGATTTAAAATATTGATTATAACATATGAAATTAAACAATCCTTCAAGTTTGCCACTTGATTTCATCTTAAACCTCGTTTGTATCTCGACGATTACAATCTGCGTTCAAACCTTTCATGATTCTTGAAAACACCTCAATCGAGAGGATGAACTAACCGCACTTTAGTTACGGAAGGAAAGATTTATGCATATAGTTATGCACCTGAAAAACCCTTGGAACCTAAGTAAACGTTTAACATGTATCTGTGCTAGCTCGTTTGGCTTTGTTATTACCGAAAATAACTTTACAATCTCTCTCCAAAATAGCAAATATTGTCACAGCTCCAGCAAATCAACTTCGACTTTCATTTGAATTAACCTTATTATAACCTTGATATATATGCATGCTCTTTTATTGTTACCGGGGAATCTTTTATATTCCACTATATTACCAGCAGACGTACCAGCAACCTCGTTGCTCCTTGGCTCAAATCTCTACCACAAATCAATATATTTATCTATTGAAGTCTTATCATAAACTCAATATATTTATCTATTGAAGTCTTGTCATGAACTCATCGGTATCTTGTAACGATAATTACCATAACAAGTACCGGAAGGCATCAATCGATAACCTCGAAATTCTCAGCGATTCTACGACAACTATTTATATATATATATATAT
Organism: Rutidosis leptorrhynchoides; assembly: GCF_046630445.1. Taxonomy (NCBI): domain Eukaryota; kingdom Viridiplantae; phylum Streptophyta; class Magnoliopsida; order Asterales; family Asteraceae; genus Rutidosis; species Rutidosis leptorrhynchoides. The sequence goes on along the minus strand of NC_092343.1, from coordinate 120,302,150 downwards.
ATATATATATATATATATATATATATATATATATATATATATATATATATATATATATATATATATATAACTTCTATCTCCCGGATTTACGAATTTCAATTCTGAAATTCTGAAAAGCGCTTTAGCTTATGAATCAGTTTTCTGAGTTTTGAAAAAGCTGATGAAGCAGTGAAAACTGAAGACTGCCTTAACAGTCAAAAGTTTGATGATAAAGAATGGAGTGTTGGAAAAGCTCAAAGATTTTAATACTGAAAAATGAATTGAGCAAATCATGAAAGAGACTCTGAACAAGGACTAAACTTGTACATAAAAGAATCCTGATGATTCTGTTTCTGATGAAATCTTTAACGAATACCTTACTCCCTAATCGTTCTAAATCATCGTGAATGAATTTCTTCATCACGATTTGATTCAGAAATTCTAAGATATTATCGTATCTTTCATTATAAATATCCTCGATATTTTTGAAGATATTTTTATAACTATTCTTATCTGAAATCATTTGTCTCTCCGCATTATCTGTATTATATCATAAAAGAAACTGTTTTAGTTTCTAAATCTCTGAAAACTTAGAGTTAAAATATGAATGATATTGAAGTAGTGTTTGGAACTGAAGCATGAGTTAGTATAATATAATGATACTTGATCAACGTGATTATATTACAGTAAGTTATGCTAAGTTTCTAATGGAACGTGATGATTCACAGATCATAACGTCATCATGTGCCATGTTATATAACTCTTTCATTCTGCTTAACCTCTGAACATATCAAGAAAGTATATTCTTGATAGTTCTATTCTCAGTGATTCTGGTAATTTGAAAAATCAAATCGTGCTATTACATCCTTTCTTGTTTAGAACATTAAGTTCATTCGAAACTCCATACTTACGAATTCTGGACCATTACTCGCTTTACTAGAGGTCGAGTAGAGAATAAAAAGGCAAAGAGCTCCAAAATATAATAGAAAATATAAAGCCCAATAACAACACGGAGGTTACAAACTGTGGATATTAATACGAATAGCAATATAAAGACACGATATAAATAAGAATAGTATCACCCAAGGTAATAGTAGAAGTAAACAGATTTTTCTGTTGGAAGATTGAAAAGAAGGATGACAGAAATGATAATTAGGAAAATATCAAGGATTAGAATGGGATTAAGCATTTTCACAATCTTTTGGAAGTATGAACTAAGAAAGAAATTATAGGAATGGTGAGAATAATGGAACGGAAGAGTTTAATTTATAATGGAAATATCAGACAGAGTAACTGAGGCAGATCACCGTATTTAATTATAGAGATCTAATTTCCTTATTCGCCGAAGAATCAAATCTTTTAAATTTCAAAAATTTTCTTTAAATCCCTTGAGTTCCGGAATTCAACCCTCTACGTCAAAAGTTAAGACGCACCTTATTTTCTAAATTCAACCATGACTAGTAAAAGTTATGACGAAACTTTATTTTCTCATTTCACTCTTTTGTGATAGCTTCACTCGTACTCTTCGAGTAGTCGAATTATCTTATCCATATTACTCAACAGTAATAAAACTCTATTTATCAGCTCGTATTCATCATGAAAACATTTTTATTGTTAGCCATGACCACCACACTCAAATTTCGGGACGAAATTTCTTTAACAGGTAGGTACTGTGATGACCCAGAAATTTCCAACCAAATTTAAACTTGATCTTTATATTATTTTGACACGATAAGCAAAGTCTGTAATGTTGAGTCACAAATATTTTGAACTGTTTCGTATAATCGTTTGACTTTCGACCATTCTCGACGATTCACGAACAACTATTTGTAAATAAATAACTGATAATGCTAAAAACGAACATATATTTCATAGCATTATCCCTCAAGAAAGACAAGCTTTTAGTTGCAATTGTCCTATTTACAAGTGATATTCGTTTAAATAATAAAAGGTGAAGACAAAAGACAGATTCGACGAATTGAAGACGCAAACGACCAAAAAGCTCAAAAGTACAAAGTACAATCAAAGAGGTTCCAATTATTGGTGAGAAACGTCTCAATATTACAAGAGTACAAGACGCGAAACGCAAAGTACAAGATATTAAATTATACGCAAGGACGTTCGAAAATTCGGAACCGGGACCAAAGTCAACTCTCAACGCTCGACGCAACGGATTAAAAATTATGAGTCAACTATGCACATGAATATAATATAATATATAATTAATTCTTAAAATTAATATATATATATTATATTATATATTATAAACGTTGGCAAAGAAAGAAACAAGCTCATGTGAGCTGGAAAAAGTGACCATGTGAAGGCAAAAATCCATGCGATCGCATGGCAGTAGGTGTGAGGCCACATCTATAAATTTTGCAGTTTTTGAGCAAATATAACACACCTTTTTCTTCCTATCTATCAACGATATATATATATATATATATATATATATATATATATATATATATATATATATATATATATATATATATATATATATATATATATATATATTTAATTATAATTTTAATTTTAATTTTAATTCTAATAATAAGGGTATGTTAGCGAATGTTGTAAGGGTGTAAGTCAAAATTCTGTCCACGTAACGCTACGCTATTTTTAATCACTGTAAGTTATGGTTAATATTATTTTTAAATTAATGTCTCGTAGCTAAGTTATTATTATGCTTATTTAATACCGAAATAATCGTGATGTTGGGCTAAATACTAAAATTGGGTAATTGGGCTTTGGACCATAATTGAGGTTTGGATAAAAGAACGACACTTGTGGAAATTAGACTATGGGCTATTAATGGGTTTTATATTAACTAAATGATACCTCATTGATTTAATATATAGACTTATAATTTGATGTATTTATATATAACCACATACGCTTGACTGGGTACGGTGGGCGGGATATCTATAAATACCAATAACTGTTCATTTTACTGGACACGGAACTGGATTAATAGTTAATAGACTTGTTGAAACAGGGGTGGATTACATTCAAGGGTAATTGGTGTAATTGTTAACAAAGTAGTAAAACCTGGGTTTACACGCAGTCGATAACCTGGTGTATTCATTAAAACAAAGTATTAAGACCTTGTTACAATTCGAATCCCCAATTAGTTGGAATATTTGACTTCGGGAATAAGGATAATTTGACGAAGACTTTCGCATTTTACGATTATGACTGATGGACTATTATGGACAAATCCGTATGGACATATTGAATAATCCAGGATAAGAACAATTAACCCATGGTAATAAACTAAAAATCAACACGTCAAACATCATGATTATGGAAGTTTAAATAAGCATAATTCCTTTATTTCATATTTAATTGCACTTTTAATTATCGCACTTTTATTTATTGTCATTGTATTTAATTGCACTTTTAATTATCTTACTTTTTAATTATCGCACTTTTATTTATCGCAATTTCATTATCGTTATTTACTTTACGCTTTAAATTAAGTCTTTTATTTATTTAATATCTTACATTAGGTTTTAACTGCGACTAAAGTTTTAAAATCGACAAACCGGTCATTAAACGGTAAAAACTCCCTTTTATAATAATACTACTTATATATATTTTTGTATTTTTACAAATATAATTTTTAAAAATATAGCATTAAGCTTGTTTAAAAGATCCCTGTAGAACGAACCGGACTTACTAAAAACTACACTACTGTACGATTAGGTACACTGCCTATAAGTGTTGTAGCAAGGTTTAGTATATCCATTCTATAAATAAATAAATATCTTGTGTAAAATTGTATCGTATTTAATAGTATTTTCTTGTAAAAATTAATACTATTTCATATACCACCTCGCGCACATCAAGTATTTTTGGCGCCGCTGCCGGGGAACTCTAAAACGCCGAAAGCGCAACGCTAAATATATAATAAAATTTTTTTTTTATTAATTTTTAGTTTCCTTTTATAAAAATACGCTTTTGTAAAAATACGTTTTAAATTTACGAAAATATAAAAAGAAAAACAAAATATTTATATATTTTTAATAGTTTGTTATATATATAAAATTATAAAGTTTCTTTATTTTTATTTTAATTTTTAAAATACAAGTTTTTATTTATTTATATCATTATTTATTAAAACAAAAAAAAAAAAAAAGAAACCACTCGGCCCGATCGCTGTAGCAGCCCAAAGTCTGGCCCGAATTCGCAACCCATGCGATCGCATGGAAAATCAACTAACACCTCATGCGATCGCATGAGGTGATTTGACTGGTCTGGTAACCTAGTCCGACCAGTTTAGGGTTTAAAATTAATTATAATAATTAAAACCCTAATTAGGGTTATATTTAATAATTAGTTGTTTTAGTTTTTAATTTATTTTGTATATTTAGTTTAATTAGTTTTAATAAATTATAAAATTAATAGTTTTATAAAATAAATAATATAAAAATTGTACTTTTTATAAAAATTGTACTTTTTACAACTTTAAGATTATTTTTATATTTTTTAACTTTTAATTTATTTTAGCATAATATTTGTATTTTTCGCTTGTATTTAGTTTTAAGACATAGTTTTTGCCATAGTTATTTTTATTTCTAGATTTTTAAGCTTTGCCGTAAAATCCCTTAAGTGCTTTTTCTTTAGACTAAGATTTAGGTGCTTTAGAATTTTGCGACGCCGTTTTTATATTTTAGTACCTTTTTAAGTTTCGACGCGCTACTTTCTTATTTTTATTTTTCGACGCCTATTATTTTTCGATGTTTTTCGACGCGCTCTTTTTCTTTCTTATTTTTCGCCACTCTAGTTTTTAGGTCTTAGAATTTTAATTTTCTATTTCTTCTCTAAATTTCTTTAAATTTCAACGAAAAATTATTTTAAGCGGTTAAATTGATAGACATCCAAATTTTCTGCTTCGTAGTAATAGTTGGATTTGTTAGTGGCTGAGTTGTGAGCTTCCGATTTAAAGGGTTCTGGCTCTCTGCTGCATCTATTGGCTATTCGAAACGTGGGCAAAAGCAGAAAAGTCTATTAATTTGATAACTTATATAATTTTTATCTTTTATAACTAATAGGATATTCAGTGAATGCACCGAGCAAAACGTTCACCACCTTTTGTACGTTCACCACCTGTAACTCGATCAAGACATCTAGCAAATATTGTCGCCGTTGATTTTTCTTTAGAATCGTCATCCAGTCGACCAAGTACTCCAATTCAAATTTCCGATAATCCATTTTTTGAACCCGACCTCACAATTGAGAATCCGGAGAATATTCAGGGATGATTCAGAGATCCTGAACCATTAATCTTTCCTCCGGAACCACCAATCATTCAAACGGAGATTGTTGAGGAACCAACCATTAAATCAGAATCCTATAGTGATTCAGATTCAACAAATTCGATCATGGAGAATCTGGAACCTCTAAGTATGGAAGACCGAATGAGAGCTAAACGCACTGGCCAAGGTCACGCCATTACTCAACCAGACATTAATGCGCCAGATTATGAAATCAAAGGACAAATCCTACACATGGTAACTAATCAATGCCAATTTAGTGGTGCGCCGAAGGAAGATCCAAATGAACATCTTCGCACATTTAATAGGATCTGCACTCTATTTAAAATCCGAGAAGTGGAGGATGAACAGATATATCTCATGTTATTTTCCTGGACTTTAAAGGGAGAAGCCAAAGATTGGTTAGAATCGTTACCAGAAGGGGCGATTGATACATGGGATGTTTTAGTTGAAAAATTTCTTAAACAATTCTTTCCGGCATCTAAAGCCGTAAGACTTCAAGGAGAAATTGTTACGTTCACACAAAAGCCAAATGAAACTCTATATGAAGCACGGACAAGATTTGGAAAGTTATTAAGAGGATGTCCGCAACATGGTTTAGACACCTGTCAAATAGTACAAATATTCTACCAAGGATGCGACATCACTACACGAAAAGACATCGATATAGCAGCTAGTGGTTCCATTATGAAGAAAACAGCAACTGCCGCTTATAAAATTATTGATAACACTGCTTCCCACTCACATGAGTGGCACCAAGAAAAAGATATCGTTAGATCATCTAAAGCAGCTAGAGCCGATTCTAGCCATGACTTTGATTCCATTTCCGCAAAGATAGATGCTGTCGAGAGACGAATGGAAAAGATGACTAAGGATATACACTCAATACGAATTAGTTGTGAGTAGTGTGGAGGACCACATTTAACAAAAGATTGTCTCAGTTTTGAACTAACAATGGAACAAAGAGAGAATGTTTCATACATAAACCAAAGGCCTGGAAATAATTATCAGAATAATTATCAACCGCCAAGACCGATCTACAATCAAAACCAGAATTATAACCGAAATATTCCATACAACAACCAACAAGGTCCAAGTAATCAATAAGTATCCAACAATACTTACAACCAGCAAAGACCTAATTTTCAAAACAAACCACCACAAACCGATGATAAAAAGCCAAATTTAGAAGACATGATGTCAAAGCTAGTTGAATCTCAAACACAGTTTTTCACATCTCAGAAACAAACCAATGAACAAAATGCTCAAGCATTTAGAAATCAACAAGCTTCTATTCAAAATCTGGAACAAGAAGTAAGCAACCTAGCAAGGTTAATAGGTGAAAGAAAACCGGGATGTCTACCTAGTAATACAAATGCTAACCCCCGAAATGAAACAGCTAAAGCCATTACCACAAGAAGTGGTATTACACTTAAACCACCTGAAATACCTGTAATTTCTGATGAAGCTATTCCTACTCCGCAAGAACCACAATCTGAGCAAGATAAGGAAAAAGAACCGGTAGTTGAAAAGGTTAATAAAGATAACACAGTTAAGGCTAAACCTTATGTTAAACCATACCAACCACCACTTCCTTACCCGAGTAAAATGAGAAAAGAAAGACTTGAAGCCGAGCAATCCAAATTCTTGGATATGTTTAAACAGATAAATGTTAATCTTCCTTTCATTGATGTGATTTCAGGAATGCCTAGATATGCTAAATTCTTGAAAGATTTAATCACAAATATAAAGAAAATGGAAGAACTCTCGGCTGTTATAATGAATGCTAATTGTTCTGCAGTGCTGTTGAATAAGATACCAGAAAAATTATCAGATCCAGGAAGTTTCACAATTCCATATTTTCTGGGTAGTCTTAGTTCAATAGAAGCATTGGCAGACTTAGGTGCTAATATAAATTTAATGCCATATTCATTACACACTAAACTAGACCTTGGAGAATTGAAACCAACAAGAATAAGCATACAACTAGCCGATCGATCAGTAAAATATCCTAGAGGGATAATGGAAAACATGCTAGTTAAAGTTGGTACTTTTGTATTTCCAGTAGATTTTGTTATTCTGGACATGGAAGAAGATTCTCGAGTTCCTCTCATATTAGGAAGACCATTCTTAAACACAGCTAAAGCAATAATAGACGTGTTTGGTAAGAAACTAACCCTAAGTATAGAGGACAAGAGTGTTACTTTTTTTGTTAATAGATCAATGCAACAACCGCAATTTGCAGATGATACATGTTATTATATTCAAACTATAGAATCACATGCAGAATTGTTAGAAGAATTTCCAGAATTACAAGGAAAAGGAGAATGTTCTTTAGGAGAAGGAACTGAACCAATTGATGAAACTGAAATGTTAGCTACACTTATGGCTAATGAATATGAACCAACAACAGAAGAAATTCAAATGCTAAAAGAAGAAGACAGATATCGATATAAATCATCGATAGAAGAACCACCGACATTAGAGTTAAAGCCACTTTCAAACCATTTGGAATACGCTTATTTACATGGTGAATCTGAATTGAATCTGAATTACCTGTAATAATATCGTCTTCTCTTACTGAAAATGAAAAATCTCAACTCATTTCTGTGTTGAAAGCTCATAAACCAGCTAGTGCCTGGAAGATTCATGATATTAAAGGAATAAGTCCTTCGTATTACACACATAAAATCCTTATGGAAGAAGGTCATAAAACGTATGTGCAACGCCAATGAAGACTAAATCCTAATATGCAAGATGTTGTTAAGAAAGAAATTATTAAACTGCTTGATGCAGGTTTAATTTATCCAATTTCTGATAGTCTATGGGTAAGCCCAGTTCAATGCGTACCTAAGAAGGGTGGCATGACTGTCATCACAAATGAGAAAAATGAGCTTATTCCTACTAGAACTGTAATAGGATGGCGTGTTTGTATTGATTATAGAAAATTAAATGACGCCACCAGAAAAGATTACTTTCCCTTACCTTTCATTGATCAAATGTTGGAAAGATTAGCCGGAAATAGTTACTATTGTTTTCTTGATGGTTTTTCCGGATATTTTCAAATTCCAATAGCACTCGAGGAGCAAGAGAAAACCACATTCACGTGCCCTTATGGTACTTTTGCTTACAAACGCATGCCATTTGAACTTTGCAACGCCCCTGCAACCTTTCAAAGGTGCATGATGGCGTTTTTTCATGACATGATAGAAGAATGCAGGGAAGTTTTCATGGATGACTTTTTAGTCTTCGGTGATACATTTGAATCATGTCTAGTTAATCTTGAACGAATGCTTATTAGATGCGAACAATCAAATCTAGTACTTAATTGGGAGAAATGCCATTTCATGGTTAAAGAAGACATCGTTCTTGGACATAAAATTTCAAAGGAAGGAATTGAAGTGGATAGAGCTAAAGTAGATGTAATTGCTAAACTTCCACATCCCAGCAATGTTAGAGGAGTTAGGAGTTTTCTAGGGCATGCCGGTTTTTACCGACGTTTCATAAAAGATTTTTCTAAAATTGCCACTCCTACGAATAAACTCCTAGAAAAGGATGCTCCATTCATCTTTTTGGATGAATGCATCAAATCTTTTAATATTCTTAAAGAAAAACTAACTAATGCGCCGATCATGATAACTCCAAATTGGAATCTACCATTTGAACTCATGTGCGATGCAAGTGATTTTGCAATGGGAGCCGTTTTAGGACAAAGGATTGAAAAACGATTTCAACCTATATATTATGCGAGTAAGACGTTACAAGGAGCACAAATGAATTACACAACTACTAAAAAAGAACTCCTTGCTATTGTCTTTGCTTTTGACAAATTTCGATTATATCTCGTTCTAGCAAAAACGGTGGTCTATACCGACCATTCTGCTCTTAGATACCTATTTTCGAAACAAGATGCTAAACCACGATTAATCCGTTGGATCTTACTCTTACAAGAGTTCGATATTGAAATCCTAGACAAAAAGGGAGCAGAAAATCTCGCCGCTGATCATCTTTCTCGTCTTGAAAATCTCGAATTAGAAGTTCTAAATGAATCGGCAATACAAGACAACTTTCCTGATGAATATCTATTGAAGATAGATTATAATGAAATTCCATGGTTTGCAGATTATGCAAACTACTTAGTATGTGGATTCCTTGAAAAAGGATTATAGTACCAAAAACGAAAGAAATTCTTTAGTGATATAAAACACTATTTCTGGAAAGATCCACATTTGTTTAAAAGTTGTCCCGATGGAATAATAGGCCGATGTGTATTCGGAGATGAAGCTAGTCAAATTTTAAACCATTGTCACACAGGACCAACAGGAGGGCACTATGGGCCTCAACTCATAGCAAGAAAAGTTTACGATGCTGGATTCTATTGGCCTACAATATTCAAAGACGCACATCTTCTTTGCAAATCATGTGATGCTTGTCAAAGGACTGAAAAAATAAGTCAACGTGATGAAATGCCACAAAATGTCATTCAAGTATGTGAAGTATTTGACATTTGGGGTATTGACTTTATGGGTCCATTTCCAAAATCTCATAATAATCTCTACATTCTCGTTGCCATTGATTATGTATCTAAATGGGCGGAAGCACAAGCTCTCTTAACTAACGATGCACGAGTTGTAGTCAACTTTTTAAAACGTCTTTTTGCTAGGTTTGGAACACCGAAAGCTTTAATAAGTGATCGGGGTACTCATTTTTGTAATAATCAACTTGAAAAAGTTCTTAAAAGATATGGAGTAACTCATAAAATCTCCACTGCTTATCATCCACAAACAAGTGGACAAGTTGAAAATACCAACCGAGCTTTAAAACGTATTCTAGAGAAAACCGTAGGATCAAATCCGAAGGAATGGTCCATGAAATTGGAGGATGCACTCTGGGCTTTTAGAACAGCCTACAAAACTCTAATTGTGATAATGCTAAAAACGAACATATATTTCATAGCATTATTCCTCAAGAAAGACAAGCTTTTAGTTGCAATTGTTCTATTTACAAGTGATATTCGTTTAAATAATAAAAGGTGAAGACAAAAGACAGATTCGGCGAATTGAAGACGCAAACGACCAAAAAGCTCAAAAGTACAAAAGACAATCAAAGAGGTTCCAATTATTGATGAGAAACGTCTCAAAATTACAAGAGTACAAGATTCAAAACGCAAAGTACAAGATATTAAATTGTTACGCAAGGACGTTCGAAAATCCGGAACCAGGACCAGAGTCAACTCTCAATGCTCGACGCAACGGACTAAAAATTACAAGTCAACTATGCACATGAATATAATATAATATATAAATAATTCTTAAAAATTATATATATATTATATTATTATTTAAAATCATCGGCAAACAAAGAGCCAAGGCTGAATGAGCTGTAAAAACGAACTCCGCGACTTGCGGAGTTCGAAGGCTAAAAGAACCGCGACTCGCGGAGCCCCAAAAAATGAAAATGCTTATAAAAGCCAACGCAGTTCGACGAATTTTAATATGAATATATATATCCATCCATCTATCTATACGTAATATTTATATTTATAATTTATATTTTAATTTTAATTTTAATTTTAATCCTAATAATAAGGGTATGTTAGCGAATGTTGTAAGGGTGTAAGTCAAAATTCTGTCCGTGTAACGCTACGCTATTTTTAATCATTGTAAGTTATGTTCAACCTTTTTAATTTAATGTCTCGTAGCTAAGTTATTATTATGCTTATTTAAAACGAAGTAATCATGATGTTGGGCTAATTACTAAAATTGGGTAATTGGGCTTTGTACCATAATTGGGGTTTGAACAAAGAACGACACTTGTGGAAATTAGACTATGGGCTATTAATGGGCTTTATATTTGTTTAACTAAATGATAGTTTGTTAATGTTAATATAAAGATTTATAATTGGACATACCCATAAATTACCATATACACTCGATCGGACACGATGGGCGGGGTATTTATATGTACGAATAATCGTTCATTTAACCGGACACGGGAATGGATTAATAGCCACTAGAATAATTAAAACAGGGGTGAAATTATGTACAAGGACACTTGGTATAATTGATAACAAAGTATTAAAACCTTGGGTTACACTCAGTCGCACTTTATATTTATGACTGATGGACTGTTATGGACAAAAACCAGACGGACATATTAAATAATCCAGGACAAAGGACAATTAACCCATGGGCATAAAACTAAAATCAACACGTCAAACATCATGATTACGGAAGTTTAAATAAGCATAATTCTTTTATTTCATATTTAATTTCCTTTATTTTATATTTAATTGCACTTCTAATTATCGCACTTTTATTTATTGTTATTGTATTTAATTGCACTTTTAATTATCGTACTTTTTAATTATCGTTCATTTAACCGGACACTGGAATGGATTAATAGCCACTAGAATAATTAAAACAGGGGTGAAATTATGTACAAGGACACTTGGTATAATTGATAACAAAGTATTAAAACCTTGGGTTACACTCAGTCGCACTTTATATTTATGACTGATGGACTGTTATGGACAAAAACCAGACGGACATATTAAATAATCCAGGACAAAGGACAATTAACCCATGGGCATAAAACTAAAATCAACACGTCAAACATCATGATTACGGAAGTTTAAATAAGCATAATTCTTTTATTTCATATTTAATTTCCTTTATTTTATATTTAATTGCACTTCTAATTATCGCACTTTTATTTATTGTTATTGTATTTAATTGCACTTTTAATTATCGTACTTTTTAATTATCGCAAGTTTATTTTATCGCACTTTTATTTATCGCAATTTCATTATCGTTATTTATTTTACGCTTTAAATTAAGTCCTTTATTTATTTAATATTTTACATTTTGTTTTAACTGCAACTAAAGTTTTAAAATCGACAAACCGGTCATTAAACGGTAAAAACCCCCTTTATAATAATAATATTACTTATATATATATTTGTATTTTTATAAAATAAAACTAATATAGCGTTAAGCTTTGTTTAAAGATTTTGCCTGTGGAACGAACCGGACTTACTAAAAACTACACTACTGTACGATTAGGTACACTGCCTATAAGTGTTGTAGCAAGGTTTAAGTATATCCATTCTCTAAATAAATAAATATCTTGTGTAAAATTGTATCGTATTTAATAGTATTTCCTTGTAAAATATAAGCTATTTTATATACACCTCGCATAACATCAAGTTATTTTTGGCGCTGCTGCCGGGGACAATCTAGCTTAAAAGCCGGAAGCGTAACGCTAAATTTTTAAATTTTTTTTTTTTTTATTTTTAGTTTACTTTTATTAAAATTCACTTTTGTAAAAATACGTTTTTAATTATTCGAAAATATAAAAAGAAAAACAAAAATATAAATATTTTTAAGATTTTGTTAAATATTTAAGTTTTATAAAGTTTCTTTATTTTTATTTTATAAAAATTATAAGTTTTATTTAAATATTTTGTGTTTATTTAAAATATAAAATCAAAAACCGAAAAAGAAAAAAAAATTATATATATATATATAAATCTAGTTTTAAGATTTTTATTTATAAAATTATAAAGTAGTTCTATTTTTATTTTAGTTTTTAAATATAAGTTTTTATTATATAAATATTTTTATTTAAAATAGAAAATATAAAGCATAATATAGAAAATATAAAAAAAAAACGCGTCGAATTAAAAACTGTACCAGAGTTGAATTTTAGAACCCCGCGACTCGCGGAGTTTTCCTGCTTCGGGCACCGCAACTCGCGGAGCAGCCTTGACACACGTGACAGAAACCCTAATCAGCATTAATTACGGGGTTTATATTTATTAATTAACTTTTAACCCTAATTAGGTTTAATTTTAATATATTAATTAGTTTTACTTTTTATTTAATTTATATATTTTAGTTAAATCAGTTTATTTAAATTATAAAATTAATAGTTTTATAAAATAGATAATATAAAAATAATATTTTTTAGTTAAATCAATTTTTTTTATATTTTTATATTTTGTCCCTTTTTAATTATTTTAGCGTAATATTTGTATTTTTCGCTAGTTTTTACTTTTAAACTTAGTTTTTGCCATAGTTATTTTTATTTCTAGATTTTTAGGCCTTGCCGTAAAATCCCTTAAGTGCTTTTCCTTTAGACTAAGATTTAAGTGCTTTAGAATTCTGCGACGCCTTTTTAAGTTTTAGTTTCTTTTTAAGTTATTGCCATTTGGGATATAGTTTTTCTTGTAAGCTTTAATATTTTTAGACGCCTTTTACCTATGTATCAATTATCATTCCAATTAGTAATCTCAATTTGCGATTATAATTTTAAGTTAGTGATAGTAATAAGGTTGGGTTAGTCGAGTGTTTTTAAGTTCTATAAGTTACTCTTTTTCTTTCTTATTTTTATTTTTCGACTTTTTTCGACACGCTCTTTTTCTTTCTTATTTCTCGTCATTCTAGTTTTTAGGATATAGATTTTTATTCTACTTCTTATCTAAATTTCTTAAAATTACAAAAATTTATTTTAAGTGGTTAAATTGATAGACATCAAAATTTTCTGGTTCGTAGTAATAGTTGGATTTGTACGTGGACCGGGTTATTGGAGCCAAACAGTCCTCAATTATATTGAGACCAAACGAATCCTGCCCCTCTGCTGCATCTTTTGGCTATTTGAAACGTGGGCAAAATCAGAAAAGTCTATTAATTGGATAACTTATATAATTTTTCTTTCCTTTTTAAAAACTAATAGGATATTCAGTGAATGCACCGAGCAAGACGTTCACCACCTTTTGTACGTTCACCACCTGTAACTCGATCAAGACATTTAGCAAATATTACCGCCGTTGATTTTTCTTTAGAATCGTCATCCAGTCGACCAAGTACTTCAGTTCAAATTTCCGATAATCCATTTTTTGAACCCGACCTCAGAATTGAGAATTCGGAGAATATTCAGGGACGATTCATAGATCCTGAACCATTAAATTTTCCTCCGGAACCACCAATCATTCAAACAGAGATTGTTGAGGAACGAACCATTAAATCAGAATCCTCTAGTGATTCCGATTCAACAAATTAAATTATGGAGAATCTAGAACCTTTAAGTATGGAAGACCGAATGAGAGCTAAACGTACTGGCCAAGGTCACGCAATTACTCATCCAGACATTAATGTGCCAGATTATGAAATCAAAGGACAAATTCTACATATGGTGACTAATCAATACCAATTTAGTGGTGCGCCAAAGGAAGATCTAAATGAACATCTACGTACCTTTAATAGGATTTGCACTCTATTTAAAATAAGAGAAGTTGAAGATGAACAGATATATCTCATGTTATTTCCCTGGACTTTAAAGGGAGAAGCCAAAGATTGGTTGGAATCGTTACCTGAAGGGGCGATTGATACATGGGACGTTTTAGTTGAAAAATTTCTTAAACAATTCTTTCCGGCATCTAAAGCCGTAAGACTTCAAGGAGAAATTGTTACGTTCACACAGAAACCGAATGAAACTCTATATGAGGCGTGGACAAGATTTGGAAAGTTATTAATAGGATGTCCACAACATGGTTTAGACACCTGTCAAATAGTACAAATATTCTACCAAGGATGCGACATCACTACAAGAAAAGACATCGATATAGCAGCTGGTGGTTCCATTATGAAAAAAACCTAAACTGATGCTTATAAAATTATTGATAACACTGCTTCCCACTCACATGAGTGGCACCAAGAAAAAGATATCGTTAGATCATCTAATGCAGCTAGAGCCGATTCTAGCCATGACTTAGATTCCATTTCCGCAAAGATAGATGCTGTGGAGAGACGAATGGAAAAGATGACTAAGGATATTCACTCAATACGAATTAGTTGTGAGCAGTGTGGAGGACCACATTTGACAAAAGATTGTCTCAGTATTGAATTAACAATGAAACAAAGAGAGAATATTTCATATATAAACCAAAGGCTTGGAAATAATTATCAGAATAATTATCAACCGCCAAGACCTATTTACAATCAAAATCAGAATTATAATCGAAATATTCCATACAACAACCAACAAGGTCCTAGCAATCAACAAGTATCCAATAATACTTACAACCAGCAAAGACCTAATTTTCAAAACAAACCACCACAACCCGATGATAAAAAGCCGAATTTAGAAGATATGATGACGAAGCTAGTTGAAACTCAAACGCAGTTTTTCACATCTCAAAAACAAACTAATGAACAAAATGCTCAAGCATTTAGAAATCAACAAGCTTCTATTTAAAATTTGGAACAAGAAGTAAGTAACCTAGCAAGGTTAATAGGTGAAAGAAAACCGGGAAGTTTACCTAGTGATACAAATGCTAACCCCCGGAATGAAACAGCTAAAGCCATTACCACAAGAAGTGGTACAACACTTAAACCACCTGAAATACCTGTAACTTCTGATGAAGCTATTCCTACTCCACAAGAACCACAACCTGATCAAGATAAGGAAAAAGAACCGGTAGTTGAAAAAGTTAATGAAGATAACACAGTTAAGGCTAAACCTTATGTTAAACCATACCAACCACCACTTCCTTACCCGAGTAAAATGAAGAAAGAGAAACTTGAAGCCGAGCAATCCAAATTCTTGGATATTTTTAAACAGATAAATGTAAATCTTCCTTTCATTGATGTGATTTCAGGAATGCCTAGATATGCTAAATTCTTGAAAGATCTAATCTCAAATAGAAAGAAAATGGAAGAACTCTCGGTCGTTACTTTGAATGCTAATTGTTCAGCAGTGCTGTTGAATAAGATACCAGAAAAACTATCTGATCCAGGAAGTTTCACAATTCCATGTTTTCTGGGTAGTCTTAGTTCAATAGAAGCATTGGCAGACTTAGGTGCTAGTATAAATTTAATGCCGTTTTCACTATACACTAAACTAGACCTTGGAGAATTGAAACCAACAAGAATAAGCATACAACTAGCCGATCGATCAATAAAATATCCTAGAGGGATAATGGAGAACATGCTAGTTAAAGTTGGTACTTTAGTATTTCCAGTAGATTTTGTTGTTCTGGACATGGAAGAAGATTCTCAAGTTCCTCTCATATTAGGAAGACCATTCTTAAACACGGCTAAAGCAATGATAGACGTGTTTGGTAAAAAACTGACCCTAAGTATAGAGGATGAGAGTGTTACCTTTTCAGTTGATAGAGCAATGCAACAACCGCAATCTGCAGATGATACATGTTATTATATTCAAACTATAGACTCACATGCAGAATTGTTAGAAGAATTTCCAGAATTACAAGGAACAGGAGAATGTTCTTTATGAGAAGGTAATGAACCTATTGATGAAGCTAAAATGTTAGCTACACTTATAGCTAATGGATATGAACCAACAACAGAAGAAATTCAAATGCTAAAAGAAGAAGACAGATATCGATATAAATCATCGATAGAAGAACCTCCGAAATTAGAGTTAAAGCCACTTCCAAACCATTTGGAATACGCTTATTTACATGGTGAATCTGAATTACCTGTAATAATATCGTCTTCTCTTAATGAAAATGAGAAATCACAACTCATTTCTGTGTTGAAAGCTCATAAACCAGCCATTGCATGGAAGATTCATGATATTAAAGGAATAAGTCCTTCGTATTGCACACATAAAATCCTTATGGAAGAAGGTCATAAAACTTATGTGCAACGCCAACGAAGACTAAATCCTAATATGCAAGATGTAGTTAAGAAATAAATTATTAAACTGCTAGATGCAGGTTTAATATATCCAATTTCTGATAGTCCATGGGTAAGCCCAGTTCAATGCGTGCCTAAGAAGGGTGGCATGACTGTCATTACAAATGAGAAAAATGAGCTTATTCCTACTAGGACTGTAACAGGATGGCGTGTATGTATTGATTATAGAAAATTAAATGACGCCACCAGAAAAGATCACTTTCCCTTACCTTTCATTGATCAAATGTTGGAAAGATTAGCCGGAAATAGTTACTATTGTTTTCTAGATGGATTTTCCGGATATTTTCAAATTCCAATAGCACCCGAGGACCAAGAAAAAATCACGTTCACGTGCCCTTATGGTACTTTGGCTTACAAACGCATGCCATTTGGAATTTGCAACGCCCCTGCAACCTTTCAAAGGTGTATGATGGCGATTTTTCATGACATGATAGAAGAATGCATGGAAGTTTTCATGGATGACTTTTCAGTCTTCGGTGATACATTTGAATCATGTCTAGTTAATCTGGAACGAATGCTTATTAGATGCGAACAATCAAATCTAGTACTTAATTGGGAGAAATGCCATTTCATGGTTAAAGAAGGCATCGTTCTTGGTCATAAAATTTCAAAAGAAGGAATTGAAGTGGATAGAGCTAAAGTAGATGTAATTGCTAAACTTCCACATCCAACCAATGTTAGAGGAGTTAGGAGTTTTCTAGGGCATGCCGGTTTTTACCGACGCTTCATAAAAGATTTTTCTAAAATTGCCACTCCTATGAATAAACTCCTAGAAAAAGATGCTCCACTCATCTTTTCAGATGAATGTATCAAATCTTTTAATATTTTTAAAGAAAAACTCACTAATGCGCCGATCATGATAACACCAAATTGGAATCTACCGTTTGAACTAATGTGCGATGCAAGTGATTTTGCAATGGGAGCCGTTTTAGGACAAAGGATTGAAAAACGATTTCAACCTATATATTATGCTAGTAAGACGTTACAAGGAGCACAAACAAATTACACAACTACTGAAAAAGAACTCCTTGCTATTGTCTTTGCTTTTGAAAAATTTCGTTCATATCTCGTTCTAGCAAAAACGGTGGTCTATACCGACCATTCTGCTCTTAGATACCTATTGTAACGACCCGGAAATTTCCGACCAAATTTAAACCTTAACCTTTATATGTTTCCGACACGATAAGCAAAATCCGTAATGTTGAGTCTAGAAAATTTTGAAACGATGTTCATGTATCCAAATGACCTTCGACCATTCCCAACGATTCACGAACACCTATTTATAAATAAATATATAAATAATTAAATGTATACAATTTAAAATATTATTTGAAATATTATATGATTTAATTGTTGAAAATAATGTAAAATAATATATTAGAAGTTATTTAATAAACTTTAACATTAACTATATTTTACTTAGGGGATGAGGGGGAATAATTAATGTAATTTTTAATGACCGAATTTTATACCAGAATGACTGGAATAAATAAAAATAATTCTTGTTAAAATTTGGGATGAATACTTTTATCCGCCACCAATTAACAACGGACCACGATATAATATCCTAAATTAAATAGTGTCGGCTGTATAAAAACAAATAAACTTCACGTTTATTTTATGAATGATCCACTAGATGGAAAGTTGACAAACTTTGCTACTTTATTTATTTTCTTGTGTTGGCTTGTTATAAATATATGAATAATAGATATACATGTAAATATATATATATATACATACGGGTATATACATTAAAAAAAAATATTTGCTATTAAAATTAAACTACAACATATAATAAATACAGATACATACAAAACTCAATACATACGCATATATCTACTGATATTATCTATTTATATTTCAAACAGATTTTTTTTACACACTATTATACCCGTGATCTTATGTCATGTCGGGCCAAAATCATCATATAAAACCAATCCAAACATGTTCAATAATCAAAGAATTCGATCTCTCATTTTCAATATCGATTACACAACCAAAACACCAAGAACTTCATCTTCAAACCCAAAACCAAATCATCACATTCTTGCTCGACAACCAATTGATCTAAGCTACTACTCTAACTTCGACTGCAGCTAATATCCTACTATGTACCTGCCGACTAATATATTACAACCGTTACCATCGTGAACTATAAAATCCCTTTGTGCTATCACCTCCATTAAACATTATCATCATTATCAACCTAAAACCCACCACCATTCATTCGCAACCTTCATGACTAGTCGTTGTACAAACACCACACCATCTATGTTTTCATGTTCCTTTCCATTGATAGAACTACCATCGACACCCATCACCACACCACCGTGAACTCACCTCTCCCAACCAAGATCACCACCATCTATTTTCCATCACCACCACAACGAACTACCATGTGTTTCGTTTACTTAATCACCACCTTTAACTAACCATCACCAACACAAATATAAATTTTTCTACAGACCATCGACAACCCACCAATTAAACCACCACCTTCACTGTTATATTTCTGTTTGATTCGAAAAGGAGACAGATGCGCCTGCTACTGTTTCAGCCACGACAAACCACTACTAAACCCGTTGATCACCACCACTTCCAATTCGCTATTTCATCTCCTTCTATCCACTCTCTCCTCGAATTCCATTTAATCCCACCTCACCATCGTAAAACCTTGAACAAAAACTGCTGCCTTCTTCCATATTTTTTTTTCGAAATACGGCAGTTATTTCTTGATGAATAAATGATGAAATAAGGAAGCTGTTACAATAATTTAAAAGCCATGAAAAGTAATCGATGTAGATAGCGAGGTTCTGCTTTATTGTCTGCCACTACGTTTTCTTAAACCCTACAAATATTGAACGGAGTATTTGCTTTAGAACGTGGCCCGAAATTTTTTTTATATTGGACATCTCTTTGGGTCGAATTAATATCAGTGCATATACATAAACTATAAACGGGTGGGCTGTCATGTTTACTGGGCCGAAGGAAATGCTGTTGGGCCATTACTAATTGAGAAAACAAAAATACAGATTATATCGGTTTAAATAGGGTATTAAACAGAAAAATTGTGATAGCGGATTGGTTAAGGGGTGTTCTAGTTGATCGAGTGGTCTTGGGTTCGAGTCCCGTTGGGTGTGTTTTGGTACAATTCTTTTTAAAGAAGGTTATAAGGTAGTTCTTTATTCTAAAAATCATTATTAATATTATTATTATTATTATTATTATTATTATTATTATTATTATTATTATTATTATTATTATTATTATTATTATTATTATTAATATTAAGTATCATGTATTATTATCAAGATTATTATTTTCATTATCGTTATTATTAAATTTATCTTTTATTAAAAACTACTATTATTATTAAAAGTACCATTCCTATTAAAATATTTATTTTGTTATCATTAAAAATTATTAATTTCTTTATTAAAATTATAATTATTAAAAAGTAACATTTTTATTATAATTATTAGTATCAAAATTATTATTACTATTATTATACTTATTCTAATATTATAATAAATATCATTTTACAAACAAAAGAAATTTATATACAAATATATTAATTACATATAACAAATTAGATGAAATTACCTGAGTACAATTATACGTGTTAATATATATATATATATATATATATATATATATATATATATATATATATATATATATATATATAAATATAGGTTCGTGAATCCGAGGCCAACCCCATACTTGTTCAATGACGTTCTATGTATTTTTACTACAAAATACAGTAGGTGAGTATATAGTTCCCTTTTAACTCTAAATATTTTTGGGCTGAGAATACATGCGCTGTTTTTATAAATGATTTACGTTATGGACACAAGTGATCAAAAATATAAAATCTACGTTGAGTTGTACCATGGCATATCTCTTTATACTTGGTAGCTAATATTTACGTGAGGAGCGTAAACGCGAATCCTGTTGATAGATCTATCGGGCCTGACAACCCCAACCGGGCTGGACGACCAGTTTTTAACAGTTGCACAGTACTTCGTTTCGTTACTACACTTGGTACGGTGTATGGTTTATTTAAGAATATGCTGCTGTGATTTAAATGTTAAGTATGGTTACCAAGTGCTCAACGACTTTTTCATACACGAGGAGTGTATTATGTATAACATGAAATCTTGTGGTCCATAGTTATATCGCTGCTAGCATCAAACCTATATCTCACCAACTTTATGTTGACATTTTAAAGCATGTTATTCTCAGGTACGAATTAAGTCTTCCGTTGTGCATTAGCTCATATTAAGGATGTTACATGGAGTCGATCATCGCAATGGGACCAACTGTTGAAGATTTCGTCCGGGAGGATTAGGACCGGTCCTTTCAGTTGGTATCAGAGCGTTAGTCTTAGCGAACCAGGCCTTGCATTAGTGTGTCTAACTGGTAGTTGTTAGGATACATTAGTGAGTCTGGACTTTGACCGTGTCTGCCTGTCAAAAGTTTTGCTTATCATTTCTAGTCGAAAATCATCTGCTTATCATCCTTAGGAAATTGCCTGACCATCATTCTCAAGTCTAGACACGTCCTACTGCATTTAATGCATCGATAGTGTATAGACGAAATTCATATCTTAGCGTATCTGATAACTCCTATCTTGGCGTATCTGTAGATTTGCCTGATATATGCCGCAAATTCTTCTGTAGTCTACAAAATCTTTAGTAATATATATGTAGATATTCTATATAGCTAGAATATCATCCGATATCCGAAAATTATTTCACATCAAGAATCCTTTCCATCCACCAAATTGCCCTCTTGACGATGAACCTGAAAGCACTTACCGGCGAACCTGTTCGAGAAACCATTTACCCTCTCGATTCTAGAATATCCCATCACGATTATATAATATCCTATATTTCGAATCTTACTCACCCGCTCGTTTCAATCGTCAATCATCCCGACATAATCTAATAAGTTAACGAACTACATGCTCGAGTAATGGCTTTGGAGAATCTGGTGCGGAGGTTACAAATACCAGCAACAGCACCAGCAACATAATCAGTACCACCATCATCGACGCCGACAGTACCCTTATCACCCCAAACCACAACCGCGTCATAAACCTCAACATCACAATATGTACCTCGGATATCAACCTCACACGCCTCAATATCACCATCTGTACTTCGAGTATGAACTTCGTTCTACACATCGATCTACATCGACTATCTTCGCTTTACATATCATTCTACCTCATTTTTTTTCTTCCTCATTCGACATGGTGATTATGTAATTTCTAAAGTTTTAGAGATTATGTAATCTAGTATTAACGATAAATCAGATGAGTTTTTGACTCATTAAATCCATGATTACATCCGATGAAAATATATATGCAAGTATATTTTCATAAAGATTGTAATTAAAATTCTTTTGGACAAACTGTTAATGGTGAAAAAAATATTTTAACGGGTGGGTAATACCCGAGGAATATTTAGATTTCACATTAATAAGTTACACTGTACATTCTTCGAATCTGATTCAACGGTCATCTATTATCCCACATACGTCTACCAATATACGTATCCGTTCACCACAGAACAATCATTTCTATTCAAATTTCATATTTGGATTGATCTATCAGAATCCAACAAGTGGCATAAAGAAGAAAATATTGGACAAAATAAAAATTTGATAGAAACAGATGAATTAACTAATTGAAATTTGGTTAGGATTACACGCTAACTGTTCCGGCTAACTGTTCCCAGCTAACTGATTAACATTTAATTTATCGCAATTTACCTTCTCACAATTTTAATTTCTGCACTGTACATACTGTCGGGACACATATACAACAATACGTCGGATTAATTCTGAGACAACACGTTGTATAATGGGTCATGATATATAATTATTTATTTTACGCATTTTAAATAACGGGACACGTATGCAAGGTTTCGACTTATCATATTGACCCATCTATATATATATTTTGGAACAACCATAGACACTCTATATGTGAAGGTGGGAGTTGGCTATACAGGGTCGGAGTTGATTCCAAAATATATATATACTTTGAGTTGTGATCGACACTGAGACCGGTACATGGGTCACGATACGTATTAATTATGTATATTAAATTATATATGAATATATTGAACTGTTATTGGACCATTGGACAATCGGACAATAGACTGCTAACTATGGACAAGTAAAATGAATTAAAATATTAATTATAACATATGAAACTAAACAATTCTTCAAGTTTGCCACTTGATTTTATCCTAAACCTCATTTGTACCTCGACAATTACAATTCGCGTTCAAATCTTTCATGATTCTTGAAAACACCTCGATCTAGAAATTGAACCAGCCACACCTCGTTTATGGAAGAGAGATTCATGCATACAGTTATGCACCTGAAAAACTTTCAAAAACCGAAGTTATAGTTAAAACGTATCCGCGTCAAAATTCCTTATCATCCATTAGCAAAAGCAACCCTACGAATCCTTTTCAAAGTAGCCAATTTTTGTCACAGCTTCACTTCGACTTCTCAGTAAGACTAGTCTTACTATCATCTCGATATAAATACGTTGTCCTTTCGCCGTCGTTACTGGAGAATCTTTTATATCCCCGACATCATCAGCAGATATACCAGTAGCTCGTTATCTCTTCGGCGGAATCCGCAATTAGTATTTTGAAAATCTCGTAGCATTTCTCCAGTTATACCTATAATATTTATTTCTAAGAAATTCATACTACGAATGCGAAGTTTCTGAAAAAGACCCTGAACTATGAAGTAGTTCTTGAAATGCTGACAAAGCAGCATGTTGTAGATGGTCCTAATGGCCAAAAGTTGATGATAAAGAAGGAAGTGTTAGGAACGCTCAATACTGAAAACGAGATGAGCAAACCATGAATGAGACTGTAGACAAATCACAAAGAATAAGTTTGACTTCAAAGAATCAAAATAATTCAGTGCCTGCTGAAACCGTTAGTAAGAACCCTACTCTTTATTCTAAACCTTGCCCGGATGATATTCTTCATCATCATCTTATCTTAGATATTATAAGATATCTTCATATCTTTCGTTATACATATTCTCCATATTTCTGGAGATATTTTCACAACTATTCCTATCTGAGATCATTTATCCTTCCGTAACTTCTGCGTTACAATACCAAGGAAACTGTGTTAGTTTCTAAGTTCTAAAACTTTCGAGTTTAAAATAGGAATGTTCTGAAGCATTGTTGGGAACTGATGCATGAATTAGTATAATATAATGAAACTTGATCAACTTCATTATATTATAGTAAGCCACGTTAAGTTTCTAATGGAATGTGATGATTCACAGTACCGTTATCATGTGCCATGTTACACGACTCTTACATTCTATTCAATCTCCAAACATATTAAGAACATATCATCTAGATAGTTCGATCTTTTCCAGGGTATTCTGGTAATTTGACAAATCAAAATTTTGCCATTACCATTTCTTTCTAAGAGCATTAGCTATGTTCATACCTACGAATTCCGGACCATTACTCGCTTGGCTTGAGGACGGGAAGAGGAAACGAAAGAATGAAGCTCTAAAATAGAAATTAAAGTATAAATCGCAGCAAATAGGAGAAGGCATTAACTATGGATGACAAAGATTATAGAAAAAAGGAGTATGAACATCGAAGTATAAGGGAAGATATAAAACTCAATAACCACCCAGAAATTTCAAACCAAGAATATCAATACAAATAGCAATATAGAGACACGGGAGAATTAGAACCACTATAAACACAAGAGTATAGTAGACGTAAATAGATTCTTCTGGTGGTAGATGAAAAAGAAGGATGACAGATGTGAAAATTAAGAATATATCAAGGATTAGAATAGGATGGAGCATATTGGCAAATATCTTTAAGTAAGAATTAAGAAGAAAGGGTAGAAGATGTGGGATATCGAAATAAGAGAACGAAGGGGGTAGTTTTATAAGTATCCGACAAAGAAATCACAACAGATTTGCCGCATTAAATCAAAGGAGATCCTGTTCCCTAAGTCGCCGAAGAACCAAATCTTATTACGAAAGATTTTCTTTAGTGAATTCCGGAAATCAATCATAACCACGTCATCAGTTAAAAACGATATCATATTACTCATTTCACTCTCTTTTGTGATAGCTTCGCTTGTATGCTTCACATGATCGAAATGTTTTATCTATATCTACCAATAATGATAAAACTCCGTTATTACCTCATATTCGTCATGAAAACATTCCTATTGTATTTATGACAACCTCTACCAAATTTCGGGGACGAAATTTCTTTAACGGGTGGGTACTGTAACGACCCGGAAATTTCCGACCAAATTTAAACCTTAACCTTTATATGTTTCCGACACGATAAGCAAAATCCGTAATGTTGAGTCTAGAAAATTTTGAAACGATGTTCATGTATCCAAATGACCTTCGACCATTCCCAACGATTCACGAACACCTATTTATAAATAAATATATAAATAATTAAATGTATACAATTTAAAATATTATTTGAAATATTATATGATTTAATTGTTGAAAATAATGTAAAATAATATATTAGAAGTTATTTAATAAACTTTAACATTAACTATATTTTACTTAGGGGATGAGGGGAAATAATTAATGTAATTTTTAATGACCGAATTTTATACCAGAATGACTGGAATAAATAAAAATAATTCTTGTTAAAATTTGGGATGAATACTTTTATCCGCCACCAATTAACAACGGACCACGATATAATATCCTAAATTAAATAGTGTCGGCTGTATAAAAACAAATAAACTTCACGTTTATTTTATGAATGATCCACTAGATGGAAAGTTGACAAACTTTGCTACTTTATTTATTTTCTTGTGTTGGCTTGTTATAAATATATGAATAATAGATATACATGTAAATATATATATATATACATACGGGTATATACATTAAAAAAAAATATTTGCTATTAAAATTAAACTACAACATATAATAAATACAGATACATACAAAACTCAATACATACGCATATATCTACTGATATTATCTATTTATATTTCAAACAGATTTTTTTTTACATACTATTATACCCGTGATCTTATGTCATGTCGGGCCAAAATCATCATATAAAACCAATCCAAACATGTTCAATAATCAAAGAATTCGATCTCTCATTTTCAGTATCGATTACACAACCAAAACACCAAGAACTTCATCTTCAAACCCAAAACCAAATCATCACATTCTTGCTCGACAACCAATTGATCTAAGCTACTACTCTAACTTCGACTGCAGCTAATATCCTACTATGTACCTGCCGACTAATATATTACAACCGTTACCATCGTGAACTATAAAATCCCTTTGTGCTATCACCTCCATTAAACATTATCATCATTATCAACCTAAAACCCACCACCATTCATTCGCAACCTTCATGACTAGTCATTGTACAAACACCACACCATCTATGTTTTCATGTTCCTTTCCATTGATAGAACTACCATCGACACCCATCACCACACCACCGTGAACTCACCTCTCCCAACCAAGATCACCACCATCTATTTTCCATCACCACCACAACGAACTACCATGTGTTTCGTTTACTTAATCACCACCTTTAACTAACCATCACCAACACAAATATAAATTTTTCTACAGACCATCGACAACCCACCAATTAAACCACCACCTTCACTGTTATATTTCTGTTTGATTCGAAAAGGAGACAGATGCGCCTGCTACTGTTTCAGCCACGGCAAACCACTACTAAACCCGTTGATCACCACCACTTCCAATTCGCTATTTCATCTCCTTCTATCCACTCTCTCCTCGAATTCCATTTAATCCCACCTCACCATCGTAAAACCTTGAACAAAAACTGCTGCCTTCTTCCATATTTTTTTTTCGAAATACGGCAGTTATTTCTTGATGAATAAATGATGAAATAAGGAAGATGTTACAATAATTTAAAAGCCATGAAAAGTAATCGATGTAGATAGCGAGGTTCTGCTTTATTGTCTGCCACTACGTTTTCTTAAACCCTACAAATATTGAACGGAGTATTTGCTTTAGAACGTGGCCCGAAATTTTTTTTATATTGGACATCTCTTTGGGTCGAATTAATATCAGTGCATATACATAAACTATAAACGGGTGGGCTGTCATGTTTACTGGGCCGAAGGAAATGCTGTTGGGCCGTTACTAATTGAGAAAACAAAAATACAGATTATATCGATTTAAATAGGGTATTAAACAGAAAAATTGTGATAGCGGATTGGTTAAGGGGTGTTCTAGTTGATCGAGTGGTCTTGGGTTCGAGTCCCGTTGGGTGTGTTTTGGTACAATTCTTTTTAAAGAAGGTTATAAGGTAGTTCTTTATTCTAAAAATCATTATTAATATTATTATTATTATTATTATTATTATTATTATTATTATTATTATTATTATTATTATTATTATTATTATTATTATTATTATTATTATTATTATTAATATTAAGTATCATGTATTATTATCAAGATTATTATTTTCATTATCGTTATTATTAAATTTATCTTTTATTAAAAACTACTATTATTATTAAAAGTACCATTCCTATTAAAATATTTATTTTGTTATCATTAAAAATTATTAATTTCTTTATTAAAATTATAATTATTAAAAAGTAACATTTTTATTATAATTATTAGTATCAAAATTATTATTACTATTATTATACTTATTCTAATATTATAATAAATATCATTTTACAAACAAAAGAAATTTATATACAAATATATTAATTACATATAACAAATTAGATGAAATTACCTGAGTACAATTATACGTGTTAATATATATATATATATATATATATATATATATATAAATATAGGTTCGTGAATCCGAGGCCAACCCCATACTTGTTCAATGACGTTCTATGTATTTTTACTACAAAATACAGTAGGTGAGTATATAGTTCCCTTTTAACTCTAAATATTTTTGGGCTGAGAATACATGCGCTGTTTTTATAAATGATTTACGTTATGGACACAAGTGATCAAAAATATAAAATCTACGTGGAGTTGTACCATGGCATATCTCTTTATACTTGGTAGCTAATATTTACGTGAGGAGCGTAAACGCGAATCCTGTTGATAGATCTATCGGGCCTGACAACCCCAACCGGGCTGGACGACCAGTTTTTAACGGTTGCACAGTACTTCGTTTCGTTACTACACTTGGTACGGTGTAGGGTTTATTTAAGAATATGCTGCTGTGATTTAAATGTTAAGTATGGTTACCAAGTGCTCAACGACTTTTTCATACACGAGGAGTGTATTATGTATAACATGAAATCTTGTGGTCCATAGTTATATCGCTGCTAGAATCAAACCTATATCTCACCAACTTTATGTTGACATTTTAAAGCATGTTATTCTCAGGTACGAATTAAGTCTTCCGTTGTGCATTAGCTCATATTAAGGATGTTACTTGGAGTCGATCATCGCAATGGGACCAACTGTTGAAGACTTCGTCCGGGAGGATTAGGACCGGTCCTTTCACCTATTTTCGAAACAAGATGCTAAACCAAGATTAATCCGTTGGATCTTACTCTTACAAGAGTTCGATATTGAAATCCGAGATAAAAAAGGAGCAGAAAATCTCGCCGCTGATCATCATTCTCGTCTTGAACATCCCGAATTAGAAGTTCTAAATGAATCGGCCATACAAGACAACTTTCCTGATGAATATCTATTGAAGATAGATTATAATGAAATCCCATGATTTGCAGACTATGCAAACTACTTAGTTTGTGGATTCCTTGAAAAAGGATTGTCGTACCAAAAACGAAAGAAATTCTTCAGTGATATAAAACACTATTTCTGGAAAGATCCACATTTGTTTAAAAGTTGTCCCGATGGAATAATACGCCGATGTGTATTTGGAAATGAAGCTAGTAAAATCTTAAACCATTGTCACACAGGACCAACAGGAGGGCATTATGGGCCTCAACTAACAGCAAGAAAAGTGTATGAAGCTGGATTATATTGGCCTACAATTTACAAAGATGCACACCTTCTTTGCAAATCCTGTGATGCTTGTCAAAGGGCCGGAAAAATAAGTCAACGTGATGAAATGCCACAAAATGTCATCCAAGTATGTGAAGTATTTGGCATTTGGGGTATTGACTTTATGGGTCCATTTCCAAAATCTCATAATAATCTCTATATTCTCGTAGCCATTGATTATGTATCTAAATGGGCGGAAGCACAAGCTCTCCCAACTAACGATGCACGAGTTGTAGTCAACTTTTTAAAACGTCTTTTTGCAAGGTTTGGAACACCGAAAGCTTTAATAAGTGATCGGGGTACTCATTTCTGTAATAATCAACTTGAGAAAGTTCTCAAAAGATATGGAGTAACTCATAAAATCTCCACTGCATATCATCCACAAACAAGTGGACAAGTTGAAAATACCAACCGAGCTTTAAAACGTATTCTAGAGAAAACCGTAAGATCAAATCCAAAGGAATGGTCCATTAAATTGGAGGATGCACTCTGGGCTTTTAGAACAGCCTACAAAACTCCAATTGGAACCACACCTTTTAGACTCGTTTATGGAAAAGCATGTCATCTTCCAGTAGAAATTGAACACAAAGCATTTTGGGCTTTGAAGACATGTAATCTTGATTTACATGAAGCCGGACGTCTACGATTAAGTCAACTAAATGAATTAGAAGAATTAAGACATGAAGCATACGAAAATTCGTTAATCTATAAGGAAAGAACAAAGAAATGGCATGATAAAAGAATTAGAAGTTTAAAAGAATTTAAAGAATGAGACAGAGTTCTTCTTTTCAATTCACGATTCAAGCTATTTCCTGGAAAATTGAAATCAAGATGGTCTGGACCATTCATAGTCAAAAGAGTTTTCCCATACGGAACGATAGAATTAATAAATTCAAATGGGACTGAATTTAAAGTTAATGGTCACAGAGTTAAACATTACATAGATACTCCGATGGAAGTCAACAACGAAGTTAATCACAATTTTGATACCACAGCAAACTAAGTGTGGGGAGAATCAAGTCTTTTAAGGATTTTATGTATTTCTGTTAGAGTTAGATTTTCTGTTTTCATGTAGTTCTCGAAAATGGAACCCGAATGGTCTTTCCCTAGCAGACCCTAAAGAACTAGTCTTCTCCCCCCATTCTGAATTTTTATTTTTTTTTAGGAAATGAAGACTGCCTGTGAACTAAACCATGGTCTAATGCTACACGCTTTGATCACTAAACGTAATAATGACACACTACCAAGTGAAATAGTATCAGTAATCAGAGAAAGATTGGACGGAGTAAGAAAAGAATCCAGATGCGAAGATAATAAGTTATAATTTGGTAAAGGAAAATCAAAATCCGCAGCGAAAAGAAGAGCACGACACCTTGAAAGATGTCACAAATGCGGAAAATGGTCACATAGAGGTAAATGTTCAAATAATCAAACCTATTCAAATACCGAATTTGTTACTTTATGCAGAGACAGACCGTTCATATGTTTAGAAGAAAAAACACTGAATGCTCGAGGTTACGCCTATGTAGCTATGGAAAACCAATTAAACTGACTATCTTATGAATGGGATAGATCATATAACTAAGAATACTATCTCACAGGTAAGTCTGTACAGTTTTTTATTTTTTTTATTTTTATTTTTAACCTTTTGATAATAAACGCTAATTTATTCGCTATAAAGTATTAAATTGGTATTGAATAAAATTAGGTTTGGCGACCGAAATTATTGATATCATTCAAAAATTTATTACATCACTGCGAAATTTAACGTTTATTCTTAAGGTATAAATATCTTTAATCAATCAACCCAAAATATTTAAAAATTCGTCATGAGTTAAATTAGGTCATGGAACCGAAATTACTTTACCGAAAAGAGGGGCGTATATTTTTGATAATATTTGATTGATTAAAGTGGGATAAAAAGCCAAAAAGATTTTTAATTTTATTTTTACCATGTTTTTAAAATTAATATATAAATCTTAAATTAATATTATAAACTTTTTAAATTAATATATTTAAAATTGTAAATATTTGAACAATTGATATTTTTAAGTGTGTATGTATAAAAACAAAAATATAATATAAGTTTGGTGTGAATTTTTAATTTTTATTATATGAATTTTGAATTTTATGCATTTTAAATTTAAGTTTGGTGTGAATTTAAAAACAAAAATTTACTTTATTTCGCTAAGTTAAAAATATGATTTTTAAAATTCGTCGTAAGTTGAAGACTAGGTCTTTGAACCGAAATTGCTTTACCCGAGGAAGGGACGAGAACTTTTATTACCATTATTTTTAATCTTATTGAATTAAAGTATGCCAAAAACATTAAAAAACCCAAAAATCTAAGCTTTTAAAACAATCGCTACAAAAAGACAAATTTTAAAATTTTGTCGAAGGACGGACTAGGACATCGATCCGAAACGACCTCGTCCTACATAACAAAGGAAAACAAAATTTTAAATTTATTTTATATTTGTTTTATAAGTTAAGATTTTATTTAAAAAAAAAAATATCAAACCCCGCGACTCGCGGAGTTTGAAGGGTCAAACACCGTGACTCGCAGAGGGACCAAAACCCAGAAAAAAAATAAAAACGTAAACTGATCAGTCCACACACCACACCACAAAAAAAACTACGAAATAAAACCCGAAAAAGACCTCCCAAATTCACAATTTTTCACCGTTAATCATCAAATCTTTTACTAAAATCATGTTAAGAAGGATGCTATCAAGGAATTACTCAAGAAAAACGGTAAATTTCTACACCTAAACACCATTTAATCCGAAAATTGGTGTTCTTGAGTAATTTTTTCTCCAATTCAATTTTGATGCTTTTTAGTGTAATTATGCTTAAATTGCTTATGTATTATGCTTGTATAACCTAGATTGATGCTATTTAACATGATTAGAAGCCTTAAACTTCAAATTTTGAGTAATCTAGGGTTTGTGTTCTTGAGCAATTTGGGGCTTTTTGATATAAACAGGTTATGGCCGATTTTTGTCATGAATTATTGCTAAATTAAGTAGTGTAACATGTTTAGGTAGTTAAATGATCCAAACTTTGAGCCTATACATGATTTTGAGAATTAAAGTGGACTTTTTCAAGTCTAAAATTCATGAACTTGATTTTTGAGAGATAATGCCAATTGAGACTTGTTTAATTGCTAGTAATGATTATTTTGACATGTTATTTGAGTTGAATGCTTATGAACTTGGCGAACATTTTCGTATATGCTTATTTGAAAAAGTGTAGATTTGATAAAAATATGAAAATGAGCTTAAGTTTGATATAAATTGGACATGTTATTGTAATTATTTTGATTGATGATTTTGCTGACATTAATGCATATTTGGATGCACAAAAATTGTGTTTGATGTGTTTTGCAGACTGAAAGGGGTGAATCTTCATCCCAAGCTCGCAATGCTCCTCCTGAGAATGCGGACCAACAGGAGGTGGATAACTACTACAAGCAAGATATACCTCATCCAGTCATGACATTTTCTGATATGCACTTGGAAGATTTGCAC
The DNA here is from genome assembly GCF_046630445.1 of Rutidosis leptorrhynchoides. Classification (NCBI taxonomy): domain Eukaryota; kingdom Viridiplantae; phylum Streptophyta; class Magnoliopsida; order Asterales; family Asteraceae; genus Rutidosis; species Rutidosis leptorrhynchoides. The sequence goes on along the minus strand of NC_092343.1, from coordinate 120,269,594 downwards.
CCGAACCTGAGATTTGACAGACTTTGGATAGATTATCCAAAATACCAAAGGGGCTTGCATACTCTTCATTCTAAAGCTGTTGAAGTACCTAGGGTCATAGAATGGGGACCATTAGAAGCTGTAGAATTGGCCGAGCCAATTAGGGAATTACTTACACAGAGGTATGGTAATTCTACTTTTAACGATTGGGTACGTTTATTCAACATGCGTAGACCTGTATATAAAGTATGGTGTGAAGAATTATTGTGTAGTATAGAAATAAATGATCGGGTAGCTAGTTTAACCGATCGATCTTTTATTAGATTTTTGTTAGGAGGTTCGATGAGCCACATGTCTTTACTAGACATGGCTCAGGCTTTACGTATATATACGCCTGAGGAGTTAGCATCTGCCGATTGTAGAGGGTTGATACTAAATGGTAGAAAGATAGACGAAAATTTTGATACGCATGGTGTATGGAGTCAAATGACTAGCCATCACCGATTTAAAGGGGAAAATTACTCTTATTTGGATATAGATAGAGCTGAATTAAGAGTAATTCATAGGTTTTTAGCTAATTCGATTACACAAAGAGGTAAGAATAAGGAAAAGGTAAATGAACAGGATTTATTTTACCACATGTGTATTCGAGACCCACAAAGCACTGTAAGTATACCATATTGTGTGGGTTATTATTTATCAGCTATGGTTAGGGGGATGAGACCACATAACATAATAGGAGGTGGTATATTTATTACTTTGATTGCTGAATATCTCAATGTGGATATAAGTCGGGGGGATTATTAATCGAAGAACCAGAACCCCAAGATACAATAGGTTTAAATCTATACCATGGTGCTAAAGTTTTGAAGAGGCAAAATAACGCCGCAGTACGATATAATGGTAGACATCCACAGGTTGAGAGAAACCAACAGCAAGGTAATGTAGGAGGGGGAAATGAAATGGCAGAAATGCAAAGGTTTATAGCTTCACAAGAGTATGAAAAGGAGGTGGTATATTTATTACTTTGATTGCTGAATATCTCAATGTGGATATAAGTCGGGGGGGATTATTAATCAAAGAACCAGAACCCCAAGATACAATAGGTTTAAATCTATACCATGGTGCTAAAGTTTTGAAGAGGCGAAATAACGCCGCAGTACGATATAATGGTAGACATCCACAGGTTGAGAGAAACCAACAGCAAGGTAATGTAGGAGGGGGAAATGAAATGGCAGAAATGCAAAGGTTTATAGCTTCACAAGAGTATGAAAATGCTAGACATAGAGCATTTGAAGATTGGCAAGTTCATCAAAACCAAATCATAGCTTATTTCCAACATATAGGTAGAAACTATATTCCTACCCCAACGCCCATATTCCCTCCCTGGTCTATAGAGATGCAACCACCGTATCCTACGTATAACCCAGGAGAAGCATTTTATAGCACATATGGTTATGCATGGAACCCCTTCTGGTATCAGTATCATCCCTAGTCTACTTAGTTTTTTTTATTTTATTATTTGTAATGTTGATACATTTAATACTTATGTTGGATTTGTAATAGTTTTATAATTTTCTAAATTTTATTATTATATTTTAATAATTTTTGAATGTGGGGTAATATACCAAACTTCAAAAATATGTATATATGTTTGCAGTTTATCTTATGTACACAACAGGGTAAAACAACGCATTTTCAAAGACTGGCATTAAGTTCAGCAAAAACAACTAATTTTGACGACAAGATGCAAAATATATGTGAAATAACAACAAGACGGAATGAACAAATGATATGCACCATTTATCATTCAGCAAGCAAACACAAATATGTTTGGAAACTTTGGTAAAATTTAATCATTTTCACACAAATCACCCTCAATAATTTAAATTGTTACTGATTTCTTGCAAATGAGGGCATTGCAAGATCTTAAGTGTGGGAAGGGGTTAAATTCTTTCGGATTTTAAAATTTTTACTTTATACACTTGGTTACCATTAGAAATACTAGTAAAGTAGTAGTTGTATTAGAATCTAGTGCTCTCTGATAATAAAGAACAACCCTAGTCTTATATACTGACTACCCAATTCTAGTAAAATTTTTAAAAATTTTCAACTAAATGAACTCAAAATCATGTTTATACATATTTATGAACGATAAAACTAGGTGTTAACACCGAAATTATTGTTACCTCGGAAAGGACATAAATTGAGAAACAAACCAAAATGTTAAAATTCATTTAAAATGGAATAGAGGACAATAAAAAGGAAAATAAAAGCCAAGTGTGGGAAAATTCTCCAAGTTATTCAAAACATATGTCACATATTTTTATACAAATAACTGAAAATACTTTTGCTTTGGACTAAACTAAAAAGTTTTACCTGATTTACTGTAAGAAAGATGGATCTACACGATGAATCAATTCCATCATTAAAAGAAAGTAAAGTCTTCCGAAAAAGAAACGCGCTTCTTGATTTAGGTCAAGAAGTTGTCGTCCAGACCAGCTGTAGGTTGACGAAAAATCTAGAAAAGTCATCACTAAAATCAGCAGGAAATCCACGAACCTCAGCATTAAACAGGGTCGCCAAGTGGTCAGATTTATCCTAACCATGAGAAGGATTTATCTCGTACAATGGGGGGGGGGGCACCGTGCAAATTAGCTTGATAAGACTAATGAATCAGATCCCCAGAAAGGATAATCTCCTTAAACATCAAAAATCAGCTTTTAAGACTGATATTACTCAATTCTAGAGATTGACCTTAAAGATTGAGAATTACAAACTCATGGAATTCAATGATATCTAAACTCGAGCTTGAATGAGAAAATATTTTGATCAAATTATAAACCGATTTGTTTTCTGAAAACCCATTTTCAATGCGTTCATTACCATTGAACGTAAAATCCTAGGAATTCACCTGGAATTCATTAGGTCGCCTGAACCAAATCGGGTGTCAACCGTAAGAACAGTGGTTGCATAGCATGGTCAAAGACAGGACCTTGTGCCAGACCGAAAAAATTATAAGGGTGAGCTTTACTATTGCTCCTACAAAGGATAGTAATTACGTTCGACACGTTAAAAGACCATAATTAAAAGCATGTCAGAGGACATTGCCTTAACAGTTGCTTGTTCAACGCTTTCCTTTACAACCGGACGGTAGTTTATCGAAAGGTAATATACGGGGCAAGTAAACTGGACGTGTTGCTTTCCTAATACAAGGTTAGCAAGTGGGTGACACAAAACCGCAAGTTTTGAGCTAAAATTTTCAAATCTGAAACCCACCAAACCCACAAAAAGAACTTGCAAACACCGGTGAAGGGTTATTCCGGAAAACTTATCTAGGGTAAAAGCTAGATTTAATTTTCAAAAGATCAAATGTTTTCATAAAGATCCAATTTCCTTAAAGGATCTAAATTTTTATAGTCATATGGGACTGTAAACCACAACGTTACTACCATTGTTTATACCGTCGTAAAGAAATCACTGATGTACAAAGTGTGAAGAATAAAGAAGTGATTCTAGTATTTCAAGACTATATTGCTTGAGGACAAGCAACGCTCAAGTGTGGGAATATTTGATAATGCTAAAAACGAACATATATTTCATAGTATTATTCCTCAAGAAAGACAAGCTTTTAGTTGCAATTGTTCTATTTACAAGTGATATTCGTTTAAATAATAAAAGGTGAAGACAAAAGACAGATTCGACGAATTGAAGACGCAAATGACCAAAAAGCTCAAAAGTACAAAAGACAATCAAAGAGGTTCCAATTATTGATGAGAAACGTCTCAAAATTACAAGAGTACAAGATTCAAAATGCAAAGTACAAGATATTAAATTGTACGCAAGGACGTTCGAAAATCCGGAACCAGGACCAGAGTCAACTCTCAACGCTCGACGCAACGGACTAAAAATTACAAGTCAACTATGCACATGAATATAATATAATATATAAATAATTCTTAAAAATTATATATATATTATATTATTATTTAAAATTGTCGGCAAACAAAGAGTCAAGGCTGAATGAGCTGTAAAAACGAACTCCGCGACTTGCGGAGTTCGAAGGCTAAAAGAACCGCGACTCGCGGAGCCCCAAAAAATGAAAATGCCTATAAAAGCCAACGCAGTTCGACGAATTTTAATATGAATATATATCCATCCATCTATCTATACGTAATATTTATATTTATAATTTATATTTTAATTTTAATTTTAATTTTAATCCTAATAATAAAGGTATGTTAGCGAATGTTGTAAGGGTGTAAGTCGAAATTATGTCCGTGTAACGCTACGCTATTTTTAATCATTGTAAGTTATGTTCAACCTTTTTAATTTAATGTCTCGTAGCTAAGTTATTATTATGCTTATTTAAAACGAAGTAATCATGATGTTGGGCTAATTACTAAATTGGGTAATTGGGCTTTGTACCATAATTGGGGTTTGGACAAAAGAACGACACTTGTGGAAATTAGACTATGGGCTATTAATGGGCTTTATATTTGTTTAACTAAATGATAGTTTGTTAATGTTAATATAAAGATTTATAATTGGACGTACCCATAAATTACCATATACACTCGATCGGACACGATGGGCGGGGTTTTTATATGTACGAATAATCGTTCATTTAACCGGACACGGGAATGGATTAATAGCTACTAGAATAATTAAAACAGGGGTGAAATTATGTACAAGGACACTTGGTATAATTGATAACAAAGTATTAAAATCTTGGGTTACACTCAGTCGACATCCTGGTGTAATTATTAAACAAAGTATTAAAATCTTGTTACAGTTTAAGTCCCCAATTAGTTAGAATATTTAACTTCGGGTATAAGAATAATTTGACGAGGACACTCGCACTTTATATTTATGACTGATGGACTGTTATGGATAAAAACCAGACGGCCATATTAAATAATCCAGGACAAAGGACAATTAACCCATGGGCATAAAACTAAAATCAACACGTCAAACATCATGATTACGGAAGTTTAAATAAGCATAATTCTTTTATTTTATATTTAATTGCACTTCTAATTATCGCACTCTTATTTATTGTTATTGTATTTAATTGCACTTTTAATTATCGTACTTTTTAATTATGGCAAGTTTATTTTATCGCACTTTTATTTATCACAATTTCATTATCGTTATTTACTTTACGCTTTAAATTAAGACCTTTATTTATTTAATATTTTACATTTTGTTTTAACTGCAACTAAAGTTTTAAAATCGACAAACCGGTCATTAAACGGTAAAAACCCCCCTTTATAATAATAATATTACTTATATATATATTTGTATTTTTATAAAATAAAACTAATATAGCGTTAAGCTTTGTTTAAAGATTTTCCCTGTGGAACGAACCGGACTTACTAAAAACTACACTACTGTACGATTAGGTACACTGCCTATAAGTGTTGTAGCAAGGTTTAAGTTTATCCATTCTCTAAATAAATAAATATCTTGTGTAAAATTGTATCGTATTTAATAGTATTTCCTTGTAAAATATAAGCTATTTTATATACACCTCGCATAACATCAAATTGGAACCACACCTTTTAAACTCGTTTACGGAAAAGCATGTAAACTTTCAGTAGAAATTGAACACAAAGCATTTTGGGCTTTGAAGACATGTAATCTTGATTTACATGAAGCTGGACGTCTACGGTTAAGTCAACTAAACGAATTAGAAGAGTTAAGACATGAAGCATACGAAAATTCCTTAATCTATAAGGAAAGAACGAAGAAATGGCATGATAAAAATCAGAAGTTCAAAAGAATTTAAAGAAGGAGACAGAGTTCTTCTTTTCAATTCACGATTCAAGCTATTTCCTGGAAAATTGAAATCAAGATGGTCTGGACCATTCTTAGTCAAAAGAGTTTTCTCATACGGAACAATAGAGTTAATAAATTCAAATGGGATTGAATTTAAAGTTAATGGTCACAGAGTTAAACATTACATACATGGTCCGATGGAAGTTGACAATGAAATCAATCATAATTTCACCACCCAAGAAAACCCTCAAAATGAAAACATAAATATGTTATCAACAACATATGAAAAATCAAAATTGAAAAATAGGGAGGATTCAAATTGGAGTGATGAAGAAGAATTCTTATACAAACCTACCATTCCAAGAAACGAAGAAAAATGTGAACAAGAAGTTCAAATAGAAGTGAAAGAACTAAGAAAAGAACACCCGAAAGAGGTTTACAAACCAACTCGACTTACTAAAGCAGGAGACCCGGGTGAATTTATCATTTCTTGCTTGCTTAATGATGGTGCTGTATATAATGGACTCGCAGATTTAGGAGCAAGTGCAAATATTATGCCTCTTTCCTTATACAAAAGATTAGGTATGGGTAAATTAAAAGCAACCAAAATAGGTGTTCAATCATTTGACCTAACCATTAAACACTCGGTTGGAATAGAAAATAATTTACTTGTTAACGTGGGAAGTTTGACCTTTGTTGCAAACTTCATAGTGATTAATATGGAGGAAAACCTTGATATTCCTCTAATTTTAGGTCGCCCATTTTTAGCAACCACCGAGGCATTCATTGATGTAAGAGAAGGTAGAATGACACTTAGGGATGGTGATAAATCGATCACCTTTGTGAACTGAAAGTTTAGATCTCCACCAACCAAAACTATTAAACCAATAAAAACGAATAAGTGTGGGGAAGATGAAGAAACACTTAATGATGATCCAATCACAAAGAACCCCGTTGATGATAAGAAATTAGATGAACCCGTTTTTAACAGTTCAACGAAGAAACTTTATAAACGGATTCACGATGCTAGGATTAAGGGAAACTTTAAGTTATGTAACCGATTAATATCCAATTTATCGCCAAAAGAAAAGGCGATGTTAGTTGAACTTTTGAAAGTTACGAAGGAAATCAACAAATGGATTGAAGTAAAAGTCAAAGATATACAAGTTGTTTATGATCCAAGTGAAAATAACGTTAATCACAATTTCAAGTAAGTGTGGGAAGGTTCGAATCTTTTTAGGGTAATATGTATTTCTGTTAGAGTTAGATTTTCTGTTTTCGTGTAGTTCTCGAGAATGGAATCCGAATGGTCTTTTCCTAGCAGACCCTAAAGAACTAGTCTTCTCCCCCCATTCTGAATTTTTATTTTTTTAGGTTTTACGAGATGAAGACTTCCTGTTAATTAAACCATGGTCTAATGCTACACGCTTTGATCACTAAACGTAATAATGACACCCTTCCAAGTGAATTGGTATTATTAATCAGAGGCAAATTGGACGGAGTAAGAAAAGAATCCAGGAACGAAAATAATAAGTTACATTTTGGTAAAGGAAAATCAAAATCCGCAGCGAAAAGAAGAGCACGACACCTTGAAAGATGTCACAAATGCGGAAAATGGTCACAAGAAGGAAAATGTTCGACGAATCAAACATATTCAAATACCGAATTCGTTACTTTATGCAGAGATGGACCGTTCATATGTTTCGAAGAAAAATCGTTGAATGCTCGAGGTTATGCCTATATAGCTATGGAAAACCAATTAGTCCGACTATCTTATGAGTGGGCTAAAACAGGTCACTGAGAATTCTATCTCACAGATAAGTATGTACAGTTTTTATTTTTATTTTATTGCTTTTAACCTTTTAATAATAAACGCTAAATTGTTCGCTATAAAGTATTAAATTGGTATTCAATAAAATTAGGTTTTGCGACCGACATTTTTGATATCATACAAAATTTATTACATCACTGCGAAATTTACCGTTTATTCTTAAGGTATAAATATCTTTAATCAATCAACCCAAAATATTTCAGAAATTCGTCAGGAGTAAAACTAGGTAATATAGCTGAAATTACTTTACCGAAAAGAGGGGCGTATATTTTTGATAATATTTGATTGATTAAAGTGGGATAAAAGAGCAAAAAGATTTTTAATTTTATTTTTACTTTGTTTTTAAAATTAATATTAAAATAATATTGTAAAATTTTTAAAATTAATATATATTTAAGTTTGTAAATATTTGAAAAATTTATGTTTTTAATAAAAGTTTGTATGTATAAAAACAAAATTATAATATAAATTTGATATGAATTTTTAAAATTTTAATAATATGAATTTTGAATTTTATGCATTTTAAATTTGAGTTTGGTGTGAATTTAAAAACAAAAATTTACTTTATTTCGTTAAGTTAAAAATATGATTTTTAAAATTCGTCGTAAGTTGAAGACTAGGTCATTGAACCAAAATTGCTTTACCCAAGGGAGGGAAGAGAACTTTTATTATCATTATTTTTAGCTTTATTGAATTAAAGTATGCCAAAACATTTAAAAACCCAAAAATCTTTGCTTTTAAAACTGAGCTTAAAAATTGACAAATTTTAAAATTTTGTCGAGGGACGGACTAGGACATCATTCCGAAACACCCTCACTCCTAAAAAGAAACAAAATTTTAATTTTTAATTAATTATATGTTTCATTAGTAGAAGGTTTAAAAAAAAAAGTCAAATGTTACTGTACCCGGCCCCCATGCGATCGCATGGGATTTAAACTACACCTCTATGCGATCGCATGGAGGCAAAAATCTGGTCAGATACAAGAGCAGCTCGCTGTTCTGTCTTCACCATAAACATACACACATATACGAACCTACTCCCAAATCACCTCTAAAATTCGCAATTTTTCACCATAATTCGTCAAATTTCTCGCTCTAATCATGAAATTGTTCAGAAGTTTATCAAGAAAGGTAAAAATTACTCCCCTAAACTCTTAAAATTCCTAATTTTTTTGATATTTACCAATATTATACCTAATTTGATTTTGTTAATTTCTAGTGTAATTAGAGTTAAATTATTAGTATTTTATGCATGTATAACCTAGATTGATGCTATTTAACATGATTTGAAGCCAAAAACTTCAAAAATTTTAGGAATCCATGGTTAGTGTTCTTGAGCAATTTGGGACTTTTTGATATAAACAGGTTATGGCCGATTTTTGTCATAAATTATTGCTAAATTAGGTAGTGTAACATGTTTAGGTAGCTAAATGATCTAAACTTTGATCCTAAACATGATTTTTGAGAATTAAAGTGGACTTTTTAGGTATAAAATTCATGAACTTGATTAATTTGATATAATTGCCATTTGAGACTTGTTTAATTGTTAGTAATGACTATTTTGACATGTTATTTGAGTTAAATGCTTATAAACTTTGTATACATTTTCATAAAGGCTTATTTGAAAAAGTGTAGAATTGTAAAAATTGTGAAAATGTGTATAAGTTTAATTTTGATTTAACATGTTATTGTAATTGTTTCAATTTATTATTTTGCTAACACTAATGCATATTTGGATGCACAAATTTTGTGTTTAATGTGTTTTGCAGAGATTTACAGATACTGATGGTGTAACATCATCATCTAGACAACCACAACCAGAACCTGAACCTGAAATGCAATATGAACCTGAACAAGAACCACAACAGGAACCACAACAACAGCCTGATCAACACATACCTTATTATGATCCGCTACAATTTGTTGATGCCTTTACAGTATTTCCGATGCATCCACCAGTAGAATACCTAACAATTCCTGAACACACGTTGCATCCTAATCTGAGATTCGATAGAAGCTGGAGGGATTACCCATCATATCAAAGTAACAAATTCAAACTGCTACCGAAAAATGTAGAGGTGCCAAGAGTAATCGATTGGGATCCTTTGGAAAGGGTCCAACTAGCTAACCAAGTTAGACTCCATCTGATCCAAAGGTATGGCAGTTCTTCTTTTCCCGATTGGGAACGTCTATTCACCATTCGTAGGCCTGTATATAAGGAATGGTGTGTTGAGCTGATGAGTACTATAACGTTAAATGTAGATGTAGATAGATTAGATGATAGAAGTTTTCTTAGGTTTATACTTGGCCGTAGGATGTACAGGATGTCCATGCTGGACATGGTCAGGGCATTACAGATTTACACTCCTAGTGAATTGCTACTACCCGATTGTATGAATTTGATTTATCGTGGTGAAAGGGTAGACAGGAATTTTGGCGCGAAAGCCGTCTGGAGGCGTATGTCAAACTATAATGTTTTTACACTAGGAGGAAAGCACTCCTACTTACATATTAACAAAGCCGAGCTTCATATAATTCATAGATTTTTGGCTAACTCGATTACACAGAGAGGTCACAACAAGGAGAAAATGACCTTACATGATTTATTTTACCTAAAGTGTATTCGAGACCCAAGAGGCTTTGTTAATATCCCTTACTGTGTTGGTTTTTATTTGTCAAAAATGGTGGAAGGAATACAGGAAGGGGGGATTATAGGAGGAGGTATTTTTGTTACTCTCATTGGAGAGTATTTAGGTATAGATAAGGACCAAGGGGGTCCACTTTTGGAATGTAGGGAACAGGTTGAGCCTTTGGGATTGAGGGTTTATGCGGGTGCTAAGGTATTAAAGAGTAGACGCAACCAGGCAATACCCTATGAAGGTAGTCATCCACAGGTAGAGAGAGGATCAGACGAGGAAATGGAGGAACCAGATGACATTAGGGATGTTATTCGGGAGGCTATGACTGACGTCTACCAGCATATAGATGAGGTAGATATGACAAACGCGAAGAGATTTTGTCGGATGGAGCAGTGGCAAGCCCGGAATGATTACGAGCATTCCAGGCAATGACAGCATGATAGATGGGACTATCATCAGCGTCAGATTATGAGCCGGCTGTCACCTCAGGATCACTACGTTCCAACCCGACCCGCTTACTATCCTCCACACCAGCCCGAGATGAGACCACCATATACTCTCTAAGACCCTAACCAGGCCTACCAGTACACCTATCACCAAGCATGGAACCCGGACGACGACATGAACTGGAACCCCTATCCAGATTGATATAGTTCCTATTGGTGATTTTTATGATTTTTATCTTTTTATTATTTTTATTTATTTATGTTTAAACATATGATATTGTGATACATTAATGTATTGTTTAATATTTTTTATTTTGTACTAATATTTCATATTTGATTTGAAAGTGAGATTTTAAGTCCCATTTCAAATTAACATGCATGTTTATATTTGTATTGTATGTATGTATATTGTCAATTGTACACAACAGGGTAAAACAGCGCATTTTCAAAGACTGGCATTAAGTTCAGCAAAAGCTAATACTTTTGACGACAAAACAAAAAACAAATGTGATGTAACAACAAGACGGAATGAACAAATGATGTGCACCATTTATCATTCAACAAACAAACGCCAATATGTTTGAAAACTTTGGTAAAATTTAATCATTTTTCTATGCTAATCACCCTCAATAATTTAAATTGTTACTGATTTCTTGCAAATGAGGGCATTGCAAGATCTTAAGTGTGGGAAGGGGTTAAATTCTTTCGGATTTTTAAAATTTTAAATTTAAACACTTGGTTACCATTAGAAATACTAGTAACGCAGTAGTTGTATTAGAATCTAGTGTTCTCTGATAATAAAGAACAGCCCTAGTCTTATATACTGACTACCCAATTCTAGTAAAATTTTCAAAATTTTCAATTAAATGAATTCAAAATCATGTTTATACATACTTATGAACGATAAAACTAGGTGCTAATACCGAAATTATTGTTACCTCGGAAAGGACATAAATTAAGAAACAAACCAAAATGTTAGAATTCATTTAAAATGGAATAGAGGACAATAAAAAAGAAAATAAAAGCCAAGTATGGGAAAAATTTACCAAGTTCTTTAAAACATATATCACATATTTTGTACAAAGATACTTTTATTTTGGACAAAATTAACAGTTTTACCCGATTTACTATAATATATTTGAAAGAAAGATGGATCTACACGATGAATCAATTCCATCATTAAAAGGAAGTAAAGTCTTCCGAAAAAGACACGCGCTTCTTGATTTAGGTCATGAAGTTGTCGTCCAGACCAGCTGTAGGTTGACGAAAAATCTAGAAAAGTCATCACTAAAATCAGCAGGAAATCTACGGACCTCAGCATCAAATAGGGTCGCCAAGTGGTCAAACTTATCCTAACCATGAGAAGATCTGTCTCGTAAAATGGGGAGGGCACCGTGCAAATTAGCTTGATAAGACTAATGAATCAGATCCCCAGAAAGGATAATCTCCTTAAAAGATCAAAAATCAGCTTTTAAGACTGATATTACTCAATCCTAGAGATTGACCTTAAAGATTGAGAATTACAAACTCATGAAATTCGATGATATCTAAACTCGAGCTTGAACGAGAAAATATTTTGATCAAAATTACAAACCGATTTGTTTTCTGAAAATCCATTTTCAATGCGTTCATTACCATTGAACGTAAAATCCTAGGAATTCACCTGGAATTCATTAGGTCACCTGAACCAAATCAGGTGTCAACCGTAAGAACGGTGGTTGCATAGCATGGTCAAAGACAGGACCTTGTGCCAGACCAAAAAACTATAGGGTGAGCTTTACTATTGCTCCTACAAAGGATAGTAATTACATCCGACACGTTATAGACCATAATTAAAAGCATGTCAGGGGACATTGCCTTAACAGTTGCATGTTCAACGCTTTCCATTACAACCGGAAGGTATTTTACCGAAAGGTAATATACGGAGCAAGTATACTGGACGTGTTGCTTTCCAAATACAACGTTAGCAAGTGGGTGACACAAAACCATAAGTTTTGAGCTAAAATTTTCAAATCTGAAACCCACTAAACCCACAAAAACAATTTACAAAACACCGGTGAAGGGTTATTCCGGAAAACTTATCTAGGGTAAAAACTAGATTTAATTTTCAAAAGATCAAATGTTTTCATAAAGATCCAATTTCCTTAAGGATCTAAATTTTTATAGTCATGTGGGACTGTAAACCACATCGTTACTACCATTTTTCATATCGCCGTATAGAAATCACTGATGTACAAAGTGTGAAGAATAAAGAAATGATTCTAATATTTTTATTTCAAGACTATATTGCTTGAGGGCAAGCAACGCTCAAGTGTGGGAATATTTGATAATGCTAAAAACGAACATATATTTCATAGCATTATCCCTCAAGAAAGACAAGCTTTTAGTTGCAATTGTCCTATTTACAAGTGATATTCGTTTAAATAATAAAAGGTGAAGACAAAAGACGGATTCGACGAATTGAAGATGCAAACGACCAAAAAGCTCAAAAGTACAAAGTACAATCAAAGAGGTTCCAATTATTGGTGAGAAACGTCTCAAAATTACAAGAGTACAAGACGCGAAACGCAAAGTACAAGATATTAAATTATACACAAGGACGTTCGAAAATCCGGAACTGGGACCAAAGTCAACTCTCAACGCTCGACGCAACGGACTAAAAATTATGAGTCAACTATGCACATGAATATATTATAATATATAATTAATTCTTAAAATTAATATATATATTATATTATATATTATAAACGTCGGCAAAGAAAGAAACAAGCTCATGTGAGCTGGAAAAAGTGGCCATGCGATCGCATGGCCTGGAAGGCAAAAATCCATGCGATCGCATGGCAGTAGGTGTGAGGCCACATCTATAAATTTTGCAGTTTTTGAGCAAATATAACACACCTTTTTCTTCCTATCTATCAACGATATATATATATATATATATATATATATATATATATATATATATATATATATATATATATATATATATATATATATATATATATATATATATATATATATATATATATATATATATATATATATATATATATATATATATATATATATATATATATATATTTTAATTTTAATTTTAATTTTAATTTTAATTTTAATTCTAATTCTAATAATAAGGGTATGTTAGCGAATGTTGTAAGGGTGTAAGTCGAAATTCTGTCCGTGTAACGCTACGCTATTTTTAATCACTGTAAGTTATGGTTAATATTATTTTTAAATTAATGTCTCGTAGCTAAGTTATTATTATGCTTATTTAATGCCGAAATAATCGTGATGTTGGGCTAAATACTAAAATTGAGTAATTGGGCTTTGGACCATAATTGAGGTTTGAATAAAAGAACGACACTTGTGGAAATTAGACTATGGGCTATTAATGGGTTTTATATTAATTAAATGATACCTCGTTGATTTAATATATAGACTTATAATTTGACGTATTTATATATAACCACATACGCTTGACTGGGTACGGTGGGCGGGATATCTATAAATACCAATAATTGTTCATTTTACCAGACACAGAACTGGATTAATAGTTAATAGACTTGTTGAAACAGGGGTGGATTACATTCAAGGGTAATTGGTGTAATTGTTAATAAAGTAGTAAAACCTTGATTTACACGCAGTCGATAACCTGGTGTATTCATTAAAACAAAGTATTAAGACCTTGTTACAATTCGAATCCCCAATTAGTTGGAATATTTGACTTCGGGAATAAGGATAACTTTACGAAGACTTCCGCATTTTATGATTATGACTGATGGACTATTATGGACAAATCTGTATGGACATATTGAATAATCCAGGACAAAGAACAATTAACCCATGGGAATAAACTAAAAATCAACACTTCAAACATCATGATTATGGAAGTTTAAATAAGCATAATTCCTTTATTTCATATTTAATTGCACTTTTAATTATCGCACTTTTATTTATTGTCATTGTATTTAATTGTACTTTTAATTATCGTACTTTTTAATTATCGCACTTTTATTTATCGCAATTTCATTATCGTTATTTACTTTACGCTTTAAATTAAGTCTTTTATTTATTTAATATTTTACATTAGGTTTTAACTGCGACTAAAATTTTAAAATCGACAAACCGGTCATTAAATGGTAAAAACCCCCTTTTATAATAATACTACTTATATATATTTTTGTATTTTTACAAATATAATTTTTAAAAATATAGCGTTAAGCTTGTTTAAAAGATCCCTGTGGAACGAACCGGACTTACTAAAAACTACACTACTGTACGATTAGGTACACTGCCTATAAGTGTTGTAGCAAGATTTAGGTATATCCATTCTATAAATAAATAAATATCTTGTGTAAAATTGTATCGTATTTAATAGTATTTTCTCGTAAAAATTAATAATATTTCATATACCACATCGCGCACATCAATAACATATATATTTAAATATGTATTTATAATTTGAAATATAATTTAGAATATTATATAATATGATTATTAGGATTTATATTGTAATAAATAAAATAAAATGCGATTAATGGAAACTATAGAATATATAGATATATATAAATATGTATATAAATATTACTTATAAATATATAAAGTTATATTAAATCTATTTGTTTAAAAATATATAATATATTTGTTTTAGTAATTAACTTTGCTATTTTAAAACTGTTTATATATAGAAAGGGAATATAAATGATTTCGAGCTTAATTAGTAAACGTCAGTAATACTCGGTTCACATTTCAATACTCGGTTGACATTTCGTTAGCGTTCATATAGATTTAATATAAGTTTATGATGGATTAAAATAAAAGTTGAACTGTAAATCAATTACGAAGATTTTAGATTTGTTAAAAGTATTTTTACCTTTTTAAGTTTAAATATTAGTACTCCGTACATATAAATCGGAACAAAAAATAAATAATTTTCTAACCTTTTTGATCAGGTTTCAAACAGGTAATGACCAGAATAAATAAATGGTTTTAATTTAAAAATATGGGATTTTTAGGAACACTTTTATATATTAATTGTTTAGCAGTGGACACGATATTGTCATCCGTGATAAAGTGTCGGCACAAAGATTCAAAAGAGAGGCGGCCTACTATTTGAAATTCACTATACTGGTTACTGTGCTTTACCGTGTTTGTTACTTGATCCTTTCAATCTTTCCACTGACTTTTGTATACATATTTAAAAATATATAATTTACATATTCACACATAGAGAGAAGGGAAAACATTTTCATTTCATCTTTCTTAAATTCTGAAAATCGCCAGCCATTTTTTTTCTCCAACATAAATGACCACCAAGGACCACCTTGAACAACCACCGTCCGCCACCTTCCACCTCTATCGGCGACAAATCGCCATCTTCCACCATCCTCCATATTTTCTCTCTCTCTCTCTCTCTCTCTCTCTCTCTCTCTCTCTCTCTCCTAATTTCTTCGTGAACTCATCACCACGACATCCACCACTATTCGACCATCACCATCATGACCTGCAAACTGCTACTATCATTTATAAATTGTTGTTTCTTTTAACCACCACCGAAGTATCACCGGAAACCACCACAACCCCATCACTCCCTCTACATCTCTCTTTTCCATTCTTTTTGTTCGATAAATTCAAACACCGTCAACAACTTGCTGTTATGCTTTTATTCCATAAAGCTGCTACTGCAGCTGTGTTTCTGGGTTACGAACAAAAGGAAGGTGGTAATAAATGGAGAAGATGAAGGAATAGTGTTAATGATGTTGATAATCAACGATGACATTGATGATGATGTGTGTGTTATAATGACGTAAATGAAGTTCAATGATGTTAAAGACTATAATGAGAATGATGATGGTGAGACTGTGAGGAAGATGGTGAAAGTGGAATGAAGATTAAGGTGATGATATAAGAAATATTAAACGATGATGATGGTTACAAAGTAACGAGTTTGGATGATGAAGATGATTACGGTTTGGATGATGAAAATGATGAGTAATAGTTTGGATGATGATGATCGTGATCATAATGATTATTATGATGATGATGTATATACAGTAATTAGATGATGATGATGGGTATCTGGTCGACTTAATTTACAAGGAAGAAGAAGATTAACAGAAAATGGTTAATTAGATATGTAATACGTTAAATCAGAAAAATCTGAGAGTTCAACTGGTTAGGCGTGTTGTGTTTAAAGGGGGAGGTTGTGGGTTCGAATCTAGGCTGCTGCAGCCTATATTTTTTTTTTTTTTTTTTTGTAATCCATAAATAACTTCACAGATTGGGCTTGTGTAGATTGGGCTATCATATTCGGTTTACACTTGGGCCGAGTTCCCTTTTCTTGTTAGGCAGAAGAGAATTGGATAAATATAAATGGGTTTTATATTAAATCACAAAGACAGAGATGGATGAGTGGTTTGGGGTGTTAGCATGGAGCTAGAGGTCTTGGGTTCGAGTCCGATTCGCCGCAGTTTTTCTTTTTAAGGCTTCTTTTGAGGTAGTTGCTTAATTATTATTATTATTATTATTATCATCATTATTATTATTATTATTATTATTATTATTATTATTATTATTATTATTATTATTATTATTATTATTATTATTATTATTATTATTATTATTATTATTATTAATATTAATATTATTATTATTATTAATGTTGTTGTTATTATTATTATTATTATTAATTAGTGTTGTTATTATGTTAAAGCTAATAAGATAATTAATATTATTATCATTTTTGTTATTACTAAGTAAAATCACTAAGTATTACAAGTGTTATTATTATCATTATATTTATTATTATTATGATTATTATGATTATTATTATTGTTATTATTATGATTCTTATTATTAATGTTATTACTATGATTATAATTAATTATTGTTATTATCAAAATGATTATTAGTGTACTAACATTGGAATATGATTATATGTATAAGTAATATTATCATTATTATTATTATTATCACTAAGTATTAACAATGAGTAATATTAGTATTATTATCACTATCGTAATGCAAATTATTGTTATCATTAATATTAATATTTTTATCATATTTATATTTATTATTACAAAATATTAGCACTAGGTATTATTAAGTCTGAAATTAGAATCAAAACTAATGTTTTCATTGTAAAAATAATACAACTTTTATATTAGAATCATTAATATGATTCTTAAAATATTTATAAAAACTATCATATAATTTTATTATTTAAATTATTATCCTTATTAAAAATTTTCATTTTTTATTTACATTTTTGTTATTAATATTACTAATATTACTATCATTATTATTAATATCCTTAATCTGGTATTATTATAATTATTAATTTTGCAAACGAAAGATAGATATATAAAATATATATATATAAAATATATATATATATATATATATATATATATATATATATATATATATATATATATATATATATATATATATATATATATATATATATATATATATATAATTCAAAACCTAAATATAATAATATTGTTATTTATTTGAAATATATAAATTGACATATATAAGATATTAATACAAAAATTATATCACTAATAATAAAATATAAATTTGTTCGAATACGATTATGTGTATTAATAAATATACAAATGATATATGTTCGTGAATCCAAGGCCAACCCTGCATTGTTCAGTATCGTCATATGTATTTTTACTACAAAATAAGTAGGGTGAGTTTCATTTGCCTTTTTACCCTTTATATTTTTGGGCTGAGAATACATGCGCAATTTTTATAAATGTTTTACGAAATAGACACAAGTAATTGAAACTACATTATATGGGTGAATGATCGAAGCCGAATATGCCCATTTTACTTGGTAACCTAAGAATTAGTAAACCGATCTACTAATTGACGCGAATCCTAAAGATAGATCTATTGGGCCTAACGAACCCCATCCAAAGTACCGGATGGTTTAGTACTTCGATGTTGTTTTATCATGTCCGAAAGATTTCCCGGAATGATAGGGGATATTCTTATATGCATCTTGTTAATGTCGGTTACCAGGTGTTCAATCCATATGAATGATTTTTGTCTCTATGCATGGGACGTATATTTATGAGAACTGGAAATGAAATTCTTGTGGTCTATTAAAATGATGGAACTGATTATTTATGTTAAACTAATGAACTCACCAACCTTTTGGTTGACACTTTAAAGCATGTTTATTCTCAGGTATGAAAGAAATCTTCCGCTGTGCATTTGCTCATTTAGAGATATTACTTGGAGTCATTCATGACATATTTCAAAAGACGTTGCATTCGAGTCGTTGAGTTCATCAAGATTATTATTAAGTCAATTATAGTTGGATATATTATGAAATGGTATGCATGTCATCAACTTACAATGTAAAGCAAGTTTGTCTTTTAAAAACGAATGCAATGTTTGTAAAATGTAGCATATAGAGATCAAGTACCTCGCGATGTAATCAACTATTATGAATCGTTTATAATTGAGATGGACTTCGTCCGGATGGATTAGAATGGGTCGTCTCATAACTCAATCAAGACATCTAGCCAATATTGTCGCCATTGATTTTTCTTTAGAATCGTCATCTAGTCGACCAAGTACTCCAATTCAAATTTCCGATAATCCATTTTTTGAACCCGACCTCACAATTGAGAACCCAGAGGATATTCAGGGACAATTCAGAGATCCTGAACCACTAATTATTCCTCCTGAACCACAAATCATTCAACCAGAAATTGTCGAGGAAGAAACCATTAAATCAGAATCCTCTAGTGATTCAGATTTAACAAATTCAATCATGGAAAATCAGGAACCTCTAAGTATGGAAGACCGAATGAGAGCTACACGCACTGGCCAAGGTCATGCAATTACTCAACCAGACATTAATGCGTCAGATTATGAAATCAAAGGACAAATCCTACACATGGTAACTAATCAATGCCAATTTAGTGGTACGCCAAAAGAAGATCCAAACGAACATCTTCGTACCTTTAATAGGATCTATACTGTATTCAAAATCAGAGAAGTTGAGGATGAACAGATCTATCTCATGTTATTTTCCTGGACTTTAAAGGGAGAAGCCAAAGATTGGTTAGAATCGTTACCTGAAGGGGCGATTGATACATGGGATGTTTTAGTTGAGAAATTTCTTAAAAGATTCTTTCCGGCATCTAAAGCCGTGAGACTTCAAGGAGAAATTGTTACGTTCACGCAAAAGCCAAATGAAACTTTATATGAGGCGTGGACAAGATTTGGAAAGTTGTTGAAAGGATGTCCTCAACATGGTTTAGACACTTATCAAATAGTACAAATATTCTACCAAGGATGAGACATTACTACACGAAAAGACATCGACATAGCAGCTGGTGGTTCCATTATGAAGAAAACCGCAACTGAAGCTTACAAAATTATTGATAACACAGCATCCCACTCACATGAGTGGCATCAAGAAAAAGACATCGTTAGATCATCTAAAGCGGCTAGAGCCGATTCTAGCCATGACTTTGATTCCATTTCCGCAAAGTTAGATGCTTTCGAGAGACGAATGGAAAAGATGACTAAAGATATTCACGCAATACGAATTAGTTGTGAGCAGTGTGGAGGACCACATTTGACAAAAGATTGTCCCAGTATTGAACAAACAATGAAACAAAGAGAGAATGTTTCATACATGAATCAAAGGCCTAGAAATAATTATCAAAATAATTATCAACCGCCAATACCGAACTACAATCAAAATCAGAATTATAACCGAAATGTTCCATACAACACCCAATAAGGTCCTAGCAATCAACAAGTATCTAATAATACTTACAACCAGCAAAGACCTATTTTGCAAAATAAACCACCACAAACCGATGATAAAAAGCCAAATTTAGAAGACATGATGTCGAAGCTAGTTGAATCTCAAACGCAGTTTTTCACATCTCAGAAACAAACTAATGAACAAAATGTTCAAGCATTTAGAAATCAACAAGCTTCTATCCAAAATCTGGAACAAGAAGTGAGCAACCTAGCAAGGTTGATAGGTGAAAGAAAACCAGGGAGTCTACCAAGCGATACAAATGCTAACCCCCAAAATGAAATAGCTAAAGCCATTACCACAAGAAGTGGTACTACACTCAAACCACCAAAAATACCTGTAATTTCTGATGACTCTATTCCCACTACACAGGCATCACAGCCTGAGCAAGAGAAGGAAACAGAACCGGTAGTTGAAAAGGCTAATGAAAATAATACAGTTAAGGCAAAGTCTTATGTTAAACCATACTAATCACCACTTCCTTACCCGAGTAAAATGAGAAAAGAAAGACTTGAAGCCGAGTAATCCAAATTTTTGGATATGTTTAAACAAATAAATGTCAATCTTCCTTTCATTGACGTAATTTCAGGAATACCAAGATATGCTAAATTCCTGAAAGATCTAATCAAAAATAGAAAGAAAATGGAAGAACTCTCGGCTGTTACAATGAATGCTAATTGTTCTGTAGTGCTGTTGAATAAACTTCCAGAAAAACTCTCAGATCCAGGAAGTTTCACAATTCCATGTTTTCTGGGTAGTCTTAGTTCAATAGAAGCATTGGCAGATTTAGGTAGTAGTATAAATCTAATGCCATATTCATTATATGCTAAACTAGACCTCGGAGAATTGAAACCAACACGAATAAGCATACAACTAGCCGATCGATCAGTAAAATATCCTAGAGGGATAATCGAGAACATGCTAGTTAAAGTTGGTACTTTAGTATTTCCAGTAGACCTTGTTATTCTGGACATGGAAGAAGATTATCGAGTTCCTCTCATATTAGGAAAACCATTCTTAAACACGGCTAAAGCAATAATAGACGTGTTTGGTAAGAAACTGACCCTAAGTATAGAGGACGAGAGTGTTACCTTTTCTGTGGATAGAGCCATGCAACAACCGCAATCTGCAGATAATACATGTTATTACATTCAAACTATAGATTCACATGCAGAATTGTTAGAAGAATTTCCAGAATTACAAGGAACAGGAGAATGTTCTTTAGGAGAAGGAACTGAACCAATTGATGAAGCTAAAATGTTAGCCACACTCATGGCTAATGAATACGAACCGACAACAGAAGAACTTCAAATGCTAAAAGAGGAAGACAGATATCGATACAAATCATCGATAGAAGAACCACCGACATTAGAGTTAAAGCCACTTCCAAACCATTTGGAATACGCTTATTTACATGGTGAATCTGAATTACCTGTAATAATATCGTCTTCTCTTACGGAAAATGAAAAATCTCAACTCATTTCTGTGCTAAAAGCTCATAAACCAGCTATTGCATGGAAGATCCATGACATTAAAGGTATAAGTCCTTCGTATTGCACACATAAAATCCTTATGGAAGAAGGTCATAAAACATATGTGCAATACCAATGAAGACTAAATCCTAATATGCAAGATGTTGTTAAGAAAGAAATTATTAAACTGCTTGATGCAGGTTTAATTTATCAAATCTCTGATAGTCCATGGGTAAGCCCAGTTCAATGTGTACCTAAGAAGGGTGGCATGACTGTCATCACAAATGAAAAAGATGAGCTTATTCCTACTAGGACTGTAACAGGATGACGTGTTTGTATTGATTATAGAAAATTAAATGACACCACTAGAAAAGATCACTTTCCCTTACCTTTCATTGATCAAATGTTGGAAAGGTTAGCTGGGAACAGTTACTATTGTTTTCTTGACGGTTTCTCCGGATACTTTCAAATTCCAATCGCACCCGAGGACCAAGAGAAAACCACTTTTATGTGCCCTTATGGTACTTTTGCTTACAAACGCATGCCATTTGGACTTTGCAACACCCCTGCAACCTTTCAAAGGTGCATGATGGTGATTTTTCACGACATGATAGAAGAATGCATGGAAGTTTTCATGGATGACTTTTTAGTCTTCTGTGATACTTTTGAAACATGTCTAGTTAATCTTGAATGAATGCTTATTAGATGCGAACAATCAAATCTAGTACTTAATTGGGAGAAATGCCATTTCATGGTTAAAGAAGGCATTGTTCTTGGTCATAAAATTTCAAAGGAAGGAATTGAAGTGGATACAGCTAAAGTAGATGTAATTGCTAAACTTCCACATTCCACCAATGTTAGAGGAGTTAGGAGTTTTCTAGGGCATGTCGGTTTTTACCGACGTTTCATAAAAGATTTTTCTAAAATTGCCACTCCTACGAATAAACTCCTAGAAAAGGATGCTCCATTCATCTTTTCGGATGAATGCATCAAATCTTTTAATATTCTTAAAGAAAAACTAACTAATGCGCCGATCATGATAACTCCAAATTGGAATCTACCATTTGAACTCATGTGCGATGCAAGTGATTTTGCAATGGGAGCCGTTTTAGGTCAAAGGATTGAAAAACGATTTCAACCTATCTATTACGCTAGTAAGACGTTACAAGGAGCACAAACGAATTATACAACTACTGAAAAAGAACTCCTTGCTATTGTCTTTGCTTTTGACAAATTTCGTTCATATCTCGTTCTAGCTAAAACGGTGGTCTATACTGACCATTCTGCTCTTAGATACCTATTTTCGAAACAAGATGCCAAACCATGATTAATCCGTTGGATCTTACTCTTACAAGAGTTCGATATTGAAATCCGAGACAAAAAGGGAGCGGAAAATCTCGTCGCTGATCATCTTTCTCGTCTTGAAAATCCTGAATTAGAAGTTCTAAATGAATCGGCCATACAAGACAACTTTCCTGATGAATATCTATTGAAGATCGATTATAATGAAATTCCATGGTTTGCAGACTATGCAAACTACTTAGTATGTGGATTCCTTGAAAAAGGGTTGTCGTACCAAAAATGAAAGAAATTCTTTAGTAATATAAAACACTATTTTTGGGAAGATCCACATTTGTTTAAAAGTTGTCCTGATGGAATAATATGCCGATGCGTATTCGGAGATGAAGCTAGTCAAATCTTAAACCATTGCCACACAGGACCAACAGGAGGGCATTATGGGCCTCAACTCATAGCAAGGAAAGTCTACGACGCTGGATTTTATTGGCCTACAATTTTCAAAGACGCACACCTTCTTTGTAAATCCTGTGATGCATGTCAAAGGGCTGGAAAAATAAGTCAACGTGATGAAATGCCACAAAATGTCATTCAAGTATGTGAAGTATTTGATGTTTGGGGTATTGACTTTATGGGTCCATTTCCAAAATCTCATAATAATCTCTACATTCTCGTTGCCATTGATTATGTATCTAAATGGGTGGAAGCACAAGCTCTCCCAACTAACGATGCACGAGTTGTAGTCAACTTCTTAAAACGTCTTTTTGCAAGGTTCGGAACACCGAAAGCTTTAATAAGTGATCGGGGTACTCATTTCTGTAATAATCAACTTGAGAAAATTCTCAAAAGATATGGAGTAACTCATAAAATCTCAACCGCTTATCATCCACAAACAAGTGGACAAGTTGAAAATACCAACCGAGCATTAAAACGTATTCTAGAGAAAATTAAGACACGATGGAATGGTCCATGAAATTGGAGGATGCACTCTGGGCTTTTAGAACAGCCTACAAAACTCCAATTGGCACCACACCTTTTAAACTCGTTTACGAAAAAGCATGTCACCTTCCAGTAGAAATTGAGCACAAAGCATTTTGGGCTTTGAAGACATGTAATCTTGATTTGCATAAAGCTGGACGTCTACGGTTAAGTCAACTAAACGAATTAGAATAATTAAGACACGATGCATATGAAAATTCGTTAATCTATAAGGAAAGAACGAAGAAATGGCATGATAAAAGAATCAGAAGTTAAAAAGAATTTAAGGAAGGAGACAGAGTTCTTCTTTTCAATTCACGATTCAAGCTATTTCCTGGAAAATTGAAATCAAGATGGTCTGAACCATTCATAGTCAAAAGAGTTTTCCCGTACGGACCAGTAGAGTTAATAAATTCAAATGGAATTGAATTTAAAGTTAATGGTCACAGAGTTAAACATTACATAGATAATCCAATTTAAGTTGAAGATGAAGTTAATTACAATTTCGACACCACAGCTAACTAAGTGTGGGAAGATTCGAATCTTTTAAGGGTAATATGAATTTCTGTTAGAGTTAGATGTTCTGTTTTCGTGTAGTTCTGGAGAATGAAATCCGATTGGTCTTTCCCTAGCAGACCCTAAAGAACTAGTCTTCTCCCTCCATTCTGAATTTTTATTTCTTTTAGGTTTTACGAGATGAAGAATTCCTTTGATTTGAACCATGTCTACTACTACACGCTATGATTACTAAACGTAATAATAACATCTTCCCTAGTGAACTGATATCATTCATAAGAGGAAAAATGGATGAAGTGAGGAAAGAACTCAGGAAAGATCATCATAAGATACATTTTGGTAAAGGGAAGTCAAAATTCGCAACAAAAAGAAGAGCACGACACCTTGAAAGATGTCATAAATGCGGAAAATGGTCACACGAAGGGAAATGTTCGAACAATCAAACACATTCCAATTCTGAATTCGTAACTCTATGCAGAGAAGGACCGTTCATATGTTTAGAAAAAAAGTTATTGAAGAATCGAGGTTACGCTTATGCAGCAATGGAGAACCAAATCGAACGACTCTCCAATGAGTCAACTAAAGCAGGTCTCTGAGAATTCTTTCTCACAGGTAAGTATGTGCAGTTTTTATTTGTTTCTATTTATTGCTTTTAACCTTTTGATGATAAACGCTGAATTGTTCGCTATAAAGTATTAAATTGATATTCAATAAAATTAGGTATGCGAAACCGAAATTATTGATATCATACAAAAATTTAATTCATCACTGCGAAATTTACCGTTTATTCATAAGATATAAATATCTTTAATCAATCAATCCAAAATATTTCAGAAATTCGTCAGGAGTAAAACTAGGTAATATAGCCGAAATTACTTTACCCAAAAGAGGGACGTATATTTTTGTAAATATTTGATTGATTAAAGTGTGATAAAAGACCAAAAAGATTTTAATTTTATTTTTACCATGTTTTTAAAATTAATATTATTTTAATATGTAATTATATTATTATAAACTAATATATATAAATATTAATGATATTTATATGAAATTTTATTTTATGCATTTTTAAATTTAAGTTTGGTGTGAATTTAAAAACAAAAATATACTTTATTTCATTAAGTTAAAAATATGATTTCTAAAATTCGTCGTGAGTTGAAGACTAGGTCGTTGAACCGAAATTGCTTTACCCAAGGGAGGGACGAGAAATTTTATTATCATTATTTTTTAATCTTATTGATCTAAAGTATACCAAAAACATTGAAAAAACTTAAAAATCTTTGTTTTTAAAACAATCGCTTTGAAATTGAAAATTTTAAAATTTTGGCTAGGGACGAACTAGGTAAACGTACCGAAACGACCTCATTCTAAATATCAAGGAACATAAAATTTTAAAATTAATGAATTAATTGTTTTTATTAGTTAAAGATTTATAAAAAAAAAATAAGACCCCATGCGATCGCATGGGGTTTACCCAGAAAAATCATGCGATCGCATGGACTTAAAAAACTGGAGAGAGGATCAAAAAGCAGACGAGCTGTTCTCTCTGTCCACTTTCACACACACAAATACACGAAAACACCCACAAAACACTCTCAAATTTCATCATTTTTCAATCAAAATCAACCAAATTTCGTGCTATAATTCGCTATAATCATGCCTTTCTTCAGATGTGGAAGCAAAAAGGTAGAAATTTCACCCCTAAACTCTTTAATTTCTCAGTTTTAGTGATAATTACAACTATTTTACCTAATTTAATTTTGATAATTTCAAGCTTAATTAGAGTTAAATTGTTAGTATATTATGCTTGTATAACCTAGATTGATGCTATTTGTCATGATTTGAAGCCTTAAACTTCAAAATTTTTAGAAATCTAGGGTTTGTGTTCTTGAGCAATTTGAGGCTTTTTAATATAAACAGGTTATGGCCGATTTTTGTTATGAATTATTGCTAAATTAAGTAGTGTAACATGTTTAGGTAGCTAAATGATCCAAACTTTGATCCTAAACATGATTTTTAAGCATCAAAGTGAACTTTTTAAGTCTAAAATTCATAAACTTGATTAAATTGATGTAATTGCCATTTGAAACTTGTTTAATTGCTAGTAATAGTTGTTTTAACATGTTATTTAAGTTGAATGCTTATGAACTTTGTATACCTTTTCATATATGCTTATTTGAAAAATTGTAGAATTGATAAAAATATGAAAATGAGTATAAGTTTAATATGGATTAAACATGTTATTATAATTGTTTTAATTTGTTATTTTGCTAACACTAATGCATATTTGGATGTACAAATTTTGTGTTTAATGTGTTTTGCAGAGAAATACAGATACAGACGGTGCATCATCGTCTATATAACATGAACAAGAACATGTTTAGGATGAACAAGAACCTGATCATGAACCATAACCGGAACCTGATCATGAACCATAACCTGATCATGAACCATAACCTGATCATATATGGATGAACAAGAACCTGATCATGAACCATAACCGGAACGACAACCTGAACAACAACAACATTATGATCAACACAAGTTATATTATGAGCCGAAACCACTGTTTTGCGCCCATTATCGTCAATTTTAGCCTCACCCGAGGATTATGCACCCACTTATCGATGACCAACAGTTACATCCTAACCTAAGATTTGATCGTTGTTGGACAGAATACCCGAAATTTTAAAAGAACATGCACATTCTTTACCACAAAAATATTGAAATGCCTCGGGTAATCGATTGGGAGCCTTTGGAAGCGGTTCACCTAGCCGAACCGGTTAGGGATTTACTAGTCCAGAGATATGGTAGCTCTATATTTAACGATTGGATCCACTTATTTACTACACATAGAACTATATATAGGGAATAGTGTGTTGAATTACTTAGCACTATAGAGTTAAATAATGAAGTTACTATGATAGAAGATAAAAGTTTTATTAGATTTATTTTAGGAGGTACAATGTACAGAATGTCCATGTTGGACATGGCTAGAGCTTTATTAATCTACACCCCCGCTGAGATTA
Source organism: Rutidosis leptorrhynchoides (assembly GCF_046630445.1). Taxonomy (NCBI): domain Eukaryota; kingdom Viridiplantae; phylum Streptophyta; class Magnoliopsida; order Asterales; family Asteraceae; genus Rutidosis; species Rutidosis leptorrhynchoides. The sequence goes on along the minus strand of NC_092343.1, from coordinate 120,241,825 downwards.
TTTCACCTGATAGTAATAGTTTAATTACTGAAGGTGAAAGAGTAGATAGGAATTTTGACGCTAACGTCATATGGAGGCGTATGTCAAGATTTAGGGAATTTACGCGGGGTGGAAGACACTCCTACTTAGATATTGATAGAGCAGAGCTTCGGGTAATACATAGATTCTTAGCAAACTCAATTACACAAAGGGGTAGAAACGAGGAAAAAATGACCTTAAACGATTTATTTTACCTGAAGTGTATTCGAGACCCGAGGAGCTTTGTTAACATTCCTTATTGCGTAGGCCATTATCTTTCTAAAGTTGTTGAGGGTATGCAAGCAGGAAGTATTATAAGGGGTGCTATTTTTGTTACTCTCATTGGAGAGTACTTAGGTGTAGATAAAGAACATGGGGGTCCGATGGTAGAGATTGAGGAACAAGCCGAGAGCATAGGCTTGCAGGTTTATCAAGGTGTCAAGGTACTAAAACGGAGGCACAATATGCCAATACCATATCATGGCACCCATCCACAGGTAGAGAGGGGTTTGGATGAGGAGATGGAGGAAGCAGATGACATTAGGGATGTCATTAGGGATAGTTATACTGATGTCTTCCAGCATGTAGATGCGGTAGAAATGAATAACCAGACCAGGCATCATCAGTATGAGCAGTGGAGAGCTGCGGATGAGTATGAGCGCTCCAGGTGACGCCAACACAATAGCTGGCAAGTTCATCAGCACCAAATCATGAGCCAGCTATCATATCAGGTACCAAATAACTACATCCCGACTCGGCCTGCTTTTTATCCACCACATCAGCCCGACATGTGACCACCCTTTGACCTGTACGACCCTAATCAAGCCTACCAGGACACCTATCACCAACCATGGAACCTGAGAGATGATATGAACTGGAATCCCTATCCAAATCAATAGTGTTCCATTGGTGATTTCTTATCTTTTATTATTTTTATCTATTTATGTTAAACATTTAACATTTTGATACTTTTATGTGATGTTTAACATTTTTATTATTGTGTACTAATATTTCATTTTTGTATTTGAAAGTGGGATATAAGTCCCATTTCAAAATACCATGCATGTTTATATTTGTATTGTATGTATTTTATCTCATGTACACAACAGGGTAAAATAACGCATTTTCAAAGACTGACATTAAGTTCAGCAAAAGCAACTAATTTTGATGACAAGATACAAAATAAATGTGATATAACAACTGCATGAATGAACAAATGATGTGCACCATTTATCATTCAAACAAACAACAATATGTTTGGAAACTTTGGTAAAATTTAATCATTTTTCTACGCTAATCACCCTCAATAATTTAAATTGTTACTGATTTCTTGCAAATGAGGGCATTGCAAGATCTTAAGTGTGGGAAGGGATTAAATCCTTTCGGATTTTTTTTAAAAAAATATTACACTTGGTTTAATAGCCACCGTTAAACTTTACTAGTAACGCAGTAGTTGTATTAGAATCTAGTGCTCTCTGATAATAAAGAACAGCCCTAGTCTTATATACTGACTACCCACTTCTAGTAAAATTTTTAAAAAAATTTCAATTAAATGAACTCAAAATCATGTTTATACATATTTATGAACGATAATTAACACCGAAATTATTGTTACCTCGGAAAGAACATAAATTGAGAAACAACCCAAAACGCTTAATTTATTTAAAATGGAATAGAAGAGAATAAAAAGGCAAAAAAAGAAAAATAAAAGCCAAGTATGGGAAAAATTTACCAAGTTATTTAAAACATATATCACATATTTTTGTACAAATAATTGAAGATACTTTTGTTTTGGACGATATTAATCAGTTTTACCCAGCTTATTGTAATATAAATGGAATTTAAAAGAAAGTAAAGTCTTCCGAGAAAAAGACACGCGCTTCTTGATTTAGGTCAGGAAATCGTCGTCCAGACCAGTTGTAGAGTCTACGAAAACCCTTGAAAAGTTTTCTCGAAAATCAGCTGGAAATCCACGGACCTCAGCATCAAACAAGGTCGCCAAGTGGTCAGATTTATCCTAACCATGAGAGGATCTGTCTCGTACAGGGGGGCACCGTGCAAATTAGCTTATAAGACTAATGAATCAGATCCCTAGAAAGGATAATCTCCTTAAAGATCAAAAATCAGCATTTAAGCCTGATATTACTCAATCCCTGAGATTGAACTTAAAGATTGAGAATTCAAACTCAAGGAATTCGATGATATCTAAACTCGATCTTGAACGAGAAAATATTTTGATTAAATTACAAACCGATTTGTTTTCTGAAAACCCATTTTCAATGCGTTCATTATCATTGAACGTAAAATCCTAGGAATTCACCTGGAATTCATTAGGTCACCTGAACCAAATCGGGTGTCAACCGTGAGAACGGTGGTTGCATAGCATGGTCGAAGACAGGACCTTGTGCTAGACCGAAAAACTATAGGGTGATCTTTACTATTTCTCCTACAAAGGATAGTAATTGCATCTGACACGATGTAGACCATAATCAAAAGCGTGTCATTAGACATTGCCTTAACAGTTGCTTGTTCAACGCTTTCCTTTACAACCGGACGGTAGTTTACTGAAAGATAATATACGGAGCAAGTATACTGGACGTGTTGCTTTCCCAATACAAGGTTAGCAAGTGTGTGACAAGAAACCATAAGTTTTGAGCTAAAATTTTCAAATCTGAAACCCACAAAACCCACAAAAACATTTTGCGAACATCGGTGAAGGGTTATTCCGGAAAACTTATCTAGGGTAAAAACTAGATTGAATTTTCAAAAGATCAAATATTTTCATAAAGATCCAATTTCCTAAAGGATCTAAATTTTCATAGTCATGTGGGACTGTAAACCACATCGTTACTATCATTGTTCATACCGCCGTATTAAAATCACTGATGTACAAAGTGTGAAGAATAAAGAAGTAATTCTAGTAAAGTTATATTCAAGTTCTATATTGCTTGAGGACAAGCAACGCTCAAGTGTGGGAATATTTGATAATGTTAAAAACGAACATATATTTCATAGCATTATCCTTCAAGAAAGACAAGCTTTTAGTTGCAATTGTTCTATTTACAAGCGATATTCGTTTAAATAATAAAAGGTGAAGACAAAAGACAGATTCGACGATTTGAAGACGCAAACGACCAAAATGCTAAAAAGTACAAAGTACAATCCAAGTGGTTCAAATTATTGCTGAGAAACGTCTAAAGTTACAAGAGTACAAGCCGCAAAATGCAAGATATTAAATCATACGAAAGGACGTTCGAAAATCCGGAACCGACACCTGAACCGACTATCAACACGCGACGCAACGGGCCTAAAATTACAAGTCAACTATGAACAAGAATATAATATAATATATATATAATTATATATATTTATATATATTATATTATATATTAATTTAATCGAGCAGCCCACGTTTTGAAAGGAAAATATCTGAATCCAGCTGGCCATGCGATCGCATGGCCTGGAAGCACAAAATCCATGCGATCGCATGGAACCCTGTAGCTGCCCAAGTTCTATAAATTGGAACGTTGAGTTTGAGTACACCATATCCTACTGATATCACTCTCTCTCAAATATATATATTTATTTTATAATTATAATTTTAATATTAAGTTAATAATAATAAGGTTATAGTGGCGAATGTTTTAAGTTTGTAAGTCAAAATTCTGTCCGTGTAATACTATGCGATTAATACTCATTGTAAGTTATGTTCAACCTTTTTAAATTAATGTCTCGTAGCTAAGTTATTATTATGTTTATTTAAGCCGAAGTAATCGTGATGTTGGACTAAATATTAAGACGAGGTTATTGGGCTTTGGACCATAATTGGGGTTTGGACAAAAGACCGACACTTGTGGAATTTGGATTATGGGCTATTAATGGGCTTTATATTTGTTTAACTGAATGATAGTTCATTAATTTAATATAGAGATTTACAATTTGACGTAATTATAAATAACCACATACACTCGATCGGACACGATGGGCGGGATATTTATAAATACTAATAATCGTTCATTTGACCTGACACGGGGATGGATTAACAGTCAATGGACTCATTAAAACAGGGGTGGATTACATACAAGTACACTTGGTGTAATTATTAACTACATATTAAAACCTTGGATTACACGCAGTCGATAACCTGGTGTAATTATAAACAAATTATTAAGACCTTGTTACAGTTTAAGTCCCCAATTAGTTGGAATATTTGACTTCGGGTATAAGGGTAATTTGACGAGGACACTCGCACTTTATATTTATGACCGATGGACTGTTATGGACAAAAACCAGATGGACATATCGAATAATCCAGGACAAAGGATAATTAACCCATGGTAATAAATTAAAATCAACACGTCGAACATCATGATTACGGAAGTTTAAATAAGCATAATTCCTTTATTTTATATCTCATCGCACTTTATTTATCGTCATTTAATTTATCGTACTTTAAATTATTGCACTTTTATTTATCACACTTTTATTTATCGTCATTTACTTTACGCTTTAAATTAAGTTATATTTATATTTAATATTTTACATTAGGTTTTAATTGTGACTTAAGACATAAAATCGATAAATCGGTCATTAAACGGTAAAAAACCCCCTTTTATAATAATAATAATACTACTTATATATATATTTATACAAATATAGTTTAAAATATATATAGCGTTAAACTCATCTAGCTCCCTGTGGAATGAACCGGACTTACTAAAAACTACCCTACTCTACGATTAGGTACACTGCCTATAAGTGTTGTAGCAAGGTGTAGGTATATCCATTCAATAAATAAATAAATAACTTGTGTAAAATTGTATCGTATTTTAATAGTATTTCGTAGTAAAATATAATCTATTTCGTACTACACCTCGCACACATCAACGTCCATAAAGCATCTCATAAGGTGGCATTCCAATACTAGTGTGGTAACTATTATTGTACGAGAATTCCACCAATGGTAAGTGCTCATCCCAACTACCACCGAAATCAATCACACACGCCCTTAACATATCCTCCAACATTTGATTCGTACGCTCGGTTTGACCGTCCGTTTGAGGATGATACGCCGTGCTCATTTTCAATTGAATACCCATATCTTCATGAAACTTATTCCAAAACCGAGAAGTGAAATGAGTATCTCGATCTGAAACAATAGATATGGGAACCCCATGTCTCGATATCACTTCCTTGATAAACAACTTGGACAAGGTCTCTGACGATATCGTTTCCCGAATGGGAGGAAACAAAGCACTCTTCGTCAATCTATCAACTATCACCCAAATCGTATCATATTGGGTTCGCGCCGTCCTTGGTAACTTGGTAATGAAGTCCATGATAATGTGCTCCCATTTCCATTTCGGAACTTCCAATGGTTGTAACTTACCGTACGGCTTTTGGTGTTCGGCTTTGACTTGCAAACACGTGACGCATTGTTCAACATACTTAACAACATCACATTTCATGCCGGGCCACCAATACTCTTTCTTCAAATCATAGTACATCTTTGTTGCACCCAGAAGAATGGAATACTTTGACTTATGCGCTTCATCAAGTAGCACCTTTCGGTAATCGCCCATCTTGGGTACCCACACTCTACCTTGAAAGGACAACAAACCATGCGGGCCTAAGGTAATGGACTCTGTTTGCCCCACAATTTGTTCTTCATGCTTGTTGTTAACAAAAGCTTTAATTTGAATCTCACTGAGCTTCACAAGAAAATTGTTAGTAATAATCATACATAACGATCCTACTTGTATTGCAGGATGTTGACTCTTTCGACTCAATGCATCCGCGACCACTTCGCCTTACCCGGATGATAGAGTATCTCACAATCATAATCCTTTACCACATCCATCCACCTACGTTGAAGATAATTCAAATCTCGTTGATTAAATAGATGTTTCAAACTCTTATGATCCGAATAAATTGTACACTTGACACCATACAAGTAGTGGCGCCAAATTTTCAACGCATGTACCACCGCCTCCAATTCAAGATCATGAGTCGGGTATCGCTTTTCGTGTTCCTTTAATTTTTGAGAGGCGTAAGCGATGACTTTACCTCTTTGCATTAGAACACACCCGATTCCATTTAATGAGGAATCACAATAAACCGTCATATCTTCGATTTCCTCTGGTAATACCAACACCGGAGCTTGACACAACTTCTCCTTTAACAATTGGAAAGCAATTTCTTGCTCGTTTTCCCAATTAAACCTCACGTTCTTCCTTGTCAACTTCGTCAAAGGAGAAGCAATTTTAGAAAAGTCTTGGATAAACCGACGATAAAAACCGGCCAATCCGAGAAAACTTCGAATTTCCGTAGGCGTAGTCGGTTTTCCCCAATTCTTCACCGTCTCTATCTTCCCCGGATCTAATTGAATACGATCTTTATTCATAATATGGCCAAGGAATTGTACTTCCCTTAGCCAAAATTCACATTTGGAGAATTTAGCATACAACTTCTCCTTCCGTAACGTCTTCAATACTTCACGCAAATGATGTTCATGTTCCTTCATACTCTTCGAATAGACAAGTATGTCGTCAATGAACACAATCACCAACTTGTCCAACATAGGTTGGCACACTCAGTTCATAAGATCCATGAATGCCGCCGGTGCATTCGTAAGACCAAAAGGCATAACTACAAACTCAAAGTGCCCATAACGCGTTCGAAAGGCCGTTTTCTCAATATCTTCCTCACGTACCCGTACTTGATGATAGCCGGACCATAAGTCAATCTTAGAAAAATATGTTGCACCTTGGAGTTGGTCAAACAAATTGTCAATCCGAGGCAATGGATAATGGTTCTTGATTGTCACTTTGTTCAACTCCCGATAATCGATGCACATACCATCTTTTTTTTTCACAAATAAAACCGGAGCACCCCATGGCTAAGCACTCGGTCGAATGAAACCCTTTTCAAGCAACTCTTGGGTCTTACTTAACAATTCTTGCATTTCTGTCGGCGCTAAACGATAAGGAGTTTTAGCAATGGGAGTAGCTCCCGGAACCAACTCAATGCAAAATTCGACTTGTCTTTCCGCCGGAGCACCCGGTAACTCGTCCGGAAAAACGTCTTCAAATTCACTAACCACCGCAATTTCACGAATGGATGGTGGCTTGTCACGGGTATCAACTACATGGGCAAGAAAAACCATACCACCACTCTTAAGAAAACGTCACGCCCGTGCATAAGTGCATAATGGTACGAGTCTCCTTCGCTTATCGCCATGAATAATCAACTCTCCCCCACTTAGGGTCTTTATGCGAATGAACTTTTCGTGGCATGCAATATCGGCCCTATAACGATCGAGCCAATCCATACCAACAACAATATCAAACTTACCCAAAGTCATCAGAATGAGATCAATTTTAAACGTTTTGGTACCAAACACAACATTACAATCCTTACACACATCAACCCCTAGCACCGTCTTGTCATCCGCTATTTCGACTTCTACCGGATGACTTAACTTAGCTAGCGGTTTGTTAAGCTTAGACACAAATTGAGGCGACACAAAAGACAAATTAGCACCGCTATCAAATAATATCCTTGCCGGATTATAGTTAACCATGAAAGTACCTGAGACAACTTCATTGGATTGCTTGGACTCATCATTGGTCATCAAATAATTTCGTCCCTTAGCCGTGCCCACCGCTTTCTCCAATCTCTTAACATGATCACCCCGCAAATCGAGACACTCCGTCCTTCGGTGCCCTTCTTTACCACAATTAAAACAAGTGAGCTTGGTTGTAGATGATGGTTTCGGACAATCACGAGCCATGTGCCTCTTTTGTCCACAATTGTAGCACGCATAGGTGAAATCTCCGGAAGCACCTTTCTTCACACTACCAACACTCTCAGAGCCCTTCTTGTTCTTTTTGTTCGAAAAGTTCGAATAACTAGTAGCTTCAAACTTCCTTTTTCCAAAAGTAAAGCCAACCTTTCTCAAGATGAGCGACTCGAAACCTTTGGCCATATCGAACAACTCATCAAAACTTTTTACCACGTTCACACTAATCTTCTCTTGATAGTTGTCGTTCAAAATTCGATAGAAGTCTTCCTTCAACATTTTATCATTCCAGACATATTTCGGGCAAAATTGGGTTTTCGACAAGAAAACGGATTTAAGAGTGTTCAAATCGATCGACCCTTGCCTCAAGGAACGCAACTCGTCCTTAAGTCTAGTAAGATCGGCCGAAGTTCGGTACTCTTGGAAAAACTCCGTCTTGAACTCGTCCCAAGTAAAATCCATACATTGCTCTTCACCATAAGTTGGATTTTCGCATCCTACCACAACTTAGCATCGCCCCTCAACATGCTACAACCATATCTCGTCTTTTTATCAAGAGGGCATTCACAAGTACGAAAAGCCCCCTCCATATCGGAGATCCACTGGTCACTCTTAAGTGGGTCCCTTTCGCCCTCAAAAGTAGGAGGCTGAGCATCCTTGAAATTCTTGTAGAAAAAATCCCACCTTCCAACGTTATCCTCTTGAAGGACAACCTTGACTTGTTCCTTTACTACATTGACTAATTGCTCGTCAATCGTATCTAGAAACATTTTCTTAACATTTTCAAGGAAAGACGTATGATGACTTTTCAAAATGGCCTCAACTTTGGCCGTTAACTCGGGGTCCTCACTCGTGCTCCCATTTTCGGTGTCGTGTCCGTTTCTCATCTTCATCCTATAAAACGGAAGAGGTTAAGCAACGAAACGAAAAGACATGACACATATATATATATATACACATATACACCTTACCGCCCTATCTTGCTCAAAAATCGTCGTACATCACTTGTTTGACACGATTTACACCCGTAAAAATGGTAGCTAGTCATAGTTACGCGAGCATCTCGCATTAACTTGCTAGTACAACGTCTATCTCGCTTGATGGAATTCAAATGCAACACAAAAAAAATAGCGCAAGGTTAGTTCACATAAACCTATGCACTAACCAAACCCGATCCGACCCGAAGTCCTACAAGTCCCGCATAAAGCGCACACACAATAAAGTCTAAGTCTAGGCACCTATCTCAAGTCGCCTAAATCCCTTAGACCATGCTCTGATACCACTTGAAACAACCCAACCCGTATTTAACATGGGTAATTTTTTTTTTAAATGATATAACATTTACGCGCCATACAAAAGGTGTAAACCATCCCATACAACCATTAAAACAATGTCACAAGTTTAATGTTTACAAACGACACAAAGGCCCATAAGCAAATGTAATACAAGTTCGACCCTTTAAAATGATAGTTTTAATCCAAACGAAACTTGAGCATGGTTTGGGGCTAAACTACCCAAAACTCTAGGTCGACTTCCAAAAAGCTTCATCAAGCATCCAACAAGGGAAACTAGTGCCCAACAACCCCTTTCCCTTTCTCTGTACCTGCATCTAAAAAGATAAACAATGAGAGGGGTAAGCTAAATGCTTAGTGAGTGTGTGATGCCCCGTACAAAACCATCGTGTACGAATCATCAACAACAGGATCATTACAAGGTCAAATACTATATGCTGTTTCAAAATAAGTTGCATTCATGAATAAAGGTGACGTTTTAACCAATGTCAAATGTTTAACAACTAAAGTATGCTTCTACGAATAGCAAGCAATAATAGTACGTGACCCATAGGTCGTTACAAATACATCGTTTCAAAAGTAATAGTTTGAATGCAAAATAAACATTTCATGCGGTGACATCTCTAATAAGCGCAGCGGGTGTCTACAAAGCATGACTAGTACAGCGGAAGCAAATAAACCTTAAGCACCTGAGAAAAACATGCTTAAAAACGTCAACACAAAGGTTGGTGAGCTATAGTTTAAGTATAACAGTAATGTAAGGTAGGCCACGAGATTTCAGTGCTTCAACAGCGTTTCAAAACAGTATGAAAAGTATGTGTATAACTGTGGGCACTTGGTAACTAACTTAACGTTTATAACCCCCTGATAGTACACTTGGCGAGTGCGTATGTTTACGAAGTATTAAACACCCGTTAAATGCTAGCGCTACTAGCCCGAGTGGGGATGTCAAACCCTATGGATCCATATCTAAGATTCGCGTTCACCGGTTCAAAGACCAATGACTAAACGTTACCGAGCTAAGGGGAAAGTTTATGCCGTTGTATAACCCACACATATATAAAGTTTAAGTACTCATGCCTAGTATATAAAACATAAAATGCGCATGTATTCTCAGTTCCCAAAATAGTTAAAGTAAAAAGGGATGCTATAACTCACAGTGGAATAGTAGTAAAAGTCGATACGCGGGAAAAGTAAGCAAGTGGTTGGTCCGAAAGGTCCTCAACCTAAGTCAAAAGTTACTAAGTCAGTAAATCGTTCCCAAAGGTTTAAAAGTATGTAAATTAGGTCTTAAGTATCATCATCATTCATCATTTAACAAAAAGTGTAAAGTAAGTTTCAAGTAAAGACTAGGGTTTGAAACAAATGCTGACTTCGTTCAGTCGCCATGACCTCTATAAAAACTGAAATGAGGTGAGACCAGTGGCCATGGCTCTGTATATGAGTCCCCTAGGTACTGACCAATTTTCAGAACCAAAATCGTCTTCGTTTGACGGTGGTTGTGGTTTAAGTGCGAGTAGGTCAGAAATTTCAGCACAACGTTAATAGGGTGTAGTGACTTTCGGGAGGCCATAGATCCTAAACCGTAACTCGGATTAAGACGAGGTCTAAACGGAAAATCATTTAATCGAACCGAACTAACTGAAAATCAACTTTCCAGTAGCCCAGGTAGTCTGATCAGTTCCAGAAACAGTAAGAAAGGTGTTCCGGTGGGTTCTTGGTGCTTGTTGCTCATCACGGTTCTCATCCTTGATGCGTATAGCTTCAAGTGTACAACTCGTTGATGTGTTTGCATCATATTAACCAAGGTTTGACCATAATAACACTAGTGTAAGTCTAAGATAAGTAGCACAACTCATTTAAGGGTTGTAAGTAGTTTGATGAACTAAAGTTACATCAAGATCTTAGATCCTACACATACATGAACTCTAAAAGTAATATTAACCAAGTTTTGACTATCATGACACTAGTGTGAGTCTAAGACATGTAGCACAACTCACTTAAGGGTTGTATGAAGTTTGATGAACCAAAGTTGCATCAAGATCTTAGATCCAACACATACATGAGTTATAAAAGTAATATTAAGCTACAAACTTGAAAGTAAACTTATATAAACAAGATCTTAAATTGTAGAACATAGTTCTTAGTTAGATCTTGAAGATCCTAGACTCAAAAGTCTAGATCTAACATAAGTGCACAAAGTTATAATTAAAAAGTTTTACTTACATGTTCTTGAACTTATAAAGTAGTTTCAAGAAATATGAGATCAAGATTAACTAGTAATACTTGACCAAATTAACAACACTACAACTTTAAATAATTGAAATGAAGAATAAATTAAAGCTACAAGTATTATGTTCATATTTGCTTCATACTTGAGTAGATTCAAACCAAAGTTTAGATCTTAAGAATTCAAGTCTACAAAACATAAACATAAAGAAGATCATCAAGTTTATGAACTTTAGACCTTGAAAACATTTAAGAGTAGAACCTTAAACTAACAAGTTTAGATTCTTGTTCTTGGTTCTTCATCAAAAAGATGGAAATAACCAAAATTACATGAAGATACAAGTTAAAGAACTTGATCTTTAACATCAACAACAAACAACAAGTAATAAATCAAGTAAATGATGATGATATACAAGTGAAATAATTTGGTTTTGTGACAAGAAAAAGAAGAAGAATTTAAGCTTGATACTTACAAGTTTGAGAGAGAATATTGAGAGGAAAATGTAAGTATTATGTGAGTGTGTGAAAAATGAAAGGATACTTGCAATATGTAACAAGTTAAAATGAAAAAGAACTCCCTCCTTGAAGCATAAAGGGGACGGTTTTTTTTTGAAGCAAAATGGGGAAGTCAAAACTTGCTTTCATGTGTTGGAATAAGGTGTGAGCTAGATTGAGTAATAAGTTAAAAGAACCCTTGCATGCTTGAGACAACTTGGTCTCCTAATTAGTTTAATTAATCCTAGTTTAACCTTAATGTAATACTAGCTTAATACATGGGCTTACAAGTCCATTAAGAGTGTAGGGTGGGCTTACTAGTCCATGAAATAAAAGTCCAAGCCCAAGTAACCAACAATTGAATAAAAGGCCCAAGTAATTAACTACTAACCTTAGTTAATTAAAAATGATTAATAATAAATAATCATGAATGTAAATAATATTCAAAAATATTATTCATGAAAAGTATGCGCGTCACAAAGACAAGTCGGGCCATGGTAATTCAAATACGATAACAAGTAAATGTATAAAAATACATTTAATAAAGCGCAAGTATTGATATTAAAGGTTGAAAAAACCAGGGTCGTTACAGAGAGCAAAAAGTATACGATTACATATACAACCTACTTACTTGCAATCACTTACGCATTTATCGCATACATGCTAGCAATATAATAAATCATACCATCACAAGTATAATAACTAAACCTTCGACCACACAAGCTAGCATTACAGTAGCATATAACTCGCACAATATAATATGCTACAATACAACACACAACCATGGTTAACCAATCATACAAGGAATGGTACTTGAATTTCTCATCGGTGTTCATAACAACCGTTAGTGCACTTAACACATCGTACACTAACCCCACGGGTGGCATCTTAACACGTTGACACTTCACCCCGAGTGGTGTCTTAACACGTCGACACTTCATTCGTTACATCTCTTGGAGTGGCATCTTAACACATCGATGCTTCACTCCCGAGTGGTGTCTTAACACGTCGACACTTCACTCGTCATGTGAGAAGTGGTGTCTTAATATGTCGACACTTCACAACTCATACTACACAAATAAATACATTATATATGCACGCATATAATTATTCCACTCACCTTAACACGTCGGTGATGATCAAACACTTCCGTATGCTTCAAAACAAAGTACCTAATACATTAAGTACACATTCAATACACAAACTTGTGGAACTAACTACATTACTTAACTCTTGAGCATTTAATGACCCAAATGGATTAAATAACCCACTTACACCAAAACCACCCATAAATGGCCATGACTCATTATATATCACTAAAAGCTAGTGATTATAGTCCAATATCCACAACTATCACCATCTAGGGTATTTTCATACCCGTCTTGCCCAAACTAGGTCAACATTACCCATTTGACCCATTTTAACACTTAAACTTACAAATTTGGTCAATCTTAACCCATTTACAAATCTTTCATCATTTACAAGTGTAATAGTGACTAACAACACCATTTAACACTTACAACCTCAATTCATGTGACCAAAATCCTAGACTAACACCATTTGGGTTTTCTTGCATCATATTAACCCAAATCCACCCATTAAGTCCCCAAATGGGTCTTACAAGACTCAAATGGCCAAAGCCTAGCCATAAATTAACTAAAACTCAAAATACGGAATTAAGACTTACCAACACTATCCACTCGTAGCTACGAACGAGGAGAACAACTTTAATTCTTGCTCCAAGGATTGATTCACAAATCTTCACTCTCAAATCTCACTTTAAAATCAAATGGATTTTATGTTTTGAGAGGAAATAGAGAAAGAAAATGGAAAAGAAATGAAATAAAATAGATAAGTGGTGGAGATTAAATGCCGCAATCAGATCTACATGCAAAAGGACGAAGTTGCCCTTGGGCCACTTTTTTAAAAAACTAAAACAGGAACCAGTTCGCCCGTATGGTCGCGGCGCGACTCACTTTTCCGCGGCGCGGCATTTCACAGATTTATCGAGCTGTTTCGATCCCCTCCTGAATCTGGTTCGTGTTAAATGTCGTGGCACGACTAGGACCACCGCGGCGCGGCGAATGCCTACGTCTGACGACAACTTTAATCCAACTATTGATTTAAACAACTTGTGCACCTTGTTCACGCTTCCTATAAACGTCTAAACTTCGTCTTTAAGCCTCACATGACTTAACATCATCCAAAACCCATGCATATACTCATACATGCATGCATTCTCATATATATATATATATATATATATATATATATATATATATATATATATATATATATATATATATATATATATATATATATATATATATATATATACGTTTACACAACAACTAACACTTTAATTTATTTATCATATAAACGAACGAGTTATAAGCGAACTAACGATTAAATAAGTACCTTTCGACATGTACGGGAAAATGGGATGTTACATCTTAGGGCTCAGATGAACAAGAGGTTCAGATTCAGAAGATATGTTGGTGACATTATGAAAGTTGAGGTTGAAAGGTCTGAGTTTAAAGGTGTAATTCTATTTCTAACAATGACTCATATGTTAGACAGGAGGTTAAGGGTTAAAATAAATCAAATAGTTCATTTGGGTTTTTGTGAATGGAGAGGCATAGCTTTTTGTATTAAGGAGTGTGCAGGGGATCAGGTTATTTTGGATGAAGTTTTAAAAAGGGTGTTTATGTTGGTTCACTTAGTGTTTGAAGAGGGGTTCATAAGCTCTAAAGATTATGAGGTGTTTTGTGGGGCTTTTAATCTGGAGATGAAAGAAAGAAGAGTTAAGGGAAATGTTGAAAGATATGCCGTTCCTGAGCATATGGAGTTTGTGGGCAATAAGTATGTTGAATACATGGATGGCTTAATGATTAAGACCACTGGAAATCAAAGGATGTTAATTAGGTGTGATCAGTTTGAAGGGGCTGGCATTGAAATGTTGATTAGTCTACTGTCCAGATGTGAAACACGGCAAACATCTCCTTTCAGGATGCAGTTGTTAAAGCACTTGCATAGCAAGCTGAGCATGTTGAAGAAAATTTCTCATATGAAGAGCAAATGCAAGCTAATTGAAAGGGAGTCTGCAAAGATGTTTGTTTAGGAGTACAGGTGGTTTTGACATCATCAGATAGGGGGATATTGTTGGGAAAAATAGAAATAATAATCTGATGAGTCAAAAGTGTTTTGCAGTTTTAGAGCCTGAAGATTTAGAGCCTGAAGTTTCAGACTCTGGAATTACTGGAGTAAACGTATGATGATTTCTTGAAGCCAAAGTCATAGAATATTCTGGAGATATGCTTGTTATTTAAGAAGATTTATTTTGAAGATTTGATTTTATCTCCAGAGTTGACTTCCTAGTTAATAGTTGATTTGGCTTGTTTTAGTTTATCTTTTCCACTTTTATAGGTATGTAGTTATGGAAACCAAATCTCCAGATTTGGTTTTACCTGTATAAATAGGGGCGTGTGTTTTCTTATGAACTTGTACTTTGCACGATCAATTATCAGTCTTTCATTCTATTCATCGTGTTCTCTCATTTTCTGCACTTCAATTCTTATTTGTTGTATAAAGTGAGAGTCTGATGTTCATAGTCTTATTAATGTGAACTAATACTCTCGCAACTCATCCTTAATCCCAAATTTCTCGAGATCTGCCGGCGACACACCATTACTGCCAACGTTCGCTGCCACGGACGAAGACGACGAAGAATCAACAACGAATTGAGAGATCGCAGTAGAAGTAGACGAAATCTGAGCTTTGATCTGATCCGCACGTTTCAATGCTTCACTTTTAAGCAAATCAGCTTTCTTCGTCGCTTCAGCCGCTATCTCTTTTGATCGTTTCGATGCTTCGGATGCGATTTATGATAGTTTTGATGTTCCTATTGTGAAATCATGTGATCATTTCGCAGCTTCTTTTGCAAACTCTTGTGATCGTTCTGCTGCTTCTTTCGTTAACTCTTGTGATCTTTTGGCAGCATCTTGGGGAATATTCGAGCTTTTTGCCAAAAATCCATGACGGTTGTGTGCGAATTGCGTGATGTGTGTTGAGTGATTGAAGATGGTGAATGAGGAAGACGAGATTGGATTGAGTGTAGAGGGGTGCACGTTATAATTCATGGTACCCTGATGTTTGTGCTACCACGTTGCGAAAGTCAAGACGTTGACCCGTTGGAACACTTGATTCATTATTATTAATAATTAATAATGTAACAGACGAATATACCCTCACATGTGTGGCACATGTGAGGTGGTAACTGTTAAATGTAGACGGACGTTTGGAGTGGGTACTAACCATGAAAGTCACACAAAACTTAGGTACCAGCGAACAAAAATTAAAGTTTAGTTTTTGTAATGAAAATGGTTACAAACCACAGATACCAACGACGTAATTATTTCTATGAAATGGGAACATAAAAATATTTTAATTTAAATTTAGGAAAATGATTTATCCTCCTACCATTTCCCCCTAAAAATCCTCCTAACATGCTATAATTTTCACAAGTGTAAAGTACAAATTTTCTCTTCAAATTATGATTTTTAAATTTTTTTTTTTTCATGTAGATGATATTAAAGGAATTGTATTAAATTTTCTCTTCAAATTATGATTTTTAAATTTTTTTTTTTTCATGTAGATGATATTAAAGGAATTGTATTCCGTGGTTTTTATAATTCAATACTATCCTGTATATATACAGATGATTAAAAAGGTTTACAAGATAAGAGTGTAACAAACTATGCTCTATATTAGGACTATATTTGACAAGATGCTAATTGATATACAAACGAATATACATCAAATATACACGATTTGGTTGTTAGGATATAGTTGACTTGTATTGTGTTGACTTATATATTCCCTCAGTTGAAGCGTTCGAGTCTCGAATGCAAAGGCTGTTCTGAAATTCTTCAAATAAGACACGTGGCAGCCCTTTGGTAAAAATGTCAGCTATTTGAAACCGTGTTGGAACATGTAAAACCCAAACCTGTCCGTGTGCTACTTTTTCTCGAACAAAATGAATATCCAAGTCGATGTGTTTTGTGCGTTGATGTTGAACGAGATTGCTTATATATTATTGTGTTTTCAATTAGAAAATACACCAAAGTGTTTGAATAATGTTGCAATTTAGGTTGATTTATAGAAGTTCACATTATGTGAATTAGGAGAGTGATTTTAAGTTTTTAAATAACACATATGCATTTGAGATTGAACGGTGCTAAATTTAATATTATGTGTATGCATTGTGTCTACTTGAAAACTAAATTGTGATATCAGAAATTTTGATTTTTGATATGGAATGTTTTGCTTAATTTACGTAGGTTGAAGTACTAATTGAAAAAGATCTATTGCGTATCTGGGACTACAAATGTGCTTCCTTTCAATATCGAGGATGCCGCTAGAAGTGATGTTGAAATTGAGAAAGCTTCCAAGGTATAATAATAATAATAATATTAGGTTTTTTGACTTATACGTATACCCTGTATGACACTTGTTTAGTTAGTGGATTTATGTATTGAGATGGTAAATGAATCTATGTAGGATGGAAAGCAAGCTGTTCGTGTTAATCAGGACACCCGATTAAACAACTGGTTTTTGGAATTGCGAGTAACAGCAACTTATGAAACTGTTCGCCTCGTGTCTCATGTTCTAAATGTATGACCTTCTGGCTACTTTTTATGTACTTGTGTGTTCTTTTATTTATGTTTGTATGTAAGTTTTAATATGACTTGGATATACATGCTTGTCATCACTTGAAATTTATATAAGTGCTTTAATAATTTTCATCTTTAAAAAATTTTTAACATATATTATTGCAGAGTTTTAGGCAGTTTTTGCTGAATGATGATTTTTTGAAATCCTCACACCAAAAAATAAATGCAGGCGCTAGTGAAGGTGGTGCATCGGTTTTCGACTTGGACTACAAGAATAAACATGCTTGTTTGGCACAATCGCCTCAACTTCACAAGCAAATGGTTATTAATGGTGGTTTTAGCGGTAACTTTAGCGGTGTTTTTCTGGTGGGTCCCGTCTTTAGAGCTGAAGACTCATATACACAAAGGCATTTGTGCGAGTTCACAGGTCTTGATGTGGAAATGGAGATTAAGAGGCATTATGTCGAGGTATGGACAACTAACACGTATAAGTTTTGTACAACAAGCAAATATAAGTAATTTTGATATGTGGTTTTATTTAGGTGATGGATGGATGTAGTGGACCGTCTTTTTGTTTTTATGTTTGACAAATTGAACCAGAGATGCCAGCAACAGCTTGAAGCTATTGGGAATCAGTATCCTTTCAAGCCTCTAAAGGTATTAAAAACCCCTTTTTAGTTACCATGATATGATATTGATATTGATATTACAACATATGAGGAGTAATGCTTTTCAAGTTTTCATCATAGATGTTTGTGTTTTAATAGTGATAGTGTTAATGAATAATGCAGTACTTGCGAAAGACGTTGCGACTAACGTTTGAAGAAGGGATTCAAACGTTTTAGGTTAGTAAAGAAGATAACATCCTTCACTAATATGGCAATGATATTAAGACTCTTTTTAATGGTGATGGGGTGATGAGGGATGATCGGGTTTTTGTGGGGTATAGTGCTGATGTGGCAAAGGTGATGGGGTGATGGGGTGATGGAGTTTGTAATGGTAGGCGTGATGGGGGTTGTTGGTCCCACATTTTTAATTTATTTTTCATTTTTGTTTGAGTTTTTATTATTATTATTATTATTATTATTATTATTATTATTATTATTATTATTATTATTATTATTATTAATAATATTATTTATTATTACTCATTCGTATTATTAATTATAATAATTATCACAGAGAACATTCATTTTTTTAACAGAACTTTTATTAAACACAAACAAATACGGTTACAAGTTGTTTTAAAAACTAAACATCCAACACAATTACAACGATAATTAAGTTAAACATTTAAAAATCGTCCGAATCACCAGACGAGTAGAACTTGTCATCCGTGTCGTACTGTGGCCCGCTTGGTACATAGTCCTCTTCATCAGAGGGATCAATGTACCCCATCTCAACAGGATACTCGATGTACAGCTTGATTGACTCGTTGCGAGTCACAGCTCGACCCACAAGCATACACCAGTCATCTTCTTCTTTAAGAGGAGTGGCTGGAACATTGGGTTCCTTGAAGAACCAGACTTGTGAGAATACAAGAGGTATCTCCTCCTTGAGGAAATCAAGCAGATTGGACAGTGGATGATTACGGACGTTCAAGCGGTACTCCCTTTGTTCAGCATTGACGGTGGTGGAGTAATTCCTGACCTGAGGGTCGAATTCTCCACCGTAGTTTACTTGGACCAAAACATGAATTTGACTCATTTTGAAGTAGTAGAGAAGTAGTAGATAAGTTTTGAAGTAGGTGTGGTTTGATGAGAAATAATGGCTTCTATTTATAGAGGTAGAAGGTAGTAGTTGTGGCAACAAACACATTTGTTGAATACAGCTATTGATATACAACTTTAAATAAAGCAAATCTGATTCAGGTCAAAGAATCTTTGTCTTCATCAGCTTTAATTAAAGCATCTCTGATGCATTGCTCTTTAGTTAAGGAATCGCTGTTACATACAGCTTTAATTAAAGCTGCTATGCTATGTCAAATCATCTCAGTTTTCTGAAAGCATCTTTGCTCAGTTATGAATAAAATTAAAGATAACGATTAAAATTTATTCAAATTAAAGATAACGATTACAAATTATTCAAATTACTGAAACTAAACACAAATCAAACTGAAATTAAATTAAGCATTTAAAGTTCTAAAGTTTGGTGGAAGGTCCCAAATGTGTTGAGTGAGATCTTCTCGGAGTTGGTCATGAATGTTTCTATCTCGTATTTCTTGATCTCTTACATCACGACTTGTAGATCGATTCCTTACAAAGTTAGGATTAGCCTCTCTAGTGTTAAGTAATTCTTCCTCGAGCCATGAAATGTTGAAGCCATTATCCTCAACTATCATGTTGTGCAATAACACACAACAATATAATATTCGTCTCAACTTGTTGACACTTTGTGGTCGTGCAGCCATTTGTAGAATATGAAATCTTCCCTGAAGAACACCGAATGTTCTCTCAACATCTTTACATGCACTTTCTTGGAAGTGTTTAAATTTTATACGGGGCTCTTCGGTTGGGGTCGAATACGCCTTGATTAATGTTGCCCAATCTGGGTAAATGCCATCAGCTAAATAATAACCATTTCTGTAAGTATTACCATTTACAGTAAATGGTGCAAATGGTGCAGTTCCATTTTTGATGTCATCAAATAACGAAGATTGATTCAAAACATTAACATCGTTGTTAGCACCCGCAGTGAAATGTCCCGTTCATATTGATTATAAACGTTCCATATTAATTGATTTCGTTGCGAGGTTTTGACCTCTATATGAGACGTTTTTCAAAGACTGCATTCATTTTTAAAACAACCATAACCTTTATTTTATCAATAAAGGTTTTAAAAATATTACGTAGATTATCAAATAATGATAATCTAAAATATACTGTTTACACACGACCATTACATAATGGTTTACAATAGAAATATATTACATCGACATATGTTTCTTGAATGCAGTTTTTACACAATATCATACAAACATGGACTCCAAATCTTGTCCTTATTTTAGTATGCAACAGCGGAAGCTCTTAGTATTCACCTGAGAATAAACATGCTTTAAACGTCAACAAAAATATTGGTGAGTTATAGGTTTAACCTATATATATATCAAATCGTAACAATAGACCAAAAGATTTCATATTTCAATACACATCTCATACATAGAAATAAAAATCATTCATATGGTGAACACCTGGTAACTGACATTAACAAGATGCATATATAAGAATATCTCCATCATTCCGGGACACCCTTCGGATATGATATAAATTTCGAAGTACTAAAGCATCCGGTACTTTGGATGGGGTTTGTTAGGCCCAATAGATCTATCTTTAGGATTCGTGTCAATTAGGGTGTCTGTTCCTTAATTCTTAGATTACCAGACTTAATAAAAAGGGGCATATTCGATTTCGATAATTCAACCATAGAATGTAGTTTCACGTACTTGTGTCTATTTTGTAAATCATTTATAAAACCTGCATGTATTCTCATCCCAAAAATATTAGATTTTAAAAGTGGGACTATAACTCACTTTCACATATATTTCCTTCCTCGGAAATAAGACTTGGCCACGGATCGATTCACGAACCTATACAAATATGTACATATATATCAAAGTATGATCAAAATATAATTACAACCATTTATATTATGTTTTAAAGATTTGAGTGTATTAAGTCAGCTGTCCTCGTTAGTAACCTACAACTAGTTATCCACAGTTAGATGTACAGAAATAAATCGATATATATTATCTTGAATCAATCCACGACCCAGTGTATACACGTCTCAGGCTAAATCACAACTCAAAGTATATATATTTTTGGAATCAACCTCAACCATGTATAGCTAACTCCAACATTACTGCATATAGAGTGTCTATGGTTGTTCCCAATAATATATATACATGGGTCGATATGATATGTCAAAACATTTGCATACGTGTCTATGGTATCCCTAGATTACATAATATATTAGAATACATGTATAATACAATATAAGTTAGCTAGGATATGATTTGTATAGATTTGTTAAACATTTCTCGTAGCTAAAAAGATCAAAAATATCCAATCTTGTTTTACCCATAACTTCTTCATTTTAAATCCGTTTTGAGTGAATCAAATTGCTATGGTTTCATATTGAACTCTAATTTAAGAATCCATACAGAAAAAGTATAGGTTTATAGTTGGAAATTTAAGTTACATGTCAATTACTAAAGAGGTAGTCATTTCCGTCGAAAGAACGACATCTTGATGACCGTTTTGAAAAACATACTTTCACTTTGAGTTTAACCAAGATTTTTGGATATTGTTTCATGTTCATATGAAAAATCATTTTCTCAGAAGAACAACTTTTAAATCAAAGTTTATCATGGTTTTTAATTATCCAAACCAAAACAGCCCCCGGTTTCACTACGACGGCGTATATCCGATTTTATGGTGTTCATCATGTTTCCAGGTTTTAAATTGTGACGATCGTTCCAAATCCATATGGATGAACACGTCATTCATTGATTTCATTGCGAGGTATTTGACCTCTATATGATACGTTTTGTAAACATTGCATTCTTTTCAAAAGGTACACAATAAATGAATATCAATTTCTAAGGTTTTCAACGTTTGATGATTTCTACATATAGACAATCACCATAAATAATAGTTTACCATAATACATCCGTTGACAATGAAGTCAAAATAAGATACACGGTGATGATTTTGTAAATGCAAAGTTTTCTTGAATAAAGCATGTATGACTCCATGCACATAGCTTGTATCACATATAAGCAAACAGCGGAAGACTTCTAGGAAACCTGAGAATAAACATGCTAACAAGTGTCAACACAAAGGTTGGTGAGTTCATAGTTTTATTGTTTCGTATAATCTGTATATAAAAGTGGATTACAAGATTTCAGTTGTTTCATCCAGAAACGTTTATCAAAAGTTTGTCAATAGATTCTACGTAACAGAGCACCCTGGTAACTAAACTTAACGCTATAGTGATAATTACCCCATTCGTTTTAATACACGCAAACCAACGTGTCTTAAACTCAAATAACATACGTCCGTTAAAAGGCTAGCGCTCTAGCTCGGACGGGGATGTCAAGCCCTATGGATCCATATACAATTATTCGCGCCCACCAGTCCATATCCTATGTACTGGCAGCTACTAGTTACCAAAGCTAAGGGATTTTCGGTTCAAACTCAGTGTAGAATTAAGTATGTACTTGTATACATTGCGTTTAAAATAAATTGCATGTATTCTCAGCCCAAAAATATATATTGCAAAAGCAATTAAAAAGGGAGCAATGAAACTCACACAAAATCAGTTTTAGTATTTATATCCATTTAGTAAAACAGTTTATAAAACTGCGCATGTATTCTCAGCCCAAAAATATAGTTTGAAAAAGGGATCATATGAAACTCACACATATAAATATAGTATTTTCAGTATTTATAAACAGTCGCATGTATTCTCAGCCCAAAAATATATTGAGTAAAAGGGATCATATGAAACTCACAGTTAAATATTGATATACAATATTGTAGGAAAGCACGTAGACGCATCGGAGATGATAAACACGAGGTTTGCTTCACAAAAATACCCCCGAACATTACCCATAACCTCCTTGGTAATAACCCATATTTTCCTTACCTCTAGCTCGCTCGGAAACTCGTTTTGAAAGTGACACGCTCAAGACCTCGTCGTAGTATTTTATGTATAATATTAATACTACTAATAATAATAATAAGATTAATAATAATATTAATCTTAATAATAATAATAATAATAATAATAATAATAATAATAATAATAATAATAATAATAATAATAATAATAATAATAATAATAATAATAATAATAATAAATACGGAGTAATATATGTGTAAAAAAAATGGAAGAATTCGACTGAATTTATAGAGGTTGCCTGCCCAGCCTTCCCATGCGATCGCATGGGTCTGAGGCACAATGGCCATGCGATCGCATGGCCTCTTTTTCCAGCTCACAATCATTTTGTATTTTAGTTTGTCGACATATTTAAATATAATATATATTATATTTAATTTATATAATTATTTATATATTATATTATATTTACGTGCATAGTTAACTTGTAACTTTTGTTCCGATAAGTCGTATGTTGTTACTTGACTTATGTCCCGGTTCCGGTTTCTCGAATGTCCTTTCGTACGCTGATAAAACTTGCATTTTACATTTCGTGACTCGTACCTTTGTTAAAATATAGCCTTAAATTATTCCTAAACTATACCACTCAAAGTATATCTTAAACTTTCGAGTATTTTGGTCATTTACTTCTATAAATCATCGTCTCACTATTTGGTAAAATACATTTTTAAAATAGTGTTTTACTGTAGCAAAGTTACTGTAGCAAACTCAATTTTTACTGTAGCAATTCACTGTAGCAAAGTCAATTTTACTGTAGCAAATAGTGATTTTCGAAAATACTGTAGCATTTTGGGTACTGTAGCAATTTGAAAATACTTTATCAAATTAGTGTTTTACTGGTTCATCTTAAACGTTTTAGTTAACTTATCTAAATATCAATCAAATCAATAATCGAATGTTACTATCGTTTACTAAATAACTTGAAATCATATATATTCAATTAGATATATAAACCAATAAGTTTAATGTACGGTATTATGCAATGAAAACTTTGTTACGTTTTCAAGTTATAGTATATATATGTATCTATTTACATATAATTGTTCGCGAATCGTTGAGAAAATCGAAGGGTACTTGAATAGTTAAAAAATTTTGAGATTCAGTTTTACAGACTTTGTTTATCGTGTCGAAATCATTAATCCTTTAAAGATTAAGTTTAAATTTAGTCGCAAATTTTCGGGTCATTACAGTACCTACCCGTTAAAGAAATTTCGTCCCGGAATTTGGTGAAGGAAAGTTTAATAACGTAGATCAGGATATTCTTGTATCAAAGAATATGATATAGTTTGAATTCTCATCATGAATTCGTTTGTTCATAAAATCCTCATCAAAAGGATATAATAGAATGAAATGTTTTGTATACCTTAAATTAGTCGAGTTTCGTTTATGAATAGCGTGAGTTAAATAAATAACAAGTTTTTTACCTATGTGTAAATATGGATAAAACAATTTGATTACATGGATAGTATGAGTGAAATTATCACAAAATAGTGAAATGAGGTAATTAAAGCTTCGTCTTATCGTTTGACGTAGTCAGAGTTGATTTCCGGAATTTAGGGAATAGAAAATCTTCATAATCTAAATAAGATTTCATTCTTCGGAATTTGCGGAAATTAGGATTTTCTTTGATTAAATGTGTAATCTGCCTCGATTGCTATGTCTGATATTTCGCTATAAATTGACCTCTTCCGTCTCATTATTTTCACCATCCCTACTTTCTTCCCCAATTAATACATTCAAAAGATTGTGAAAATGCTCAATCCAGTTCTGGTTCTTGACCTAATATTGACGTTTGCCACAATCATCCTTCTTTTCCAGATCCCACCAGAAGAATCTGTTTATTTCTATTATGCTCTAGGGATTGTTGTATTTATCATTCTCCCGTGTCTTTATCTTGCTATTCGCATAGACATACATGGTTTATGATCTTTCTTGTTTGCTGTGATGTATACTCCTGTTCATATTCCGAAGTTCCAGGTTTTTGTTTTCTCTTCCCGACCTCAAGTCAAGCGAATAATGGTCCAGAATTCGTAGGTATGGAGTTTTGGATGAACATAGTTAATGTTCTAAGAAAGAAATTGTATTGGCACGATCTTGATTTGTCAAATTACTAGAATATCTGAAAAAGACCGAATCATCAAGAAAAGTATTTTCTTGATATATTTAGAGATTAAATAGAATGAAAGAGTTATGTAACATGGTTCATGATGAGGGTATGATCTGTGAACCTTTGTCACGTTCCATTAGAAACTCAGCATGACTTACTGTAATATAATCATGTTGATCAAGTGTCATTATATTGTACTAATTCATGCTTCAGTTCCCAACACTACTTCAAAACATTCATTTTTTTTTTAAATTTTAAAAACTAAAATAGTTTCTTTTATGATGTAACACAGATAGCGCGAAGAGATGAATAATTTCAGATAAGTATAGTTATGAAAATATCTTTAGAAATATGAAGGATATTTATAATGGAAGATACGATGATATCTTAGAATTTCTAATATCAGAGGATGATGCGGAAAATCTGTCTGTGAAGGTTTAGAATAAGAAGTAAGGTTCTTACTAATGGTTTCAGCAGACACTGAGTAATTTGGATTCTTTGAAGGTTCTTACTAATTGTTTCAGCAGACACTCAATTTTTACTGTAGCAAAGTCAATTTTACTGTAGCAAATAGTGATTTTCGAAAACACTGTAGCATTTTGGGTACTGTAGCAATTTGAAAATACTTTATCAAATTAGTGTTTTACTGGTTCATCTTAAACGTTTTAGTTAACTTATCTAAATATCAATCAAATCAATAATCGAATGTTACTATCGTTTACTAAATAACTTGAAATCATATATATTCAATTAGATATATAAACCAATAAGTTTAATGTACGGTATTATGCAATGAAAACTTTGTTACGTTTTCAAGTTATAGTATATATATGTATCTATTTACATATAATTGTTCGCGAATCGTTGAGAAAATCGAAGGGTACTTGAATAGTTCAAAAATTTTGAGATTCAGTTTTACAGACTTTGTTTATCGTGTCGAAATCATTAATCCTTTAAAGATTAAGTTTAAATTTAGTCGCAAATTTTCGGGTCATTACATAAATCATTAAGTTAGCATATCATATAGATAAAGAACATGTGTTTAGTTGATTTTAAAAGTCAAGTTAGAAGGATTAACTTTTGTTTGCGAACAAGTTTAGAATTAACTAAACTATGTTCTAGTGATTACAAGTTTAAACCTTCGAATAAGATAGCTTTATATGTATGAATCGAATGATGTTATGAACATCACTACTACCTCAAGTTTCTGGATAAAACTACTGGAAATGACAAAAATGGATCTAGCTTCAAAGGATCCTTGGAAGGCTTGAAAGTTCTTGAAGCAGAATCATGACAAGAAAACAGTTCAAGTAAGATTTTTACTCAAAATAAGATTGTTATAGTTGTAGAAATTGAATCAAAGTTTGAATATGAATATTACCTTGAATTAAAAAGATAACCTACTATATATAACAAAGGTTCCTTGATCTTAGATGATTACTTGGAATGGATTAGAAAGCTTGGAAGTAGACTTGCAAACTTGGAAGTATTCTTGATTTTTATGAAACTATACTTATGGAATTTATGAAGAACACTTAGAACTTGAATATGGAACTTGAGAGAGATCAATTAGATGAATAAAATTGAAGAATGAAAGTGTTTGTAGGTGTTTTTGGTCGTTGGTATATGGATTAGATATAAAGGATATGTAATTTTGTTTTCATGTAAATAAGTCATGAATGATTACTAATATGTGACGACCCAAAAATTTCTGACCAAATTTAAACTTAACCTTTATATATTTCCGACTCGATAAGCAGAATTTGTAGTGTTGAATCTCAAAAAGTTTGGAACTACATTCATGTAATCAATTATCCTTTGACCGTGTTCGACGATTCACGAACAATTATGTGTATATAGATATGTATATATAATATATAATATTAACTGAAAACATTAACAAAGTATTAGATATATGATACTTTACATGAACGTATTTATTTCGATATATTTATTGACAGAATTAAGAGATAATATCAAATGATTGAATTATCAGATACATTATGATATGATTACGGGCCTATGTTATGAGGTCCACTGTGATTTAAGAAATCTATTCTTTTTGACCACTCATTACTTAACTAGTATGATAAAATAACGATATTTATATTTTATTTTATCAAATATATATAACGATTTAAATTAATATTATATATATTTATACGCGTATTATACATACATAGTTTTATACTTTTACTATACTTTAACTTTACCTTTACTTTACTTTTACTTTACTTTTACTTTACTTTAACTTTAATAATTCATACTTTAATAATTCACTTTAATAATTCAAAAATCTATTATAAATAGAATTCAATAGGTTTTATTATTTCATAGAAACTTGAAAATATATTTCTCTAAACTCTCTCAATCGAATTACACATATATATTTTCTTTGTATTATTTCAAGATATTATTAGTATACATAAAATACTACGACGGAGTTATATTCATACGATTTTAAAATAAGTTTTCAAACGGGATAGAGCTAAGGAAATTATGGGTTATAGCTATGGAGGTTATGGGTATTGATCGAGGGTATTGCTCGTGAGGTCAACCTAACGTTTATCATTTTCGTTTCGTCTACGTACTTTCCTGCAATATTGAATCTCAATATTGATACGTGAGCACTCATAACTTAACTTTTATATTTCAATAGTGTATCCCTGACTAGTGCTCGAGTATATAGGATTATGCATGCTTGTACATTCGATATTGTCCTTAGATAGGTTTGTTGAATCCTGAATTAGATACATATGCTACTGAGATAGGGTATATGATATGCATGACATTAGAAAGCTAGCGAAAAATTAAGAACTTTTCATTTAGATATCGAATGGTTTCGATGAACGGATTAGAAGTTATAGTCAACTGAATTTTAGTATTATTGTTAAAATGATTATTATTACTATCGTCGTTATTATTTTAATAGAAATATCATTGTTATTATAAAATATCATTATTACTATTATGTTAGTATTATCATTTTATCATAATAACATTTTTAGTAAATATAAATATTGTTATTTTTTTATAGAATAATAATAATTATTATTACAAAATAATACAACTTTTACTTATTATTATTACGATCAATATTATTTTATCAAATAAATAGGGGATACAAAGATATTTTTCACCACGCGTAATATAATTACATTAATAATACTTACCACTATAGTTTTAAGATATTAAGTGAACTTTATAAATTTTACTACTTAAGATATATAAAAGTATATTTTATCATATATAAACGTTAATATAAATTTTTATTAATAAATGACTTTTATTATTATAAAATCTAATAAATATATTTAAATATATAAAACGACTATAGTTAAGTTATATAATAAACACGTATAAATTTTAGAAGTCATTTTGGGTTAAGTTGACTTTTGTTAACTTTTGCATATTAGTCTCGAGCATTAGGATTGTGGTACACTATGACTTGACCAAAAATTGTTAGACAAATATTGACCAACATATAAATATATATAATTAATATAGGTTCGTGAATCCGAGGCCAACCTTGCACTTGTTAAATGACGTTATATGTATTTTTACTACGAAATACAGTATGGTAAGTTTCATTACTCCCTTTTTATATATATTTTTGGGCTGAGAATACATGCGCTGTTTTATAAATGTTTTACGAAATAGGCACAAGTACTAAAACTAATTCTATGTGGGTTTAAACCAGAAATATACCCTTAGCTTGGTAATATTAAACTACTTGTCTATGTACGGTAGGCGCGAATCCTAAAGATAGATCTATTGGGCATGACAAACCCCATCATGACTATGGGATGCTTTAGTACTTCGAGGTTATTTTAAACACACCTGATCTGGTGTACTTCAGAGGGTAAAACATGAACGTTAAGGCTTGTTACCGGGTGCCTACAACTTATAGAATACTTTTATACACTCGCGAGTGTACGGATATTTATAGAAACTGAAATCTTGTGGTCTATTACTATTACGGAAATGATTGATTATGATAAACTAATGAACTCACCAACCTTTTGGTTGACACTTTAAAGCATGTTTATTCTCAGGTATTAAAGAAATCTTCCGCTGTACATTAGCTCATTTTAAGGATATTACTTGGAGTCATTCATGACATACTTTGAAAGACGTTGCATTCGAGTCGTTGAGTTCATCAAGATTAATATTAAATCAATTATAGTTGGATGTAATATGAAATGGTATGCATGCCGTCAATTTTTGATGTAAAGAAAGTTTGTCTTTTAAAAACGAATGCAATGTTTGTAAAACGTATCATATAGAGGTCAAATACCTCGCGATGTAATCAACTA
Source organism: Rutidosis leptorrhynchoides (assembly GCF_046630445.1). NCBI lineage: Eukaryota > Viridiplantae > Streptophyta > Magnoliopsida > Asterales > Asteraceae > Rutidosis > Rutidosis leptorrhynchoides. The sequence continues at coordinate 120,212,216 of NC_092343.1, read as the reverse complement.
TTGTGAATCGTTTATAATGTATATGAACGGATCCTTTCAGTTGGTATCAGAGCGGTGGTCTTAGCGAACCAGGTCTTGCATTAGTGTGTCTAACTGATAGTTGTTAAGATGCATCAGTGAGTCTGGACTTCGACCGTGTCTGCATGTCAAAAGTTTTGCTTATCATTTTTAGTCTGAAATCATCTACTTACCACCCTTAGGAAATTACCTGCTTATCATTCTTAAGTCTAGACGCGTTTTCCTACATTTATTGCATAATAGTGTATAGACGAATTCTTATCTTAGCATATCTGTTACTGTGAACTTTGACTGACATCTTTCAAAGATTCCTCCGTAATTTATGGGATTTTGGTATTATATATACATATGTAAATTATGTATTGAAGAATACCAAATCTAAATTCTACAATCTATTTCATACAAAAAAATTCTTTCCCTGATCATACAAGATGGATCCCTCAACCAGTTTGAGTTCCTCGGATTCCGACAGCTATGCCGATATGGATTTCCACACACATGAGCTCCGAAAGCAGCGTGACCGGAATGGATCAACCAATTAGCCATCATCTATTTTGGATGAATTGGGGATGGGTTCGTAATCTACTTAACCATTGGAGACAAGAAGAAGGTGATCCCTTTTATCCACCACATTGCCCTCTTGGCATTGAACCTGAAGCACTTACTGGTGAACCTGTCCGAAACACCATTTTCTCTCTCATTTCCAGAGTATCTCGTCATGATTATATACTACACCAAATTCTAGATCTTATTTATCCGCTCGTCTGAACCGACAATCACCCCGGTGTAATAGAAGAAGTCAACGAGCTTCGCGCTCGGGTAGTGGCTTTGGAGAATATGGTGCAAAGGTTACAAACACCAGCAGCAGCACCAGCAGCATAACCAGTACCACCATCAACAATATCAACAGTACCATTACCACCACCAACAACAACTGCATCGCAAACCTCAACTTCACAATCTGTCCCACGAGCATCGACGTCATACGCCATGTAGATACCAAGGAATACCACAACGATTAAGTATTAATTCATAACTTCATTGGGGAAACATTCTACGGCGATTATGTAATTTCTAAAGTTTAGAAATTATCTATCCTAGCCTTAACCATAAATCAAATGAGTTTAATTTAATATTAACTCATTAAATCTATATTACATCTGAAGAAATATACACATATATATTTCCATAAAGACTGTAATAAAATTCTTTTGTACAAAATATTAATTGTGAATTTTTTTTAACGGGTAGGTAATACCCGAGAGATATATAAATTCACAATTAATATGTTACATTCTTCGAATCTGATTCAGCAAGTCATCCATTATACTCCCTACTTTCACAACAATATACATTCTTTTATAGAAATTAAAACAACCATACTCATTCAAAATCTAATTACATATTCTGATTTTAAAATCTCAGAATTCGATTCAAGATATAACCGAAATCATCACTCTTAGATTCCTACATCTTTCAAAACTATACTTTGACTTCAAAACTGTCCTAGAACCTCATTTCTATTCATGGAACTCACAAAAATATTTGTATCATTCAAAATCTTAGAACATCATATGTATATTAACAATTACAATATGTGTTCAAACACTTCGAAATACCTAAAGACATGCGAGATGATTATCCAACCACACATTACCCACTGTCATGCACCTGAAAAGCTCTCGAAACCAAAGTTATAGTTTAACATGTATCAATGTCAGATCCTTTGATATTTATTACCAAATATAATTTTTCAATCTCTTTCCAAAATAGACAGTTTTGTCACAGCTCCAGCAAATCACCTTCATTTGTTTATACGAATAAACCCTTCATCATGGTTACCGGGGAACCTTTCATATCTCGTCACATTAGCAGTAAACTTATCAACAACTTCATTAACCTTCGACTTAAGCCTCTCCGAAAATCCACTATACTTATTCATTAAAACCCCATCATGTACTCACCTACATCCTGTAACAATAATTGTCACACTAACTACTGGGAATTAGCAATCAGTATTTTGAATTTCGCGACAATTTTACGTTAAAATTTATATGTATACATATAACGTCTATCTCCTAGACTTACATACTTCGAATGTGAATTTTCTGAAAAACATCCCAAACTATGAACTAGTTCTCCGAAATTGGAAAAATGCTGATGAAGCAGCAAAAACTGTAAACGACTTTAACAGTCAAAAGTTTGATGATAAAGAATAGTATGGTGGTAAAGCTGAGAAAAAGAGAAGGTTTGAAACTGGAAAATGGATTGAGCAGACCATGAAGGAGGCTGTGGACAAATCACAAAGACTAAACCTGCCTTCAAAGGATCCAAATGTTTCAGTGTCTACTGAAATCGTTAGCAAACACCTTACTTCTTATTCTAAACCTTCACAGACAAATCTTCTTCATCATCCATCTATGTTAAGAATTCTAAGATATTATCGTATCTTTTATTATAAATATCTTCGATATTCCTGAAGATATTTTCACAACTATTCTTATCCGAAATCTTTTATCTCTTTGCAATATCTGCGTTACAACATAAAAAGAAACTGTGTTAGTTTCTAAATTTTGAAGAAAAAAAATTCGAATTTAAAATAGGAATGTTTTTAAAGCAGTGTTGGGAACTGAAACATGAGTTAGTATAATATAATGACACTTGATTAACGTGATTATATTACAGTAAATCATGCTGAGTTTCTAATGGAACGTGATGATTCATAGAACATACCGTCATCATGTACTATTTACACGACTCTTACATTCTACCCAATTTCCAAACATATTAAGAACATATCATCTTGATAGCTCTATATTTTCAGATATTCTGGTAAGTTGCCAAATTAAGATCATGCCATTACGATTTTCTTCTTGGAACATTAACTATGTTCATCCAAAAATTCATATCTACGAATTCTGGACCATTATCCGCTTGACTTAAGGCTGGGAAGAGAAAACGAAAGCATGAAGCTCCGAAATATAATGGAGAATATAAAGCCCGATAACAACCTCGAAATTACAAACCGTGTATATCAATGCGTATAGCAATATAAAGACACGGGAGAATGAAAAACACAATAACCCCAAGGTAATGGTAGAAGAAAATAACTTCCTCCAATGGTAGATGAAAAAGAAGAATGACAGATATGAAAGTTAAAAGTATATAAAGAATCAATACTGGATGAAGCATATTAACGAATGCTTTAAAGTATGAATTGGGGAGAAAGACTAGAAGGTGTGAGCTGTGGAAATAAAGAAACGAAGGGGGTCGATTTATAGTAAAATATCAGACAGAGAAATCGAGACAGATTATCGCATTTAATCAAAGAAGGTCATGATTTTCTTAATCGCCGAAGAACCAAATCTTATTGCAAAGATTTTCTTTAAATCCAATGAATTCTGGAAATCAATCATAACTACATCATCGGTTAAAATAAATATACGTTTACTCATTTCACTCTCTTGCGATAGCTTCACTTATACTCTTCGCGTAATCAAATTGTTTTATCTATATTACTCAATGATGATAAAACTCTATTTATCAACTCATATTCGTCATGAAAACATTTTTATAGTTAGTCATGACGACCTCGATCAAATTTCGGGATGAAATTTCTTTAACGGGTAGGTACTGTGACGACCCGAAAATTTCCGACCAAATTTAAACTTAACCTTTATATGTTTCCCACACGATAAGCAGAATTTGTAGTGTTGAATCTCAAAAAGTTTGGAACTACATTCATGTAATCAATTATCCTTTGACCGTGTTCGACGATTCACGAACAATTATGTGTATATAGATATGTATATATAATATATAATATTAACTGAAAACATTAACAAAGTATTAGATATATGATACTTTACATGAACGTATTTGTTTCGATATATTTATTGACAGAATTAAGAGATAATATCAAATGATTGAATTATCAGATACATTATGATATGATTACGGGCCTATGTTATGAGGTCCACTGTGATTTAAGAAATCTATTCTTTTTGACCACTCATTACTTAACTAGTATGATAAAATAACGATATTTATATTTTATTTTATCAAATATATATAACGATTTAAATTAATATTATATATATTTATACGCGTATTATACGTACATAGTTTTATACTTTTACAATACTTTAACTTTACCTTTACTTTACTTTAACTTTAATAATTCATACTTTAATAATGCACTTTAATAATTCATACTTTAATAATTCATTTTAATAATTCATACTTTAATAATTCACTTTAATAATTCACTTTAATAATTCATACTTTAATAATTCACTTTAATAATTCATACTTTAATAATTCACTTTAATAATTCATACTTTAATAATTCACTTTAATAATTCATACTTTAATAATTCACTTTAATAATTCAAAAATCTATTATAAATAGAATTCAATAGGTTTTATTATTTCATAGAAACTTGAAAATATATTTCTCTAAACTCTCTCAATCGAATTACACATATATATTTTCTTTGTATTATTTCAAGATATTATTAGTATACATAAAATACTACGACGGAGTTATATTCAGACGATTTTAAAATAAGTTTTCAAACGGGATAGAGCTAAGGAAATTATGGGTTATAGCTATGGAGGTTATGGGTATTGATCGAGGGTATTGCTCGTGAGGTCAACCTAACGTTTATCATTTTCATTTCGTCTACGTACTTTCCTGCAATATTGAATCTCAATATTGATACGTGAGCACTCATAACTTAACTTTTATATTTCAATAGTGTATCCCTGACTAGTGCTCGAGTATATAGGATTATGCATGCTTGTACATTCGATATTGTCCTTAGATAGGTTTGTTGAATCCTGAATTAGATACATATGCTACTGAGATAGGGTATATGATATGCATGTCATTGGAAAGCTAGCGAAAAATTAAGAACTTTTCATTTAGATATCGAATGGTTTCGATGAACGGATTAGAAGTTATAGTCAACTGAATTTTAGTATTATTGTTAAAATGATTATTATTACTATCGTCGTTATTATTTTAATAGAAATATCATTGTTATTATAAAATATCATTATTACTATTATGTTAGTATTATCATTTTATCATAATAACATTTTTAGTAAATATAAATATTGTTATTTTTTATAGAATAATAATAATTATTATTACAAAATAATACAACTTTTACTTATTATTATTATGATCAATATTATTTTATCAAATAAATAGGGGATACAAAGATATTTTTCACCACGCGTAATATAATTACATTAATAATACTTACCACTATAGTTTTACGATATTAAGTGAACTTTATAAATTTTACTACTTAAGATATATAAAAGTATATTTTATCATATATAAACGTTAATATAAATTTTTATTAATAAATGACTTTTATTATTATAAAATCTAATAAATATATTTAAATATATAAAATGACTATAGTTAAGTTATATAATAAACACGTATAAATTTTAGAAGTTATTTTGGGTTAAGTTGACTTTTGTTAACTTTTGCATATTAGTCTCGAGCATTAGGATTGTGGTACACTATGACTTGACCAAAAATTGTTAGACAAATATTGACCAACATATAAATATATATAATTAATATAGGTTCGTGAATCCGAGGCCAACCTTGCACTTGTTAAATGACGTTATATGTATTTTTACTACGAAATACAGTATGGTGAGTTTCATTACTCCCTTTTTATATATATATTTTTTGGGCTGAGAATACATGCGCTGTTTTATAAATGTTTTACGAAATTGGCACAAGTACTAAAACTAATTCTATGTGGGTTTAAACCAGAAATATACCCTTAGCTTGGTAACATTAAACTACTTGTCTATGTACGGTAGGCGCGAATCCTAAAGATAGATCTATTGGGCCTGACAAACCCCATCCTGACTATGGGATGCTTTAGTACTTCGAGGTTATTTTAAACACACCTGATCTGGTGTACTTCAGAGGGTAAAACATGAACGTTAAGGCTTGTTACCGGGTGCCTACAACTTATAGAATACTTTTATACACTCGCGAGTGTACGGATATTTATAGAAACTGAAATCTTGTGGTCTATTACTATTACGGAAATGATTGATTATGATAAACTAATGAACTCACCAACCTTTTGGTTGACACTTTAAAGCATGTTTATTCTCAGGTATTAAAGAAATCTTCTGATGTGCATTAGCTCATTTTAAGGATATTACTTGGAGTCATTCATGACATACTTTGAAAGACGTTGCATTCGAGTCGTTGAGTTCATCAAGATTAATATTAAGTCAATTATAGTTGGATGTAATATGAAATGGTATGCATGCCGTCAATTTTTGATGTAAAGAAAGTTTGTCTTTTAAAAAACGAATGCAATGTTTGTAAAACGTATCATATAGAGGTCAAATACCTCACGATGTAATCAACTATTGTGAATTGTTTATAATGTATATGAACGGATCCTTTCATAATATTTTTGTAATTTTATGAGATATTTCATGCTAGTTGCCAAATGATGGTTTGCACATGTGTTAGGTGACTCACATGGGCTACTAAGAGCTGATCATTGGAGTGTATATACTAATAGTACATACATTTAAAAGCTGTGTATTGTACGAGTACGAATACGGGTGCATACGAGTAGAATTGTTGATGAAACTGAACGAGGATGTAATTGTAAGCATTTTTGTTAAGTAGAAGTACTTTGATATGTGTCTTGAAGTCTTTAAAAAGTGTAAGAATACATATCAAAACACAACATGTATATACATTCTAATGGAGTCGTTAAGTCTTCGTTAGTCGTTACATGTAAGTGTTGTTTTGAAACCTTTAAGTTAACGATCTCAATTAATGTTGTTAACTCAATGTTTATTATATCAAATAAGATGTTAAATTATTATGTTATCATGATATTATGATGTATGAATGTCTCTTAATATGATATATACATTAAAATATCGTTACAACGATAATCGTTACATATAAGTCTCGTTTCGTAATTCTTGAGTTAGTAGTCTTGTTTTTACATATGTAGTTCATTGTTAACACACTTAATGATATATTTAAATATCATTTTATCATGTTAAATATAGTGCATCAATATCTTAATATGATACATATGTATTTAGTAGACGTTATCATAACGATAATCGTTATATATATCATTTCGAGTTTCTTAACTTAGTAATCTCATTTCTTATGTATATCACACATTGTTAATATACTTAGTGAGATACTTACTCATCATAATCTCATGTCAACCATATATATATGTCTATATATACCACAACATGTAGTTTTTACAAATTTGTAACGTTCGTGAATCGCCGGTCAACTTGGGTGATCAATTGTCTATATGAAACTTATTTCATTTAATCAAGTCTTAACAAGTTTGATTGCTTAACACGTTGGAAACATTTAGTCATGTAAATATTAATCTCAATTAATATATATAAACATGGAAAAGTTTGGGTCACTACAGTACCTACCCGTTAAATAAATTTCGTCCCGAAATTTTAAGCTGTTGAAGTTGTTGACGAATCTTCTGGAAATAGATGCGGGTATTTCTTCTTCATCTGATCTTCACGCTCCCAGGTAAACTCGGGTCCTCTACGAGCATTCCATCGAACCTTAACAATCGGTATCATGTTTTGCTTAAGTCTCTTAACCTCACGATCCATTATTTCGACGGGTTCTTCAATGAATTGAAGTTTTTCATTGATTTGCATTTCGTCCAACGGAATAGTGAGATCTTCTTTAGCAAAACATTTCTTCAAATTCGAGACGTGGAAAGTGTTATGTACAGCCGCGAGTTGTTGAGGTAGCTCCAGTTGGTAAGCTACTGGTCCGACACGATCTATAATCTTGAATGGTCCAATGTACCTTGGATTTAGTTTCCCCCGTTTACCAAATCGAACAACGCCTTTCCAAGGTGAAACCTTAAGCATGACCATTTCTCTAATTTCAAACTCTATATCTTTTCTTTTACTGTCCGCGTAGCTCTTTTGTCGACTCTGGGCGATTTTCAATCGTTGTTGAATTTGGATGATTTTCTCGGTAGTTTCTTGCATTATCTCCGGACCCGTAATCTGTTTATCCCCCACTTCATTCCAACAAATTGGAGACCTGCACTTTCTACCATAAAGTGCCTCAAATGGCGCCATCTCAATACTAGAATAATAACTGTTGTTGTAGAAAAATTCTGCTAACGGTAGGTGTCGATCCCAACTGTTTCCGAAATCAATAACACATGCTCGTAGCATGTCTTCAAGCGTTTGTATCGTCCTTTCGCTCTACCCATCAGTTTGTTAATGATAGGCAGTACTCATATCAAGATGAGTCCCCAATGCTTGTTGCAACGTCTGCCAGAACCTTGAAACAAATCTACCATCCCTATCAGAGATAATAGAGATGGGTATTCCATGTCTGGAGACAACCTCATTCAAACACAATCGCGCCAACTTCTCCATTTTGTCATCTTCTCTCATTGGCAGGAAGTGTGCTGACTTGGTGAGACGATCAACTATTACCCAAATAGTATCATAACCACTTGCAGTCCTTGACAATTTAGTAATGAAATCCATGGTAATGTTTTCCCATTTCCATTCTGGGATTTCAGGTTGTTGTAGTAGACCTGATGGTTTCTGATGTTCAGCTTTGACCTTAGAACACGTCAAACATTCTCCTACATATTTAGCAATATTGGCTTTCATACACGGCCACCAAAAGTGTTTCTTGAGATCTTTATACATCTTCCCCGCTCCGGGATGTATTAAATATCTGGTTTTATGTGCTTCCTTAAGTATCATTTCTCTCACATCTCCAAACCTTGGTACCCAAATTCTATCAGCCCTATATCGGGTTCCGTCTTCCTAAATATTAAGATATTTCTCTGATCCTTTGGGTATCTCATTCTTCAACTTTCCTTCTTTTACAACCCCCTGTTGCGCCTCCTTTATTTGAGTAGTAAGGTTAGTACGAATAATTATATTCATAGCTTTTACCCGTATAGGTTCTCTGTCCTTTCTACTCAAAGCGTCAGCTACCACATTCGCCTTCCCCGGGTGGTATCGAATCTCAAAATCATAATCATTCAATAGTTCAATCCACCTGCGTTGTCTCATATTCAGTTGCTTCTGATTAAATATATGTTGGAGACTTTTGTGGTTGGTATATATAATACTTTTGACCCCATATAAATAATGCCTCCAAGTCTTTAATGCAAAAACAACAACACCCAATTCCAAATCGTGAGTCGTATAATTTTGCTCGTGAATCTTCAATTGTCTAGACGCATAAGCAATCACCTTCATTCATTGCATTAATACACAACCGAGACCTTGCTTTGATGAGTCACAATAAATCACAAAATCATCATTCCCTTCAGGCAATGACAATATAGGTGCCGTAGTTAGCTTTTTCTTCAATAACTGAAACGCCTTCTCTTGTTCATCCTTCCATTCAAATTTCTTCCCTTTATGCGTTAATGCAGTCAAGGGTTTTGCTATTTTGGAGAAATCTTGGATGAATCTTCTGTAGTAACCAGCCAATCCTAAAAATTGACGTATATGCTTCGGAGTTTTTGGGGTTTCCCACTTTTCAACGGTTTCGATCTTTGCCGGGTCCACCTGGATACCTTCTTTGTTCACTATGTGACCGAGGAATTGAACTTCTTCCAACCAAAATGCACACTTTGAAAACTTATACAGTTTTTCTTTCCTCAATACTTCTAGCACTTTTCTCAAATGTTCTTCATGCTCTTGATCATTCTTTGAGTAAATAAGTATGTCATCGATGAAAACAATGACAAACTTGTCAAGATATGGCCCACACACTCGGTTCATAAGGTCCATGAACACAGCTGGTGCGTTAGTCAATCCAAACGGCATAACCATAAACTCGTAATGACCATAACGCGTCCTAAAAGCAGTTTTTGGAATATCATCCTCCTTTACTCGCATTTGATGATATCCAGAATGTAAATCGATTTTCGAATAAACCGAAGAGCCTTGTAGTTGATCAAATAAGTCGTCAATTCTCGGCAGTGGATAACGGTTTTTGATGGTAAGTTTATTCAACTCTCTGTAGTCAATACACAACCTAAATGTACCATCCTTCTTCTTGACAAACAAAACAGGAGCTCCCCATGGTGATGTACTTGGTCGAATGAAACCACGTTCTAATAGTTCTTGCAGTTGGCTTTGCAGTTCTTTCATCTCGCTGGGTGCGAGTCTGTAAGGAGCACGAGCTATTGGTGCAGCTCCTGGTACAAGATCTATTTGAAATTCAACAGATCGATGTGGAGGTAGTCCCGGTAATTCTTTCAGAAATACATCGAGAAATTCTTTTGTGACGGGAACATCATTGATGCTCTTTTCTTCAGTTTGTACTTTCTCGACGTGTGCTAGAACAGCATAGCAACCTTTTCTTATTAGTTTTTGTGCCTTCAAATTACTAATAAGATGTAGCTTCGTGTTGCCCTTTTCTCCGTACACCATTAAGGGTTCTCCTTCTTCTCGTACAATGCAAATTGCATTTTTGTAACATACGATCTCTGCTTTCATCTCCTTCAGCCAGTCCATGACAACTATTACATCAAAACTCCCTAACTCTACTGGTATCAAATCAATCTTAAATATTTCGCTACCCAGTTTAATTTCTCGATTCCGACATATATAATCTGCCGAAATTAATTTACCGTTTGCTAATTCGAGTAAAAATTTACTATCCAATGGCATCAATGGACAACTTAATTTAGCACAAAAATCTCTACTCATATAGCTTCTATCCGCACCCGAATCAAATAAAACGTAAGCAGATTTATTGTCAATAAGAAACGTACCCGTAACAAGTTCCGGGTCTTCCTGTGCCTCTGCCGCATTAATATTGAAAACTCTTCCGCGGCCTTGTCCATTCGTGTTCTCCTGGTTCGGGCAATTTCTAATAATGTGGCCCGGTTTTCCACATTTATAACAAACTACATTGGCATAACTTGCTCCGACACTACTTGCTCCGCCATTACTCGTTCCGACACCATTTGTTCCTTTCGTTCTGTTAACCCCTGGTCCGTAGACCTCGCACTTCGCCGCGCTATGACCATTTCTTTTACACTTATTGCAAAATTTGGTGCAGAACCCCGAGTGATACTTTTCACACCTTTGGCATAGCTGCTTCTGATTGTTGTTGTTGTTGGGGTTGTTATTGTTGTTGGGATGATTGTTATAATTGTTGTTGTTGTTGTGCTGTTTGTTGTAGTTGCGATTGATGTTGCGATTGTTAGGATAGTTGTTGTTGTATTGGTGACTCTTATCACCGTTTTCCTCCCACTTTCTTTTGACTAGCTTCACGTTGGCCTCTTCGGCCGCCTGTTCTTTAATTCTTCCCTCAATCTGATTCACTAGTTTGTGAGCCATTCCACATGCCTTTTGTATGGAGGCAGGCTCGTGTGAACTTATATCTTCTTGGATTCTCTCCGGTAACCCTTTCACAAACGCGTCGATCTTCTCTTCCTCATCTTCGAACGCTCTCGAACACAATAAGCACAATTCTGTGAATCGTATTTCGTACAAAGTAATATCGAATCCCTGTGTTAGTAACCCTCTAAGTTCTGACTTGAGCTTATTGACCTCGGTTCTGAGATGGTACTTCTCGTTCATCAAGTGCTTGAATGCTAACCACAGTAGCGCGTAAGCAGCATCTTATCCCACTTGCTCTAGATAGGTATTCCACCATGTTAACGCAATACCTGTGAAGGTATGCGTAGCGTACTTCACTTTGTCTCCTTCAGCACACTTACTTATGGCAAGCACCGATTCAATTTTCTCGGTCCACCGTTTTAATCTGATTGGTCCTTCGGTCCCATCAAATTCTGAAGGTTTGCAGGCAGTGAATTCCTTGTAGGAGCATCCTACACTATTTCTTGCACCGTTAGCTGTATTGCTAGATTCAGAGTTATTGTTGGTATGTAGCGTGGCCTGTACTGCGGCTATGTTTGAAGCAAGAAAGGCACGAAATTCCTCTTCACTCATATTCAAGGTGTGTCGAGTAGTCGGTGCCATTTCCTTCAAAATAGTCAAATGAAACAAGTTAATCATACAGAATATTAAGAGTAGTCAATAGTATCTCGTAGCATAATATGAACTCATTTATAAAAGCTTTTTCTTCATATTAGCGTTTTATAAGTTTAAATTCGGGTACTACCTACCCGTTAAGTTCATACTTAGTAGCTAATATACAATTCAACTACTACAATTTCATATGAAAAACTGATTATAATAATATATCACATACAAATATTCTTCAAACTTACAACTTCGCTATATTACATATAACATGAAATATAGTACACTATGATACAGGACAGTTTTGAAGATAAATCTAGTTAATACGCAAGTTATTCAGCAAAGGAAATAAAGACGCGTAATTCATAAGTCCAGAAACAAGTCATGCATTCTGGTTTTACTAAGACGACTTCCCGTCCTTGGTCTTGTGGAAAATAACCGTTATGACCATTGGCTAGGCAGCATGTTGTAATATCGTCAAAAGGACGAGGGTTTCGTAATGTCCAACAGCTCCGGAATAATCTAAAAACCTTGTTTCTCACCCCAACTACTGAATCTGTCACTTGTGGGAAAGTTTTATTTAAAAGCTGCAATCCGATGTTCTTTTTCTCACTTTGGTAAGAAGCGAACATCACTAACCCGTAAGCATAACATGCTTCTTTATGTTGCATGTTAGAAGCTCTTTCTAATTCACGAAATCCTATGTTGGGATATGTTGAGTCAAAATAGGTTCTTAACCCGTAGCGTAAAACTGCATTTGGGTTCCCCGCATTTAACGCTTTAAAGAAAACACGGCGTAACTTAAAGTCTCCCCAATGTGATATACCCCACCTATCAAAGGAAAGCCTTTTATAAACTAAGGCATTTCTGGAAAGTCTTTCAAATGTTTGACAAGTTAATTTCGCCATAACTAAATGTGCTGATGAATTCTGACTGACTCTAGACAAGATTTCCTCAATCATATCCTCTGGTAGGTCTTCTAAAATATTCGGTTGTCTACCCTTAACGTCCATTTTGTTTTTATACTGTAAAATAGACAAGGATTAGATTCGTAATAACAAACAATACAAGCAATTTTTACATAGAACATAAAAGTACAAGCACACTACAATACATTTATTACACAACACGCTCACACCCCTCTAATCTGAATCACTGGTTTCTTCTTCTTCGGACTTGGTTCTTTTTCCTAATCTTCTAGGGATATATGATGTTCCTCTAATACGAGTCGTCGTTTTCCACATTGGTTTAGAAAAACCTGGTGGTTTAGAGGTTCCCGGGTTATTGTCACGATATTGAAAATACGGGTGTTGACGGTACATATAAAGTTCATCGGGGTCGGAATCAGATTTCTCTATTTTGATGTATTTTCCCTTATTATTTTCTTTTGCCTCATTAAATTGGGTCGGGGTAATTTCTATAACATCATCGGAATCCTCATCAGGATCCGATTCATCGGAAAATTGGTAATTTTTTCAATATTTTGCTTCCTTAGCGGAAACACCATTGACCATTATTAACTTTGGTCCATTGGTTGAGGATTTTCTTTTATTTGACCGGTTTTCTGTGGTTCCTACTATTCCCCCCTCCAGAACCTCTTCTTCTTCCGGTTCCTCTTCTTCCGATTCCTCTTCTTCTGGTTCCTCTTCTTCCGGTTCCTCTTCTTCCGGTTCCGTTTCCTCTTCTTCCGGTTCTTCGGGAACTTGTGAATCTTGCCAATATATATTCGACTCTTCGTTATTATTAGGTGAGTCAATGGGATTTGTTCTAGAGGTAGACATCTATCACACAATATCAAACATGTTAAGAGATTAATATATCACATAATATTTACATGTTAATAATATATAGTTTCCAACAAAAATGTTAAGCAATCATTTTTAAAGAAAACACGGTCGAAGTCCAGACTCACTAATGCATCCTAACAAACTCGATAAGACACACTAATGCAAATTTTCTGGTTCTCTAAGACCAACGCTCGGATACCAACTGAAATGTCCCGTTCATATTGATTATAAACGTTCCATATTAATTGATTTCGTTGCGAGGTTTTGACCTCTATATGAGACATTTTTCAAAGACTGCATTCATTTTTAAAACAACCATAACCTTTATTTTATCAATAAAGGTTTTAAAAACATTACGTAGATTATCAAATAATGATAATCTAAAATATACTGTTTACACACGACCATTACATAATGGTTTACAATAGAAATATATTACATCGACATATGTTTCTTGAATGCAGTTTTTACACAATATCATACAAACATGGACTCCAAATCTTGTCCTTATTTTAGTATGCAACAGCGGAAGCTCTTAGTATTCACCTGAGAATAAACATGCTTTAAACGTCAACAAAAATGTTGGTGAGTTATAGGTTTAACCTATATATATCAAATCATAACAATAGACCACAAGATTTCATATTTCAATACACATCCCATACATAGAAATAAAAATCATTCATATGGTGAACACCTGGTAACCGACATTAACAAGATGCATATATAAGAATATCCCCATCATTCCGGGACACCCTTCGGATATGATATAAATTTCGAAGTACTAAAGCATCCGGTACTTTGGATGGGGTTTGTTAGGCCCAATAGATTTATCTTTAGGATTCACGTCAATTAGGGTGTCTGTTCCCTAATTCTTAGATTACCAGACTTAATAAAAAGGGGCATATTCGATTTCGATAATTCAACCATAGAATGTAGTTTCACATACTTGTGTCTATTTTGTAAATCATTTATAAAACCTGCATGTATTCTCATCCCAAAAATATAAGATTTTAAAACTGGGACTATAACTCACTTTCACAGATATTTCCTTCCTCGAAAATAAGACTTGGCCACGGATCGATTCACGAATCTATACAAATATGTACATATATATCAAAGTATGATCAAAATATAATTACAACCATTTTTATTATGTTTTAAAGATTTGAGTGTATTAAGTCAGCTGTCCTCGTTAGTAACCTACAACTAGTTGTCCACAGTTACATGTACAAAAATAAATCGATATATATATTATCTTGAATCAATCCACGACCCAGTGTATACATGTCTCAGGCTAAATCACAACTCAAAGTATATATATTTTTGGAATCAACCTCAACCATGTATAGCTAACTCCAACATTACTGCATATAGAGTGTCTATGGTTGTTTCAAATAATATATATACATGGGTCGATATGATATGTCAAAACATTTGCATACGTGTCTATGGTATCCCAAGATTACCTAATATATTAGAATACATGTATAATACAATATAAGTTAGCTAGGATATGATTTGTATAGATTTGTTAAACATTTCCCGTAGCTAAAAAGATCAAAAATATCCAATCTTGTTTTACCCATAACTTCTTCATTTTAAATCCGTTTTGAGTGAATCAAATTGCTATGGTTTCATATTGAACTCTAATTTAAGAATACAAACAGAAAAAGTATAGGTTTATAGTCGGAAATTTAAGTTACATGTCAATTACTAAAGAGGTAGTCATTTTCGTCGAAAGAACGACATCTTGATGACCATTTTGAAAAACATACTTTCACTTTGAGTTTAACCAAGATTTTTGGATATAGTTTCATGTTCATATGAAAAATCATTTTTCCAGAAGAACAACTTTTAAATCAAAGTTTATCATAGTTTTTAATTATCCAAACCAAAACAGCCCCCGGTTTCACTACGACGGCGTATATCCGATTTTATGGTGTTCATCGTGTTTCCAGGTTTTAAATCATTAAGTTAGCATATCATATAGATATAGAACATGTGTTTAGTTGATTTTAAAAGTCAAGTTAGAAGGATTAACTTTTGTTTGCGAACAAGTTTAGAATTAACTAAACTATGTTCTAGTGATTACAAGTTTAAACCTTCGAATAAGATAGCTTTATATGTATGAATCGAATGATGTTATGAACATCATTACTATCTCAAGTTTTCTGGATAAAACTACTGGAAATGAGAAAAATGGATCTAGCTTCAAAGGATCCTTGGATGGCTTGAAAGTTCTTGAAGCAGAATCATGACACGAAAACAGTTCAAGTAAGATTTTCACTCGAAATAAGATTGTTATAGTTGTAGAAATTGAATCAAAGTTTGAATATGAATATTACCTTGAATTAGAAAGATAACTTACTGTAAATAACAAAGGTTCCTTGATCTTAGATGATTACTTGGAATGGATTAGAAAGCTTGGAAGTAGACTTGCAAACTTGGAAGTATTCTTGATTTTTATGAAACTGTACTTTTGGAATTTATGAAGAACACTTAGAACTTGAAGATAGAACTTAAGAGAGATCAATTATATGAAGAAAATTGAAGAATGAAAGTGTTTGTAGGTGTTTTTGGTCGTTGGTATATGGATTAGATATAAAGGATATGTAATTTTATTTTCATGTAAATAAGTCATGAATGATTACTAATATTTTTGTAATTTTATGAGATATTTCATGCTAGTTGCCAAATGATGGTTCCCACATGTTTTAGGTGACTCACATGGGCTGCTAAGAGCTGATCATTGGAGTGTATATACCAATAGTACATACATTTAAAAGTTGTGTATTGTACGAGTACGAATACGGGTGCATACGAGTAGAATTGTTGATGAAACTGAACGAGGATGTAATTGTAAGCATTTTTGTTAAGTAGAAGTACTTTGATATGTGTCTTGAAGTCTTTCAAAAGTGTAAGAATACATATCAAAACACAACATGTATATACATTCTAATGGAGTCGTTAAGTCTTCGTTAGTCGTTACATGTAAGTGTTGTTTTGAAACCTTTAAGTTAACGATCTCAATTAATGTTGTTAACCCAATGTTTATTATATCAAATGAGATGTTAAATTATTATGTTATCATGATATTATGATGTATGAATATCTCTTAATATGATATATATACATTAAAATATCGTTACAGTGATAATCGTTACATATAAGTCTCGTTTCGTAATTCTTGAGTTAGTAGTCTTGTTTTTACATATGTAGTTCATTGTTAACACACTTAATGATATATTTAAATATTATTTTATCATGTTAAATATAGTGTATCAATATCTTAATATGATACATATGTATTTAGTAGACGTTATCATAACGATAATCGTTATATATATCATTTCGAGTTTCTTAACTTAGTAATCTCATTTCTTATGTATATCACACATTGTTAATATACTTAGTGAGATACTTACTCATGATAATCTCATGCCAACCATATATATATGTCTATATATACCACAACATGTAGTTTTTACAAATTTGTAACGTTCGTGAATCGCCGGTCAACTTGGGTGATCAATTGTCTATATGAAACTTATTTCATTTAATCAAGTCTTAACAACTTTGATTGCTTAACACGTTGGAAACATTTAGTCATGTAAATATCAATCTCAATTAATATATATAAACATGAAAAAGTTCGGGTCACTACACGCAGCACCAAAGAATGCATGCCAAATCCACGTATCATATGAAGCAACGGCTTCAAGAACAATGGTTGGATGTTTTTGATGACCACTCATATATTGCCCTTTCAAGAAACTGGACAATTCCACCACTGCCAATGCATGCAGTCGATGCTTCCAAGCATTCCCTTAAAACCATG
The DNA here is from genome assembly GCF_046630445.1 of Rutidosis leptorrhynchoides. Taxonomy (NCBI): domain Eukaryota; kingdom Viridiplantae; phylum Streptophyta; class Magnoliopsida; order Asterales; family Asteraceae; genus Rutidosis; species Rutidosis leptorrhynchoides. The sequence continues at coordinate 120,194,519 of NC_092343.1, read as the reverse complement.
CTTTTCTTCATGAGCGCTATACAAACGAGCTATATCGCTACTCGTTGGTTTCCTCAAATATTCATCAACATAAAGTTCCAAAATACATCTACAAAACATATCAAGACATACTATAGATGTACATTCGGACATTTGCAGGTATTCGTCAAACATGTCCGCTGCTGTACCGTACGCCAATTGACGCAACGCAGATGTACACTTTTGTATCGTTGAAAAACTTTTTGGACCAAGAGCATCAATTTTTGGTTTAAAATATTCAAAATGTCTTGGTAAAGGTTGAACATCGTAAGCAATTATATCATTTGTGATGCGTAAGAATAAATCTTTACTCATTCTAAAACGTCTTTTAAAGTGACGATCGTGATATTTTGGAGATTCATGAAAATAGTGTTTGTGTAACATTTCACCTGCTTGTTCACGATCTCTATGAATGTATGTTCGAGACCGTGGAACTCGTTCGTTGTTAACATGTTCTTCAGCCTCTTCCGCATCAATTTATTCGGCCATTGCTCGTAAAAATTCCAAATCTTCAAGATCATCGGAATCCCACTTATCAAAAGCATTAAACAAAATTAGTGACATTTTTTAGAGAAGTTTAGAATATTTTTAAATATTTAAGAAGTATTGAAATGAAAGAAGTGTGTGTAAAAATTGTATAGAAATGTGATATTTATAAAAGGAAAAAAAAAATTTAATTTCTAACGGATATATATCCGTTGCCCATCACCACGTGTCTTCCTCCCATTCGGCTCACCCCCATCACCCAGCAAATCCTCCCAGTGATCCAACCATCACGCCGGAGCCCTTTTCCTCCGATGGCGCGGCGTAATGGCGCGGTCGGGGCGTGATGCACCCAAAAAAGGCTCGATCGCGCCGAGTTAACCACAGTCTAACTGGCATATGTTGATTTGGCAAATGAATCCAAAGGGTAAACTCAGATTTGTCCAAAATTAGTTGGTAAAAATGTTAGTGTACTCGATGGGTCAAAGGTTCTTAAGGTGAACCTTTTATAGTGCATACAAACTTCTTAGGTCTTTCATAAAAACCTTATGTTAGTATTTTGAAACTGTAGAGAATGTAATTGTACAACACATTATAATATTTGAACACTATTTATGTATACAAGAATGAACTTAAGTAATTGGGTCAGCCAGTTTGACACTTGCAAAAGATTCACAATTTGTTTTATTAGTCACTCCACATGCTTATTATTTTTGTGTACTCGATGGGTCAAAGGTTCTTAAGTTGAACCTTTTATAGTGCATACAAACTTCTTAGGTCTTTTAGGTCTTTTATAGTGCATATAAAAGGTTCTTAAGTTGAACCTTTTATAGTGCATACAAACTTCTTAGGTCTTTCATAAAAACCTTATGTTAGTATTTTGAAACTGTAGAGAATGTAATTGTACAACACATTATAATAATTGAACACTATTTATCTATACAAGAATGAACTTAAGTATTTGGGTAAGCCAGTTTGACACTTGCAAAAGATTCACAATTTGTTTTATAAGTCACTCCACATGCTTATTATTTTTGTGTACTCGATGGGTCAAAGGTTCTTAAGTTGAACCTTTTATAGTGCATACAAACTTCTTAAGTCTTTCATAAAAACCTTATGTTAGTATTTTGAAACTGTAGAGAATGTAATTGTACAACACATTATAATAATTGAACACTATTTATGTATACAAGAATGAACTTAAGTATTTGGGTCAGCTAGTTTGACACTTGCAAAAGATTCACAATTTGTTTTATTAGTCACTCCACATGCTTATTATTTTTGTGTACACGATGGGTCAAAGGTTCTTAAGTTGAACCTTTTATAGTGCATACAAACTTCTTAGGTCTTTCATAAAAACCTTATGTTAGTATTTTGAAACTGTAGAGAATGTAATTGTATAACACATTATAATAATTGAACACTATTTATGTATACAAGAATGAACTTAAGTATTGAAGTCAGCCAGTTTGATACTTGCAAAAGATTCACAATTTGTTTTATTAGTCACTCCACATGCTTATTATTTTTGTGTACTCGATGGGTCAAAGGTTCTTAAGTTGAACCTTTTATAGTGCATACAAACTTCTTAGGTCTTTCATAAAAACCTTATGTTAGTATTTTGAAACTGTAGAGAATGTAATTGTACAACACATTATAATAATTGAACACTATTTATGTATACAAGAATGAACTTAAGTATTTGGGTCAGCCAGTTTGACATTTGCAAAAGATTCACAATTTGTTTTATTAGTCACTCCACATGCTTATTATTTTTGGTCTTATATTCTGAAACATGCCTTATTTTCTTTTAGGATGCTGGTTCTGAGGTAGATCCAACTTTGACTATCTCTATCTCTATTATTATTTTTATTAAAAGTAAATCTTGTTTTTTTGTTATTATTTATAAATTATAGGTATGGAACAGAGTTTTATATATTGCACCGCTATCCTCTGGCAGTTCGGCCTTTCTATACCATGCCTTGTGCTGACAACGAGGCTTATAGCTGCTCATTTGACGTGTTCATTAGAGGTGACCTACTTTGCCAACATGTTTGATTTTAAGGTTTATGTTTGAAATATGTATGTATCTATGAATCTTAAGCTTTAATTAATGATACATTATGTTCAGGAGAGGAGATTATTTCAGGATCTCAATGGGTGCACTCACCCGAACATTTGGAGTCACATGCAAAAGAATGTGGTATTGATGTCAAAACAATATAATCATATATAGACTTTCTGGTATATCTTCTTTTGAGATTGCTACAATAGTAAGTAAGATGATATAGGAGGTTACCCTGCATGTTTAGTTGTATTTAATGAAACAAGTTACCTTGATAATGATCTAATTGGTGACACTAAATTCAAGAGCAGGGGCGAACCTACCATATGTTGAGTGCTAGCACGAGACACGAGTGAAATACGTGATGTATGGAATTTTTTTTTAACTAGTGACATCAGTGGATAGTGTAAAGTTTTTTGAGTGACATCATTGAAATAAGTCATCTAGTAGATTTTTTTTTTTTTGTGGCTTTTGACCAGTAACTAACATTTCTAGATCCGTCACTGTTCAAGGTATGACACAATTGCTTTGTTTTGTAGGTGTGGCGCCCCACCACAAGGTGGGTTTGGAGTTGGATTGAAACCTTTTTTCGGACCGGCCCGCGCGATGCGGCGGGATCTTTCGGGTTACATATTCCATGTTAACGTATCATACTTTATGACACCCCCGAAAGACCAACAAACCGCTACACATAAAATTTTACTACACCCCTCAGTTCCGAGTAAAGTTAACAGCTTGCCTGCTCTATAAGTATGTGCTATAAATACTCAAAAAAATACTCGGTAGATAGAAAGGGGAGCCAAATCAAGATAATCAATAACAACAATAACAAACTTTTTTCCATATAATTTGATGAAATAGACAGAAATAAGGAGCAAAATCGTTTAGCACATAACAAACATACACTAATTAGTAAAACTCCATTGTTCTAATTAGTGTCTATTTGTGGTGTGCCCTTTTGTATAACTCTAATGTCTTTGCCAACGACGTACATCTCTTCATTGTTGCAGGATGTTCATCCAACAACTTTGATAACTGATTTGGCTGAAGTAAATATCAATTATCTATATATATAAGACCTCCTCGAAATAGACTAATAATAACCCTAACCGAAAGCCAAGTATAGGCTAGTTAAAATCCGTTTACTTACAAATGTGTTGATTCATGTCATTTTTTGTCTTTGAGGGTCAAAATGGGTATTATTATTATTATTTATAAAAAAAACAGGCTGAAACTCGCTATAAGAGAAATGTAAATGCATAATAGTGATACAATGATATTCTTGTAGCTGTTGAAAAAAAAAGTATTTTTTTATTCATGTGACCTATTAACTAATAATACAAAAGGTTCAATGATTTTGGGTAAAAAAAGACTTGAGTTACTCTAACCTATACCCAAAAAGTTAACTGTTATGACCCAGACCCATGTTGAACACCTTTTATTAAACTCGGTAAATCTGTCCATTTCCCTATCTGAACCTATAAGATGACATCACTTGATGGGTCAACAGTTGAAATGTTGACTATAATCGTTGTGGATCGGTAACTTACTGTCTTTTGACCGAATCCAAAAAAGAAACGGATAAGTAAGCTACGCTTGGTTTCAAGCAGATGACAATAAACGACTAATTTTGGTACTGAGTTCATCGGGCCTGAAAAGCAGCTTATTCACATATTGCAAAATTGTCGCACCTATAAAATATATATAACAGTGACCGTCTTCCTTTATCATTATTGTGGATCCATATCCACAAATATAAAAATGCTTTTAGTAATTATAAAAATTCATGAGCTCACCATTTTGCCTAAGATACTTTTTGTTGCAGCCTGTTCAACTTCTTTTCTTAAACTTGGGTATTGCTTAAGCTCCTATTCAAGATATCATGTTATATAATAGTTTAGGTGACAATTTCGAACCATATACATATGAATCTTTCAATTCGGCTGTGTTAATCTTAAATGGGTCTAGTATGCATACCATGGTCTCACTGATTGCTTTACGAACCAACTCCGTTAGTACGATGTCAACGTGAAATTGTTATAGTTAGCATATTTTTTTTTTTCAAAAATTATCAATCAAATAATTTTAATAATTTGTTTTTTGAATTACCACATTGATGAAGCTTCGGCAAGGCCTTTGATGGTAGCTAATGATGATTCAATGTTATCAATTACAAAGTCAAAACACTAAAACTGCAATCAATGTCGATGGTAAATGGCTACCTTGCCAATACATCAAGCTTAAGTAAGAAAACATGAATAAGCATAGCTGCAACTTTAATGTTGGCCTGCCTACGAATGGCAGTTACAAATCAAGGCCCGAATTTTAACACCCTGATTTTTTTTTTTTTAAATCACAGCGGAAGACTTAATTTACATAATTACCCTTAGTTAATTACTTTATTACAAACCACCGGTGTTACGTTAAACGACTAGTTACATATTTATAAAAGTCAAGACATCAGAGTTCGTCTTGTCAAACATATCTTCAAACAACCACTTCTATCCCGAATCCCGCTAACATCCAAAACCTGCAACGGAGGAGGTGGGGGGGGGGGGGGGGTGTTAGCACATGACTAAGTGAATGGAATCATCTAACAGATCTAGCATACAGTACCAACTAGTACAACTATAGCAGCTACAACAATCAATAATAGGCAACCGGCAACTAACAACTAATCATCTGGCAACTAACAACTAGCAACTAGCAACTATCAACTGGCAACTGGTATCTAGCAACTAGCAACTATGCTCCAACTAGAGGATCGGCGGCTTGTACGGGCACACGACCACTAGCTGATCAGTCTAGCGTCTACCGATAGTCTTTACTACTGAATCCCCAGTATAGTCATCTACACGCAGGTGATGCGTCGTTCAGCACTATACTCAACAAACAGTAGCCAACTAGACCCAACCACAACTAGGTTGACCTCTCTAAGCTGAACCTAACAACTATAGGTTCCAACTGGCAACTACAACTTGTGCACACAACTGTTAAGCAACTACCACTACGGACAACTGTCACTACGACTAGCATGTCAACTCTACATTGATCTTTATTACAACATATCTACTAAGCATGGCAACTATAACAGTATAACATAGTAGCACAACTTGCTACTCTATACTACACCCGGAGATAATCCCACTCACCGATTACCAGCAACAGAAGGTGTAATGACCCGGAATTTTCCGACCAAATTATACTTATGAGATTAATATTTACATAAATTAAACCATACCAACATGATATGCAATCCAAATTGTTGAGACTTGTGTTTTTGAAAAGAGTTTTACACAACGTTTGACCGTCCAATATGACCGATGATATCACGAACTATATAACATACGATAATTATACGTTTGTGTATATATATGTATTTATATATATTTAACATGATCTAAGGATGGTTTTGTAGTGACCCGAACTTTTCCATGTTTATATATATTAATTGAGATTGATATTTACATGATTAAATGTTTCCAACATGTTAAGCAATCAAACTTGTTAAGACTTGATTAATTGAAATAGGTTTCATATAGACAATTGACCACCCAAGTTGACCGGTGATTCACGAACGTTAAAACTTGTAAAAACTATATGATGACATATATATGGTTATATATATAGTTAACATGATATTATGATAAGTAAACATATCATTAAGTATATTAACAATGAACTACATATGTAAAAACAAGACTACTAACTTAATGGTTTTGAAACGAGACATATATGTAACGATTATCGTTGTAACGACATTTAATGTATATATATCATATTAAGAGATATTCGTACATCATAATATCATGATAATATAATAATTTAAAATCTCTTTTGATACTATAAACATTGGGTTAACAACATTTAACAAGATCGTTAACCTAAAGGTTTCAAAAAAACATTTACATGTAACGACTAACGATGACTTAACGACTAAGTTAAAATGTATATACATGTAGTGTTTTAATATGTATTCATACACTTTTGAAAGACTTCAAGACACTTATCAAAATACTTCTACTTAACAAAAATGCTTACAATTACATCCTCGTTCAGTTTCATCAACAATTCTACTCGTATGCACCCGTATTCGTACTCGTACAATACACAGCTTTTAGATGTATGTACTATTGGTATATACACTCCAATGATCAGCTCTTAGCAGCCCATGTGAGTCACCTAACACATGTGGGAACCATCATTTGGCAACTAGCATGAAATATCTCATAAAATTACAAAAATATGAGTAATCATTCATGACTTATTTACATGAAAACAAAATTACATATCCTTTATATCTAATCCATACACCAACGACCAAAAACACCTACAAACACTTTCATTCTTCAATTTTCTTCATCTAATTGATCTCTCTCAAGTTCTATCTTCAAGTTCTAAGTGTTCTTCATAAATTCCAAAAGTTCTAGTTTCATAAAATCAAGAATACTTTCAAGTTTGCTAGCTCACTTCCAATCTTGTAAGGTGATCATCCAACCTCAAGAAATCTTTGTTTATTACAGTAGGTTATTATTCTAATACAAGGTAATAATCATATTCAAACTTTGGTTCAATTTCTATAACTATAACAATCTTATTTCAAGTGATGATCTTACTTGAACTTGTTTTCGTGTCATGATTCTGCTTCAAGAACTTCGAGCCATCCAAGGATCCATTGAAGCTAGATCCATTTTTCTCTTTTCCAGTAGGTTTATCCAAGGAACTTAAGGTAGTAATGATGTTCATAACATCATTCGATTCATACATATAAAGCTATCTTATTCGAAGGTTTAAACTTGTAATCACTAGAACATAGTTTAGTTAATTCTAAACTTGTTCGCAAACAAAAGTTAATCCTTCTAACTTGACTTTTAAAATCAACTAAACACATGTTCTATATCTATATGATATGCTAACTTAATGATTTAAAACCTGGAAACACGAAAAACACCGTAAAACCGGATTTACGCCGTCGTAGTAACACCGCGGGCTGTTTTGGGTTAGTTAATTAAAAACTATGATAAACTTTGATTTAAAAGTTGTTATTCTGAGAAAATGATTTTTATTATGAACATGAAACTATATCCAAAAATTATGGTTAAACTCAAAGTGGAAGTATGTTTTCTAAAATGGTCATCTAGACGTCGTTCTTTCGACTGAAATGACTACCTTTACAAAAATGACTTGTAACTTATTTTTCCGACTATAAACCTATACTTTTCTGTTTAGATTCATAAAATAGAGTTCAATATGAAACCATAGCAATTTGATTCACTCAAAACGGATTTAAAATGAAGAAGTTATGGGTAAAACAAGATTGGATAATTTTTCTCATTTTAGCTACGTGAAAATTGGTAACAAATCTATTCCAACCATAACTTAATCAACTTGTATTGTATATTATGTAATCTTGAGATACCATAGACACGTATACAATGTTTCGACCTATCATGTCGACACATCTATATATATTTCGGAACAACCATAGACACTCTATATGTGAATGTTGGAGTTAGCTATACAGGGTTGAGGTTGATTCCAAAATATATATAGTTTGAGTTGTGATCAATACTGAGATACGTATACACTGGGTCGTGGATTGATTCAAGATAATATTTATCGATTTATTTCTGTACATCTAACTGTGGACAAATAGTTGTAGGTTACTAACGAGGACAGCTGACTTAATAAACTTAAAACATCAAAATATATTAAAAGTGTTGTAAATATATTTTTGAACATACTTTGATATATATGTATATATTATTATAGGTTCGTGAATCAACCAGTGGCCAAGTCTTACTTCCCGACGAAGTAAAAATCTGTGAAAGTGAGTTATAGTCCCACTTTTTAAATCTAATATTTTTGGGATGAGAATACATGCAGGTTTTATAAATGATTTACAAAATAGACACAAGTACGTGAAACTACATTCTATGGTTGAATTATCGAAATCGAATATGCCCCTTTTTATTAAGTCTGGTAATCTAAGAATTAGGGAACAGACACCCTAATTGACGCGAATCCTAAAGATAGATCTATTGGGCCTAACAAACCCCATCCAAAGTACCGGATGCTTTAGTACTTCGAAATTTATATCATATCCGAAGGGTGTCCCGGAATGATGGGGATATTCTTATATATGCATCTTGTTATTGTCGGTTACCAGGTGTTCACCATATGAATGATTTTTATCTCTATGTATGGGATGTGTATTGAAATATGAAATCTTGTGGTCTATTATTATGATTTGATATATATAGGTTAAACCTATAACTCACCAACATTTTTGTTGACGTTTTAAGCATGTTTATTCTCAGGTGATTATTAAGAGCTTCCGCTGTTGCATACTAAAATAAGGACAAGATTTGGAGTCCATGCTTGTATGATATTGTGTAAAAACTGCATTCAAGAAACTTATTTTGTTGTAACATATTTGTATTGTAAACCATTATGTAATGGTCGTGTGTAAACAGGATATTTTAGATTATCATTATTTGATAATCTACGTAAAGCTTTTTAAACCTTCATTGATGAAATAAAGGTTATGGTTTGTTTTAAAATGAATGCAGTCTTTGAAAAACGTCTCATATAGAGGTCAAAACCTCGCAACGAAATCAATTAATATGGAACGTTTTTAATCAATAAGAACGGGACATTTCAGTTGGTATCCGAGTGTTGGTCTTAGAGAACCAGAATTTTGCATTAGTGTGTCTTATCGAGTTTGTTAGGATGCATTAGTGAGTCTGGACTTCGACCGTGTTTACTTGAAAAAAAATGATTGCTTAACAAATTTTGTTGGAAACTATATATTTTTAACATGTGAATATTATGTGATATATTAATCTCTTAACGCGTTTGATATTATGTGATAGATGTCTACCTCTAGAACAAGTCCCATTGACTCACCTAATAATAATGAAGAGTCAAATGTAAATTGGAATGATTCATGGACTGATTCACAAGTTCCCGAAGAGGAACCGGAAGAAGAGTCGGAACCAGAAGAAGAATCGGAACCGGAAGAAGAATCGGAACCGGATGAAGAAATAGAACCGGTGGGGGAAATAATAAAACGGTTAAGTAAAAGAAAATCCTCAACCAACCGACCAAGGCTAATTATGGTCAATGGTGTTTCCGCCAAGGAAGCAAAATATTGGGAGGATTATCAATTCTCCGATGAATCGGATTCCGACGAGAATTCCGATGATGTTATAGAAATTACCCCAACTGAATTTAAAAAGGCAAAAAAAAATAATAAGGGAAAGGGCATAAAAATAGAGAAATCTAATTCCAACCCCGATGAACTTTATATGTATCGTCAACCCCCGAAGTCCTTAAGTTGTAACAATGACCCGGGAACCTCTAAACCACCAGGTTTTTCTAAACCAATGTGGAAAATAACGGCTCGTATTAGGGGAACATCATATATCCCTAGAAACTTGGCAAAACGAACCAAAACCAAAGAAGAAGAAACAAGCGAGTCGGAATAAGATAGTTGTATTCGTGTGGTGTAATATATGTAATATAGTGTGCTTATGCTTTATGATATATGTAAAAATTGCTTGTATTAATAAGTATCTTTTTTATGAATCTAACTCTTGTCTATTTTACAGTATAAAAACACAAAATGGATAGACAACCCAATATTTTAAGAGACCTACCCGGAGACATGATTGATGAAATCTTGTCTAGAGTTGGTCAGAATTCTTCGGCACAACTATTTAAGGCGAGATCAGTTTGTAAGACATTCAAAGAATGTTCCAAGAATGCCTTGGTTTATAAAAGGCTTTCGTTCGAAAGATGGGGTATATCACATTGGGAAATCCAAGTTACGATGTGTTTACTTTGACGCATATATTGCGGGGAACCCAAATGCTATTTTACGCAATGGGTTAAGAAATTATTTTGACTCAATATATCCGAATATTGGACTTCGTGATTTAGAAAAAGCGGCTAACATGCAACATAAAGAAGCATGTTATGCTTACGGATTAGTATTGTTCGCTTCTCACCAAAGTGAGAACAAGAACATCGGGCTACAACTATTAAACAAAACGTTCCCACAAGTGACGGAGTCGGTAATTGGGGTAAGAAATGAGATTTTTAGATTGTTACGGGACTGTTGGACATTACGTAACCCTCGTCCCTTTGAAAACGTTACAACAGGCTGTCTTATCAACGGCCATAATGGTTATGTTCCACAAGACCAAGGATGGGAAGTAGTCCTAGTAAAACCAGAATGCATGACTTGTTTCTGGACGTATGAATTACGTGTCTTTATTGCCTTTGCTGAACGACTTGTGTACTAGCTAGAATTATCTTCACTACTATCTTGTATCAAAGTTATTGTGTGCTATATTTCATGCTTTATGTAAAATAAGCGGTATTGTAAGTTTGTAAAATATTGTATAAAAGTTTGAACGCGAAATATTATTATAATCAGTTTTTCATATAGAATTGTAGTAGTTGAATTGTATATTAGCTACTAAGTATGAACTTAACGGGTACGTACTACCCGAATTTAAACTTATAAAACGCTAATATGAAGAAAAAGCTTTTATAAATGAGTTCATATTATGCTACGAAATACTATTAACTACTCTTAATATTCTGTATGATTAACTTGTTCCATTTGACAATTTTGAAGGAAATGGCACCGACTACTCGACACACCGTGAATATGAATGAAGAGGAATTCCGTACTTTTCTAGCTTCAAACATAGCTGCAGTACAGGCTGCGCTACATACCAACAATAACCTTGGATCTAGCAGTACAGGAAATCGTGTAGGATGCACCTACAAAGAATTCACTGCCTGCAAACCTTTGGAATTTGATGGAACCGAAGGACCGATCGGATTGAAACGGTGGACCGAGAAGGTCGAATCGGTGTTTGCCATAAGTAAGTGTACTGAAGAGGACAAAGTAAAGTACGCTACGCATACCTTCACAGGTTCTGCGTTAACATGGTGGAATACCTATCTAGAGCAAGTGGGACAAGACGATGCGTACGCACTACCGTGGTCAGCATTCAAGCACTTGATGAACGAGAAATACCGTCCCAGAACCGAGGTCAATAAGCTCAAGACAGAACTTAGAGGGTTACGAACCCAAGGATTTGATATTACCACGTACGAAAGACGATTCACAGAATTGTGCCTATTGTGTCCTGGAGCATTCGAAGATGAGGAAGAGAAGATCGACGCGTTTGTGAAAGGATTACCGGAAAGAATCCAAGAAGATATAAGTTCACACGAGCCCGCCTCCATACAACAGGCATGTAGAATGGCTCACAAACTAGTGAACCAGATTGAAGAAAGAACTAAAGAACAGACTGCTGAAGAGGCCAATGTGAAGCAAGTCAAAAGAAAGTGGGAGGAAAACGGTGATAAGAATCACCAATACAACAACAACAACAACAATTACAACAATAATCGCAACAATTATCCCAAGAATCGCAACATCAATCGCAACTACAACAAACGGCCCAACAACAACAACAACAACAACAACAACAACAACAATAACAACAGCAACTACAACAATCATCCTAACAACAATAATAACCGCAACAACAACAACAATCAGAAGCAGCTATGCCAAAGGTGTGAAAAGTATCACTCGGGGTTCTGCACCAAATTTTGCAACAAGTGTAAAAGAAATGGTCATAGCGCGGCGAAGTGTGAGGTCTACGGACCAGGGGTTAATAGAACGAAAGGAACAAATGGTGTCGGAACGAGTAATGGCGGAGCAAGTAGTGTCGGAGCAAGTTATGCCAATGTAGTTTGTTATAAATGGGGAAACCCGGGCCACATTATTAGAAATTGCCCGAACCAGGAGAACACGAATGGACAAGGCCGCGGAAGAGTTTTCAATATTAATGCGGCAGAGGCACAGGAAGACCCGGAGCTTGTTACGGGTACGTTTCTTATTGACAATAAATCTGCTTACGTTTTATTTGATTCGGGTGCAGATAGAAGCTATATGAGTAGAGATTTTTGTGCTAAATTAAGTTGTCCATTGACGCCTTTGGATAGTAAATTTTTACTCGAATTAGCAAATGGTAAATTAATTTCAGCAGATAATATATGTCGGAATCGAGAAATTAAACTGGTTAGCGAAACATTTAAGATTGATTTGATACCAGTAGAGTTAGGGAGTTTTGATGTGATAATCGGTATGGACTGGTTGAAAGAAGTGAAAGCAGAGATCGTTTGTTACAAAAATGCAATTTGCATTATACGAGAAAAAGGAAAACCCTTAATGGTGTACGGAGAAAAGGGCAACACGAAGCTACATCTTATTAGTAATTTGAAGGCACAAAAACTAATAAGAAAAGGTTGCTATGCTGTTCTAGCCCACGTCGAGAAAGTACAAACTGAAGAAAAGAGCATCAATGATGTTCCCATTGCAAAAGAATTTCCTGATGTATTTCCGAAAGAATTACCGGGATTACCCCCACATCGATCAGTTGAATTTCAAATAGATCTTGTACCAGGAGCTGCACCAATAGCTCGTGCTCCTTACAGACTCGCACCCAGCGAGATGAAAGAACTGCAAAGCCAATTACAAGAACTTTTAGAGCGTGGTTTCATTCGACCAAGCACATCACCGTGGGGAGCTCCTGTTTTGTTTGTCAAGAAGAAAGATGGTACATTCAGGTTGTGTATCGACTACCGAGAGTTGAACAAACTTACCATCAAGAATCGCTACCCACTGCCGAGAATTGACGACTTATTTGATCAACTACAAGGCTCGTCTGTTTATTCAAAGATTGACTTACGTTCCGGGTATCATCAAATGCGGGTGAAAGAAGATGATATTCCAAAGACTGCTTTCAGAACACGTTACGGTCATTATGAGTTTATGGTCATGCCGTTTGGTTTAACTAATGCACCAGCTGTGTTCATGGACCTTATGAACCGAGTGTGTGGACCATACCTTGACAAGTTTGTCATTGTTTTCATTGATGACATACTTATTTACTCAAAGAATGACCAAGAACACGGTGAACATTTGAGAAAGGTGTTAGAAGTATTAAGGAAGGAAGAATTGTACGCTAAGTTTTCAAAGTGTGCATTTTGGTTGGAAGAAGTTCAATTCCTCGGTCACATAGTGAACAAAGAAGGTATTAAGGTGGATCCTGCAAAGATAGAAACTGTTGAAAAGTGGGAAACCCCGAAAACTCCGAAACACATACGCCAGTTTTTAGGACTAGCTGGTTACTACAGAAGGTTCATCTAAGACTTTTCCAGAATAGCAAAACCCTTGACTGCATTAACGCATAAAGGGAAGAAATTTGAATGGAATGATGAACAAGAGAAAGCGTTTCAGTTATTGAAGAAAAAGCTAACTACGGCACCTATATTGTCATTACCTGAAGGGAATGATGATTTTGTGATTTATTGTGACGCATCAAAGCAAGGTCTCGGTTGTATATTAATGCAACGAACGAAGGTGATTGCTTATGCGTCTAGACAATTGAAGATTCACGAACAAAATTATACGACGCATGATTTGGAATTAGGAGCGGTTGTTTTTGCATTAAAGACTTGGAGGCACTACTTATATGGGGTCAAAAGTATTATATATACCGACCACAAAAGTCTTCAACACATATTTAATCAGAAACAACTGAATATGAGGCAGCGTAGGTGGATTGAATTATTGAATGATTACGACTTTGAGATTCGTTACCACCCGGGGAAGGCAAATGTGGTAGCCGATGCCTTGAGTAGGAAGGACAGAGAACCCATTCGAGTAAAATCTATGAATATAATGATTCATAATAACCTTACTACTCAAATAAAGGAGGCGCAACAAGGAGTTTTAAAAGAGGGAAATTTAAAGGATGAAATACCCAAGGGATCGGAGAAGCATCTTAATATTCGGGAAGACGGAACCCGGTATAGGGCTGAAAGGATTTGGGTACCAAAATTTGGAGATATGAGAGAAATGGTACTTAGAGAAGCTCATAAAACCAGATACTCAATACATCCTGGAACGGGGAAGATGTACAAGGATCTCAAGAAACATTTTTGGTGGCCGGGTATGAAAGCCGATGTTGCTAAATACGTAGGAGAATGTTTGACGTGTTCTAAGGTCAAAGCTGAGCATCAGAAACCATCAGGTCTACTTCAACAACCCGAAATCCCAGAATGGAAATGGGAAAACATTACCATGGATTTCATCACTAAATTGCCAAGGACTGCAAGTGGTTTTGATACTATTTGGGTAATAGTTGATCGTCTCACCAAATCAGCACACTTCCTGCCAATAAGGGAAGATGACAAGATGGAGAAGTTAGCACGACTGTATTTGAAGGAAGTCGTCTCCAGACATGGAATACCAATCTCTATTATCTCTGATAGGGATGGCAGATTTATTTCAAGATTCTGGCAGACATTACAGCAAGCATTAGGAACTCGTCTAGACATGAGTACTGCCTATCATCCACAAACTGATGGGCAGAGCGAAAGGACGATACAAACGCTTGAAGACATGCTACGAGCATGTGTTATTGATTTCGGAAACAGTTGGGATCGACATCTACCGTTAGCAGAATTTTCCTACAACAACAGCTACCATTCAAGCATTGAGATGGCGCCGTTTGAAGCACTTTATGGTAGAAAGTGCAGGTCTCCGATTTGTTGGAGTGAAGTGGGGGATAGACAGATTACGGGTCCGGAGATTATACAAGAAACTACCAAGAAGATCATCCAAATTCAACAACGGTTGAAAACCGCACAAAGTCGACAAAAGAGCTACGCTGACATTAAAAGAAAAGATATAGAATTTGAAATTGGAGAGATGGTCATGCTTAAAGTTGCACCTTGGAAAGGCGTTGTTCGATTTGGTAAACAAGGGAAATTAAATCCAAGGTATATTGGACCATTCAAGATTATTGATCGTGTCGGACCAGTAGCTTACCGACTTGAGTTACCTCAACAACTCGCGGCTGTACATAATACTTTCCACGTCTCGAATTTGAAGAAATGTTTTGCTAAAGAAGATCTCACTATTCTGTTAGATGAAATCCAAATCAACGAAAAACTTCAATTCATCGAAGAACCCGTCGAAATAATGGATCGTGAGGTTAAAAGACTTAAGCAAAACAAGATACCAATTGTTAAGGTTCGATGGAATGCTTGTAGAGGACCCGAGTTCACCTGGGAGCGTGAAGATCAGATGAAGAAGAAATACCCGCATCTATTTCCAGAAGATTCGTCAACACCTTCAACAGCTTAAAATTTCGGGACGAAATTTATTTAACGGGTAGGTACTGTAGTGACCCGAACTTTTCCATGTTTATATATATTAATTGAGATTGATATTTACATGATTAAATGTTTCCAACATGTTAAGCAATCAAACTTGTTAAGACTTGATTAATTGAAATAGGTTTCATATACACAATTGACCACCCAAGTTGACCGGTGATTCACGAATGTTAAAACTTGTAAAAACTATATGATGACATATATATGGTTATATATATAGTTAACATGATATTATGATAAGTAAACATATCATTAAGTATATTAACAATGAACTACATATGTAAAAACAAGACTACTAACTTAATGGTTTTGAAACGAGACATATATGTAACGATTATCGTTGTAACGACATTTAATGTATATATATCATATTAAGAGATATTCGTACATCATAATATCATGATAATATAATAATTTAAAATCTCTTTTGATACTATAAACATTGGGTTAACAACATTTAACAAGATCGTTAACCTAAAGGTTTCAAAACAACATTTACATGTAACGACTAACGATGACTTAACGACTAAGTTAAAATGTATATACATGTAGTGTTTTAATATGTATTCATACACTTTTGAAAGACTTCAAGACACTTATCAAAATACTTCTACTTAACAAAAATGCTTACAATTACATCCTCGTTCAGTTTCATCAACAATTCTACTCGTATGCACCCGTATTCGTACTCGTACAATACACAGCTTTTAGATGTATGTACTATTGGTATATACACTCCAATGATCAGCTCTTAGCAGCCCATGTGAGTCACCTAACACATGTGGGAACCATCATTTGGCAACTAGCATGAAATATCTCATAAAATTACAAAAATATGAGTAATCATTCATGACTTATTTACATGAAAACAAAATTACATATCCTTTATATCTAATCCATACACCAACGACCAAAAACACCTACAAACACTTTCATTCTTCAATTTTCTTCATCTAATTGATCTCTCTCAAGTTCTATCTTCAAGTTCTAAGTGTTCTTCATAAATTCCAAAAGTTCTAGTTTCATAAAATCAAGAATACTTTCAAGTTTGCTAGCTCACTTCCAATCTTGTAAGGTGATCATCCAACCTCAAGAAATCTTTGTTTATTACAGTAGGTTATCATTCTAATACAAGGTAATAATCATATTCAAACTTTGGTTCAATTTCTATAACTATAACAATCTTATTTCAAGTGATGATCTTACTTGAACTTGTTTTCGTGTCATGATTCTGCTTCAAGAACTTCGAGCCATCCAAGGATCCATTGAAGCTAGATCCATTTTTCTCTTTTCCAGTAGGTTTATCCAAGGAACTTAAGGTAGTAATGATGTTCATAACATCATTCGATTCATACATATAAAGCTATCTTATTCGAAGGTTTAAACTTGTAATCACTAGAACATAGTTTAGTTAATTCTAAACTTGTTCGCAAACAAAAGTTAATCCTTCTAACTTGACTTTTAAAATCAACTAAACACATGTTCTATATCTATATGATATGCTAACTTAATGATTTAAAACCTGGAAACACGAAAAACACCGTAAAACCGGATTTACGCCGTCGTAGTAACACCGCGGGCTGTTTTGGGTTAGTTAATTAAAAACTATGATAAACTTTGATTTAAAAGTTGTTATTCTGAGAAAATGATTTTTATTATGAACATGAAACTATATCCAAAAATTATGGTTAAACTCAAAGTGGAAGTATGTTTTCTAAAATGGTCATCTAGACGTCGTTCTTTCGACTGAAATGACTACCTTTACAAAAACGACTTGTAACTTATTTTTCCGACTATAAACCTATACTTTTCTGTTTAGATTCATAAAATAGAGTTCAATATGAAACCATAGCAATTTGATTCACTCAAAACGGATTTAAAATGAAGAAGTTATGGGTAAAACAAGATTGGATAATTTTTCTCATTTTAGCTACGTGAAAATTGGTAACAAATCTATTCCAACCATAACTTAATCAACTTGTATTGTATATTATGTAATCTTGAGATACCATAGACACGTATACAATGTTTCGACCTATCATGTCGACACATCTATATATATTTCGGAACAACCATAGACACTCTATATGTGAATGTTGGAGTTAGCTATACAGGGTTGAGGTTGATTCCAAAATATATATAGTTTGAGTTGTGATCAATACTGAGATACGTATACACTGGGTCGTGGATTGATTCAAGATAATATTTATCGATTTATTTCTGTACATCTAACTGTGGACAACTAGTTGTAGGTTACTAACGAGGACAGCTGACTTAATAAACTTAAAACATCAAAATATATTAAAAGTGTTGTAAATATATTTTTGAACATACTTTGATATATATGTATATATTATTATAGGTTCGTGAATCAACCAGTGGCCAAGTCTTACTTCCCGACGAAGTAAAAATCTGTGAAAGTGAGTTATAGTCCCACTTTTTAAATCTAATATTTTTGGGATGAGAATACATGCAGGTTTTATAAATGATTTACAAAATAGACACAAGTACGTGAAACTACATTCTATGGTTGAATTATCGAAATCGAATATGCCCCTTTTTATTAAGTCTGGTAATCTAAGAATTAGGGAACAGACACCCTAATTGACGCGAATCCTAAAGATAGATCTATTGGGCCTAACAAACCCCATCCAAAGTACCGGATGCTTTAGTACTTCGAAATTTATATCATATCCGAAGGGTGTCCCGGAATGATGGGGATATTCTTATATATGCATCTTGTTATTGTCGGTTACCAGGTGTTCACCATATGAATGATTTTTATCTCTATGTATGGGATGTGTATTGAAATATGAAATCTTGTGGTCTATTATTATGATTTGATATATATAGGTTAAACCTATAACTCACCAACATTTTTGTTGACGTTTTAAGCATGTTTATTCTCAGGTGATTATTAAGAGCTTCCGCTGTTGCATACTAAAATAAGGACAAGATTTGGAGTCCATGCTTGTATGATATTGTGTAAAAACTGCATTCAAGAAACTTATTTTGTTGTAACATATTTGTATTGTAAACCATTATGTAATGGTCGTGTGTAAACAGGATATTTTAGATTATCATTATTTGATAATCTACGTGAAGCTTTTTAAACCTTCATTGATGAAATAAAGGTTATGGTTTGTTTTAAAATGAATGCAGTCTTTGAAAAACGTCTCATATAGAGGTCAAAACCTCGCAACGAAATCAATTAATATGGAACGTTTTTAATCAATAAGAACGGGACATTTCAGGTTTAACATCTCATTGTGTACTAATGACAATGAGTTATAAGTATTTTTTGAAACTACTAACTTAAGTTTTCAAAACGATAACTATACGTAACATTCTTTGATATATATACTTATAATCTATAATGCTTATACATGTATCGTATATATAATGTATTTAATCACTTTTTAAGGACTTAAATACATAAAACAATATAAGTATATTCACAAAAGATAGCTATATTTGAATTCTCGTTCCGTTTTCTCAAGATTTCTATACGTATATCTAGGGTATATGTACCCGTATCATACCCAGCTTCTATACGTATTTACTATTGGTATATACACATCAAATCAACATCCTAATCAACATTATTACTGCCCTAGATATGAGGTAACTAGGATTTGTCAAGTAGTATGAATTATTAGTAAGAAAACAAAATTAGGAATCTTTTTCTTTCTTTATAAACTAAAAACGTTTTTATAAATGAACACCATTTCTTCACTCCATTTTCTCATATCTACACCCTCATTTATCTCTCAAAATACTCCTAAATTCATACTTGATCATCTCCAAGCATTTTTCCCATCATTTAGCTTCAATTACAAGCCTTAAACACCATAAGAAAACTCTTTCAAGAACATATCAAAATAACCACCCATTTGAAGAAGTTTACTTCCAACCTTTTGATCTAACTCCACCACTCTTTGATTCCAAGATTATTTCTTATCTTTTTCAGTAACTTTGTCCAAGTAACTTGAGGTTGTAACCTTGTTCATAATCTTATTCAATTCATATTCATATAGCTATCTTATTTTGTGGTATAAAATTTTAACAACAAGAACATAGTTTGAATGATTTCAAACTTGTTCGCAAACTAAATAGATCCTTCTAACTTGACTTTTAAAACACTTCAAGACCTGTAATATATCATAATGCTATGCTAACCTAACAATATATAACTTGGTTTTACAAAGAACATCTTAAAAACCGAATCTACGTCGTCGGAGTGCAACCGGGGGCTGTTTTGGGTTGGATAATTAAAAACCATCTTGAACTTTGAATTGGAAGTTCATGTTCTGGAAAAATGATATTTCTTATGAATATGTTAACACATAAAAATTTTATGGTTTAACTCAAAGTGTAAGTATTTTTAGAAAAATGATCATTAAATGTTGTTTTTATGATGGAAAATGATCACTTTCATAAGTTTCACCAAAGTTTGACCTATAACCTATGATTTCGAATACAAACTAAGGTATTTTCAGTTCATATTCTTAAAATTTGACTCGATCCAAGGAAGTGGCAAGTTGAACAAATAAAAACGGAGTTGTAATGAAGAAACTACGACTAAAACAAGATTGGGTATCCGAAGCTAGTTTAGCTACGAAAATATTTAGAGAAAAAGTAAATTAATCATATCTTTTCTAATTAATATGATATTTTATATATAATTACTTATGATTTGATTTTATATATTTCAGGACCACCCGTAAACAACACGAGAAGATTAATCATAAGACCTCATGATTGTACGCAACACGTCATTTGACAACACGGTACTTTATGTACGCAACACGTCATTTGACAACATGGTACCATGGGTCGAGATTAATTCTGATCAATACGAATACGATGGGGTCTTTATTTATTTTATTTAAGCAACTAATTGTGGACCACTAACATCGGACTGCTAACTACGGACTAAGAAAATATTAAAAGTATTAAAAGTATATATATATGTAACGATTACTTAAAAAGAAAATATGTTGATAAATTATATATATGGTTAGGTTCGTGATATCTATCGGAGACCAAGTCGAATTAAATACCTTCAAGGCAAAAGTGAGTTTCATTTGCTCCCTTTTTAATTGCTTTTGCAATATATATTTTTGGGCTGAGAATACATGCGCTGCTTTTATAAATGTTTACAAAATAGACACAAGTACTTAAAAATATATTCTACGTTGAGTTGTACCACTGGCATATTTCCCTGTAGCTTGGTAACTACTATTTACATGGGTATTGTAAACGCGAATCCTGTTGATAGATCTATCGGGCCTGACAACCCCAACTGGACTGGACGACCAGTATTCAACGGTTGCACAGTACTTCGTATTGGTGACTACACTTGGTACGGTGTAGTGAGATTTCATAATAAATAGAATATGCGACGTTGATTAAATGTTAAGTATGGTTACCAAGTGCTCAACCACTTAGAATGCTTTACATACACTTGCGAGTGTATTATGTTTATGATTATGAAATCTTGTGGTCTATTAACATATTGAAATGATTGTTATGATAAACCTATGAACTCACCAACCTTTTGGTTGGCACTTTAAAGCATGTTTATTCTCAGGTACGAATTAAGTCTTTCGCTGTGCATTTGCTCAATATAAGGACATTACTTGGAGCCGATCATCGCAATGGGACCAAATGTTGATGACTTCGTCCAGGTGGATTAGGACGGGTCCTTTCAGTTGGTATCAGAGCTGGTTTAATTCCGTTTATGAGCGGGTTAATCGTAGAGGGGGTTCTCACAGTGTTACCTGTGACGAAGCATTGGCTCTTACTCCTCGCGGTCCCTATTAGGGTTGGCTGTACTGCCAAGAGGCGGGCCGTAAAATTAGTGTCTGAGGTACGCTCAGTGGTCACAGGCGGTTAGCTGAGAAGGCACTGAGTGGGATGCGTCCCCAACTTTCAGTTGGTATCAGAGCGGTGGTCGTAGCGAACCAGGTCTTGCATTAGTGTGTCTAACTAGTAGTTGTTAGGATGCATTAATGATTCTGGACTTCGACCGTGTCTACATGTCAAAAGTTTTGCTTATCATTTCTAGTCGGAAATCATCTGCTTATCATCCTTAGGAAATTACCTGCTTATCATTCATAAGTCTAGGCACGTTTTACTGCATTTACTGCATTGATAGTGTATAGACGAATTCTTATCTTAGCATATATGTTATTGCGAACTTTGACTGATATCTTTTCAAAGATTCTCCGTAATTTACGGGATTTTGGTATTATATATACATATGTAAATTATGTATTGAAGAGTACGAAATCTAACTAGTATAATCTATTCCATACCAAAAATTTATTTCCCCATTATACAAGATGGATTCCGCAACTAGTTCGAATTCTTCAGATTCCGACAGTTATGCCGATATGAATTTCCATTCGGGTTCTGAAAGCAGCGTCATCGGAATGGATCAACCAATTTCCCATCATCTATTCTGGATGAATTGGGGATGGGTTCGTAATATACTAAATCACTGGAGACAAGAAGAAGGTGATCCATTCCATCCACCAAATTGCCCTCTTGGCGATGAACCTGAAGCACTTACCGGCGAACCTATTCGAAACACCATTTTCTCTCTCATTTCTAGAGTATCTCGTCACGATTATATACTATCCCATATTACAAATCTTGTTCATTCGCTCGCTCCAACCGCCAATCATCCCGGTGTACTAGCAGAAGTTAACGAACTTCGCCCTCGCGTAACGACTTTGGAGAACATGGTGCGAAGATTGCAAACACCAGGAGCAGCACCAGCAGCATAATCAGCACCACCATCAATAACATCAACAATACCATCATCACCACTAACAAACAACATCCGCATCACACGTCTCGACATCATAATCTGTCCCACAAACATCAACATCATACGCACCATTGATACCAAGGAGTACCAACCATAATGAACGATGAAGTATTGATCCATAACTTCATTGATATTCTGCGAAGAATATGTGGTTTCAAAAAGTTTTAGAGATTTCTTATTCTAGCTCAAACCGAAAAGCAAATGAGATTAATATCATATTAACTCATTAAATTCATGATTTCATCTGAAGAAAATATATATGTATATATGTTTTCATAAAGATTGTAATTAAAAGTTCTTTTGTACAAAATATTAATGGTGAATTTTTTTTTTAACGGGTAGGTAATACCCGAGGAATAATTAGATTTCATCTTAATAAGTTACATTGTACATTCGTCGAAGCTGATTCAACAGTCATTTACTATCCTACTTACAACCACCGATATATGTATCCGTTCATCGCAGAATAACTATTTTCATTCAATTTCATATTTGGATTTTGACTTCCCAGAATCCAACAAGTGGCATATGAAGAAAACATATGACAAAATAAAATCTGTTAGAAACAAACAAATTAACTATGAAAAATTTTGTTAAGAATCCACGCTACCTGTTCCAGCTAACTGTTCCTAGCTAACTGATTACATTTTATTTATCGCAGTTTATTTATCGCAATTTAATTATCGCACTTTTATTTATCGTCATTTAATTTCTGTAATTATTTTACGCACTTTATATCGGGACACGTATACAATGTTTTGACATATCATATCGACGCATCTATATATATTATTTGGAATCACCATAGACACTGTATATGCAGTAATGATCGAGTTCTCTATACAGGGTTGAGGTTGATTCTACAATAATATATATAGTTTGAGTTGTGATCGAGTCTGAGACGTATACGGGTCATGACACGTATTAATTAATTCGTATATTATATATTAAACTATATATGAATTATTGGACTGTTACTGTGGACTATCGACTGTGGACTAATGACATTGGACAATTAAAATGAATTAAAATATTGATTATAACATATGAAACTAAACATTTCTTCAAGATTGCCACTTGATTTCATCTTAAACCTCATTGTATCTCGACGATTACAATCAGCGTTCAAATCTATCATGATTCTTAAAAACAACTCAATCGAGAGGATAAACCAACCGCACTTCATTTACGGAAGAAAAGATTGATGCATATAGTTATGCACCTAAAAAACCCTCGAAAACTGAGTAAACGTTTGACACGTATCTGTTCTAGTTCCTTTGACATTGTTATTACCGAAGATCGTTTTGCAATCCCTTTCCAAAGTAGCTAATTTTGTCACAGCTCTAGTAAGTCAACTCTGACTTTTCATCCGAAACAACTTTATTACAACCGCGATATATATGCGTACTCTTTATTGTTACTGGGGAACCTTTTATATTCCACAATATTACCATCAGCGATTAATCATTCTAAAAACACAATTCTCCTGAAACTACCTCGGTTTGATAACCGATGACCCAGATCAGTTAACTTTGAAAATGCTGACGAAGCGGCATGTTGTAGATGATCTTAATGGCCAAAAGTTTGATGATAAAGAAAGGAGTGTTAGGAACGCTCGATAGAAAATTTAGTACCGAAAAGCGGATTATGCGAAACTATGAAGAAAGCCTTGGACAAATCACAAAGAATAAGTTTGCCTTCAAAGAATCCAAATGTGTAACAACCCGACTTCATAACCCAAAAACGCGTACCAAATTTTTTTTTTTAAGGCAGTGCATCTGGACGGCGTCCAGAATCCTGGACGGCGTCCAGCTCAGAAGGGTGGGACGGCGTCCAAAGTTCGGGACGGCGTCCAGCTCAACCAACTAGGATGGCGTCCAAGCAATTGGGATGGCGTCCCAATGGCCTTCCAGCCACTGATCACGGGTCCAACTCACACGAGCGGAAAACCCGCTTCCCGACACTTTCAAACGGAAACCTTTTTACCACAAGTCAATATAAGTGAAACTAAGAGATTTTCATCATCAAATCAAGTTTGGGGTTAAACTACCCAATCGCGGTCGAACTCCAAAAGCTAACACCCAAAAGCATCCCCTAACAAAACAAGCGGGAGATCACTAATCCAATTGAACGCTCTTACCCTTGTCAACGCCCGAGCCTATAAAAAAGGTAAACAACGAGAGGGTAAGCAAGGCTTAGTGAATGCAATAGTTATACGAATACATATATAATTATACCTTCTTGCATACACTTACACAACCGCAAACATGCTAGCAAACAACATTAGCTTATCGTCACAATAACAAGCTATAATTCACCAATACCCCCAAGCTAGCATAACATCCGCATATAAATATAACTCGAATAATATAATATGCTTACAACACAAATAACCATGGTTAACCAATAGTACAAGGGAACGCCGCTCGCGAAAACGCCATCGGTGTTCGTAACATCCGTTAGGGCACTTAACACCTCGCACCACTAACCCCTAGGGTGGCACCTTAACACCTCGGTACATCACCCCGAGTGGCATCTTAACACCTCGATGCATCACTCATTATTTTACGGAGTGGTGTCTTAACACCTCGACACTACACTCCTAGGTGGCATCTTAACACCTCGATGCTACACCCGAGTGGCATCTTAACACCTCGATGCTACACTCTTCACGTGAAACATGGTGTCTTAGCACCTCGACACTACACATTTCACGCTACAACAAATAGATACATTATATACATACGCATATAATTATTCCACTCACCTCAAGTCTTCGTGTAAGATAACCGAACTTGCAACGTCAATGTAACGTACCTATTACATTTTAGTACATAATCAATTCACAACTCAAGTCGGTCAAGCAACTCACTTAACAATCTAGAGTCTTTTGACCCTAAGTGCAATCCCGACCCATTTTGCACCTTTAACCCTAATAATGGGTTAACTTCACCAAAAACCCTAACTTTAGCCAATTAAGGTATTAACACACTTTTAACCACAAAGTTAACTCGTTTTCATACATGCAAGACAACCTAGGTCATCAAAGACTCATTTGACCCATTTCTAGGTCAACACACCCATTTGGGTCACCCACAACCCAAATCACGCCCACTAACATTAACTATAAGTGTATTAGTATTTACTTAGGTCTTTAAGACCCATTTACACCATTTACCCTTTCAAAACCCTAAGTTAGTCACCATTTGGGTCTTCATGACCCAAACTTACCCAAAAACCCCAAATTACTCACAAATGGGTTTTATGTGAAATACTAACCCAAACCCTAACCCTTAAACACATTAAACTAAGGTAATCAAGTTTAGGGCTTACCACAACAATCAAAACGAAGCTAACGAGGAGATGAACAACTTTAATGCTCGAGCTAAAACCCGAAACAAGCTTCTTCTTCTCCGATTTGAGCTTTCTCACACTTGAATCACACTCTCTCACTAGGATTTAAGTGGATGAAGTTTGGTGGTTAGGAATGGAGTAATGATGCTCAACTAAACTGATCTAGGGCCTTTAATTCGTCCACCAAGTGAAATTACCAATTTACCCATCTAAAATATTTAAAAGCAAAAAGACATGCCTGCCAGCCATCCTGGACGGCGTCCAAAATGTTGGACGGCGTCCAGGTCTTCAATCTGGGACGGCGTCCCAAATATTTGGACGGCGTCCAAACCCAAAAAGGAGACAGGATCTTACAACTCTCCCCCACTTGAACCGGATTGCGACCTCGCAATCCACGCCGCATGACAAGCAGGAAGATAAACCAAGACAAACTCTTCGGGCTCCCAAGTAAACTCGGAACCTTTACTTCGCCGCCATTGAACCTTGAAAGTTCTTACCTCTTTATTCCTCAACATTTTCACCTTCTCGTCAAGGATAGCAATCGGTTCCTCGACATATTCTAACTTGTTGTTTAGCTCGATCTCGTCTAAAGGCATCCATGAGGAATCGTCCGCAAGACACTTACGGAGGTAGGAAACATGAAATGTAATATGGATCCCCGCAAGCTCTTCGGGTAATTCCAATCGATATGCAACTTCACCAACACGAGCTGAAACCTTGAACGGCCCAATAAACTAAGGAGCTAACTTTCCCCGTTTTCGAAATCGAATAATACCCTTCCATGGCGAAACCTTAAGCATCACCATATCGCCTTCTTGGAACTCAATCAATCGCCTACGTCTATCGGCATACGACTTTTGCCTATCTTGAGCCTTCTTCAAATGTTCCCGAATCAAATCGATCTTGCTATTTGTCTCTAAAACCAAATCGGTACTCCCGATCTCTCTTTGACCCACTTCTCCCCAACAAACGGGAGTTCGACACCTACGCCCATAAAACATTTCGTAAGGTGGCATCCCGATACTAGTATGATAACTATTATTGTACGAGAATTCCACCAAAGGCAAATGCTCATCCCAACTACACCAAAGTCAATGATGCACGCCCGTAACATATCTTCCAAAGTTTGATTCGTACGTTCGGTTTGACCGTCCGTTTGAGGATGATACGCCGTGCTCAACTTCAATTGCGTACCCATATCTTCGTGAAACTTTTCCCAAAACCGAGATGTAAAACGGGTATCTCGATCCGAAATAATAGATATAGGAACCCCATGTCGCGAGACCACTTCCTTGATAAACAACTTAGCCAAGGTCTCTGACGATATCGCTTCTTTAACGGGAAGAAACAAAGCGCTTTTTGTCAATCGGTCAACTATAACCCAAATCGAATCGAATTGGGTTCTCGCCGTTTTAGGTAACTTTGTAATGAAATCCATGGTAATGTGCTCCCATTTCCATTTCGGGATTTCTAACGGTTGCAACTTACCATACGGCTTTTGGTGTTCGGCTTTTACTTGTAAACACGTGACACATTGCTCAACATACTTCACAACATCACGTTTCATGCCCGGCCACCAATAATCTTTCTTCAAGTCAAGATACATTTTCGTCGCGCCCGGATGAATGGAGTATTTTGACTTATGTGCTTCATCAAGTAGCACTCGTCGGTAATCACCCATCTTAGGCACCCACACCCTTCCTTGGAAAGACAACAAATCACGCGGACCCATAGTAATAAACTCCGATTGGCCCACGATTCGCTCCGTATGCTTGTTGTGAACATAAGCCTCTATTTGAATCTCACCAAGCTTTTCAAGAAAATCGTTGGTAATAATCAAACGTAACGACCCCACTTTTATCGCCGGATGTTGACTCTTTCGACTCAACGCATCCGCGACAACATTCGCCTTACCCGGATGATAAAGTATCTCACAATCGTAATCTTTCACCACATCCATCCACCTACGTTGGCGATAATTCAAATCTCGTTAATTAAAGAGATGTTTCAAGCTCTTATGATCCGAATAAATCGTACACTTAACACCATACAAGTAATGGCGCCAAATTTTCAACGCATGCACAACCGCCGCCAACTCAAGATCATGAGTCGGATATCTCGTTTCATGTTCCTTTAATTGTCGAGAGGCATAAGCGATGACTTTACCTCTTTTCATTAGAACACACCCGAGACTATTTAAGGAAGCATCACAATAAACCACCATATCTTCTACCCCTTCCGGCAACACTAACACCGGAGCTTGACACAACTTCTCTTTTAACAATTGAAAAGCAATCTCTTGCTCGTTCTCCCAATTAAACCTAGCATTCTTTCTAGTCAACTTCGTCAATGGAGAAGCAATCTTAGAAAAGTCTTGGATAAACCGACGATAATAACTGGCCAATCCGAGAAAACTTCGGATTTCCGTAGGCGTAGTCGGTCGTCCCCAACTCTTCACCGTCTCGATCTTCCCCGGATCTACTTGAATACCGTTTTCATTCACAATATGACCAAGGAATTGAACTTCCCTTAGCCAAAATTCACATTTGGAGAATTTTGCATACAACTTCTCCTTTCGTAGCGTCTTCAATACTTCACGCAAATGACGTTCATACTCGTTCATACTTTTCGAGTAGACTAGTATGTCGTCAATGAACACTATTACCGAATTGTCCAACATAGGTTGGCACACTCGGTTCATAAGATCCATGAATGCCGCCGGTGCATTCGTAAGACCAAAGGGCATAACTACAAACTCATAATGCCCGTAACGCATTCGAAAAGCCGTTTTCTCTATGTCTTCCTCACGGACCCGCATTTGGTGATAGCCGGACCGTAGGTCGATCTTAGAGAAATACGTTGCACCTTGAAGTTTATCAAATAAATCGTCAATCCTAGGTAATGGATAACGATTCTTGATCGTCACTTTATTCAACTCACGGTAATCAATGCACATACGCATACTACCATCTTTCTTCTTCACAAATAACACCGGAGCGCCCCATGGCGAAGCACTCGGTCGAATAAAACCCTTCTCGAGCAACTCTTGGGTTTGATTTAACAACTCTTGCATTTCCGTTGGTGCTAAACGATAAGGAGTTTTAGCAATGGGAGTAGCTCCCGGAACCAACTCAATACGAAACTCAACTTGTCTTTCCGCCGGAACACCCGGTAATTCGTCCGGAAAAACGTCTTCGAATTCACTAACAACCGGAATTTCACGAATAGGTGGTTGCTCATTGCGTGTATCAACAACATGAGCAAGGAAAGCCATGCCACCGGTAACAACAAAACGACGTGCCCGTGCAAAAGTGCATATCGGCACCGGTCTCCTTCGCTTATCACCATGAATAATTAACTCTCCCCCACTTAGGGTCTTCACACGAATAAACTTATCATGGCATGCAATATCGGCTCTATAACGATCGAGCCAATCCATAACAACGACAATATCAAAGTCGCCCAAGGTCATTGGAATAAGATCAATTTTAAAGGTTTCGGCACCAAAAACAACATCACAATTTTCACACACATCAACCACTAGCACCGTCTTGCCGTCCGCTATTTCGACTTCTATCGGACGAGTTAACTTAGCTAACGGTCTATTAAGTTTAGGCACAAATTTAGGAGACACAAACGACAAATTTGCACCGCTATCGAAAAGAATCCTTGCCGGATTAGAATTAACCATGTAAGTACCTGAGACAACTTCGTGCGATTGTTTGGCTTCATCATTGGTCATCAAATAGTTGCGACCCCTAGCCGTACCCGCCGCCTTCTCTAACCGTTTCACATTATCATTTCGCAAATCGGGACACTCCGGCTTCTTATGCCCCTCTTTGCCGCAATTAAAACAAGTGACTTTGTTTCCGGAACGTGGTTTCGGACACTCACGAGCCATATGACCCGGTTGCCCACAATTGTAGCACGTATAAGAAAACCCGCCGGTAGTGCCCTTCTTTGCACTATTGACACTTTCGGCCCCCCTCTTGCTCTTGCTCTTCTTGCTTGAGGCGTTAGAGTAACTAAAACCTTCAAATTTTCTTTTGGAAAACATGAAATCACTTTTTCTTGGAACCTCCGGCTCAAAACCCCGAGCCAACTCGAACAATTCATCAAAAGACTTAGCCATACCCCGACTAATCTTCCCCTTGTACTCATCATTCAAAGTACGGTAGAAATCCTTCATAAGCTTATGATCATCACCAACATATTCCGGGCAAAAACGAGTCTTTGCCAAGAATGTAGACTTAAGAGTAACTAAGTCCATTGAGCCTTGTTGCAAATGGTGCAACTCGTCCCGGATTCTATCGAGATCGGAAGAAGTTCGGTATTCCTTGAAAAAATCCTTCTTAAACTCTTCCCACGTCAAGCCCATACATTGTTCCTCACCGTACAAGTTGATTTTATCATCCCACCATAACTTAGCCTCTTCTCGTAGCATGCTAGAGCCATACCTCGCCTTCTTCTCGGGAGGACATTCCGAGGTGCGGAAAGCTCCCTCAATATCGGAGATCCAACATGTACTTTTCAAGGGATCTCGCACCCCATTAAACATCGGGGGTTGAGCATCCTTGAAGTTCTTGTAGTGGAAGTCCCGCCTTCCTTCGCCTCCTTCACCGCGAGGATAGATATTCCTAGCGTCAAGGGCCTCTTTGATAGTGGCCTTCATTCGTTCATTTATCAAATCGGTCACCTGCCCATCGACCGAATCTTGAAAGACCTTTCGGACGTTCGTAAGAAAATCCGCTTTTAACTTTTTAAAGACGGCCTCAACCTTGGCCGAAAACTTGGCGTCCTCGCTTGTACTTCCGTTATCATGATCGGGACCGTTTCTCGTCTTCATTCTATAAAACGAAATAGGTTAAACCACAAAAACGAAAGGACAATTACATGTGTATATACATATATGCCACACTACTCCATCTCGCTCAACAATCGTCGTACATTGCTTGTTTAACACGATTTGCACCCGTAACAACGGTAGCTACTCGTTGTTACGCGAGCACGTCGCATTCACTTGCTAGTACCACGTTCGTCTTGCTTGATGATTGCTAAACACAACACCAAACAATTAGCACAAGGTTAATTCTCATAAACCAAAGCACTAACAATTCCCGGTTAGACCCAAAGTCCTACAAGTCCCGCATAAGGCGCTCACACAATAAAGTCTAAGTCTAGGCACCTATCTCAAGTCGCCTAAATCCCTTAGACCATGCTCTGATACCACTTGTAACAACCCGACTTCATAACCCAAAAACGCGTACCAAAAAAAAATTTTAAGACAGTGCATCTGGACGGCGTCCAGAATCCTGGACGGCGTCCAGCTCAGAAGGGTGGGACGGCGTCCAAAGTTCGGGATGGCGTCCAGCTCAACCAACTGGGACAGCGTCCAAGCAATTGGGACGGCGTCCCAATGGCCTTCCAGCCACTGATCACGGGTCCAACTCACACGAGCGGAAAACCCGCTTCCCGACACTTTCAAACGGAAACCTTTTTACCACAAGTCAATATAAGTGAAACTAAGAGATTTTCATCATCAAATCAAGTTTTACATCAACGGGTCCGCATCGCCCATTTTACGAGTTTCGTTCTAAAATAAAAGTTTCGACCAAATATAAGTTTAAGTTCCAAACGACACTAGAGCATGGTGTTTGGGGTTAAACTACCCAATCGCGGTCGAACTCCAAAAGCTAACACCCAAAAGCATCCCCTAACAAAACAAGCGGGAGATCACTAATCCAATTAAACGCTCTTACCCTTGTCAACGCCCGAGCCTATAAAAAAGGTAAACAACGAGAGGGTAAGCAAAGCTTAGTGAATGCAATAGTTATACGAATACATATATAATTATACCTTCTTGCATACACTTACACAACCGCAAACATGCTAGCAAACAACATTAGGTTATCGTCGCAATAACAAGCTATAATTCACCAATACCCCCAAGCTAGCATAACATCCGCATATAAATATAACTCGAATAATATAATATGCTTACAACACAAATAACCATGGTTAACCAATAGTACAAGGGAACGGCGCTCGCGAAAACGCCATCGGTGTTCGTAACATCCGTTAGGGCACTTAACACCTCGCACCACTAACCCCTAGGGTGGCACCTTAACACCTCGGCACATCACCCCGAGTGGCATCTTAACACCTCGATGCATCACTCATTATTTTACGGAGTGGTGTCTTAACACCTCGACACTACACTCCTAGGTGGCATCTTAACACCTCGATGCTACACCCGAGTGGCATCTTAACACCTCGATGCTACACTCTTCACGTGAAACATGGTGTCTTAGCACCTCGACACTACACATTTCACGCTACAACAAATAGATACATTATATACATACGCATATAATTATTCCACTCACCTCAAGTCTTCGTGTAAGATAACGGAACTTGCAACGTCAATGTAACGTACCTATTACATTTTAGTACATAATCAATTCACAACTCAAGTCGGTCAAGCAACTCACTTAACAATCTAGAGTCTTTTGACCCTAAGTGCAATCCCGACCCATTTTGCACCTTTAACCCTAATAATGGGTTAACTTCAGCAAAAACCCTAACTTTAGCCAATTAAGGTATTAACACACTTTTAACCACAAAGTTAACTCGTTTTCATACATACAAGAAAACCTAGGTCATCAAAGACTCATTTGACCCATTTCTAGGTCAACACACCCATTTGGGTCACCCACAACCCAAATCACGCCCACTAACATTAACTATAAGTGTATTAGTATTTACTTAGGTCTTTAAGACCCATTTACACCATTTACCCTTTCAAAACCCTAAGTTAGTCACCATTTGGGTCTTCATGACCCAAACTTACCCAAAAACCCCAAATTACTCACAAATGGGTTTTATGTGAAATACTAACCCAAACCCTAACCCTTAAACACATTAAACTAAGGTAATCAAGTTTAGGGCTTACCACAACAATCAAAACGAAGCTAACTGTAGCGACCCCGACAAATCGTCAAGTGACGGCGTCGTCTACGTGGGTCCCTTTACCTGGTCATAAGTCTTTATGACAACGTTTGACCAAAATATGTCGCCTTCATTTCAAAATAAAGATTGTTTCCAAAGTTTACAAGAATTGTTCAACCAAAAGTTAAGTTACAAGGTTATAAGTACAAATGAAATCTAGGCGACACGGTTTAAAGTAAAGTCAAAAGACGCTCCAGGAAATGCATGTATACTCGACATCCAATGCAAGTATCAATTAATGAGCGGAAGCATGTATCACATATCGTGCAAGACCTGAGAAAAACATAGAAATCTGTCAACGAAAACGTTGGTGAAATCATAGGTTTAGTAAGTAAATTGTATTGAACCACAAGGTTCTTTAAGAATTGTTCAACCAGAATCGTTCACATTCCAAAATAGTATTTGTATCACGAGCACCCAATTATCAAGGCTTAACCGAATCTTCCCTCTGAATTTTGAATTTAGTGTTAGAACTTACACTATACATTGTTGAAATTATATTTCATTCACTAACGGTAGCGAACCGTCTGAATGAGGGTTTGTTAAACCCGTATGGCCACACAACATAATTACACGCTTACACTTACACCCTGCAAGTGGAACTAATGATAATTGGATTGAGGACTTTTGTTCAAACTCGTATGCATCTTTGTATTCGTATTTGTTCACAATGTAAAAGCATGAAAAGTAAATAAGTATGAAATGTATGTGTTTCTCAGCCCACGATGTAAAGAATAAAAGTGATTGAAAAAGTGGGACTATGATCTCACCTTGAGTGCAAGAGTTAATAAAGTACTTCGACAAGTAAACGCGTGCAAAGACAAAGCTAGTCTTGACCTAAACATATAGGTTATATCAATAACGGTAAACACAAACGGTCAAAGATGTTCAATTAGTCCTATGGCTCGTTACGACTCGATTATGAAGCATGTGAGTCAAATTGTCAAGTTTCATGCAAGATACAAGTATAGAATCATGTTAGAAAGATTGCATAATTAATTGGTTAAGTTTGACAAAAAGTCAAACTTGGTCAAAGTCAACGAAAAAGTCAACATGTTCGGGTCGGGTCTCGGACAAATTTTCTATGCTAGTTATTCATATATAAGCATGTTAGAACAAGTTGCATGCGAATTGGAAGTCTAAAACATGGCAAACATTTCACGTGAAACGGACATTGGAGACAGAAGCTGGGCACGGCTTATGCCGCGCCGCGGCCAGGCCTGTCGCGCCGCGACAATGGCCGTGGCCTGGTCCCAGGCCTGTTTCACTTGTTCAAGGCTTGGTCAATTTTCAAACAAACGCAAAACTCAAACCGTAAACAACTAGAAGACGTATCTTATACCGTTGGAAAGCTCTTTTGACAAGGAACACAACTAAACATGTTTCACCAAACAAAAACATCATTTATAATAGCCGAAAACTCATCAAGTGATCATTAAACGTTCATTTTTAAGGTTTCAAGTTCTTCAAATGCAATTTGAGTTTCGGGAAACCAATTCACACATATAATATGCCGTTTTGAAGGTAATGAAACATACATTACAACTAAACACTAATAATTAACATTCCATGGCATTCAAGCATCCAAAAATTCATGTCAAGAACTATCAAACCCTAGTCAAACATCTCAAAATCAATAATCATGTTTTTGGAGTTTCCTTAATCAACCTATACATCAAAACGAAGCTAATGATACTAGTAACACAATTAAAACATGAACTTTAACAATCAAACAACATTTAATCTTCCAAAATGCAAGATTAAGCAAACCCATTTCAAATGTTCAAACTAGTTACTCAAAACAACAAATCGAGCAAGTAAATCATATATTCATGCTAGACACGAGCCATAGACACTAACTAACACCATTTCAAATCAAAAACACGAATTTAGAGAAATCTAGAGTTTTAGAAATGTTACCCAAACGAGATGAAGTTGGTATCAAATTGTAGAGGATGAAGAGAGGATTCCAAATATGTAATTTGTTTTGTTGTAAGCCTCCTAGATCGAATTTAGATGATGAATGATTGAATTGGGTGTTTGTGTGTGTTCTTGCTAGAGAGAAAGAGAGAGGGATGGAGGTGATTGAATGGTGGTGTTTGGGGTGGACTAGTTGACCTAGTCAACTAGTTTGCCCCGTGTCAATTTTAGTCCCTCGAGTTTAGAAGCGGGTGCCGGATTTAACCGATCGAATATTTTTAAAACGCAAGTTAACGAGAGGTGTTATAATTAAATGACGGAATTATTATGAACGTTAGTCAACGGAAACTACGAATTTAAATAACGAAAGGTATTATTTTTAAAAAAAAAACGGGCGTTAAAATAATTTAACGGAAAAATGCGGGATGTTACATTATCCACACCTCAAAAGAAATTTCGTCCCGAAATTTAGTTGGAAGTAATAATCGGTATCTCTTACTCGGGACCTAGTGTAGTAACTCTACGAATGATTGAAGGTACTTTCTTAGACATTCCACGAATCCGGATAGTCGGGGTGTTACGTTGTATTAGGGCTTGGTTTTACGATCCACATGTTCAGCCGGTTTTCCTATGAAGAGGAGTTTGTCATCAATAGTTGGTGCATCTAAAAGGATTGCACATTCCTGTTCCGCATGACACGTTTCTAAGTTTGTTACACGAAAGGTAGGATAAACGGAAACTTAATTGAGTCGGAAGTTCTAAACGGTAGGAAGCGGTTCCAATACGCCCCAAGGTTTCAAAAGGTTCGATACTGCGGATATAGCCTTTCTCGATTTCCCCAAAATGGATTACACCCCTCCAAGGTGCGGTTTCTCAATATTACGCGGTTACACACTGGGTTTGGTGAGGTTTTCATCTAAGTTTGGTATAACTCTTCTGGCGACAATGGGTTGTCTCGAGCCCTTCTCGGACTTGAACGATCTCAATTGTTGTTTCTTGATGGAGTTCAGATTTCGGTGGTTGATGCTTTGGTTAAATGAACAGGGGTATGACATTAGCGGTCATATAGGGTTTCGGAAAATGCGCGTGAACACACGAGTGGTAACTACTGTTGTAAGAGTGATCTACTAAAGGTGACAATACGAGTTTGTGACATGTCTTTCCAAGACGTAAATCGTTCGTTTGCTCGGTTCGTCAGTTTGTGGGAGATACGCGGTACATGTGTCTAAGCGGGTCTCCAAGGTTCCTTGTAAAACTAGAAGTGAAACGAGTATTTCAATACGGAATAATTGACAAGGATACACCGTGTTGGAATAGAATCTCTTAAGATACGTTTGAACAAGTTAGTTAGGGTTCGAAAAAAAAATGTTCGTTAGGACTATTCACCCTCGTGGCGAATACTTATGTAATATGAGGAGTTTCTCTATCCATGGAGAAATGTTACAAGGAGTTTCTTTAAACGGAAAAGCGAACGGTAAAGATAGTAGTGAAATGAGGACTTAGAATAGGATGAGTTTACATCTCGAGATTGCCATAACGTGCCTCTAGTTGTCAAATGTTGAAGTCTGAAAGAGAAACGAGGTAGTACACGTAGTTGTATAGTTCGGGGTTGAATAATAGTTGACCGATTATCAGAAACACAAGGGCGTTAAGTCAAAGAAGAGTGAAGTATCGTTGGATTGTGTGCTATCTTAAATTCCAGTAATATCAGACGGTGACGGTGAAATAACAGAGGTATGTAGTGTGGTACATGATGACGAGAAGATTGATCGGATCCACAATTTAGTATTCGGATTCTTCGTGTAAAATAACGAATTTTAGTTATGTTGATTTTTGAGTCGAGAGAGTATGCCTTTCGGCGTTCAAATAGAAATATTTCCATGTTCGAGTTCCATCTGTTGCTATACGATTTTAACTAGAAATGTTGGTGTGAAGAATCACGTTCAAGGCTCGAACACGGAGAGGTTTATAGTTTTTCCTTAGTGAGTTAACGAGTTTAAAAGTCGGGTAACACGAGAAAAGTCAGAAATGAATCTTCGGTGATAACAGGCGAGTTCTAAGATTTTACGAATACAAGTCTGAGTTGAGAGAGTTTCATGATCACGTGTGGCTTGATTTCGAGATTGATTGTAATGCCTTGACCATTAACATCATGGTCTAGAAAATTTGACTTCGTTTAACAGAAATTCTCACTCGGAGAATTTGGTATAGAGTTGCTCTTTTCTCAAAAGTTCGAGCGTAAGATGGTGATGTTGTTCGTTTTCCTTCTTTACCTAAATAAGTTAAGACGTCATCTATAAATACGATAACAGATTTGTCTAGATAAGTTGCATACGTGATTTAGGAGGTTCATGAATACGGACGGAGTCCTAAATAAATCAAACGGTACTAAGAGAGATTTACAACTAACGTTGCGAGTTCGGAAATGGCTTAGGAGACATCGTCTCACTTAACCCCCAATTGATGATAACCGGAACGGAGGTCGTTTTGGAATACACACGGGATTCATGCAAGAAATCATGAGGTCATGGATGCGAGGGAGAGGGTATCGGTTTCCAACCGAAAATTACTCAGTTCACAATAATCTATACAAGATGATGGGGAAACAAATTTTTTTTTTTTTTTTTTTTTTTTTTTTTTTTTTTTTTTTACGAATAGGTTTCGAGCTCCCTAGTTCTATAGGTGTCAAGTCAAAAGTCTTAACGTATATCCTCCAATAAAATTTATAGGCACACAATATTTTCCGTTGGTCACTTAAATCGTCTAAGTAGTATCTAGGGGAAAAAGTGGAATGTAAAGAGCACGAGTCAAAGACTTGTTTATAAAATGTCTAACGGTAACCGAATCGAATAAACATGAAACGTGAGAATTTCGAGGAGAAACATACCCGTGACTAGTCCATCGTCGTCTCGGGCATCCTAGGCGTTGATGTTGAAAGTTTAACGGCGTGCGTTGGGGTTGATTTTCTTATTTGGGCACGCACTCCTAAAATGACCCGGTTGGCCACATTCAAAACAAACACCCGTCTTGGGTGCATTGGGCTCCTTTTGAGCGACGGGAGCGGTATTCCTACAATCGTGGGCTACATGGCCACTTCTTTGACACTTCAAGCAAAAAGGTTTGCCACATTCACCTAAATGATGTTTGTAGCACTCGTTACAATACGGTAGGTGTCCGGTATAACCTTTCTTGTCGTTGGGGATGAAGGGCTTTTTGGCGGGGTTGTTGTAATTGCTTGATTGGGGGGCTTCCCATTTTCTTTTGTTGTCACCCGATTTATCCTCGGCTTTAGGTGCCGGCACTTCAATTTCGTCCACTGTTTCAATCAATTGGCGGGCCATATTCAAAGCCTCTTGGTGGTTAGCGGGTTTGGCTGACATTACTCCTTGTTTGATGCTCTTGGGGAGACCATCCATGTAAAGTTCAACCCTTAAAGATTCGGGGTTCACAAGATTTGGGCACATTAAAGCAAGTTCGGAGAATCGTTGATTATATGCCTTTAGGTCATTCCCGACCGCTTTTAAAGTTCTTAGTTCGTGTTCGAGCTTACGGGTCTCTTCGCGCGGGAAGTATTCGGTGATCATCTTTTTCTTTAAGTCGGCCCATGAGAGTGTGTGGGCTTCATCGATACCCACCGACAGCACATACGTATTCCACCATGTGAGGGCGATACCGGCAAAAGTGTGGGTGGAATATTTGACTTTGTCTTGGTCCCGACAACCGCTTATGCTAAAAACGGCTTCTGTTTGCTCAAACCATCGGGTGAGCACAACCGGTCCTCCGGTCCCATCGAAGGTGTGAGGTTTGCACCCCATGAAAGTTTTGTAGGAGCAACCCTCGTTTGAATTACCGGCTCCATGGTTGTTGTGGTTGTGGTTGTTATTGTTGTTGTTGGAGGAGTGACCGGCCATGGCCGCATCCACGGCAGTGGCTATCATACGTTGGAGGGCTTGTTCGGGAGTTTCGGGAGGAGCGCGTCGACGAGCCATTGTTCCTTCATGACACAAGAATATCGTTGGTTAGTATTTTCAACAATACTAACCGGAGTATGGAATAAGGATAGAGAGAAAATTTTCCTTGACTCGCCCTAAATTCTTTATGTCATAATGTCGGAACGTCCATGTGAATCACCGTAATATAATCCCGGAAATTATATTACCCTGATTCTCATGTGCATTTAACATTACTTCATAAAGTCAAGGTGGCGCGTCAACAAAATTTATTAACGTAAGATCAAGATCGAATACGAGTTAGATATGATAGAAGAGTTCGAGTATAAATGCACAAATAGTCAAGTAATTCCTACTGCAGTCTATATGCCGGTTGTAGTCTAGATTCACCTATGTACCCTATGACTCGGGGTGGACACAAATGAACTCTAAATCCCTACAACCAAGGCTCTGATACCACTTGTAGCGACCCCGACAAATCGTCAAGTGACGGTGTCGTCTACGTGGGTCCCTTTACCTGGTCATAAGTCTTTATGACAACGTTTGACCAAAATATGTCGCCTTCATTTCAAAATAAAGATTGTTTCCAAAGTTTACAAGAATTGTTCAACCAAAAGTTAAGTTACAAGGTTATAAGTACAAATGAAATCTAGGCGACACGGTTTAAAGTAAAGTCAAAAGACGCTCCAGGAAATGCATGTATACTCGACATCCAATGCAAGTATCAATTAATGAGCGGAAGCATGTATCACATATCGTGCAAGACCTGAGAAAAACATAGAAATATGTCAACGAAAACGTTGGTGAAATCATAGGTTTAGTAAGTAAATTGTATTGAACCACAAGGTTCTTTAAGAATTGTTCAACCAGAATCGTTCACATTCCAAAATAGTATTTGTATCACGAGCACCCAATTATCAAGGCTTAACCGAATCTTCCCTCTGAATTTTGAATTTAGTGTTAGAACTTACACTATACATTGTTGAAATTATATTTCATTCACTAACGGTAGCGAACCGTCTGAATGAGGGTTTGTTAAACCCGTATGGCCACACAACATAATTACACGCTTACACTTACACCCTGCAAGTGGAATTAATGATAATTGGATTGAGGACTTTTGTTCAAACTCGTATGCATCTTTGTATTCGTATTTGTTCACAATGTAAAAGCATGAAAAGTAAATAAGTATGAAATGTATGTGTTTCTCAGCCCACGATGTAAAGAATAAAAGTGATTGAAAAAGTGGGACTATGATCTCACCTTGAGTGCAAGAGTTAATAAAGTACTTCGACAAGTAAACGCGTGCAAAGACAAAGCTAGTCTTGACCTAAACATATAGGTTATATCAATAACGGTAAACACAAACGGTCAAAGATGTTCAATTAGTCCTATGGCTCGTTACGACTCGATTATGAAGCATGTGAGTCAAATTGTCAAGTTTCATGCAAGATACAAGTATAGAATCATGTTAGAAAGATTGCATAATTAATTGGTTAAGTTTGACAAAAAGTCAAACTTGGTCAAAGTCAACGAAAAAGTCAACATGTTCGGGTCGGGTCTCGGACAAATTTTCTATACTAGTTATTCATATATAAGCATGTTAGAACAAGTTGCATGCGAATTGGAAGTCTAAAACATGGCAAACATTTCACGTGAAACGGACATTGGAGACAGAAGCTGGGCACGGCTTATGCCGCGCCGCGGCCAGGCCTGTCGCGCCGCGACAATGGCCGTGGCCTGGTCCCAGGCCTGTTTCACTTGTTCAAGGCTTGGTCAATTTTCAAACAAACGCAAAACTCAAACCGTAAACAACTAGAAGACGTATCTTATACCGTTGGAAAGCTCTTTTGACAAGGAACACAACTAAACATGTTTCACCAAACAAAAACATCATTTATAATAGCCGAAAACTCATCAAGTGATCATTAAACGTTCATTTTTAAGGTTTCAAGTTCTTCAAATGCAATTTGAGTTTCGGGAAACCAATTCACACATATAATATGCCGTTTTGAAGGTAATGAAACATACATTACAACTAAACACTAATAATTAACATTCCATGGCATTCAAGCATCCAAAAATTCATGTCAAGAACTATCAAACCCTAGTCAAACATCTCAAAATCAATAATCATGTTTTTGGAGTTTCCTTAATCAACCTATACATCAAAACGAAGCTAATGATACTAGTAACACAATTAAAACATGAACTTTAACAATCAAACAACATTTAATCTTCCAAAATGCAAGATTAAGCAAACCCATTTCAAATGTTCAAACTAGTTACTCAAAACAACAAATCGAGCAAGTAAATCATATATTCATGCTAGACACGAGCCATAGACACTAACTAACACCATTTCAAATCAAAAACACGAATTTAGAGAAATCTAGAGTTTTAGAAATGTTACCCAAACGAGATGAAGTTGGTATCAAATTGTAGAGGATGAAGAGAGGATTCCAAATATGTAATTTGTTTTGTTGTAAGCCTCCTAGATCGAATTTAGATGATGAATGATTGAATTGGGTGTTTGTGTGTGTTCTTGCTAGAGAGAAAGAGAGAGGGATGGAGGTGATTGAATGGTGGTGTTTGGGGTGGACTAGTTGACCTAGTCAACTAGTTTGCCCCGTGTCAATTTTAGTCCCTCGAGTTTAGAAGCGGGTGCCGGATTTAACCGATCGAATATTTTTAAAACGCAAGTTAACGAGAGGTGTTATAATTAAATGACGGAATTATTATGAACGTTAGTCAACGGAAACTACGAATTTAAATAACGAAAGGTATTATTTTTAAAAAAAAAACGGGCGTTAAAATAATTTAACGGAAAAATGCGGGATGTTACACTAACGAGGAGATGAACAACTTTAATGCTCGAGCTAAAACCCGAAACAAGCTTCTTCTTCTCCGATTTGAGCTTTCTCACACTTGAATCACACTCTCTCACTAGGATTTAAGTGGATGAAGTTTGGTGGTTAGGAATGGAGTAATGAGGCTCAACCAAACTGATCTAGGGCCTTTAATTCGTCCACCAAGTGAAATTACCAATTTACCCATCTAAAATATTTAAAAGCAAAAAGACATGCCTGCCAGCCATCCTGGACGGCGTCCAAAATGTTGGACGGCGTCCAGGTCTTCAATCTGGGACGGCGTCCCAAATATTTGGACGGCGTCCAAACCCAAAAAGGAGACAGGATCTTACAAAATGATTCTGTGCCTGCTGAAATTGTTAGCAAATATCTTATTTCTCATTCTAAACCTTCACAGACAAATCTTCTTCATCATCCATTGATATTAGAAATTCTAAGATATTCTCGTATGTTCTATTATAAATATCCTCCATATTTCTGGCGATATTTTCACAACTATTCTTATCTGAGATCATTTATCTCTCTGTAATATCTGCAACATAAAAGAAACTGTGTTAGTTTCTAAATTCTAAAACCTTCGAGTTTAAAATATGAATGTTTTGAAGTAGTGTTGGGAACTGAAGCATGGATTAGTATAATATAATGACACTTGATCAACGTCATTATATTATAGTAAGTCATGCTGAGTTTCTAATGAAGCATGATGATTCACAGTACCGTCATCATGTGCCATTTACACGACTCTTACATTCTATCTAATCTCTAAACATATCAAGAGAATATTTTTCTGGATGACTCGGTCTTCTCCAGGGTATTCTGGTAATTT
Source organism: Rutidosis leptorrhynchoides (assembly GCF_046630445.1). Classification (NCBI taxonomy): domain Eukaryota; kingdom Viridiplantae; phylum Streptophyta; class Magnoliopsida; order Asterales; family Asteraceae; genus Rutidosis; species Rutidosis leptorrhynchoides. The sequence goes on along the minus strand of NC_092343.1, from coordinate 120,151,909 downwards.
AACAAATCAAAATCGTTCTATTACCATTTTCTTCTTAGAGCATTAGCTATGTTCATTCTGAATTTCATATCTACGAATTCCGGACCATTACTCGCTTGACTCGAAGTTGGGAAGAGAAAACGAAAGCATGAAGCTCCAAAAAATAATGAAGAATATAAACTTCGATAATAACCCCGAAATTACAAACCGTATATATCGATGCAGATAGCAATATAGAGACACGGGAGAATTAGAAACACTATAAACACAAGAGTATAGTAGAAGTAAATAGATTATTCTGGTGGTAGATGAAAAAGAAGAATGACAGATATAAAAGTTAGGAGTATATCAAGAATCAGGACTGGATGGAGCATATTGATGAATGCTTTAAAGTAAGCATCAAGGGAGAAAGAATAGAAGGTGTGAGTCGTGGAAAATAAGGAAACGAAGGGGTGAATTTATAATGAAATATCCGACAGAGCAATCGAAACAGATTATTGCATATAATCAAAGAAGATCCTGATTTCCTTAATCACCAAAGAACCAAATCTTATTACGTAAGATTCTCTTTAAATCCCGGAAATCAATCATAACTACGTCATCGGTTAAGACGAATATATTTTACTCATCGCACTCTTTTACGATAGTCTCATTTATATTCTTCGCATAATCGAATCGTTTTATCTACATTACTCAATGATGATAAAACTCCATTATCACCTTATATTTGTCATGAAAACCTTCTTATTGTTATCCATAACAACCTCTATCAAATTTCGGGGACGAAATTTTTTTAACGGGTAGGTACTGTAATGACCCGGAATTTTCTGACCAAATTATACTTATGAGATTAATATTTACATAAATTAAACCATACCAACATGATAAGCAATCCAAATTGTTGAGACTTGTGTTTTTGAAAAGAGTTTTACACAACGTTTGACCGTCCAATATGACCGATGATATCACGAACTATATAACATACGATAATTATACGTTTGTGTATATATATGTATTTATATATATTAAACATGATCTAAGGATGGTTTAACATCTCATTGTGTACTAATGACAATGAGTTATAAGTATATTTTGAAACTACTAACTTAAGTTTTTAAAACGATAACTATACGTAACATTCTTTGATATATATACTTATAATCTATAATGCTTATACATGTATCGTATATATAATGTATTTAATCACTTTTTAAGGACTTAAATACATAAAAAAATATAAGTATATTCACAAAAGATAGCTATATTTGAATTCTCGTTCCGTTTCCTCAAGATTTCTATACGTATATCTAGGGTATATGTACCCGTATCATACCCAGCTTCTATACGTATTTAATATTGGTATATACACATCAAATCAACATCCTAATCAACATTATTACTGCCCTAGATATGAGGTAACTAGGATTTGTCAAGTAGTATGAATTATTAGTAAGAAAACAAAATTAGGAATCCTTTTCTTTCTTTATAAACTAAAAACGTTTTTATAAATGAACACCATTTCTTCACTCCATTTTCTCATATCTACACCCTCATTTATCTCTCAAAATACTCCTAACTTCATACTTGATCATCTCCAAGCATTTTTCCCATCATTTAGCTTCAATTACAAGCCTTAAACACCATAAGAAAACTCTTTCAAGAACATATCAAAATAACCACCCATTTGAAGAAGTTTACTTCCAACCTTTTGATCTAACTCCACCACTCTTTGATTCCAAGATTATTTCTTATCTTTTTCAGTAACTTTGTCCAAGTAACTTGAGGTAGTAACCTTGTTCATAATCTTATTCAATTCATATTCATATAGCTATCTTATTTTGTGGTATAAAATTTTAACAACAAGAACATAGTTTGAATGATTTCAAACTTGTTCGCAAACTAAATAGATCCTTCTAACTTGACTTTTAAAACACTTCAAGACCTGTAATATATCATAATTATATGCTAACCTAACAAGATATAACTTGGTTTTACAAAGAACATCTTAAAAACCGAATCTACGTCATCGGAGTGCAACCGGGGGCTGTTTTGGGTTGGATAATTAAAAACCATCTTGAACTTTGAATTGGAAGTTCATGTTCTGGAAAAATGATATTTCTTATGAATATGTTAACACATAAAAATTTTATGGTTTAACTCAAAGTGTAAGTATTTTTAGAAAAATGATCATTAAATGTTGTTTTTATGATGGAAAATGATCACTTTCATAAGTTTCACCAAAGTTTGACCTATAACCTATGATTTCGAATACAAACTAAGGTATTTTCAGTTCATATTCTTAAAATTTGACTCGATCCAAGGAAGTGGCAAGTTGAACCAACAAAAACGGAGTTGTAATGAAGAAACTACGACTAAAACAAGATTGGGTATCCGAAGCTAGTTTAGCTACGAAAATATTTAGAGAAAAAGTAAATTAATCATATCTTTTCTAATTAATATGATATTTTATATATAATTACTTATGATTTGATTTTATATATTTCAGGACCACCCGTAAACAACACGAGAAGATTAATCATAAGACCTCATGATTGTACGCAACACGTCATTTGACAACACGGTACTTTATGTACGCAACACGTCATTTTACAACATGGTACCATGGGTCGAGATTAATTATGATCAATACGAATACGATGGGGTCTTTATTTATTTTATTTAAGCAACTAATTGTGGACCACTAACATCGGACTACTAACTACGGACTAAGAAAATATTAAAAGTATATATATATGTAACGATTACTTAAAAAGAAAATATGTTGATAAATTATATATATGGTTAGGTTCGTGATATCTATCGGAGACCAAGTCGAATTAAATACCTTCAAGGCAAAAGTGAGTTTCATTTGCTCCCTTTTTAATTGCTTTTGCAATATATATTTTTGGGCTGAGAATACATGCGCTGCTTTTATAAATGTTTACAAAATAGACACAAGTACTTAAAAATATATTCTACGTTGAGTTGTACCACTGGCATATTTCCCTGTAGCTTGGTAACTACTATTTACATGGGTATTGTAAACGCAAATCCTGTTGATAGATCTATCGGGCCTGACAACCCCAACTGGACTAGACGACCAGTATTCAACGATTGCTACTCTATACTACACCCGGAGATAATCCCACTCACCGATTACCAGCAACAGAAGGTGTAATGACCCGGAATTTTCAGACCAAATTATACTTATGAGATTAATATTTACATAAATTAAACCATACCAACATGATAAGCAATCTAAATTGTTGAGACTTGTGTTTTTGAAAAGAGTTTTACACAACGTTTGACCGTCCAATATGACCGATGATATCACGAACTATATAACATACGATAATTATACGTTTGTGTATATATATGTATTTATATATATTTAACATGATCTAAGGATGGTTTAACATCTCATTGTGTACTAATGACAATGAGTTATAAGTATATTTTGAAACTACTAACTTAAGTTTTCAAAACGATAACTATACGTAACATTCTTTGATATATATACTTATAATCTATAATGCTTATACATGTATCGTATATATAATGTATTTAATCACTTTTTAAGGACTTAAATACATAAAACAATATAAGTGTATTCACAAAAGATAGCTATATTTGAATTCTCGTTCCGTTTCCTCAAGATTTCTATACGTATATCTAGGGTATATGTACCCATATCATACCCAGCTTCTATACGTATTTACTATTGGTATATACACATCAAATCAACATCCTAATCAACATTATTACTGCCCTAGATATGAGGTAACTTGGATTTGTCAGGTAGTATGAATTATTAGTAAGAAAACAAAATTAGGAATCCTTTTCTTTCTTTATAAACTAAAAACGTTTTTATAAATGAACACCATTTCTTCACTCCATTTTCTCATATCTACACCCTCATTTATCTCTCAAAATACTCCTAACTTCATACTTGATCATCTTCAAGCATTTTTCCCATCATTTAGCTTCAATTATAAGCCTTAAACACCATAAGAAAACTCTTTCAAGAACATATCAAAATAACCACCCATTTGAAGAAGTTTACTTCCAACCTTTTGATCTAACTCCACCAATCTTTGATTCCAAGATTATTTCTTATATTTTTCAGTAACTTTGTCCAAGTAACTTGAGGTAGTAACCTTGTTCATAATCTTATTCAATTCATATTCATATAGCTATCTTATTTTGTGGTATAAAATTTTAACAACAAGAACATAGTTTGAATGATTTCAAACTTGTTCGCAAACTAAATAGATCCTTCTGACTTGACTTTTAAAACACTTCAAGACCTGTAATATATCATAATGATATGCTAACCTAACAAGATATAACTTGGTTTGACAAAGAACATCTTAAAAACCGAATCTACGTCGTCGGAGTGCAACCGGGGGCTGTTTTGGGTTGGATAATTAAAAACCATCTTGAACTTTGAATTGGAAGTTCATGTTCTGGAAAAATGATATTTCTTATGAATGTGTTAACACATAAAAATTTCATGGTTTAACTCAAAGTGTAAGTATTTTTAGAAAAATGATCATTAAATGTTGTTTTTATGATGGAAAATGATCACTTTCATAAGTTTCACCAAAGTTTGACCTATAACCTATGATTTCGAATACAAACTAAGGTATTTTCAGTTCATATTCTTAAAATTTGACTCAATCCAAGGAAGTGGCAAGTTGAACCAACAAAAACGGAGTTGTAATGAAGAAACTACGACTAAAACAAGATTGGGTATCCGAAGCTAGTTTAGCTACGAAAATATTTAGAGAAAAAGTAAATTAATCATATCTTTTCTAATTAATATGATATTTTATATATAATTACTTATGATTTGATTTTATATATTTCAGGACCACCCGTAAACAACACGAGAAGATTAATCTTAAGACCTCATGATTGTACGCAATACGTCATTTGACAACACGGTACTTTATGTACGCAACACGTCATTTGACAACATGGTACCATGGGTCGAGATTAATTCTGATCAATACGAATACGATGGGGTCTTTATTTATTTTATTTAAGCAACTAATTGTGGACCACTAACATCGTACTGCTAACTACGGACTACGAAAATATTAAAAGTATTAAAAGTATATATATATATGTAACGATTAATTAAAAAGAAAATATGTTGATAAATTATATATATGGTTAGGTTCGTGATATCTATCGGAGACCAAGTCGAATTAAATACCTTCAAGGCAAAAGTGAGTTTCATTTGCTCCCTTTTTAATTGCTTTTGCAATATATATTTTTGGGCTGAGAATACATGCGCTGCTTTTATAAATGTTTACAAAATAGACACAAGTACTTAAAAATATATTCTACGTTGAGTTGTACCACTGGCATATTTCCCTGTAGCTTGGTAACTACTATTTACATGGGTATTGTAAACGCGAATCCTGTTGATAGATCTATCGGGCCTGACAACCCCAACTGGACTGGACGACCAGTATTCAACGGTTGCACAGTACTTCGTATTGGTGACTACACTTGGTACGGTGTAGTGAGATTTCATAATAAAGGGAATATGCGACGTTGATTAAATGTTAAGTATGGTTACCAAGTGCTCAACCACTTAGAATGCTTTACATACACTTGCGAGTGTATTATGTTTATGATTATGAAATCTTGTGGTCTATTAACATATTAAATGATTGTTATGATAAACCTATGAACTCACCAACCTTTTGGTTGACACTTTAAAGCATGTTTATTCTCAGGTACGAATTAAGTCTTCCGCTGTGCATTTGCTCAATATAAGGACATTACTTGAAGCCGATCATCGCAATGGGACCAAATGTTGATGACTTCGTCCAGGTGGATTAGGACGGGTCCTTTCAGAAGGAACTCAGAATTCTAATCTTACTGAGCCTTCTCTTCGTCTTTATTACCTGAGAATAGACATAACACAGTCAGTAATCATGTCTTGATAACAACCCGACAACAAAACAACAACACCGATACCAACACTTAATCAATCTGACCTGTCAACCGTACGAGTGACACTCATCCGCACGTATGAGAAACCTCAACCGTGAGGTTGACACCTCACTCGTATGTTTGGTCCTTGGCCATGAAATGTCCCGTTCATATTGATTATAAACGTTTCATATTAATTGATTTCGTTGCGAGGTTTTGACCTCTATATGAGACGTTTTTCAAAGACTGCATTCATTTTTAAAACAACCATAACCTTTATTTTATCAATAAATGTTTTAAAAAAACATTACTTAGATTATCAAATAATGATAATCTAAAATATACTATTTACACACGACCATTACATAATGGTTTACAATAGAAATATATTACATCGACATATGTTTCTTGAATGCAGTTTTTACACAATATCATACAAACATGGACTCCAAATCTTGTCCTTATTTTAGTATGCAACAGCGGAAGCTCTTAATATTCACCTGAGAATAAACATGCTTTAAACGTTAACAAAAATGTTGGTGAGTTATAGGTTTAACCTATATATATCAAATCGTAACAATAGACCACAAGATTTCATATTTCAATACACATCCCATACATAGAGATAAAAATCATTCATATGGTGAACACCTGGTAACCGACATTAACAAGATGCATATATAAGAATATCCCCATCATTCCGGGACACCCTCCGGATATGATATAAATTTCAAAGTACTAAAGCATCTGGTACTTTGGATGGAGTTTGTTAGGCCCAATAGATCTATCTTTAGGATTCACGTCAATTAGGGTGTCTGTTCCCTAATTCTTAGATTACCAGACTTAATAAAAAGGGGCATATTCGATTTCGATAATTCAACCATAGAATGTAGTTTCACGTACTTGTGTCTATTTTGTACATCATTTATAAAACCTGCATGTATTCTCATCCCAAAAATATTAGATTTTAAAAGTGGGACTATAACTCACTTTCACAGATATTTCCTTCCTCGAAAATAAGACTTGGCCACTGATCGATTCACGAACCTATACAAATATGTACATATATATCAAAGTATGATCAACATATAATTACAACCATTTTTATTATGTTTTAAAGATTTGAGTGTATTAAGTCAGCTGTCCTCGTTAGTAACCTACAACTAGTTGTCCACAGTTAGATGTACAGAAATAAATTGATATATATTATCTTGAATCAATCCACGACCCAGTGTATACACGTCTCAGGCTAGATCACAACTCAAAGTATATATATTTTTGGAATCAACCTCAACCCTGTATAGCTAACTCCAACATTACTGCATATAGAGTGTCTATGGTTGTTCCAAATAATATATATACATGGGTCGATATGATATGTCAAAACATTTGCATACGTATCTATGGTATCCCAAGATTACATAATATATTAGAATACATGTATAATACAATATAAGTTAGCTAGGATATGATTTGTATAGATTTGTTAAATATATCCCGTAGCTAAAAAGATCAAAAATATCCAATCTTGTTTTACCCATAACTTCTTCATTTTAAATCCGTTTTGAGTGAATCAAATTGCTATGGTTTCATATTGAACTCTAATTTAAGAATACAAACAGAAAAAGTATAGGTTTATAGTCAGAAATTTAAGTTACATGTCAATTACTAAAGAGGTAGTCATTTCCGTCGAAAGAACGACATCTTGATGACCATTTTGAAAAACATACTTTCACTTTGAGTTTAACCAAGATTTTTGGATATAGTTTCATGTTCATATGAAAAATCATTTTCCCAGAAGAACAACTTTTAAATCAAAGTTTATCATAGTTTTTAATTATCCAAACCAAAACAGCCCCCGGTTTCACTACGACGACGTATATCTGATTTTATGGTGTTCATCGTGTTTCCAGGTTTTAAATCATTAAGTTAGCATATCATATAGATATAGAACATGTGTTTAGTTGATTTTAAAAGTCAATTTAGAAGGATTAACTTTTATTTGCGAACAAGTTTAGAATTAACTAAACTATGTTCTAGTGATTACAAGTTTAAACCTTCGAATAAGATAGCTTTATATGTATTAATCGAATGATGTTATGAACATCATTACCACCTCAAGATTTCTGGATAAAACTACTGGAAATGAGAAAAATGGATCTAGCTTCAAAGGATCCTTGGATGGCTTGAAAGTTCTTGAAGCAGAATCATGACACGAAAGCAGTTCAAGTAAGATTTTCACTCGAAATAAGATTGTTATAGTTGTAGAAATCGAATCAAAGTTTGAATATGAATATTAACTTGAATTAGAAAGATAACCTACTGTAAATAACAAAGGTTCCTTGATCTTAGATGATTACTTGGAATGGATTAGAAAGCTTGGAAGTAAACTTGCAAACTTGGTAGTATTCTTGATTTTTATGAAACTATACTTATGAAATTTATGAAGAACACTTAGAACTTGAAGATGGAACTTGAGAGAGATCAATTAGATGAAGAAAATTGAAGAATGAAAGTGTTTTTAGGTGTTTTTGGTCATTGGTATATGGATTAGATATAAAGGATATGTAATTTTGTTTTCATGTAAATAAGTCATGAATGATTACTAATATTTTTGTAATTTTATGAGATATTTCATGCTAGTTGCCAAATGATGGTTCCCACATGTGTTAGGTGACTCACATGGGCTGCTAAAAGCTGATCATTAGAGTGTATATACCAATAGTACATACATCTAAAAGCTGTGTATTGTACGAGTACGAATACGGGTGCATACGAGTAGAATTGTTGATGAAACTGAACGAGGATGTAATTGTAAGCATTTTTGTTAAGTAGAAGTACTTTGATATGTGTCTTGAAGTCTTTCAAAAGTGTAAGAATACATATCAAAACACAACATGTATATACATTCTAATGGAGTCATTAAGTCTTCGTTAGTCGTTACATGTAAGTGTTGTTTTGAAACCTTTAAGTTAATGATCTCAATTAATGTTGTTAACCCAATGTTTATTATATCAAATGAGATGTTAAATTATTATATTATCATGATATTATGATGTATGAATATCTTTTTGTAACATCCCGTTTTTCCCGTACGTATCGAAAGGTACATACTTAATCATTTGTACATTTGTAACTCGTTGTTTATGCGTAATTGTGGAGATATATATATATATATATATGTACTTGTTAATGTGTGCATATATAAGTTTATAAATGAGTTTCGGTTGGCGTTAAGTCTTGTGAGACTTAGATAGGAGGTTTAGGCGTGTAGTGGAAGCATGAACGAATTGAGAGTGTGTAAAACGATTTTTGGGTTTGAGTGTGGTCGAAGTGGCCAGGTGACGGCTAACGCCGCGACGCGACATATAGAGCAAACCAGGATCAGAAAGGGACTTAAGAAGGGTCAATTTTCCTTTGTTACGTCGCGTCGCGACGAATTGGCCGCGCTGCGGTAGTCCTGCTGGACAGAATCCGGTTCTAGCTCAAATTAAATGACTTTAAGGGGCAAATTGGTAATTTGGAATATAAATCTGATGGGAGCATTAAATCCCAACCACTCATCCATTTCATTTAATTTCTTTTATCTTTTCTTTCATTTTCTCTCCCAAAAACTCAACACCCATTTAGATTGAAAGTGAGATTTGAGAGTGAAGGATTGAGGGTTGATCTTTAGAGCAAGAATTAAAGTTGTTCCTTGTGTCTCTAGCTACACGTTGATAGTCTCGGTAAGTTCTAACTCTAAGTTTTGAGTTTTAATTGGTTCTAAGCTAGGGTTTTGCTAATGAAGGTCTTGTATGACCCACTTGAGGGTTTGATGGGTGGGTTTTGGGTTAGATTGGTGAAAGTAAACCCAAATGGCCATAACCTAGGGTTTGGTCTTATGATTTGGGGTTATAAGTGTTAAATGGCGTTTTTAGTCACTAACACACTTGTTAAAGTTGTAAGAGATGTTAATTGGGTCATGTTTGACAAGTTTGGTAGTGAAAGTGTTAAATGGATCCAAAATGGGATAGTTGACCTAGTTTGGGCGAAATGGGTATAAATTACCCTAAGTTGGTGGTAGTAGACTTTAATTCACTAGCTTTAAGTGACTAAAGTCGAGTCTTGGCCATTTAAGGGCGGTTGTGGTGTGTTTGAGTCATTTAATGCGAATTGGGTCATTAAATGCTCAAGTAGGTGTAATGTGGTTAATTCCACTAGTTGTGTAATTGAATGTGTACTTAATGTATTAGGTACTTTGCTTTGAAGCTCGGAAGTGTATAATCACCACCGAAGTGCTAAGGTGAGTGGGATAATTATGTGCGTGCATATATGATGTATTTATTTGTGTAGTATGAGTTGTGAAGTGTCGAGGTGTTAAGACACCACCTCTCATGTAATGGGTGAAGCATCGAGGTGTTAAGATGCCACCAAGGGGTGAAGTGTCGAGGTGTTAAGACACCACTCTGTAGAATAGATGGGTGAAGCATCGAGGTGTTAAGATGCCACTCGAGGTGAAGTATCGAAGTGTTAAGATGCCACCCGTGGGGTTAGTGTACGAGGTGTTAAGTGCACTAATGGTTGTTATGAACTCCGATGGTCCTTAAACACCATTCCCTCGTTCGATTGGTTAACCATGGTTGTGTGCGGATTGTAGCATATTATATTGTTTAAATTATATGCTACTGTTATGCTAGCTTATGTTGTTGGAAGTCTAGTATTATACTTGCGATGGTATGATTAATTATATTGCTAGCATGTATGCGGAAATGTGTAAGTGATGGCAAGTAAGTAAGTTGTATATGTAAACATATAATTATTGCACTCACTAAGCGTTAGCTTATCCCTCTCGTTGTTCATATTTTAGATGCAGGTGAAGATAAGGGCAAGGATGTTGTTGGGCACTAGGTGTCTTTTGTTGATGTTATGTTGAAGCTTTTGGAAGTTGGCCTACGTTTTGGGTAGTTTAGTCCCAAATCATGCTCAAGGGGTCGTTTGGATTATAAACTATCATTTGTAGTTGGTCAAACTTGTATCACATTCATTAATGGCCTTTGTGCCTTTTTGTAAACATTAAACTCGTAGTATGTTTTGACGAAACGTGTGGAATGGGTTACATATTGAATTGGCGAGTAAATGTGTATTATTAAAAAAAAAGTTATCGTACGGAGTACGGGTTGGATTGTTTCAAGTGGTATCAGAGCATGGTCTAAGGGATTTAGGCGACTTGAGATAGGTGCCTAGACTTAGACTTTATTGTGCATGCACTTTTATGCGGGACTTGTAGGACTTTGGGTCTAGTCAGGATTTGTTAGTGCTTTGGTTATATGAACTAACCTCATGCTAATTGATTTGTTTTGTGTTTAGCAATCATCAAGCGAGATGGACGTTGTACTAGTAAGTTAATGCGACGTGCTCGCGTAACAATGATTAGCTACCATTGTTACGAGCGCAAATCGTGTCAAACAAGTAATGTACGACGATTGTTGAGTAAGATGGAGTAGTGTGGGGTATATGTATATGCATACGTGTTATATCCTTTGTTTCGTTCGTTGTTTAATCTTTTCCGTTTTATAGAATGAAGATGAGAAACGGACACGACACCGACAATGGGGGCACTAGTGCGGACCCCGAATTCACGGCCAAGGTTGAGGCCATCTTTAAACGTCAAAAGGCGGAATATCTTGAGGAGATTAAGAAGATGTTTCAAGACTCGATTGACGAACAATTAGTCAATGTAGTCAAAGAGCAAGTCAAGGCCGTTCTTCATGATGATAATATGGGAAGACGCGACTTTTTCTTTAAAAATTTCAAAGATGCTCAACCACCTATTTTTGAGGGCGAAAGAGACCCGTTAAAGAGTGCCCGGTGGATCTCCGATATGGAGGGGGCCTTTCGAACTTGTGAATGCCCGATTGATAAAAAGACAAGGTATGGTTGTAGCATGCTAAGAGGTGATGCAAAGCTATGGTGGGATGCCAAAATCCAAGTTTATGGCGAGGAACAATGCATGGATTTTACATGGGATGAGTTCAAAACGGAGTTCTTCCAAGAGTACCGAACTTTGGCCGACCTTACTAGGCTTAAGGACGAGTTGCGTTCCTTGAGGCAAGGGTCGATGGACTTGAATACTCTTAAATCCGTTTACTTGTCAAAAACTCAATTTTGCCCGGAGTATATCGGGAATGATAAGATGTTGAAGGAAGACTTTTACCGAATCTTGAATGACAATTATCAAGAAAAGATTAGTGTGAACGTCGTAAAGAGTTTTGACGAGTTGTTTGATATGGCCAAAGGGTTTGAGTCGCTCATCTTGAGAAAGAGTGGCTTTGCCTTCGGCAAAAAGAAGTTTGAAGCTATTAATCATTCGAACTTTTCTAACAAGAAGCACAAGAAGGGCTCCGAGGGTGTTGGTAGTGTTAAGAAGGGTGCTTCCGGTGATTTTACTTATGCTTGATACAATTGTGGGCAAAGGGGGCACATGGCTCGTGAGTGCCCAAAACAATCATCCACAACCAAGCTCACTTGTTTTAATTGCGGTAAAGAAGGGCATAAGAAGCCGGAGTGTCCCGACTTGCGGGGTGATCATGTTAGGAGGTTAGAGAAGGCGGCGGGCATGGCTAAGGGGCGAAATTATTTGATGACCAATGATGAGGCCAAGCATTCCAATGAAGTTGTCTCAGGTACTTTCATGGTTAACTCTAATCCGGCAAAGATATTATTTGATAGCGGTGCTAATTTGTCTTTTGTGTCGCCCCAATTTGTGTCTAAGATTAACAAACCGCTAGCTAAGTTAAGTCATCTGGTAGAAGTTGAAATAGCGGATGGTAAGACGGTGCTAGGGGTCGATGTGTGTAAAGATTGTAATGTTGTGTTTGGTACCGAAACGTTTAAAATCGATCTCATTCCGATGACTTTGGGTGAGTTTAATATTGTTGTTGGTATGGATTGGCTCGATCGTTATAGAGCCGATATTGCATGCCATGATAAGTTCATTCATGTCAAGACCTCAAGTGGGGGAGAGTTGATTATTCATGGTGATAGACGAAGAAGACTCGTACCATTATGCACTTATGCACGGGCACGACGTTTTCTCAAGAGTGGTGGTATATGTTATCTTGCTCATGTAGTTGATACTCGTGACGAGCCACCACCTATTCGTGAATTTCCGGTGGTTAATGAATTTGAAGATGTTTTTCCGGATGAGTTACCGGGTGTTCCGGCGGAAAGACAAGTAGAATTTCGCATTGAGTTGGTTCCGGGAGCTACTCCCATTGCTAAAACTCCTTATCGTTTAGCGCCGACGGAAATGCAAGAGTTGTTAAATCAAACCCAAGAGTTGCTTGAAAAGGGTTTCATTTGACCGAGCTCCTCGCCATGGGGTGCTCCGGTTTTGTTTGTGAAAAAGAAAGATGGAAGTATGCGGATGTGCATCGATTATAGGGAGTTGAATAAAGTGACGATCAAGAATCGTTATCCATTACTCCGGATTGAGGATTTGTCTGACCAACTCCAAGGTGCAACGTATTTTTCTAAGATTGACTTACGGTCCGGCTATCATCAATTGCGGGTTCGTGAGGAAGACATAGAGAAAACGGCTTTTCGAACGCGTTACGGGCATTTTAAGTTTGTAGTTATGCCTTTTGGTCTTACGAATGCACCGACGGCATTCATGGATCTTATGAACCGAGTGTGCCAACCTATTTTGGACAAGTCGGTAATTGTGTTCATCGACGACATACTTGTTTATTCTAAGAGTATGAAGGAACATGAGCACCATTTGCGTGAAGTGTTGAAGACATTGCGGAAAGAGAAGTTGTATGCAAAATTTTCCAAATGTGAATTTTGGCTAAGGGAAGTTCAATTCCTTGGCCATATTGTGAATCAAGAAGGAATTCAAGTAGACCCGGGGAAGATAGAAACGGTGAAGAGTTGGGGACAACCGACTATGCCTAAGGAAATTCGAAGCTTTCTCGGATTGGCCGGTTATTATCGTCGGTTCATCCAAGACTTTTCTAAGATTGCTTCTTCTTTGACTAAATTGACGAGGAAGAACGTAAGGTTCAATTGGGAGAACAAACAAGAAATCGCTTTTCAATTGTTAAAAGAGAAATTGTGTCAAGCTCCGGTGTTAGTGTTGCCAGAAGGGGTAGAAGACATGACGGTTTATTGTGATGCTTCCTTAAATGGGCTCGGGTGTGTTTTGATGCAAAGAGGTAAAGTCATCGCTTACGCCTCTCGACAATTAAAGGAACACGAAAAGAGATACCCGACTCACGATCTTGAATTGGCGGCGGTGGTTCATGCGTTGAAAATTTGGTGCCACTACTTGTATGGTGTCAAGTGTACGATTTATTCGGACCATAAGAGTTTGAAACATCTCTTTACTCAACGAGATTTAAATTATCGTCAACGTAGGTGGATGGATGTGGTAAAGGATTATGATTGTGAGATACTTTACCATCCGGGAAAGGCGAACGTGGTCGCGGATGCGTTAAGTCGAAAGAGTCAACATCCGGCGATACGAGTAGGGTCGTTATGCATGATTATTACTAACGATTTTCTTGTAAAGCTTGGTGAGATTCAAATAGAAGTGTATGTTCACAACAGGCATGAAGAGCGGATTGTGGGGCAAACGGAGTTCATTACTATGGGCTCGCGTGGTTTGTTGTCGTTTCAAGGAAGAGTGTGGGTACCTAAGATGGGTGGTAACCGACATGTGCTACTAGATGAAGCACATAAGTCAAGGTATTCCATTCATCCGGGTGCAACAAAGATGTACTATGACTTGAAGAAAGATTATTGGTGGCCCGGTATGAAGCGTGATGTGGTTAAGTATGTTGAATAATGCGTCACGTGTTTGCAAGTTAAAGCCGAACACCAAAAGCCGTACGGTAAGTTACAACCCTTGGAAGTCCCGAAATGGAAATGGGAGCACATTACCATGGACTTCATTACTAAGTTACCGAAGATGGCGAGAACCCAATATGATACGATTTGGGTGATAGTTGATCGATTAACGAAAAGTGCTTTGTTTCTTCCCATTCGAGAAACGATATCATCGGAGACTTTATCCAAGTTTTTTTTATCAAGGAGGTGATATCGAGACATGGGGTTCCTATATCTATTGTTTCGGATCGAGATACTCGTTTTACGTACCGGTTTTGGAACAAGTTTCATGAAGATATGGGTACTCAATTGAAAATGAGCACGGCGTATCATCCTCAAACGGACGGTCAAACCGAACGTACGAACCAAACGTTGGAGGATATGTTAAGGGCGTGTATTATTGATTTTGGTGGAAGTTGGGATGAGCACTTGCCATTTGTGGAATTCTCGTACAATAATAGCTACCACACTAGTATTGGAATGCCACCGTATGAGATGCTTTATGGGTGTAGGTGTCGAACTCCTATTTGTTGGGGAGAAGCGGGTCAACGAGAAATCGGAAGTTCCGATTTGGTTATGGAGACGAATAGTAAAATTGAGATAATTCGGGCTCGACTTAAAGCGGCGCAAGATCGACAAAAGTCTTATGCCGATAAAGGTAGGAGAACGATTGAGTTTCAAGAAGGCGACATGGTAATTCTTAAGGTTTCTCCATGGAAGGGTGTTATCCGGTTTCGGAAATGAGGAAAGTTAGCTCCTCGGTTTATTGGTCCTTTCAAGGTTTTGGCACGTGTTGGCGAGGTTGCTTATCGACTAGAGTTACCCGAAGAACTTGCGGGAATTCATAACACATTTCATGTTTCCCATCTTCGTAAGTGTCATGCGGATGACTCGACTTGGGTGCCTTTAGATGAGATTACGTTAAATAACCAACTAAAGTATGCGGAAGAACAGGTTACGATCCTTGATGAGAAGGTTAAGATGTTGCGAAACAAGGAAATTAGAACTTTCAAGGTGCAATGGCGACATCGAAAGGGGTCCGAGTTTACGTGGGAATCCGAAGAGTTTGTTCTGGTTAATCTCCCGGCTTGTCATGCGGCTTGGATCGTGAGGACGCGCTTCGATTCAAGTGGGGGAGAGTTGTAACATCCCGTTTTTCCCGTACGTATTAAAAGGTACATACTTAATCATTTGTACATTTGTAACTCGTTGTTTATGCGTAATTGTGTAGATATATATATGTACTTGTTAATGTGTGCGTATATAAGTTTATAAATGAGTTTCGGTTGGCGTTAAGTCTTGTGAGACTTAGATAGGAGGTTTAGGCGTGTAGTGGAAGCATGAACGAATTGAGAGCGTGTAAAACGATTTTTGGGTTTGAGTGTGGTCGAAGTGGCCAGGTGAAGGCTAACACCGCGCCGCGAGAAAAGGGGCCGCGACGCGACATATAGAGCAAACCAGGATCAGAAAGGGACTTAAGAAGGGTCGATTTTCCTTTGTTACGTCGCGCTACGACGAATTGGCCGCGCCGCGGTAGTCCTGCTGGACAGAATCCGGTTCTAGCTCAAATTAAATGAGTTTAAGGGGAAAATTGGTAATTTGGCGTATAAATCTGATGGGAGCATTAAATCTCAACCACTCATCCATTTCATTTAATTTCTTTTATCTTTTCTTTCATTTTCTCTCCCAAAAACTCAACACCCATTTAGATTGAAAGTGAGATTTGAGAGTGAAGGATAGAGGGTTGATCTTTAGAGCAAGAATTAAAGTTGTTCCTTGTGTCTCTAGCTACACGTTGATAGTCTCGATAAGTTCTAACTCTAAGTTTTGAGTTTTAATTGGTTCTAAGCTAGGGTTTTGCTAATGAAGGTCTTGTATGACCCACTTGAGGGTTTGATGGGTGGGTTTTGGGTTAGATTGGTGAAAGTAAACCCAAATGGCCATAACCTAGGGTTTGGTCTTATGATTTAGGGTTATAAGTGTTAAATGACGTTTTTAGTCACTAACACACTTGTTAAAGTTGAAAGAGATGTTAATTGGGTCATGTTTGACAAGTTTGGTAGTGAAAGTGTTAAATGGATCCAAAATGGGCTAGTTGACCTAGTTTGGGCGAAATGGGTATAAATTACCCTAAGTTGGTGTTAGTAGACTTTAATTCACTAGCTTTAAGCGACTAAAGTCGAGTCTTGGCCATTTAAGGGCGGTTGTGGTGTGTTTGAGTCATTTAATGCGAATTGGGTCATTAAATGCTCAAGTAGGTGTAATGTGGTTAATTCCACTAGTTGTGTAATTGAATGTGTACTTAATGTATTAGGTACTTTGCTTTGAAGCTCGGAAGTGCATAATCACCACCGAAGTGCTAAGGTGAGGGGGATAATTATGTGCATGCATATATGATGTATTTATTTGTGTAGTATGAGTTGTGAAGTGTCGAGGTGTTAAGACACCACTTCTCATGTAATGGGTGAAGCATCGAGGTGTTAAGATGCCACCAAGGGGTGAAGTGTCGAGGTGTTAAGACACCACTCCGTAGAATAGATGGGTGAAGCATCGAGGTGTTAAGATGCCACTCGGGGTGAAGTATCGAAGTGTTAAGATGCCACCCGTGGGGTTAGTGTACGAGGTGTTAAGTGCACTAATGGTTGTTATGAACTCCGACGGTCCTTAAACACCGTTCCCTCATTCGATTGGTTAACCATGGTTGTGTGCGGATTGTAGCATATTATATTGTTTAAATTATATGCTACTGTTATGCTAGCTTATGTTGTTGGAAGTCTAGTATTATACTTGCGATGGTATGATTAATTATATTGCTAGCATGTATGCGGAAATGTGTAAGTGATGGCAAGTAAGTAGGTTGTATATGTAAACATATAATTATTGCACTCACTAAGCGTTAGCTTACCCCTCTCGTTTTTCATATTTTAGATGCAGGTGAAGATAAGGGCAAGGATGTTGTTGGGCACTAGGTGTCTTTTGTTGATGTTATGTTGAAGCTTTTGGAAGTTGGCCTACGTTTTGGGTAGTTTAGTCCCAAATCATGCTCAAGGGGTCGTTTGGATTATAAACTATCATTTGTAGTTGGTCAAACTTGTATCACATTCGTTAATGGCCTTTGTGCCTTTTTGTAAACATTAAACTCGTAGTATGTTTTGACGAAACGTATGGAATGGGTTACATATTGAATTGGCGAGTAAATGTGTATTATTAAAAAAAAAGTTATCGTACGGAGTACTGGTTGGATTGTTTCAAGTGGTATCAGAGCATGGTCTAAGGGATTTAGGCGACTTGAGATAGGTGCCTAGACTTAGACTTTATTGTGCATGCGCTTTTATGCGGGACTTGTAGGATTTTGGGTCTAGTCGGGATTTGTTAGTGCTTTGGTTATATGAACTAACCTCATGCTAATTGATTTGTGTTGTGTTTAGCAATCATCAAGCGAGATGGACGTTGTACTAGTAAGTTAATGCGACGTGCTCGCGTAACAATGATTAGCTACCATTGTTACGAGCGCAAATCGTGTCAAACAAGTAATGTACGACGATTGTTGAGTAAGATGGAGTAGTGTGGGGTATACGTATATGCATACGTGTTATATCCTTTGTTTCATTCGTTGTTTAATCTTTTCCGTTTTATAGAATGAAGATGAGAAACGGACACGACACCGACAATGGGGGCACTAGTGCGGACCCCGAATTCACGGCCAAGGTTGAGGCCATCTTTAAACGTCAAAAGGCGGAATATCTTGAGGAGATTAAGAAGATGTTTCAAGACTCGATTGACGAACAATTAGTCAATGTAGTCAAAGAGAAAGTCAAGGCCGTTCTTCATGATGATAATATGGGAAGACGCGACTTTTTCTTTAAAAATTTCAAAGATGCTCAACCACCTATTTTTGAGGGCGAAAGAGACCCGTTAAAGAGTGCCCGGTGGATCTCCGATATTGAGGGGGCCTTTCGAACTTGTGAATGCCCGATTGATAAAAAGACAAGGTATGGTTGTAGCATGCTAAGAGGTGATGCAAAGCTATGGTGGGATGCCAAAATCCAAGTTTATGGCGAGGAACAATGCATGGATTTTACATGGGATGAGTTCAAAACGGAGTTCTTCCAAGAGTACCGAACTTTGGCCGACCTTACTAGGCTTAAGGACGAGTTGCGTTCCTTGAGGCAAGGGTCGATGGACTTGAATACTCTTAAATCCGTTTACTTGTCAAGAACTCAATTTTGCCCGGAGTATATCGGGAATGATAAGATGTTGAAGGAAGACTTTTACCGAATCTTGAATGACAATTATCAAGAAAAGATTAGTGTGAACGTGGTAAAGAGTTTTGACGAGTTGTTGGATATGGCCAAAGGGTTTGAGTCGCTCATCTTGAGAAAGAGTGGCTTTACCTTCGGCAAAAAGAAGTTTGAAGCTATTAATCATTTGAACTTTTCTAACAAGAAGCACAAGAAGGGCTCCGAGGGTGTTGGTAGTGTTAAGAAGGGTGCTTCCGGTGATTTTACTTATGCTTGATACAATTGTGGGCAAAGGGGGCACATGGCTTGTGAGTGCCCAAAACAATCATCCACAACCAAGCTCACTTGTTTTAATTGCGGTAAAGAAGGGCATAAGAAGCCGGAGTGTCCCGACTTGCGGGGTGACCATGTTAGGAGGTTAGAGAAGGCGGCGGGCACGGCTAAGGGGCGAAATTATTTGATGACCAATGATGAGGCCAAGCATTCCAATGAAGTTGTCTCAGGTACTTTCATGGTTAACTCTAATCTGGCAAAGATATTATTTGATAGCGGTGCTAATTTGTCTTTTGTGTCGCCCCGATTTGTGTCTAAGATTAACAAACCGCTAGCTAAGTTAAGTCATCCGGTAGAAGTTGAAATAGCGGATGGTAAGACGGTGCTAGGGGTCGATGTGTGTAAAGATTGTAATGTTGTGTTTGGTACCGAATCGTTTAAAATCGATCTCATTTCGATGACTTTGCGTGAGTTTGATATTGTTGTTGGTATGGATTGGCTCGATCGTTATAGAGCCGATATTGCATGCCATGATAAGTTCATTCGTGTCAAGACCCCAAGTGGGGGAGAGTTGATTATTCATGGTGATAGACGAAGAAGACTCGTACCATTATGCACTTATGCACGGGCACGACGTTTTCTCAAGAGTGGTGGTATATGTTATCTTGCTCATGTAGTTGATACTCGTGACGAGCCACCACCTATTCGTGAATTTCCGGTGGTTAATGAATTTGAAGACGTTTTTTCGGATGAGTTACCGGGTGTTCCGGCAGAAAGACAAGTAGAATTTCGCATTGAGTTGGTTCCGGGAGCTACTCCCATTGCTAAAACTCCTTATCGTTTAGCGCCGACGGAAATGCAAGAGTTGTTAAATCAAACCCAAGAGTTGCTTGAAAAGGGTTTCATTCGACCGAGCTCCTCGCCATGGGGTGCTCCGGTTTTGTTTGTGAAAAAGTAAGATGGAAGTATGCGGATTTGCATCGATTATAGGGAGTTGAATAAAGTGACGATCAAGAATCATTATCCATTACCCCGAATTGAATATTTGTTTGACCAACTCCAAGGTGCAACGTATTTTTCTAAGATTGACTTACGGTCCGGCTATCATCAAGTGCGGGTTCGTGAGGAAGACATAGAGAAAACGGCTTTTCGAACGCGTTACGGGCATTTTAAGTTTGTAATTATGCCTTTTGGTCTTACGAATGCACCGACGGCATTCATGGATCTTATGAACCGAGTGTGCCAACCTATTTTGAACAAGTCGGTAATTGTGTTCATCGATGACATACTTGTTTATTCTAAGAGTATGAAGGAACATCAGCACCATTTGCGTGAAGTGTTGAAGACATTGCGGAAAGAGAAGTTGTATGCAAAATTTTCCAAATGTGAATTTTGGTTAAGGGAAGTTCAATTCCTTGGCTATATTGTGAATCAAGAAGGAATTCAAGTAGACCCAGGGAAGATAGAAACGGTGAAGAGTTGGGGACAACCGACTATGCCTACAGAAATCCGAAGCTTTCTCGGATTGGCCGGTTATTATCGTCGGTTCATCCAAGACTTTTCTAAGATTGCTTCTTCTTTGACTAAATTGACGAGGAAGAACGTAAGGTTCAATTGGGAGAACGAACAAGAAATCGCTTTTCAATTGTTAAAAGAGAAATTGTGTCAAGCTCCGGTGTTAGTGTTGCCAGAAGGGGTAGAAGACATGACGGTTTATTGTGATGCTTCCTTAAATGGGCTCGGGTGTGTTTTGATGCAAAGAGGTAAAGTCATCGCTTACGCCTCTCGACAATTAAAGGAACACGAAAAGAGATACCCGACTCACGATCTTGAATTGGCGGCGGTGGTTCATACATTGAAAATTTGGTGCCACTACTTGTATGGTGTCAAGTGTACGATTTATTCGGACCATAAGAGTTTGAAACATCTCTTTACTCAACGAGATTTAAATTATCGTCAATGTAGGTGGATGGATGTGGTAAAGGATTATGATTGTGAGATACTTTACCATCCGGGAAAGGCGAACGTGGTCGCGGATGCGTTAAGTCGAAAGAGTCAACATCCAGCGATACAAGTAGGGTCGTTACGCATGATTATTACTAGCGATTTTCTTGTAAAGCTTGGTGAGATTCAAATAGAAGTGTATGTTCACAACAGGCATGAAGAGCGGATTGTGGGGCAAACGGAGTTCATTACTATGGGCTCGCGTGGTTTGTTGTCGTTTCAAGGAAGAGTGTGGGTACCTAAGATGGGTGGTAACCGACATGTGCTACTAGATGAAGCACATAAGTCAAGGTATTCCATTCATCCGGGTGCAACAAAGATGTACTATGACTTGAAGAAAGATTATTGGTGGCCCGGTATGAAGCGTGATGTGGTTAAGTATGTTGAACAATGCGTCACGTGTTTGCAAGTTAAAGCCGAACACCAAAAGCCGTACGGTAAGTTACAACCCTTGGAAGTCCCGAAATGGAAATGGGAGCACATTACCATGGAATTCATTACTAAGTTACCGAAGACGGCGAGAACCCAATATGATACGATTTGGGTGATAGTTGATCGATTAACGAAAAGTGCTTTGTTTCTTCCCATTCGAGAAACGATATCATCGGAGACTTTATCCAAGTTTTTTTTTATCAAGGAGGTGATATTGAGACATAGGGTTCCTATATCTATTGTTTCGGATCGAGATACTCATTTTACGTACCGGTTTTGGAACAAGTTTCATGAAGATATGGGTACTCAATTGAAAATGAGCACGACCTATCATCCTCAAACGGACGGTCAAACCGAGCGTACGAACCAAACGTTGGAGGATATGTTAAGGGCGTGTATTATTGATTTTGGTGTAAGTTGGGATGAGCACTTGCCATTTGTGGAATTCTCGTACAATAATAGCTACCACACTAGTATTGGAATGCCACCGTATGAGATGCTTTATGGGCGTAGGTGTCGAACTCCCATTTGTTGGGGAGAAGTGGGTCAACGAGAAATCGGAAGTTCCGATTTGGTTATGGAGACGAATGGTAAAATTGAGATGATTCGGGCTCGACTTAAAGCGGCGCAAGATCGACAAAAGTCTTATGCCGATAAAGGTAGGAGAACGATTGAGTTTCAAGAAGGCAACATGGTAATGCTTAAGGTTTCTCCATGGAAGGGTGTTATCCGGTTTCGGAAACGAGGAAAGTTAGCTCCTCGGTTTATTGGTCCTTTCAAGGTTTTGGCACGTGTTGGTGAGGTTGCTTATCGACTAGAGTTACCCGAAGAACTTGCGGGAATTCATAACACATTTCATGTTTCCCATCTTCGTAAGTGTCATGCGGATGACTCGACTTGGGTGCCTTTAGATGAGATTACGTTAAATAACCAACTAGAGTATGCGGAAGAACCGGTTGCGATCCTTGATGAGAAGGTTAAGATGTTGCGAAACAAGGAAATTAGAACTTTCAAGGTGCAATGGCGACATCGAAAGGGGTCCGAGTTTACGTGAGAATCCGAAGACTTTGTTCTGGTTTATCTCCTGGCTTGTCAAGCGGCTTGGATCGCGAGGACGTGCTCCGATTCAAGTGGGGGAGAGTTGTAACATCCCGTTTTTCCCGTACGTATCAAAAGGTACATACTTAATCATTTGTACATTTGTAACTCGTTGTTTATGCGTAATTGTGTAGATATATATATGTACTTGTTAATGTGTGCGTATATAAGTTTATAAATGAGTTTCGGTTGGCGTTAAGTCTTGTGAGACTTAGATAGGAGGTTTAGGCGTGTAGTGGAAGCATGAACGAATTGAGAGTGTGTAAAACGATTTTTGGGTTTGAGTGTGGTCGAAGTGGCCAGGTGAAGGCTAACGCCGCGCCGCGAGAAAAGGGGCCGCGACGCGACCTATAGAGCAAACCAGGATCAGAAAGGGACTTAAGAAGGGTCGATTTTCCTTTTTTACGTCGCCCCACGATGAATTGGCCGCGCCGCAGTAGTCCTGCTGGACAGAATCCGGTTCTAGCTCAAATTAAATGACTTTAAGGGGTAAATTGGTAATTTGGCATATAAATCTGATGGGAGCATTAAATCCCAACCACTCATCCATTTCATTTAATTTCTTTTATCTTTTCTTTCATTTTCTCTCCCAAAAACTCAACACCCATTTAGATTGAAAGTGAGATTTGAGAGTGAAGGATTGAAGGTTGATCTTTAGAGCAAGAATTAAAGTTGTTCCTTGTGTCTCTAGCTACACGTTGATAGTCTCGATAAGTTCTAACTCTAAGTTTTGAGTTTTAATTGGTTCTAAGCTAGGGTTTTGCTAATGAAGGTCTTGTATGACCCACTTGAGGGTTTGATGGGTGGGTTTTGGGTTAGATTGGTGAAAGTAAACCTAAATGGCCATAACCTAGGGTTTGGTCTTATGATTTAGGGTTATAAGTGTTAAATGACGTTTTTAGTCACTAACACACTTGTTAAAGTTGAAAGAGATGTTAATTGGGTCATGTTTGACAAGTTTGGTAGTGAAAGTGTTAAATGGATCCAAAATGGGCTAGTTGACCTAGTTTGGGAGAAATGGGTATAAATGACCCTAAGTTGGTGTTAGTTGAAGTTAGTAGACTTTAATTCACTAGCTTTAAGTGACTAAAGTCGAGTCTTGGCCATTTAAGGGCGGTTGTGGTGTGTTTGAGTCATTTAATGCGAATTGGGTCATTAAATGCTCAAGTAGGTGTAATGTGGTTAATTCCACTAGTTGTGTAATTGAATGTGTATTTGTGTAGTATATGATGTATTTATTTGTGTAGTATGAGTTGTGAAGTGTCGAGGTGTTAAGACACCACTTCTCATGTAATGGGTGAAGCATCGAGGTGTTAAGATGCCACCAAGGGGTGAAGTGTCGAGGTGTTAAGACACCACTCCGTGGAATAGATGGGTGAAGCATCGAGGTGTTAAGATGCCACTCGGGGTGAAGTATCGAAGTGTTAAGATGCCACCCGTGGGGTTAGTGTACGAGGTGTTAAGTGCACTAATGGTTGTAATGAACTCCGACGTCCTTAAACACCGTTCCCTCGTTCGATTGGTTAACCATGGTTGTATGCGGATTGTAGCATATTATATTGTTTAAATTATATGCTATTGTTATGCTAGCTTATGTTGTTGGAAGTCTAGTATTATACTTGCGATGGTATGATTAATTATATTGCTAGCATGTATGCGGAAATTTGTAAGTGATGGCAAGTAAGTAGGTTGTATATGTAAACATATAATTATTGCACTCACTAAGCGTTAGCTTACCCCTCTCGTTGTTCATATTTTAGATGCAGGTGCGGATAAGGGCAAGGGGGTTGTTGGGCACTAGGTGTCTTTTATTGATGTTATGTTGAAGCTTTTAGAAGTTGGCCTATGTTTTGGGTAGTTTAGTCCCAAACCATTCTCAAGGGGTCGTTTGGATTATAAACTATCATTTGTAGTTGGTCAAACTTGTATCACATTCGTTAATGGCCTTTGTGCCTTTTTGTAAACATTAAACTCGTAGTATGTTTTGACGAAACGTGTGGAATGGGTTACATATTGAATTGGCGCGTAAATGAGTATTATTAAAAAAAAAAGTTATCGTACGGAGTACGGGTTGGGTTGTTTCACTTTTAATATGATATATACATTAAAATATCGTTACAACGATAATCGTTACATATAAGTCTCGTTTCGTAATTCTTGAGTTAGTAGTCTTGTTTTTATATATGTAGTTCATTGTTAACACACTTAATGATATATTTAAATATCATTTTATCATGTTAAATATAGCGTATCAATATCTTAATATGATACATATGTATTTAGTAGACGTTATCATAACGATAATCGTTATATATATCATTTCGAGTTTCTTAACTTAGTAATCTCATTTCTTATCTATATCACACATTGTTAATATATTTAGTGAGATACTTACTCATCATAAGCTTATGTCAACCATATATATATGTCTATATATACCACAACATGTAGTTTTTACAATTTTGTAACGTTCATGAATCGCCGGTCAACTTGGGTGATCAATTGTCTATATGAAACTTATTTCATTTAATCAAGTCTTAACAAGTTTGATTGCTTAACACGTTGGAAACATTTAGTCATGTAAATATCAATCTCAATTAATATATATAAACATGGAAAAGTTCGGGTCATTACAGTACCTACCCATTAAATAAATTTCGTCCCGAAATTTTAAGCTGTTGAAGGTGTTGACGAATCTTCTGGAAATAGATGCGGGTATTTCTTCTTCATCTGATCTTCATGCTCCCAGGTGAACTCGGGTCCTCTACGAGCGTTCCATCGAACCTTAACAATCGGTATCTTGTTTTGCTTAAGTCTCTTAACCTCACGATCCATTATTTCGACGGGTTCTTCAATGAATTGAAGTTTTTCATTGATTTGAATTTCGTCCAACGGAACAGTGAGATCTTCTTTAGCAAAACATTTCTTTAAATTCGAGACGTGGAAAGTGTTATATACAGCCGCGAGTTGTTGAGGTAGCTCCAGTTGGTAAGCTACTGGTCCGACACGATCTATAATCTTGAATGGTCCAATGTACCTTGGATTTAGTTTCCCCCGTTTACCAAATCGAACAATGCCTTTCCAAGGTGAAACCTTAAGCATGACCATTTCTCCAATTTCAAATTCTATATCTTTTCTTTTACTGTCCGCGTAGCTCTTTTGTCGACTCTGGGCGGTTTTCAATCGTTGTTAAACAATCTGTCTATCCCACACTTCATTCCAACAAATTGGAGACCTGCACTTTTTACCATAAAGTGCCTCAAACGGCGCCATCTCAATACTAGAATGATAACTGTTGTTGTAGGAAAATTCTGCTAACGGTAGGTGTCGATCCCAACTGTTTCCGAAATCAATAACACATGCTCGTAGCATGTCTTCAAGCGTTTGTATCGTCCTTTCGCTCTGCCCATCAGTTTGTGGATGATAGGCAGTACTCATATCTAGATGAGTCCCCAATGCTTGTTGCAACGTCTGCCAGAACCTTGAAACAAATCTACCATCCCTATCAGAGATAATAGAGACGGGTATTCCATGTATAGAGACAACCTCCTTCAAATACAATCGCGCCAACTTCTCCATTTTGTCATCTTCTCTCATTGGCAGGAAGTGTGCTGACTTGGTGAGACGATCAACTATTACCCAAATAGTATCATAACCACTTGCAGTCCTTGGCAATTTAGTAATGAAATCCATGGTAATGTTTTCCCATTTCCATTCCGGGATTTCAGGTTGTTGTAGTAGACCTGATGGTTTCTGATGTTCAGCTTTGACCTTATAACATGTCAAATATTCTCCTACATATTTAGCAATATCGGCTTTCATACCCAGCTACCAAAAGTGTTTCTTGAGATCTTTATACATCTTCCCCGCTCCGGGATGTATTAAATATCTGGTTTTATGTGCTTCCTTAAGTACCATTTCTCTCACATCTCCAAACCTTGGTACCCAAATTCTATCAGCCCTATATCGGGTTCCGTCTTCCCGAATATTAAGATGTTTCTCTGATCCTTTGGGTATCTCATTCTTCAACTTTCCTTCTTTTACAACCCCCTGTTACGCCTCCTTTATTTGAGTAGTAAGGTTAGTACGAATAATTATATTCATAGCTTTTACCCGTATAGGTTCTCTATCCTTTCTACTCAAAGCGTCAGCTACCACATTCGCCTTCCCCGGGTGGTATCGAATCTTAAAATCATAATCATTCAAAAGTTCAATCCACATGCGTTGTCTCATATTCAGTTGCTTCTGATTAAATATATGTTGGAGACTTTTGTGGTCGGTATATATAATACTTTTGACCCCATATAAATAATGCCTCCAAGTCTTTAATGAAAAAACAACAGCACCCAATTCCAAATCGTGAGTCGTATTATTTTGCTCGTGAATCTTCAATTGTCTAGACGCATAAGAAATCACCTTCTTTCGTTGCATTAATACACAACCGAGACCTTGCTTTGATGCATCACAATAAATCACAAAATCATCATTCCCTTCAGGCAATGACAATATAGGTGCCGTAGTTAGCTTTTTCTTCAATAACTAAAACGCCTTCTCTTGTTCATCCTTCCATTCAAATTTCTTCCCTTTATGCGTTAATGCAGTCAAGGGTTTTGCTATTTTGGAGAAATCTTGGATGAATCTTCTGTAGTAACCAGCCAATCCTAAAAATTGACGTATATGCTTCGGAGTTTTTGGGGTTTCCCACTTTTCAACGGTTTCGATCTTTGCCGGGTCCACCTGGATACCTTCTTTGTTCACTATGTGACCGAGGAATTGAACTTCTTCCAACCAAAATGCACATTTTGAAAACTTAGCGTACAGTTTTTCTTTCCTCAATACTTCTAGCACTTTCTCAAATGTTCTTTCTTGCTCTTGATCATTCTTTGAGTAAGTAAGTATGTCATCGATGAAAACAATGACAAACTTGTCAAGATATGGCCCACACACTCGGTTCATAAGGTCCATGAACACAGCTGGTGCATTAGTCAATCCAAACGGCATAACCATAAACTCGTAATGACCATAACGCGTCCTAAAAGCAGTTTTTGGAATATAATCCTCCTTTACTCGCATTTGATGATATCCAGAACGTAAATCGATTTTCGAATAAACCGACGAGCCTTGTAGTTGATCAAATAAGTCGTCAATTCTCGGCAGTGGATAACGGTTTTTGATGGTAAGTTTATTCAACTCTCTGTAGTCAATACACAACCTAAATGTACCATCCTTCTTCTTGACAAACAAAACAGGAGCTCCCCATGGTGATGTGCTTGGTCGAATGAAACCACGTTCTAATAGTTTTTGCAGTTAGCTTTGCAGTTCTTTCATCTCGCTGGGTGCGAGTCTGTAAGGAGCACGAGCTATTGGTGCAGCTCCTGGTACAAGATCTATTTGAAATTCAACAGATCGATGTGGAGGTAGTCCCGGTAATTATTTCGGAAATACATCGGGAAATTCTTTTGCGATGGGAACATCATTGATGCTCTTTTCTTCAGTTTGTACTTTCTCGACGTGTGCTAGAACAGCATAGCAACCTTTTTTTATTAGTTTTTGTGCTTTCAAATTACGAATAAGATGTAGCTTCGTGTTGCCCTTTTCTCCGTACACTATTAAGGGTTCTCCTTCTTCTCGTACAATGCGAATTACATTTTTGTAACATATGATCTCTGCTTTCATCTCCTTCAGCCAGTCCATGCCAACTATTACATCAAAACTCCCTAACTCTACTGGTATCAAATCAATCTTAAATATTTCGCTACCCAGTTTAATTTCTTGATTCCGGCATATATAATCTGCTGAAATTAATTTACCGTTTGCTAATTCGAGTAAAAATTTACTATCCAACGGCGTCAATGGACAACTTAATTTAGCACAAAAATCTCTACTCATATAGCTTCTATCCGCACCCGAATCAAATAAAACGTAAGCAGATTTATTGTCAATAAGAAACGTACCCGTAACAAGCTCTGGGTCTTCCTGTGCCTCTGCCGCATTAATATTGAAAACTCTTTCGCGGCCTTGTCAATTCGTGTTCTCCTGGTTCGGGCAATTTCTAATAATGTGGCCCGGTTTTCCACATTTATAACAAACTACATTGGCATAACTATTTAAGATATTATCCCAAATAGATAAAAATATTCAGTTATACAAATATTAACAATATATTGAATGAAATTGCCAATATACCATGTATTCTACTGATTAAATATATATACTACTTAATAATAATTAATAACCATGATAATGATAATCGTTAATAATAATGTATATAATGATTTTGAATGATAACATAATATCTATATAATAATTATGTACATCAATCATACATATTTATATATATATATATATATATATATATATATATATATATATATATATATATATATATATATATATATATATATATATATTATATTTATTTATTTATTTATATAGATAATTAACATTTATTACAAAAGTATTAATATGGTTAGGTTTTATGTCATAATTATATTTTTATATAGAAAATCTTTATTTGATATGTAATATGTAATAATATTGAATTATCATTATTGTTAAGATATAGTAATGAAATCAATTGTTGAATATTATTTTTAGGTATGAAATTGTTATTTTTTATAAATATTAATCGTAATATATTATGGTTGAAGACAGGAAGGACAATAATATTCAGTCAGAAGAAATAAAAAAATAATTAATAGACAGCTACGTTCAACTTAACTTTTCAATACAAACAAGCTAATCAAATCAAGTTGTCAGAGACCAATAGTAAATCGTACGAATCTGTTCCAATCTCTATCTACTTTTATTTCTTTGTTTTCTTCCTTCTGGCTAGAATATTTCGGTCGATCACCATAAATCTACAAAACAAAATGTGATGAAATTATTATTGCAGTATTTCTCAATATATATATATATATATATATATATATATATATATATATATATATATATATATATATATATATATATATATATATATATATATATATACACACCAAGGATAAAGGTAGAGAGAGATATAGAAATTACACCCATTATCACCATCTTTAAACTTAAGCTATTGCATCCGTTCTTCTCTCATTCGAGAACCGCCATCATAACAACACTAAACTAATTATCCACGACCACCATCTTCTACCGAGAGCTTCCACCACTTCCAACCATCGAACAAACACCACCTTTTTATTTTTATTTCTGTTTCTAGTCGAACATAACCACTGCACACCAAACAAAACCTGCTGCTACATGCTATCTGTCTTCTGGTTCCTATTCGATACGCCACTAAACCCGATGCTATACGTTCCTGCAAAATATACCTGCTGTGATATTTTTTTTTGCTCAAACTCAAAACCACAACCCACAAACTTTAAACACTTTAACGAATGAAAAAGGGTATGATACGCTTACAGTTTACTAGTTAATTAATTCGACAACTTGATTAATAAAGCAAATAGGTGGCGCTTTATCACAAAATGGTGGGACAATTTGCAAGATTATGGCCGACAGGGATTATGGAATATGTAATCCTTATATGTTTTTTTTATATAATGATGATACCAGGAACTGATGTGAATGAGGATAATTAGGTAGGCGAGGCTTTTATATTTTTTTTATTCGAGAGTTACTTATTCAGTTGGGCCAACTAGTTATTTTTGAGCCGTGGACTAATTTTTTTTCTAGTTGGACTTAGATAAATCCAATTGGGCCATGACCTTGTAGTTGTTTTCAGTTGGGCCGAAACTGGTTACTGATGGCCTTCTGTTAAAAATTTAAAACGCGAGGTTGATAGGTGTTAGATGATCATGGTGTCATGATGATGATACGATTAGAATAACAATATTGATAGTTAAGATTTTATGTGGGTAATGATATAAAGTGGCGATTTTGATTATAATGATTATGTTAGAACATGATGATATAGAATTACGAATGATGATGATGGATAACGATTTTGATTAAGATTAGATGAGGACTAAGTTTATGAAACGATGATAGTGGTATGTATTTGGAAACGGGGACAAACTCGATCTCGGTTAACAAAATAACGATGATCGTGAATAATGATGATATGTGTACAATGACGATTCTCTAATCAAGATGATGTTAAATTAAGATTATGATTCGTGAATGAGGATGATACCATGTGATGAAGTTACATAACATGATAGGTGATGATAAGTTGATGAATGAGAAGGAACAGATGGTTAGATTGGTTATATGTTTTATTCGGTGACATAAAATAGAAATGAATGGGCAGAGCAATGGTCAAGGGCGTGAGTGTTTTACGAGAGATCTCGAGTTCGATTCCGGGCAGTGGCGTATATTCTTTTTAAAGCTTGTCTTCAAAGGTTGTATACTATTATTTTTAATATTATTATTATTATTATTATTATTATTATTATTATTATTATTATTATTATTATTATTATTATTATTGCAAGTATTATGATTATTATTATTAATATCATAACTAATGAATGTATTATTATTTTTAACATATTATTAGTATCATTTATTAGTTATTAGGATTATTATTAGTAGTTATTAGGATTATTATTATTATTATTATTTTTATTATTATTATTATTATTATTATTATTATTATTATTATTATTATTATTATTATGAAAATAATACGAGTTATCGTCATTTTCATTCCAGGTAACAATAAAAGAGCACGCATATAAATCAAGGTTATAATAAGGTTGTTTCGAACGAAAAGTCGAAGTTGATTTGCTGGAGCTGTGACAAAATTTGCTATTTTAAAAGGGATTACCAAGTTATTTTGGGTAATAATAACACTAAAGGAATTAGCACTGCTACGTGTTAAATATTCTCTCAGTTTCCGAGAGTTTTTCAGGTGCATAACTATGTGTATCAACCTTTTCTTCCATAGATGAAGTGCAGTTGGTTCATCCTATCGATTGAGGTGTTTTCAAGAATCATTAAAGGTTTGAACGCAGATTGGAATCGTCAAGATACAAATGAGATTTAAGATGAAATCAAGTGGCAACTTGAGGAGATATTAAACTGTAGTAGATGTAATTTATTTAAGATCTTTTAAGTCAAAATGTGTTGTAATTAATATCTCCTACTCTTTTAATACTTTTTAATTATACATGATAGTAATCCAGTAGTCCAATAGTTCAACCAAAACTAGTGTATTATAAGGATATAGTCATTTAGGAACAGTTAGCTAGGAACAGTCAGTTAGGATTTGGTTAGTATAGGTTTAAAATTTTACGTAGTTAATTAATTGGTTACTAATCAATTTTATTTTATTCATTATTTTCTTCATTATGCCACTTGTAAAATCTTAACTTGGATTTTGATTGGCAGAAACTCGTATATGAAATTGATTTGGAAAGAAAATGGTCATTCTTTGGTGAACGAATACGTGTATATGTGGTTGTATGTAGGATAGTAGATGATTGTTGAATCGGATTTGAAAAATGTACAGTGTGACACATTAATGTGAAATCTAAATATTCATCGGACATTACCTACCCATTAAAATATTTTCACCATTAACAGTTTGTACAAGAGAATTTTTAATTACAATCTTTATGAGAGTATACTTGCATATATATTTTCTTCAGATGTAATCATGGATTTAATGAGTTAATATTATATTAATCTCATTTTCTTTTCGGTTTGAGCTAGAATAAGTAATCTCTAAAACTATTAGGAACCACATATTCTTCGCAGAATATTAGTGAAGTTATGGATCAATACTTCATCGTTAATTATTGTTGGTACTTCCTTGGTATCTACGGTGCGGATGATGTTGATGTTCGAGATACGGATTGTGATGTTGCGGTGTGTGATACAGATGTTGCTATTGGTGGTGGTGATGGTACTGTTGATGTTGCTGAAGCTGGTAAGTTTTGCACCATATTCTCCACATTGATTACTCGAGCGCGAAGTTCGTTGACTTCTTTTATTATTCCGGGATGATTGCCGGTCGAAATGAGCGGATGAATAAGATCTAGAATTTGAGATAATATATAATCATGGCGAGATACTCTGGAAATGAGAGAGAAAATGGTGTTTCGGATTAGTTCGCCGGTAAGTGCTTCAGGTTCTTCACCAAGAGGGCAATGTGATGGATGAAAGGTATCGCCTTCTTCTTGTTTCCAATAATGAAGTAGGTTACGAACCCATCTCCAATTCATCCAGAATAGATGACGGCTGATTGGGTGGTCCATTCCGGTCACACTGCTTTCTGAGCTTGAGTGGGACTCCATATCGGAATCCGAGGGACTTGAACTAGTGGCGAGTTCCATCTTGTACGGTTAGATAAAGGGTTTTCGATACGAAATGATTTTCGGATATTGGATGATATTCTATCTACATAGAATACCTATATATAGTACAGAAGATCCCGTAGATTATGGAGGAAATTAAGGAAACATGTCAGATAAAGTCTACAGTAATAGATACGCTAAGATATGGATTAGCAGATACGCTGAGATATGAATTTGTCTATACACTATTCATGTAAAGCAGATGTGAAGGACAGGGAATAAGATAAAAAAATACAAAGTCTGAATGCCACTTCTAACAGATTTTGGAATTAAGCTTGTGTTTGAACACAGATTCGTACGTCCAATTAAACAAAGAAATCCAATCAACTATAGTCAAGAAAATGACTTAAACAAAAAACAGATTTTTCTATAGTTAGATATGTAAATACGGTTTTTATTTATTTATATATATGTATATGAATTTGTATATATATATATATATATATATATATATATATTAAATATATGTATATATATACACATGTAAATTTGTATATTAAATATTTAAAGGAGCATAATTATATAACTATTAATATCTAATATTAACAAATAATAATAATTCTAAAAAATGATAATGGTAATAATATTAATAACTTTAATGATAAAGATAAATTGTATTAATTTCTAATAACTATAGTAATTATAATGATAATAGTTTATAAAAGTAATTCTTAATATTAATATCTAATAGTAATACTAAAATTAATAATACTAATATTACTATTATTATTAATAATAAAAGTACTAAAATTTTTTATTATAATATCTATATTTTAACTTATAAT
This sequence comes from Rutidosis leptorrhynchoides, assembly GCF_046630445.1. NCBI lineage: Eukaryota > Viridiplantae > Streptophyta > Magnoliopsida > Asterales > Asteraceae > Rutidosis > Rutidosis leptorrhynchoides. The sequence continues at coordinate 120,117,967 of NC_092343.1, read as the reverse complement.
TACATTTAATAAATTAATATTATTAATTATGTGATATTTAATTATAATATATAATAACATATATTTAGTATTTAATATTTATACATTTTAATATATTACGATGTACATATAATTATTAATTATGTATTGTATATAATATTGTTTTAAATATTAAGTGTTGTTACTTAGCTAGATATGTTAATTATTTATTTTGAAACAAATAATTCAAGGCATACATTTAATCGTTGACAAATCATATTCGAAATCATTTATAGTCAATATACTCTACATATTCAAATAATAAGTTTTGATTATTTAAAGTTATCATGTAATAGTTCAGAAATATATTTAATTTATTATCTATAATTATTTGTCTGTATAATCATTTATATATATATTAAAGGTTCGTGAATCATCGAGATTAGTTAAAAGGTCAATTGAATTTATGAACATAGTTCCAAAGTTTTCGAGACTCATCATTACAGACTTTGCTTATCGTGTCAGAAACATATAAAGATTTAGTTTAAATTTGGTCGGAATTTCCCGGGTTGTCACAGTACCTACCCGTTAAAGAAATTTCGTCCCAAAATTTGAGTGAGGTGGTCATGGTTAACGATAAAAATGTTTTCATGACGAATATATGTCGATAAATAGGGTTTTATCAATATTGAGTAATATAGATAAAATAATTCGATTATTCGAAGCGTACGAATGAAGCTATCACATAAGAGTGAAATGAGTAAGGTAAATTCGTTTTTTTTTTACTTTTGACGTAGTCAGGATTGAATTTAGAAAATAAGGTTTGTATTAACTTTGGACGTTGTCTTGGTTGAATTTAGAAAATAGGGTGCGTCTTAACCTTTGACGTGGTCACGTTTGAATTCCGAAATTTAAGGGATTTAAAGAAAATCTTCGAAACTAAAAGATTTGATCCTTCGGCGAGTAAGGAAATTAAGATCTCTATAATTAAATTTGGTCATCTATCTCAATTTCCCTGGTCTGGTATTTACACTATAAATGAACTTCTTCCGTTCCATTATTTTCCAACACTCCCATTTTCTATACTTTAATTCATTCTTCCAGATCATCAGTCAATATGCTTCTTCCAGTTTTAATTCTGGATATATTCCTCACTTTCGTATCGATCATTTTCCTTTTTCATCTACCACCGAAGGAATTTGTTTACTTCTACTTTGCCCTTGGAGTTATAATGTTTTTAATTCTCCCGTGTCTTTATATTGCTATTCGTATTAATATCCACAGTTTGTAACTTCCGTGTTGTTATTGGGCTTTATATTTTCTCTTATATTTTGGAGCTCTTTACCTTTTGATTATCCTCTCGACCTCTAGTAGTGCGAGTAACAGTCCAGAACTCGTAAGTGTGGAGTTTCGATTGATCATAAGGTTCTAAGCAAGAAGGAACGTAATAGCACGATTTGATTTGTCAAATTTACTAGAATCACTGAGAATAGAACTATCAAGAATATAACTTCTTGATACGTTCAGAGATTAAGCAGAATGAAAGAGTTGTGTAACATGTCACATGATGACGTTATGATCTGTGAATCATCACGTTCCATTAGAAACTCAGCATAACTTACTGTAATATAATCACGTTGATCAAGTGTCATTATATTATACTAACTCATGCATCAGTTCCCAACACTACTTCAAAAACATTCATATTTTAAATTCGAAAGTTCGCAGAATATAGAAACTAAAACAGTTTCCTTTTATGATATAATACGGATAGCGCAGAGGGATAATTAATATCGAACGAGAATATTTATGAAGATATCTTCAGAAATATTGAGGATATTAATAAAGATAGGTACGATGATATCTTAGGATTTCAGAATCAAATTGTGATGAAGAAATTCATTCATGATGATTTAGAGTGGATAAGGAGTAAGGTATTTGCTAAAGATTTCATCAAAAACAAAATCATCCAAATTTTTTTATGTACAAGTTTAGTCCTTGTAATTTGTTCAGAGTCTCCTTCATAGTTTGCTCAATTCAGTTCCCAGTTCCAACTTTTCTGAGCTTTGCCCCACGTATTTAGCAATATCGGCTTTCATACCCGGCCACCAAAAGTGTTTCTTGAGATCTTTGTTCATCTTCCCCGCTCCGGGATGTATTGAATATCTTATTTTTATGTGCTTCCTTAAGTACCTTTTCTCTCATATCTCCAAACTTTGGTATCCAAATTCTTTCATCCGAAGACTGCTTTCAGGACGCGATTTGGTCATTACGAGTTTATGGTTATACCGTTTGGTTTGACTAACGCACCAGCTGTGATCATGGACCTCATGAACCGAGTGTGTGGGATCCGATGTTCTTTTTCTCACTTTGGTGAGAAGCGAACATCACTAACCTGTAAGCATAACATGCTTCTTTTTGTTGCATGTCAGTAGCTCTTTCTAACTCACGAAGTCCTATGTAAGGATATGTTGAATCAAAATAAGTTCTTAACCCATAGCGTAAAATTGCATCCGGGTTTCCCGCATTTAACGCTTTAAAGAAAGCACGTAAAACATACTATTCTTTATCTTTATACCTTCGACAGTTAAGGTCGTGTACAGTTTTTGCAGTTGTATTCAGCTTGTACAGTTTTTGCTGCTGTATTCAGCATTTTTTTTTTCCAAAATTTGAAGTATTGATTTGTAGACTGGGTGTTTTCTCAGAATTTCAGAATGGAATATCATAATTCTAAGAGATAAGGATTATATGTATACTTATAACTGTTGATGTAGACATGCTGCGAGATTTCATAGTACTGATTGCTGATTTCCGGTAGTTGGTATAGTAATTCTCGTTATAAGATGTAAATGAGTAAATGATAGGGTTTCACTGAATATAGTGATTTTTCGGAAAGTCAAAGATCAATGGAGTTGTTGGTAAATTTACTGCTAATGTAGTGAAATATAAACAGTTTCCCGGTATCGATGACGAAAGACAACTTATATATCAGGGTTATAATAAGTTAATCTGAGTGAAAAGTTGAAGTTAACTTGCTGGAGCTGTGACAAAATTGGCTAATTTGAAAAGGGATTGCAAAGTTATTTTCAGTAATAACAACGCCAAAGATGCTAGCACAGATACGTGTTAAATGTTTACTCAGGTTCCGAGAGTTTTTCAGGTGCATAACTATATGCGTAAATCTTTTCTTCCGTAGATGAAGTGTGGTTGGTTCATCCTCTTGATTGAGGTGTTTTCAAGAATCATGAAAGGTTTAAACGCAGATTGTAATCGTTAAGATACAATGAGGTTTAAAATGAACTCAAGTGGCAAACTTGAAGAATTGTTGAGTTTCATATGTTATAATCAATATTTTAATTCATTTTAATTGTCAAAATGTTGGTAGTCCTCAATTGATAGTCCACGGTTAGCAATTCAATAATTCATATATAGTTTTAATATATAATATTCGAATTAATTAATACATATCGTGACCCGTGTACATGTCTCTGACTCGATCACAACTTAAAATATATATATTATTGTAGAATCAACCTCAACCCTGTATAGCTAACTCGAGCATTACTGCATATAGAGTGTCTATGGTTATTCCAAATAATATATATATGCATCGATATGATATGTCAAAACCTTGTATACATGTCCCGATATGTAAAGTGCGTAAAATAAATAACAGAAATTAAATGACGATAAATTAAATTGCGAGAATTAAAATTACGATAATTAAATTGCGATAAATAAATTGTAATCAGTTAGCTAGGATCAGTTAGCCGGAAACAGTTAGCGTGGATCCTTAACAAAATTTTCCTCATAGTTAATTTGTTTGTTTCTAACAAATTTTATTTTGTCCAATGTTTTCTTCATTATGCCACTTGTTGGACTCTGATAAATCAAAACCTAATTATGAAATTGAATGAAAATGGTTATTCTGGAGTGAACGGATGCGTATATATGTGGATGTAAGTAGAAGAGTAAATGACTATTGAATCAGATTCGAAGAATGTACAGTGACTTATTAATGTGAAACTAAATATTCCTCGGGTATTACCTACCCGTTAAAATATTTTCACCATTAACAGTTTGTACAAAAGAATTTTTAATTATAATCTTTATGAAAATATACTTGCATATATACTTTCTTCAGATGTAATCATGGATTTAATGAGTTAATATGATATTAATCTCATTTGATTTTCGGTTTGAGCAAGAATAAGTAATCTCTAAAACTTTTAGAAACCACATATTCTTCGCAGAATATTTCTTCTTCGCAGAATATTTCTTCAATGAAGTTATGAATCAATACTTCATCGTTAACTATTAGGAATCACATATTCTTCGCAGAATATTAATGAGGTTATAAATCAATACTTCATCGTTCATTGTTGTTGGTACTCCTTGGTATCTATGGTATGTATGATATTGATGCTCGTGGGACAAATTGTGATGTTGAGATGTGGAATACAGATGTTGCTGTTGGTGGTGGTACTGTTGGTGTTACTGATGGTGGTACTGTTTATGTTACTGGTGCTGCTGATGCTGTCGATACTGCTGATGGTGAAGATGCTGATGTTGATGGTGCTTGTAGTGTTTGTGATGCTTGTAAATCACGCACCATTCTTTTCAGGGTTTCTATCCTACTCTCTATCATTTCTATCCACCCACTCATCTGATTCGCTAGATCTTGATTATCAATTCGAAGTTCCCTAACTTCTTCTAATATTCCCCTTCGATCGGTATTCGGACGTAGAGGTTGAATATTTTCTGAGATTGCAGTAATGCGACCTTTGAGTCAGAATATTTTGGTAAGAAGGGTGAAAACAGTGTTGCGTATAGGTTCACCGGTGAGTACATCGTTTTCTTCGATGTTAGGAGGTAATTTTGGTTCATGGTAGGGTTCGCCTTCTTCGTTTCTCCATCGAGTGAGTAAGTCTCGGACCCACCCTCATCTCCTCCAGAAAGAAAAATAGCTAAATGGTGGAGACACTTCGGGTTCATTGACTTCGGAGTCTACTTCAATATACATTTTGAAATTGCTTCCGGAACTAATGGAATCCAAGCTAGGTGTAGGATCCATCTTACACGATCAGTTAGGAGATTTTTGATATGAAATAATTTTCAGATATCGGATGATATCCTAATTACATAGAATACCTAATACCTATATATAATACAGAAGATCCAGTAAATTACGAAGGGAGTTGAGGAAACGTGTCATATAAAGTCTACAGTAATAGATACGCTAAGATATGGATTAGCAGATACGCTAAGATATGAATTAGTCTATACACTATTCATGCAATCAATGCAGTAAGATATGTCTAGACTAAGAATGATAAGCAGATAATTTTCGACAAGAAAATGATAAACAAAACTTTTGACATGCAGACCAGGTTCAAGTCCAGACTTATTACTTTAACCTATCAACTACTAGGTCGAAGTCCAGACTCATTAATGCACCCTAACAACACCTAGTTAGACACACTAATGCAAGACCTGGTTCGCTACGACCACTGTCATACCCCGTCCTAATCCATCTGGACGAAGTCACCAACATCTGATCCCATTGCGATGATCGACTCCAAGTAATGTCTCTAAAATGAGTAAATGCACAGCGGAAGATTTCTTTCATACCTGAGAATAAACATGCTTTAAAGTGTCAACCAAAAGGTTGGTGAGTTCATAGGTTTATCATAAACAATAAAATTCATCATTTTGATAGACCACAAGATTTAAATGCTGCATGGTACAAATGGGCCCGAATCCTATACCCACCTGTAATGTACATGCGATATCTTTTAAATACAGTACACCTTTCTCGTGTACGAAATCATCTTTCATAATCTCAGTAACCGTACACATATATCGTGCACAAATATAACATACACATAACCTGTGTATAAAAATAATTCTCTCGATACATAACATTCATATCAATTGGTGGCAATTATCATGTCCACATAATTCAATGGTGGCAATTATCATGTTCACATAATTCAATGGTGGCAATTATCATGTCCACATAATTCAATAATAATCCGCAGAACTTCTGTCTGCATAATAATTCATTCGAGGAATGTTTTGCTTGTGTCTATCTCGTCAAACATTTATAAAAGCATTTCATGCATTCGCAGTTCAAAATATATTTCAAAAGCATTTAATAAAGCAGTTGTAAAAACAGTGCATGTATTCTCAGTCCCAAAAATGTAAAGAGTAAAAGGGAATCAAATGAACTCACTCTACAATATTTTGTAGTAAAAATATTCATACGACGAAACTGAACAATGCAAGGTTGGCCTCGGATTCACGAACCTATATCATTCATATATATTAACACATATAATGAATTTCAAATAATTCCATCTATTAATTATATAGTATTTACATATATATTTAATGTTGTAGTTTATATATAATTTGTACTAAATTCTAATATATATTTTATTTATTTTTTATATCTTATGTTATATATGTATCTATTTTGAATATATATAATAAAATGTTACTATTTTTAATACATAATTATAGGTAATACTAATATGATTATAGTATAAATATATTTTTATATAAATATCATTTGTTTGTTAAAAGATAACTATAATACTACTAAAATAATGATAATAATAATAATGATAAAAATGATACTTATATTTAATACCTGTATTAATAGTAATAATGATGATTAATCATAATAATAATAACAGTAAAGTTAATAATAATGATAATAATAAATGTTACAACCTTTGAAGAGGAGCTTTAAAAATAAAACGCCATTGCCCGGGCTCGAACCTGCGACCTCCCGCTAACCCGCTAACTCCTCTAAACGTTCTTCTATTTCTGTCTTTCTAATTACAAATGCCACTATGTTTTATTTAACCCGGCTTTTGTTATTTCCATTTCTTCTTATCATTATCATTAAATGTAACCATTTACATAATCATAACTTATAAGATCATAAGCGTGGATGTTGTATGAACTACCTTCATTATATTATCAAGTATTAACATCCTTCTTCGCTCATTGTTATGATCTTTATCTCACACAACACCTAATCGCAACCATCTTCATTTTCTTATTTGCTAACTCTATCTATTATCTTCTTTGATGATCATCATTTTCATAACATAAGATCATCATAATCATATCGTTAGCACCACTTTAATCATACATAGCTATCCTAAACTCATTATTCATAATCATCATCTACTTTCATCCCGTCACTTACAGTTTCCTGTACGAGCAGCAACAACAGCCCAACAGCAGGTTTATTGGTTTAAAGAGTTTCGGCCCAACAAGATTTCCTGGTAATGAATTCGGCCCAAGCAAGGCCCATGTGGAATGGCCTGTTGAGTTTAAAGGGATAGAATGAACGGCCCTTTATTTAAATGAAAAGTTTGCCATAATTCACGTCCCTAATCAAAAATAAAATAAATATCGCTGTATCCTTTTTCTATATCATGCAAGTTGCATGATATCACTTATAATGAATTAATACACAGCAAAAGAATAATCGGGTGGAATCAAGTGGGCACCGAAAGTTTTCTCCATATTGTCTTGTCTTGTTGTTCGTTCCACATCAAAAGCAAAAGGGTTCCAAAAAGAATGATTAATTAAATGTGAGTTGGTGTTGATTGTTGAGAACGTGGGCACAAGAGTTTATTTGGATGTCTGCTTGATAAATTCGACCCACATCAAAAAGAAAGAAAAAAAAAATAGCACTACCACTTGCTCAAGTTGTTGTTAAATAATCAAGACAAGGAAAAGGAGAGAAATATATATATATATATATATATATATATATATATATATATATATATATATATATACCGATCACCCTGTTTTCCCATTCGTTAATATCATCTTATTAATGCATATTTGTTTCGTGTGAGATCTTTATTTTAAGAAAAAAGGAATACGCAATAGCAGCACTTTATATGGGTCGTTCAATTTGGTGAGGTCATTCGAGACTAGAAAAAGGAACGGATAAGAAGGGTGCCGAATTTCTTTCCTTTAATAAGCCAAGGATGGTGATAGTTGTTTAATGGTAGGGTGATAATGATTTACGAAGTTTAATAGGATATAGAGAAGAGAAAGATAGATGGCGGTTTGAATAAAAGTGCAGCTGCAATAGCTCTTGATGATGGTGTTATCGAGTAATAGCAGTGAAACTAAAGTGCAATTGCCGAGTAATGAAATCTAGTTGTCGATGATGTGATGGTTGGGCTCAAAGAAGTTAATGGTGGTGTTATGGGTTGTTTTGTCGAGCAGGGATTAGCAAAAACAGCAATAACAGTAGCAATAGTGATAGCAGTCGACTTGTTTTAATTTGGACAGAAACAGGAAATAGTTAACGAGTAGCATACCTCCTAGGATGATTCAAATGGGTGAGCAGTGTGGAGTATTGTCGGGCAGTTGTAGGAAGCAACAACAAAGCAAAAGCAGAAAAAAATAATAGCCGTTATGTGTGATAACGAAAGTGGTTGTAATTGATGAGGGTTGATTAAAGTGGAGGGGATGATGGTAGGTATTAATGATGAAAACAGAGATAAAAAATGGCGATGTGTAGTGAATCATAGGTGGTGTTTGTGATTACACTAAGGTGACGGGTGTGATCAAAATGGGTTAGGTTAGAATTACAACAAAAAGGTGGTTTGTGGTGACCGTTGAGAGTAGCCGGAAGTGGCTCTTGGTGAGTGAAAATTGTGGTGTGTGAGTTCAAGGTAGTTGTCGAATGAAGGGGATGAAGAGTGATCGAGTAGCATATCAAACAATCAATTAGTTGGTGATGGTGTTTAAGTGGATGTCAAGATACTAATAATTAGAAATAAAAGTAGTAGTAAGAGAAAGGTGTAAATCAAACTGGATTTGTGTGTATCGACTTATGCATATGTATATACCATAAGATATTGAGATGAAACCCAAAATAGTGTCATTCAATAATTTTCATGTAATTGCTCAACAGAAAGGTACAATGAGTGGTTGCAAAGTAGAAAGTGAAAGAAGCATATAATAGTTATAATAATTAACATGTGATAATATAATAACACAAAGTATAGAATTATTATGTGCACCAGCTGTTTCTTTTGTCTAAGTTATATTTAAAAGCAAAATAGAAAAAAAATTATATGATTAAATAGATAGTGGGTGTTGATTAATTGATGGCTACTTAAACAGAAATACAATATAGATGGGTGTGTTTGTTGAATGATTCCCGGACAGAAAATAGAAAGTAGGAAAGTAGGTTGGTTGATGACTAATATATATATATATATATATATATATATATATATATATATATATATATATATATATATATATATATATATATATATATATACACACACACACACTAGTACACTAAGTAATATTATTAAATCATAAGTCTATTCTCACATGTCGGATGAAATAAATGATGAAAAGTATGAAATTGTGAAACAGTCTATTAATTGAATTATTCTACCGCCAGTTTTTACGGAGTAATATGTCATGTTCCATTGTTAATTAGTTACAGATAAAAGTCTACATATAAATTCCATAATTCTAAATTAACTATATATATATTCATTTTAATAATAAATTTTATTATATCTTATATTATTTTATTTTACAAAATTAATTCTAATAACTAAATAATATAATATTTCAAATTATATTTCTAATTAATATATATATATATATATTTATATTTTTAAATATATAAGTATCTATTTACAATTAGTTGTTTGTGAATCGTCGGGAACGGTTGAAGGTCAATTGAATATATAAAACAGTTCAAACTTTTTGAGACTCAACATAACAGACTTTTCTTATCGTGTCAAAAATACAATATCGTATCGAGAGTTTGGTTTAAAATTAGTCGAAAATTTCCGGGTCACTACAGTACCTACCCGTTAAAGAAATTTCGTCCCGAAATTTGATCGAGGTCATCATGGCTAACATTAAAAATGTTTTCATGACGAATATGAATTGATAAAATAGAATTTTATCACCGTTGCGTAATACAGATAAGATAATTCGATCATGCAAAGAGTACGAATGAAGCTATCACAAAAGAGTGAAATGAGAAATAAAGATTCGTCTTGACTTTTGACGTAGTCACGGTTGATTTCCGAAATTCAAGGAATTTAAGGAAATATTCTAATCAGAAAGAAAATGAAATAGCACGATTTATTATCAAACTATTGGAATTACGGAAGAACATGAATATCAAAGAAAATATTTTCGTGATATGCTTAGAGCTTAAGTAGAATGAAAGAGTTATGTAACATGGCACATGATGAGGGTAAGATCTGTGAACCATCATCACATTCCATTAGAAATTCAGCATGACTTACTGTAATATAACTACGTTGGCCTGACGTCATTATATTATACTAACTCATGCTTCAATTCCCTACACTTCTCCAAGAATCATTCATAATTTAAACCCAATTGTTACAGAATATAGAAATTAAAATAGTTCCTTTTCTGATGTAATATTGATAGCACGAAGAGATAAATAATTTCGGACAAGAATAGCTGTGAAGGTATCCTCAGGAATATCGAAGATATTTATAACGGAAGATACGATGATATCTTAGAATTTAAAATATTTAAGATCAGAAGATGATGAAGAAATTTGTCCGCAAGGATTTAGATTAAATAAGGAACAAGGTATTCGCTAAAGAGTTCATCAAATACAGAATCATCTGGATCCATTAAGTACAGGTTTTAATCTTGGTGATTTGTCCACAGTCTCTTTCATGGTTTGCTCAATTCATTTTCCTGTACCAATTTTCTATTGAGTGTTTCCAACACTCCATTCCTTATCGTCAAACTTTTGGCCATTACGACCATCTACAACTTTTGCTGCTTCATCAGCATTTTCAGAACTCAGAGATCTGATTCATAAGCTAGAGTGCTTTTCAGGAATTCAAAGATTCCGAATTGAAATTCATCGGTCCAGGAGATATACGTTATATATAGATATATAACTGTTGATGTACGAACGCTGCGAAATTCGAGAATTAAGGATTAATGTTTCCCGATATTTGGTATAGCAATTATCGTTACAAGATGCTGATGAGTTCATGATAAGACTTTAATAGATAAATATAGTGATTTGTCGGAGAGATTTAAACCGAGGAGCAGCGAGGTTGCTGGTACGTCTATTGGAAATATTGTAGAATATAACAGGTTTCCTGGTAACAATAACAATGGCAAACGTATATATCAAAGTTATAATAAGGTTGATTCGAACGAAAAGTCGAAGTTGACTTGCTGGAGCTGTGACAAAATTGGCTAATTTGAAAAGGGATTGCAAAGTTATTTTCGGTAATAACACGCCAATGGATCTGGCACAGTTCTGAATTTAAAGTATGGCTTTGAAAGATGTAGGAATTTAAAAGTGATGTCTTCTGTTAAATCTTGACTTGAATTTTGATTGGTCAAAATCCGAATATGAAATTGAATTTGAATGAAAATAGTTGTTCTTTGGTGAACGGATACGCATATGTGCGGATTTGGGTAGTATTACTATTGACCGCTGAATCTGAATTGAAGAATGTACAGTATAATTTTTAATGTGAAAACTAAATATTTCTCGGATATTACCTACCCGTTAAAATATTTTCACCATTAACAGTTTGTACAAAAGAATTTTCAATTACAATCTTTATGAAAATATACTTACATATATATTTTCTTTAGATGTAAATCGTGAATTTAGTGGGTTAATATGATATTAAACTCATATGATTTATGGTTAGAAATAGAGTACATAATCTCTAAAACATCAGAGATTACATAATTATCATATCGAACGAAGATAAATGAAGTAGGACGTCATGTAGAACGATGATTATGCTCGAGGTACAGATCGAAATGTTGAGGCGTGTGGTGTTGAGGTTTGTGTTGTTGGTTGCACTATTAGTGCTGGTGATGTTGCTGAAGCTGGCTAGTTTTGCACCATATTTTCCAAAGCTATTACTCGAACGCGAAGCTCGTTGACTTCTTCTATTACTCCGGAATGATTAGAGGTTTGAACAAGTGGATGAATAAGGTTTAGAATATGAAATATTCTATAATCACAGCGAGATACTCTGGAGTGAGGGTGAAAATGGTGTTTCGAATTGGTTCACCGGTAAGTGCTTCAGGTACTTCACCAAGGGATGAATTCGGTTGCTGGAAGGGATCGTCTTCTTCGCGTCTCCATTGATTAAGTCGACTACGAACTCATCAGATGAATTGGAGATGGCTGATTGGTTGATTCATTCTGGTGACGCTGCTTCCGGAGCTTAGGTGAACATCCATGTCGGAATAGCTGTCGGGTTCTGAAGAACTTGAACTAGTGACGAGTTCCATTTCGTACGATTGAATAAAGGATTTTTCGATATGAAATGATTTTTGGCTATCGGATGGTATTCTAATGCCATAGGATGCCCATAATTAGCACATGAGATCCCGTAGATTACGGAGGAATTTGCAGAATATGTCAGGAAAAGTTTACAGTAACAGATACGCTAAGATATAGATTTTGTCTATACACTATTCATGCAATCAATGCAGTAAGATGTGTCTAGACTAAGGATGATAAGCAAGTGATTCCCTAAGAATGATAAGCAGGAAATTTTTTTTTTTTTGACATTAAATGATAAGCAAAACTTTTGACATGCAGACACGGTCGAAGTCCAGACTCACTAATGCATCTAATCAACTATCAGTTAGACACACTAATGCAAGACCTGGTTCGCTAAGACCACCGCTCTGATACCACATGTCATACCCCGTCCTAATCCATCTGGACGAAGTCACCAACATCTGATCCCATTGCGATGATCGACTCCAAGTAATGTCTCTAAAATGAGTAAATGCACAGCGGAAGATTTCTTTCATACCTGAGAATAAACATGCTTTAAAGTGTCAACCAAAAGGTTGGTGAGTTCATAGGTTTATCATAAACAATAAAATTCATCATTTTGATAGACCACAAGATTTAAATGCTGCATGGTACAAATGGGCCCGAATCCTATACCCACCTGTAATGTACATGCGATATCTTTTAAATACAGTACACCTTTCTCGTGTACGAAATCATCTTTCATAATCTCAGTAACCGTACACATATATCGTGCACAAATATAACATACACATAACCTGTGTATAAAAATCATTCTCTCGATACATAACATTCATATCAATTGGTGGCAATTATCATGTCCACATAATTCAATGGTGGCAATTATCATGTCCACATAATTCAATGGTGGCAATTATCATGTCCACATAATTCAATAATAATCCGCAGAACTTCTGTCTGCATAATAATTCATTCGAGGAATGTTTTGCTTGTGTCTATCTCGTCATACATTTATAAAAGCATTTCATCCATTCGCAGTTCAAAATATATTTCAAAAGCATTTAATAAAGCAGTTGTAAAAACAGTGCATGTATTCTCAGTCCCAAAAATGTAAAGAGTAAAAGGGAATCAAATGAACTCACTCTACAATATTTTGTAGTAAAAATATTCATACGACGAAACTGAACAATGCAAGGTTGGCCTCGGATTCACGAACCTATATCATTCATATATATTAACACATATAATGAATTTCAAATAATTCCATCTATTAATTATATAGTATTTACATATATATTTAATGTTGTAGTTTATATATAATTTGTACTAAATTCTAATATATATTTTATTTATTTTTTATATCTTATGTTATATATGTATCTATTTTGAATATATATAATAAAATGTTACTATTTTTAATACATAATTATAGGTAATACTAATATGATTATAGTATAAATATATTTTTATATAAATATCATTTGTTTGTTAAAAGATAACTATAATACTACTAAAATAATGATAATAATAATAATGATAAAAATGATACTTATATTTAATACTTGTATTAATAGTAATAATGATGATTAATCATAATAATAATAACACTAAAATTAATAATAATGATAATAATAAATGTTACAACCTTTGAAGAGGAGCTTTAAAAATAAAACGCCATTGCCCGGGCTCGAACCTGCGACCTCCCGCTAACCCGCTAACTCCTCTAAACGTTCTTCTATTTCTGTCTTTCTAATTACAAACGCCACTATGTTTTATTTAACCCGGCTTTTGTTATTTCCATTTCTTCTTATCATTATCATTAAATGTAACCATTTACATAATCATAACTTATAAGATCATAAGCGTGGATGCTGTATGAACTACCTTCATTATATTATCAAGTATTAACATCCTTCTTCGCTCATTGTTATGATCTTTATCTCACACAACACCTAATCGCAACCATCTTCATTTTCTTATTTGCTAACTCTATCTATTATCTTCTTTGATGATCATCATTTTCATAACATAAGATCATCATAATCATATCGTTAGCACCACTTTAATCATACATAGCTATCCTAAACTCATTATTCATAATCATCATCTACTTTCATCCCGTCACTTACAGTTTCCTGTACGAGCAGCAACAACAGCCCAACAGCAGGTTTATTGGTTTAAAGAGTTTCGGCCCAACAAGATTTCCTGGTAATGAATTCGGCCCAAGCAAGGCCCATGTGGAATGGCCTGCTGAGTTTAAAGGGATAGAATGAATGGCCCTTTATTTAAATGAAAAGTTTGCCATAATTCACGTCCCTAATCACAAATAAAATAAATATCGCTGTATCCTCTTTCTATATCATGCAAGTTGCATGATATCACTTATAATGAATTAATACACATCAAAAGAATAATCGGGTGGAATCAAGTGGGCACCGAAAGTTTTCTATTGTCTTGTCTTGTTGTTCGTTCTACATCAAAAGCAAAAGGGTTCCAAAAAGAATGATTAATTAAATGTGAGTTGGTGTTGATTGTTGAGAACGTGGGCACAAGAGTTTATTTGGATGTCTGCTTGATAAATTCGACCCACATCAAAAAGAAAGAAAAAAAAAATAGCACTACCACTTGCTCAAGTTGTTGTTAAATAATCAAGACAAGGAAAAGGAGAGAAATATATATATATATATATACCGATCACCCTGTTTTCCCATTCGTTAATATCATCTTATTAATGCATATTTGTTTCGTGTGAGATCTTTATTTTAAGAAAAAAGGAATACGCAATAGCAGCACTTTATATGGGTCGTTCAATTTGGTGAGGTCATTCGAGACTACAAAAAGGAACGGATAAGAAGGGTGCTGAATTTCTTTCCTTTAATAAGCCAAGGATGGTGATAGTTGTTTAATGGTAGGGTGATAATGATTTACGAAGTTTAATAGGATATAGAGAAGAGAAAGATAGATGGCGGTTTGAATAAAAGTGCAGCTGCAATAGCTCTTGATGATGGTGTTATCGAGTAATAGCAGTGAAACTAAAGTGCAATTGCCGAGTAATGAAATCTAGTTATCGATGATGTGATGGTTGGGCTCAAAGAAGTTAATGGTGGTGTTATGGGTTGTTTTGTCGAGCAGGGATTAGCAAAAACAGCAATAACAGTAGCAATAGTGATAGCAGTCGACTTGTTTTAATTTGGACAGAAACAGGAAATAGTTAACGAGTAGCATACCTCCTAGGATGATTCAAATGGGTGAGCAGTGTGGAGTATTGTCGGGCAGTTGTAGGAAGCAACAACAAAGCAAAAGCAGAAAAAAATAATAGCCGTTATGTGTGATAACGAAAGTGGTTGTAATTGATGAGGGTTGATTAAAGTGGAGGGGATGATGGTAGGTATTAATGATGAAAACAGAGATAAAAAATGGCGATGTGTAGTAAATCATAGGTGGTGTTTGTGATTACACTAAGGTGACGGGTGTGATCAAAATGGGTTAGGTTAGAATTACAACAAAAAGGTGGTTTGTGGTGACCGTTGAGAGTAGCCGGAAGTGGCTCTTGGTGAGTGAAAATTGTGGTGTGTGAGTTCAAGGTAGTTGTCGAATGAAGGGGATGAAGAGTGATCGAGTAGCATATCAAACAATCAATTAGTTGGTGATGGTGTTTAAGTGGATGTCAAGATACTAATAATTAGAAATAAAAGTAGTAGTAAGAGAAAGGTGTAAATCAAACTGCATTTGTGTGTATCGACTTATGCATATGTATATACCATAAGATATTGAGATGAAACCCAAAATAGTGTCATTCAATAATTTTCATGTAATTGCTCAACAGAAAGGTACAATGAGTGGTTGCAAAGTAGAAAGTGAAAGAAGCATATAATAGTTATAATAATTAACATGTGATAATATAATAACACAAAGTATAGAATTATTATGTGCACCAGCTGTTTCTTTTGTCTAAGTTATATTTAAAAGCAAAATAGAAAAAAAATTATATGATTAAATAGATAGTGGGTGTTGATTAATTGATGGCTAGTTAAACAGAAATACAATATAGATGGGTGTGTTTGTTGAATGATTCCCGGACAGAAAATAGAAAGTAGGAAAGTAGGTTGGTTGATGACTAATATATATATATATATATATATATATATATATATATATATATATATATATATATATATATATATATATATATATATATATATATATATATATATATATATATATATATACACACACACACACTAGTACACTAAGTAATATTATTAAATCATAAGTCTATTCTCACATGTCGGATGAAATAAATGATGAAAAGTATGAAATTGTGAAACAGTCTATTAATTGAATTATTCTACCGCCAGTTTTTACGGAGTAATATGTCATGTTCCATTGTTAATTAGTTACAGATAAAAGTCTACATATAAATTCCATAATTCTAAATTAACTATATATATATTCATTTTAATAATAAATTTTATTATATCTTATATTATTTTATTTTACAAAATTAATTCTAATAACTAAATAATATAATATTTCAAATTATATTTCCAATTAATATATATATATTTATATTTTTAAATATATATGTATCTATTTACAATTAGTTGTTCGTGAATCGTCGGGAACGGTCGAAGGTCAATTGAATATATGAAACAGTTCAAAGTTTTTGAGACTCAACATAACAGACTTTTCTTATCGTGTCAAAAATACAATATCGTATCGAGAGTTTGGTTTAAAATTAGTCAAAAATTTCCAGGTCACTACAACCACCACTCTGATACCAACTGAAATGACCCGTCCTAATCCATCCGGATGAAGTCCACATCATTTACAAACGATTCACAATAGTTGGTTACATCGCGAGGTACTTGACCTCTATATGATACATTTTACAAACATTGCATTCGTTTTTGAAAAGACAATCTTTCATTACATCGAAAGTTGACGGCATGCAAACCATTTCATAATATATTCAAATATAATTGACTTAATGATAATCTTGATTAACTCAATGACTCGAATGCAACGTCTTTTGAAATATGTCATGAATGACTCCAAATAATGTCTCTAAAATGAGCAAATGCACAGCGGAAGATTTCTTTCGTATATGAGAATAAACATGCTTTAAAGTGTCAACCAAAAGGTTAGTGAGTTTATTAGTTTATCATAATCATTCATTTCCATCATTTTAATAGACCACAAGATTTTCATTTCTCATAAATATACATCCCATGCATAGAGACAAAAATATCATTCATATGGATTGAACACCTGGTAACCGACATTCACAATATGCATATAAGAATATCCCCATCATTCCGGGATCCTCCTTCGGACATGATATAAATTTCGAAGTACTAAAGCATCCAGTACTTTGGATGGGGCTTGTTGGGCCTGATAGATCTATCTTTAGGATTCGCGTCAATTAGGGTGTCTGTTCCCTAATTCTTAGATTACCAGACTAAAAAGGTTCATATTCAGTTTAATAATCCAGCCATAGAATGTAGTTTCATTTACTCGTGTCTATTTCGTAAAACAGTTATAAAAGCAGCGCATGTATTCTCAGCCCAAAAATATAAAGGGTAAAAAGGGCAAATGAAACTCACCTAATGTATTTTGTAGTAAAAATACATATAACGACACTGAACAACTAAACAATGCAAGGTTAGCCTTGGATTCACGAACCTATATTATTTGTATATATATATTAAAATAAATAATCGTAATTTAAACAATTATATATATATACATATTATTTTATGTATTAAGATTAATATTCTTATATGTGATTTTATTAATGCTTATATTACATTATGATACTTATTTGATTTTTAATTAATGTTATTAGTTAAAAACGAAATTTTAAGTAGTATTAGTATAGTTTATATATATATATAATAATTATATATATATATATATATATATATATATATCTTTTGCTTTATAAAATTATTACATGTAATAATACTAGTTTAAAGATAATAGTAATATTGTTAATAATAATTTTAATAAAAATGATAATTTAACTTATAATGATATATTAAAACTAATACTTTTAGCAAGGTTAATCGTAATGGTAAGCTTAATAATAGTTATCGCTTCAATGAAAATTTTAATGATCATAAAATTAATAATACTATCATTAATGTTAAATGGTACCAACTGAAATGTCCCGTTCTTATTGATTAAAAACGTTCCATATTAATTGATTTCGTTGCGAGGTTTTGAAGAGACGTTTTTCAAAGACTGCATTCATTTTAAAACAAACCATAACCTTTATTTCATCAATAAAGGTTTAAAAAGCTTTACGTAGATTATCAAATAATGATAATCTAAAATATCCTGTTTACACACGACCATTACATAATGGTTTACAATACAAATATGTTACAACAAAATAAGTTTCTTGAATGCAGTTTTTACACAATATCATACAAGCATGGACTCCAAATCTCGTCCTTATTTAAGTATGCGACAGCGGAAGCTCTTAATAATCACCTGAGAATAAACATGCTTAAAACGTCAACAAAAATGTTGGTGAGTTATAGGTTTAACCTATATATATCAAATCGTAACAATAGACCACAAGATTTCATATTTCAATACACATCCCATACATAGAGATAAAAATCATTCATATGGTGAACACCTGGTAACCGACATTAACAAGATGCATATATAAGAATATCCCCATCATTCCGGGACACCCTTCGGATATGATATAAATTTTGAAGTACTAAAGCATCCGGTACTTTGGATGGGGTTTGTTAGGCCCAATAGATCTATCTTTAGGATTCGCGTCAATTAGGGTGTCTGTTCCCTAATTCTTAGATTACCAGACTTAATAAAAAAGGGCATATTCGATTTCGATAATTCAACCATAGAATGTAGTTTCACGTACTTGTGTCTATTTTGTAAATCATTTATAAAACCTGCATGTATTCTCATCCCAAAAATATTAGATTTTAAAAGTGGGACTATAACTCACTTTCACAGATTTTTACTTCGTCGGGAAGTAAGACTTGGCCACTGTTGATTCACGAACCTATAACAATATATACATATATATTAAAGTATGTTCAAAATATATTTACAACACTTTTAATATATTTTGATGTTTTAAGTTTATTAAGTCAGCTGTCCTCGTTAGTAACCTATAACTAGTTGTCCACAGTTAGATGTACAGAAATAAATCGATAAATATTATCTTGAATCAATCCACGACCCAGTGTATACGTATCTCAGTATTGATCACAACTCAAACTATATATATTTTGGAATCAACCTCAACCCTGTATAGCTAACTCCAACATTCACATATAGAGTGTCTATGGTTGTTCCGAAATATATATAGATGTGTCGACATGATAGGTCGAAGCATTGTATACGTGTCTATGGTATCTCAAGATTACATAATATACAATACAAGTTGATTAAGTTATGGTTGGAATAGATTTGTTACCAATTTTCACGTAGCTAAAATGAGAAAAATTATCCAATCTTGTTTTACCCATAACTTCTTCATTTTAAATCCGTTTTGAGTGAATCAAATTTCTATGGTTTCATATTGAACTCTATTTTATGTATCTAAACAGAAAAAGTATAGGTTTATAGTCGGAAAAATAAGTTACAAGTCGTTTTTGTAAAGGTAGTCATTTCAGTCGAAAGAACGACGTCTAGATGACCATTTTAGAAAACATACTTCCACTTTGAGTTTAACCATAATTTTTGGATATAGTTTCATGTTCATAATAAAAATAATTTTCTCATAATAACAACTTTTAAATCAAAGTTTATCATAGTTTTTAATTAACTAACCCAAAACAGCCCGCGGTGTTACTACGACGGCGTAAATCCGGTTTTACGGTGTTTTTCGTGTTTCCAGGTTTTAAATCATTAAGTTAGCATATCATATAGATATAGAACATGTGTTTAGTTGATTTTAAAAGTCAAGTTAGAAGGATTAACTTTTGTTTGCGAACAAGTTTAGAATTAACTAAACTATGTTCTAGTGATTACAAGTTTAAACCTTCGAATAAGATAGCTTTATATGTATGAATCGAATGATGTTATGAACATCATTACTACCTTAATTTCCTTGGATAAACCTACTGGAAAAGAGAAAAATGGATCTAGCTTCAATGGATCCTTGGATGGCTCGAAGTTCTTGAAGCAGAATCATGACACGAAAACAAGTTCAAGTAAGATCATCACTTGAAATAAGATTGTTATAGTTATAGAAATTGAACCAACGTTTGAATATGATTATTACCTTGTATTAGAATGATAACCTACTGTAAGAAACAAAGATTTCTTGAGGTTGGATGATCACCTTACAAGATTGGAAGTGAGCTAGCAAACTTGAAAGTATTCTTGATTTTATGTAACTAGAACTTGTAGAATATATGAAGAACACTTAGAACTTGAAGATAGAACTTGAGAGAGATCAATTAGATGAAGAAAATTGAAGAATGAAAGTGTTTGTAGGTGTTTTTGGTCGTTGGTGTATGGATTAGATATAAAGGATATGTAATTTTATTTTCATGTAAATAAGTCATGAATGATTCTCATATTTTTGTAATTTTATGAGATATTTCTTGCTAGTTGCCAAATGATGGTTCCCACATGTGTTAGGTGACTCACATGGGCTGCTAAGAGCTGATCATTGGAGTGTATATACCAATAGTACATACATCTAAAAGCTGTGTATTGTACGAGTACGAATACGGGTGCATACGAGTAGAATTGTTGATGAAACTGAACGAGGATGTAATTGTAAGCATTTTTGTTAAGTAGAAGTATTTTGATAAGTGTATTGAAGTCTTCCAAAAGTGTATAAATACATATTAAAACACTACATGTATATACATTTTAACTGAGTCGTTAAGTCATCGTTAGTCGTTACATGTAAGTGTTGTTTTGAAACCTTTAGGTTAACGATCTTGTTAAATGTTGTTAACCCAATGTTTATAATATCAAATGAGATTTTAAATTATTATATTATCATGATATTATCATGTATGAATATCTCTTAATATGATATATATACATTAAATGTCTTTACAACGATAATCGTTACATATATGTCTCGTTTAAAAATCATTAAGTTAGTAGTCTTGTTTTTACATATGTAGTTCATTGTTAATATACTTAATGATATGTTTACTTATCATAGTATCATGTTAACTTTATATATATATCCATATATATGTCATCATATAGTTTTTACAAGTTTTAACGTTCGTGAATCACCGGTCAACTTGGGTGGTCAATTGTCTATATGAAACATATTTCAATTAATCAAGTCTTAACAAGTTTGATTGCTTAACATGTTGGAAACATTTAATCATGTAAATATCAATCTCAATTAATATATATAAACATGGAAAAGTTCGGGTCACTACAGTACCTACCCGTTAAATAAATTTCGTCCCGAAATTTTAAGCTGTTGAAGGTGTTGACGAATCTTCTGGAAATAGATGCGGGTATTTCTTCTTCATCTGATCTTCACGCTCCCAGGTGAACTCGGGTCCTCTACGAGCATTCCATCGAACCTTAACAATTGGTATCTTGTTTTTCTTAAGTCTTTTAACCTCACGATCCATTATTTCGACGGGTTCTTCGATGAATTGAAGTTTTTCGTTGATTTGGATTTCATCTAACGGAATAGTGAGATCTTCTTTAGCAAAACATTTCTTTAAATTCGAGACGTGGAAAGTGTTATGTACAGCCGCGAGTTGTTGAGGTAACTCTAGTCGGTAAGCTACTGGTCCGACACGATCAATAATCTTGAATGGTCGAATATACCTTGGATTTAATTTCCCTCGTTTACCAAATCGAACAACGCCTTTCCAAGGTGCAACTTTAAGCATGACCATCTCTCCAATTTCAAATTCTATATCTTTTCTTTTAATGTCAGCGTAGCTCTTTTGTCGACTTTGGGCGGTTTTCAACCGTTGTTGAATTTGGATGATCTTCTCGGTAGTTTCTTGTATAATCTCCGGACCCGTAATCTGTCTATCCCCCACTTCACTCCAACAAATCGGAGACCTGCACTTTCTACCATAAAGTGCTTCAAACGGTGCCATCTCAATGCTTGAATGGTAGCTGTTGTTGTAGGAAAATTCTGCTAACGGTAGATGTCGATCCCAACTGTTTCCGAAATCAATAACACATGCTCGTAGCATGTCTTCAAGCGTTTGTATCGTCCTTTCGCTCTGCCCATCAGTTTGTGGATGATAGGCAGTACTCATGTCTAGACGAGTTCCTAATGCTTGCTGTAATGTCTGCCAGAATCTTGAAATAAATCTGCCATCCCTATCAGAGATAATAGAGATTGGTATTCCATGTCTGGAGACGACTTCCTTCAAATACAGTCGTGCTAACTTCTCCATCTTGTCATCTTCTCTTATTGGTAGGAAGTGTGCTGATTTGGTGAGACGATCAACTATTACCCAAATAGTATCAAAACCACTTGCAGTCCTTGGCAATTTAGTGATGAAATCCATGGTAATGTTTTCCCATTTCCATTCAGGGATTTCGGGTTGTTGAAGTAGACCTGATGGTTTCTGATGCTCAGCTTTGACCTTAGAACACGTCAAACATTCTCCTACGTATTTAGCAACATCGGCTTTCATACCCGGCCACCAAAAATGTTTCTTGAGATCCTTGTACATCTTCCCCGTTCCAGGATGTATTGAGTATCTGGTTTTATGAGCTTCTCTAAGTACCATTTCTCTCATATCTCCAAATTTTGGTACCCAAATCCTTTCAGCCCTATACCGGGTTCCGTCTTCCCGAATATTAAGATGCTTCTCCGATCCTTTGGGTATTTCATCCTTTAAATTTCCCTCTTTTAAAACTCCTTGTTGCGCCTCCTTTATTTGAGTAGTAAGGTTATTATGAATCATTATATTCATAGATTTTACTCGAATGGGTTCTCTGTCCTTCCTGCTCAAGGCATCGGCTACCACATTTGCCTTCCCCGGGTGGTAACGAATCTCAAAGTAGTAATCATTCAACAATTCAATCCACCTACACTGCCTCATATTCAGTTGTTTCTGATTAAATATGTGTTGAAGACTTTTGTGGTCGGTATATATAATACTTTTGACCCCATATAAGTAGTGCCTCCAAGTCTTTAATGCAAAAAAAACCGCGCCTAATTCCAAATCATGCGTCGTATAATTTTGCTCGTGAATCTTCAATTGTCTAGACGCATAAGCAATCACCTTCGTTCGTTGCATTAATACACAACCGAGACCTTGCTTTGATGCGTCACAATAAATCACAAAATCATCATTCCCTTCAGGCAATGACAATATAGGTGCCGTAGTTAGCTTTTTCTTCAATAACTGAAACGCTTTCTCTTGTTCATCCTTCCATTCAAATTTCTTCCCTTTATGCGTTAATGCAGTCAAGGGTTTTGCTATTCTGGAAAAGTCTTGGATGAACCTTCTGTAGTAACCAGCTGGTCCTAAAAACTGGCGTATGTGTTTCGGAGTTTTCGGGGTTTCCCACTTTTCAACAGTTTCTATCTTTGCCGGATCCACCTTAATACCTTCTTTGTTCACTATGTGACCGAGGAATTGAACTTCTTCCAACCAAAATGCACACTTTGAAAACTTAGCGTACAATTCTTCCTTCCTCAATACTTCTAACACCTTTCTCAAATGTTCACCGTGTTCTTGGTCATTCTTTGAGTAAATAAGTATGTCATCAATGAAAACAATGACGAACTTGTCAAGGTATGGTCCACACACTCGGTTCATAAGGTCCATGAACACAGCTGGTGCATTAGTTAAACCAAATGGCATGACCATAAACTCGTAATGACCGTAACGTGTTCTGAAAGCAGTCTTTGGAATATCATCTTCTTTCACCCGCATTTGATGATACCCGGAACGTAAGTCAATCTTTGAATAAACAGACGAGCCTTGTAGTTGATCAAATAAGTCGTCGATTCTCGGTAGTGGGTAGCGGTTCTTGATGGTAAGTTTGTTCAACTCTCGGTAGTCGATACACAACCTGAATGTACCATCTTTCTTCTTGACAAACAAAACAGGAGCTCCCCACGGTGATGTGCTTGGTCGAATGAAACCACGCTCTAAAAGTTCTTGTAATTGGCTTTGCAGTTCTTTCATCTCGCTGGGTGCGAGTCTGTAAGGAGCACGAGCTATTGGTGCAGCTCCTGGTACAAGATCTATTTGAAATTCAACGGATCGATGTGGGGGTAATCCCGGTAATTCTTTCGGAAATACATCGGGAAATTCTTTTGCAATGGGAACATCATTGATGCTCTTTTCTTCAGTTTGTACTTTCTCGACGTGTGCTAGAACAGCATAGCAACCTTTTCTTATTAGTTTTTGTGCCTTCAAATTACTAATAAGATGTAGCTTCGTGTTGCCCTTTTCTCCGTACACCATTAAGGGTTTTCCTTTTTCTCGTATAATGCGAATTGCATTTTTGTAACAAACGATCTCCGCTTTCACTTCTTTCAACCAGTCCATACCGATTATCACATCAAAAGTCCCTAACTCTACTGGTATCAAATCAATCTTAAATGTTTCGCTAACCAGTTTAATTTCTCGATTCCGACATATATTATCTGCTGAAATTAATTTACCATTTGCTAATTCGAGTAAAAATTTACTATCCAAAGGCGTCAATGGACAACTTAATTTAGCACAAAAATCTCTACTCATATAGCTTCTATCCGCACCCGAATCAAATAAAACGTAAGCAGATTTATTGTCAATAAGAAATGTACCCGTAACAAGCTCCGGGTCTTCTTGTGCCTCTGCCGCATTAATATTGAAAACTCTTCCGCGGCCTTGTCCATTCGTGTTCTCCTGGTTCGGGCAATTTCTAATAATGTGGCCCGGTTTTCCACATTTATAACAAACTACATTGGCATAACTTGCTCCGACACTACTTGCTCCGCCATTACTCGTTCCGACACCATTTGTTCCTTTCGTTCTATTAACCCCTGGTCCGTAGACCTCACACTTCGCCGCGCTATGACCATTTCTTTTACACTTGTTGCAAAATTTGGTGCAGAACCCCGAGTGATTCTTTTCACACCTTTGGCATAGCTGCTTCTGATTGTTGTTGTTGTTGCGGTTATTATTGTTGTTGGGATGATTGTTGTAGTTGCTGTTGTTGTTGTTGTTGTTGTTGTTGTTGGGCCGTTTGTTGTAGTTGCGATTGATGTTGCGATTGTTGGGATAATTGTTGCGATTATTGTTGTAATTGCTGCTGTTGTTGTATTGGTGATTCTTATCACCGTTTTCCTCCCACTTTCTTTTGACTTGCTTCACATTGGCCTCTTCAGCAGTCTGTTCTTTAATTCTTTCTTCAATCTGGTTCACTAGTTTGTGAGCCATTCTACATGCCTATTGTATGGAGGCTGGCTCGTGTGAACTTATATCTTCTTGGATTCTTTCCGGTAATCCTTTCACAAACGCATCGATCTTCTCTTCCTCATCTTCGAACGCTCCCGGATACAATAGGCACAATTCTGTGAATCGTCTTTCATACGTGGTAATATCAAATCCTTGGGTTCGTAACCCTCTAAGTTCTGTCTTGAGCTTATTGACCTCGGTTCTGGGACGGTACTTCTCGTTCATCAAGTGCTTGAATGCTGACCACGGTAGTGCGTACGCATCGTCTTGTCCCACCTGCTCTAGATAGGTATTCCACCATGTTAACGCAGAACCTGTGAAGGTATGCGTAGCATACTTCACTTTGTCCTCTTCAGTACACTTACTTATGGCAAACACCGATTCGACCTTCTCGGTCCACCGTTTCAATCCGATCGGTCCTTCGGTTCCATCAAATTCCAAAGGTTTGCAGGCAGTGAATTCTTTGTAGGTGCATCCTACACGATTTCCTGTACTGCTAGATCCAAGGTTATTGTTGGTATGTAGCGCAGCCTGTACTGCGGCTATGTTTGAAGCTAGAAAAGTACGGAATTCCTCTTCATTCATATTCACGGTGTGTCGAGTAGTCGGTGCCATTTCCTACCCGTTAAGTTCATACTTAGTAGCTAATATACAATTCAACTACTACAATTCTATATGAAAAACTGATTATAATAATATTTCGCGTTCAAACTTTTATACAATATTTTACAAACTTACAATACCGCTTATTTTACATAAAGCATGAAATATAGCACACAATAACTTTGATACAAGATAGTTGTGAAGATAATTCTAGCTAGTACACAAGTAGTTCAGCAAAGGCAATAAAGACACGTAATTCATACGTCCAGAAACAAGTCATGCATTCTGGTTTTACTAGGACTACTTCCCATCCTTGGTCTTGTGCAACATAACCGTTATGGCCGTTGATAAGACAGCGTGTTGTAACGTCGTCAAAGGGATGAGGGTTACGTAATGTCCAACAGTCCTGTAAAAATCTAAATACCTCATTTCTTACCCCAATTACCGACTCCGTCACTTGTGGGAACGTTTTGTTTAATAGTTGTAGCCCGATGTTCTTGTTCTCACTTTGGTGAGAAGCGAACATTACTAATCCGTAAGCATAACATGCTTCTTTATGTTGCATGTTAGCTGCTTTTTCTAAATCACGAAGTTCAATATTCGGATATATTGAGTCAAAATAATTTCTTAACCCATTGCGTAAAATAGCATTTGGGTTCCCCGCAATATATGCGTCAAAGTAAACACATCGTAACTTATGGATTTCCCAATGTGATATCCCCCATCTTTCGAACGAAAGCCTTTTATAAACCAAGGCATTCTTGGAACGTTCTTCGAATGTCTTACAAACTGATCTCGCCTTAAATAGTTGTGCCGAAGAATTCTGACCGACTCTAGACAAGATTTCATCAATCATGTCTCCGGGTAGGTCTCTTAAAATATTGGGTTGTCTATCCATTTTGTGTTTTTATACTGTAAAATAGACAAGAGTTAGATTCATAAAAAAAATACTTATTAATACAAGCAATTTTTACATATATCATAAAGCATAAGCACACTATATTACATATATTACACCACATGAATACAACTATCTTATTCCGACTCGCTTGTTTCTTCTTCTTTGGTTTTGGTTCGTTTTGCCAAGTTTCTAGGGATATATGATGTTCCCCTAATACGAGCCGTAATTTTCCACATTGGTTTAGAAAAACCTGGTGGTTTAGAGGTTCCCGGGTCATTGTTACAACTTAAGGACTTCGGGGGTTGACAATACATATAAAGTTCATCGGGGTTGGAATTAGATTTCTCTATTTTTATGCCCTTTCCCTTATTATTTTCTTTTGCCTTTTTAAATTCAGTTGGGGTAATTTCTATAACATCATCGGAATTCTCGTCAGAATCCGATTCATCGGAGAATTGGTAATCCTCCCAATATTTTGCTTCCTTAGCGGAAACACCATTGACCATAATTAACCTTGGTCGGTTGGTTGAGGATTTTATTTTACTCAACCGTTTTATTATTTCCCCCACCTGTTCTATTTCTTCATCCGGTTCGGATTCTTCTTCCGGTTTCGATTCTTCTTCTGGTTCCGACTCTTCTTCCGGTTCCTCTTCGGGAACTTGTGAATCAGTCCACGAATCATTCCAATTTACATTTGACTCTTCATTATTATTAGGTGAGTCAATGGGACTTGTTCTAGAGGTAGACATCTATCACATAATATCAAACACGTTAAGAGATTAATATATCACATAATATTCATATGTTAAAAATATATAGTTTCCAACAAAAAATGTTAAGCAATCATTTTTAAAGAAAACACGGTCGAAGTCCAGACTCACTAATGCATCCTAACAAACTCGATAAGACACACTAATGCAAATTTTCTGGTTCTCTAAGACCAACGCTCGGATACCAACTGAAATGTCCCGTTCTTATTGATTAAAAACGTTCCATATTAATTGATTTCGTTGCGAGGTTTTGAAGAGACGTTTTTCAAAGACTGCATTCATTTTAAAACAAACCATAACCTTTATTTCATCAATAAAGGTTTAAAAAGCTTTACGTAGATTATCAAATAATGATAATCTAAAATATCCTGTTTACACACGACCATTACATAATGGTTTACAATACAAATATGTTACAACAAAATAAGTTTCTTGAATGCAGTTTTTACACAATATCATACAAGCATGGACTCCAAATCTCGTCCTTATTTAAGTATGCGACAGCGGAAGCTCTTAATAATCACCTGAGAATAAACATGCTTAAAACGTCAACAAAAATGTTGGTGAGTTATAGGTTTAACCTATATATATCAAATCGTAACAATAGACCACAAGATTTCATATTTCAATACACATCCCATACATAGAGATAAAAATCATTCATATGGTGAACACCTGGTAACCGACATTAACAAGATGCATATATAAGAATATCCCCATCATTCCGGGACACCCTTCGGATATGATATAAATTTCGAAGTACTAAAGCATCCGGTACTTTGGATGGGGTTTGTTAGGCCCAATAGATCTATCTTTAGGATTCGCGTCAATTAGGGTGTCTGTTCCCTAATTCTTAGATTACCAGACTTAATAAAAAAGGGCATATTCGATTTCGATAATTCAACCATAGAATGTAGTTTCACGTACTTGTGTCTATTTTGTAAATCATTTATAAAACCTGCATGTATTCTCATCCCAAAAATATTAGATTTTAAAAGTGGGACTATAACTCACTTTCACAGATTTTTACTTCGTCGGGAAGTAAGACTTGGCCACTGTTGATTCACGAACCTATAACAATATATACATATATATTAAAGTATGTTCAAAATATATTTACAACACTTTTAATATATTTTGATGTTTTAAGTTTATTAAGTCAGCTGTCCTCGTTAGTAACCTATAACTAGTTGTCCACAGTTAGATGTACAGAAATAAATCGATAAATATTATCTTGAATCAATCCACGACCCAGTGTATACGTATCTCAGTATTGATCACAACTCAAACTATATATATTTTGGAATCAACCTCAACCCTGTATAGCTAACTCCAACATTCACATATAGAGTGTCTATGGTTGTTCCGAAATATATATAGATGTGTCGACATGATAGGTCGAAGCATTGTATACGTGTCTATGGTATCTCAAGATTACATAATATACAATACAAGTTGATTAAGTTATGGTTGGAATAGATTTGTTACCAATTTTTACGTAGCTAAAATGAGAAAAATTATCCAATCTTGTTTTACCCATAACTTCTTCATTTTAAATCCGTTTTGAGTGAATCAAATTTCTATGGTTTCATATTGAACTCTATTTTATGAATCTAAACAGAAAAAGTATAGGTTTATAGTCGGAAAAATAAGTTACAAGTCGTTTTTGTAAAGGTAGTCATTTCAGTCGAAAGAACGACGTCTAGATGACCATTTTAGAAAACATACTTCCACTTTGAGTTTAACCATAATTTTTGGATATAGTTTCATGTTCATAATAAAAATCATTTTCTCATAATAACAACTTTTAAATCAAAGTTTATCATAGTTTTTAATTAACTAACCCAAAACAGCCCGCGGTGTTACTACGACGGCGTAAATCCGGTTTTACGGTGTTTTTCGTGTTTCCAGGTTTTAAATCATTAAGTTAGCATATCATATAGATATAGAACATGTGTTTAGTTGATTTTAAAAGTCAAGTTAGAAGGATTAACTTTTGTTTGCGAACAAGTTTAGAATTAACTAAACTATGTTATAGTGATTACAAGTTTAAACCTTCGAATAAGATAGCTTTATATGTATGAATCGAATGATGTTATGAACATCATTACTACCTTAATTTCCTTGGATAAACCTACTGGAAAAGAGAAAAATGGATCTAGCTTCAATGGATCCTTGGATGGCTCGAAGTTCTTGAAGCAGAATCATGACACGAAAACAAGTTCAAGTAAGATCATCACTTGAAATAAGATTGTTATAGTTATAGAAATTGAACCAAAGTTTGAATATGATTATTACCTTGTATTAGAATGATAACCTACTGTAAGAAACAAAGATTTCTTGAGGTTGGATGATCACCTTACAAGATTGGAAGTGAGCTAGCAAACTTGAAAGTATTCTTGATTTTATGTAACTAGAACTTGTAGAATATATGAAGAACACTTAGAACTTGAAGATAGAACTTGAGAGAGATCAATTAGATGAAGAAAATTGAAGAATGAAAGTGTTTGTAGGTGTTTTTGGTCGTTGGTGTATGGATTAGATATAAAGGATATGTAATTTTGTTTTCATGTAAATAAGTCATGAATGATTCTCATATTTTTGTAATTTTATGAGATATTTCTTGCTAGTTGCCAAATGATGGTTCCCACATGTGTTAGGTGACTCACATGGGCTGCTAAGAGCTGATCATTGGAGTGTATATACCAATAGTACATACATCTAAAAGCTGTGTATTGTACGAGTACGAATACGGGTGCATACGAGTAGAATTGTTGATGAAACTGAACGAGGATGTAATTGTAAGCATTTTTGTTAAGTAGAAGTATTTTGATAAGTGTATTGAAGTCTTCCAAAAGTGTATAAATACATATTAAAACACTACATGTATATACATTTTAACTGAGTCGTTAAGTCATCGTTAGTCGTTACATGTAAGTGTTGTTTTGAAACCTTTAGGTTAACGATCTTGTTAAATGTTGTTAACCCAATGTTTATAATATCAAATGAGATTTTAAATTATTATATTATCATGATATTATCATGTATGAATATCTCTTAATATGATATATATACATTAAATGTCTTTACAACGATAATCGTTACATATATGTCTCGTTTAAAAATCATTAAGTTAGTAGTCTTGTTTTTACATATGTAGTTCATTGTTAATATACTTAATGATATGTTTACTTATCATAGTATCATGTTAACTTTATATATATATCCATATATATGTCATCATATAGTTTTTACAAGTTTTAACGTTCGTGAATCACCGGTCAACTTGGGTGGTCAATTGTCTATATGAAACATATTTCAATTAATCAAGTCTTAACAAGTTTGATTGCTTAACATGTTGGAAACATTTAATCATGTAAATATCAATCTCAATTAATATATATAAACATGGAAAAGTTCGGGTCACTACACTTATAATACTAACATTAATGAAACTGATACTTTTGATTGTAATGACAATAATAACTATACATGTGATAACAACTCTAATATTAATGATAATAATAACAATAACACTAATAATGTTAATAATAATAATAATGACAATGATGATAATAATAATATTTAGCTAGGTTAATGATAATAATATTAGTAATATTTATATTAGTGACAATACTACTTATCATAATAACAATAACATAATTAATAATAATAATAATAACAATAATAATAATAATAATAATAATAATAATAATAATAATAATAATAATAATAATAATAATAATAATAATAATAATAATAATAATAATAATAATAATAATAATAATAATAATGATAATAATAAAGGAAAAAAAATGAGCTACCTTCAATGGAAAGGCTATTTTTAAAAAAAAAAAATTTGCTCCATTTGGGACTCGAACCCTAGACCTCACGCTTCCCCAACACACACTTAAACCATTGGACCATTCCTGTTTTTCTGAGATAAACTCTATCCCAATTTCTTTTAACTCCTAATTCGTGGTTTTCATCTTCTTCATCAAACTGAAACTCAACCGAGGTATAACTCTAACTTTTAACAAGTTCCACACATGATTTTAAGATTTGTAACATGATTGAGAATGATCTTATAGACAAATTAAATAAAAAAATTAAAAAAATATCAGACCTGGTCCTGCTATAGTTCGACGGTAGTCACAAAAAAAAATTTAATGATTAGGAAATTTAGAACGTTTTAGGTAATAATCTCTACATGAAAAAGTTTCTAAATTATACCTATAAACTTTATCAATCATCAATTTGACTTGAGATATCAAAACGGTTACGAATTTTGCGATGAACGTTCTGTTGACTTTTAAAAAGCATAAACTTTGACTCGTGAATTACAACTTGATAAAAAGAATTGGAGTCAGTGATTTTACAGGGAGATTAACGAAAGGATTCTTAAGACAATCCAATTTATAGATTTTGAAATTTATTGAAAAATCGAGTTTTTGATTATTTGGACCAAGACAGAGGTTAACGAGCTATCTGCTATTGTTTTTCTATTTTTAAAAAAAAAAAATACGAATGGATTAAGCAGAGACTTTCTGTGACTTGTTGATGGATTTCCTAGCATAAGATTGATTAAATGTTGTTTTTGTAGAAGAGTTAGTGATCGACAGAACTCAATCAAAAGCAGATATGAAGGACAGAAAGCAGATGTGAAGGACAGGGAATAAGATAAAAAAATACAAAGTCTGAATGCCACTTCTAACAGATTTTGGAATTAAGCTTGTGTTTCAACACAGATTCGTACGTCCAATTAAACAAAGAAATCCAATCAACTATAGTCAAGAAAACGACTTAAACAAAAAACAGATTTTTCTATAGTTAGATATGTAAATACGGTTTTTATTTATTTATATATATGTATATGAATTTGTATATATATATATATATATATATATATATATATATATATATATATATATATGAATTTGTAAAAGTATATATATATATATATATATATATATATATATATATATATATATATATATATATATATATATATATATATATATATATATATATATATATATATATATATATATATTAAATATATGTATATATACACATGTATATTTGTATATTAAATATTTAAAGGAGCATAATTATATAACTATTAATATCTAATATTAACAAATAATAATAATACTAAAAAATGATAATGGTAATAATATTAATAACTTTAATGATAAAGATAAATTGTATTAATTTCTAATAACTATAGTAATTATAATGATAATAGTTTATAAAAGTAATTCTTAATATTAATATCTAATAATAATACTAAAATTAATAATACTAATATTACTATTATTATTAATAATAAAAGTACTAAATTTTTTTATTATAATATCTATATTTTAACTTATAATTACATTTAATAAATTAATATTATTAATTATGTGATATTTAATTATAATATATAATAACATATATTTAGTATTTAATATTTATACATTTTAATATATTACAATGTACATATAATTATTAATTATGTATTGTATATAATATTGTTTTAAATATTAAGTGTTGTTACTTAGCTAGATATTATTTATTTTGAAACAAATAATTCAAGGCATACATTTAATCGTTGACAAATCATATTCGAAATCATTTATAGTCAATATACTCTACATATTCAAATAATAAGTTTTGATTATTTAAAGTTATCATGTAATAGTTCAGAAATATATTTAATTTATTATCTATAATTATTTGTCTGTATAATCATTTATATATATATTAAAGGTTCGTGAATCATCGAGATTAGTCAAAAGGTCAATTGAATTTATGAACATAGTTCCAAAATTTTCGAGACTCATCATTACAGACTTTGCTTATCGTGTCAGAAACATATAAAGATTTAGTTTAAATTTCGTCGGAATTTTTCGGGTCGTCACAATTCATTACTAACACAAGAATATTTTTAACTTAATATATTAACATTGATAATCAATTTTTTTCTAAATAAATATTAACTACTTATTTCTAATACTGAAAATAAATATATATTAAAATTTAACACATGAGATGATACTTCTAAATATCAAAAATAGAATATTTATAATAGATGACTTAACATATACTTTAAAATTTGATATATATATATATATATATATATATATATATATATATATATATATATATATATATATATATATATATATATATATATATATATATATATATATAGTTTCTAAGTATTAAAAATATACAAATGAATATAGTTAATAAATTATTAATATAATGAGCACATTAACAATATAAATATATAAACTTATTTAATTACGATTATATGTATTAATATATATACCTAATATAGGTTCGTGAATCCGAGGCCAACCCTACACTTGTTAAATGTCGTCATATGTATTTTTACTACAAAATACATTAGGTGAGTTCATTTGATTCCCTTTTACTCTTTACATTTTTGGGACTGAGAATACATGCGCTGCTTTTATAACTGTTTTACAAAATAGACACAAGTGAGTAAAACTACATTCTATGGCTGATTTATTAAACCGAATATGCCTCTTTAAAGTCTGGTAATCTAAGAATTAGGGAACAGAAACCCTAATTGACGCGAATCCTAAAGATAGATCTATCGGGCCCAACAAGCCCCATCCAAAGTACCGGATGCTTTAGTACTTCAAAATTTATATCATGTCCGAAGGAGGATCCCCGAATGATGGGGATATTCTTATATGCATATTGTGAATGTCTGTTACCAGGTGTTCACCATATGAATGATTATTTTTGTCTCTATGCATGGGACGTATATTTGTGAGAATTGGAAATGAAATCTTGTGGTCTATTAAAATATTGAAATGATTGTTATGATAAACTAATGAACTCACCAACCTTTTGGTTGACACTTGAAAGCATGTTTATTCTCAGGTACGAAAGAAATCTTCCGCTATGCATTTGCTCATTTTCAAGATATTACTTGGAGTCATTCATGACATATTTCAAAAGACGTTGCATTCGAGTCATTGAGTTCATCAAGATTATTATTTAGTCAATTATAGTTAGATATATTATGAAATGATATGCATGTCGTTAACTTAATGATATTATTTTATCAAATGATTTTTTTAGTTACATAACACTATAGTTAAAACATATAACATATCTATATTAACGTTTTATAATAAATACTAATTTGTATAACCACCATTTACATTTTTCAATATTAATGCGGCAGAGGCACAGGAAGACCCGGAGCTTGTTACGGGTACGTTTCTTATTGACAATAAATCTGCTTACGTTTTATTTGATTCGGGTGCGGATAGAAGCTATATGAGTAGAGATTTTTGTGCTAAATTAAGTTGTCCATTGACGCCGTTGGATAGTAAATTTTTACTCGAATTAGCAAACGGTAAATTAATTTTAGCAGATTATATATGCCGGAATCGAGAAATTAAACTGGGTAGCGAAATATTTAAGATTGATTTGATACCAGTAGAGTTAGGGAGTTTTGATGTAATAGTTGGCATTGACTGGCTGAAGGAGATGAAAGCAGAGATCGTATGTTACAAAAATGCAATTCGCATTGTACGAGAAGAAGGAGAACCCTTAATAGTGTACGGAGAAAAGGGCAACACGAAGCTACATCTTATTAGTAATTTGAAGGCACAAAAACTAATAAAAAAAAGGTTGCTATGCTGTTCTAGCACACGTCGAGAAAGTACAAACTGAAGAAAAGAGCATCAATGATGTTCCCGTCGTAAAAGAATTTCCCGATGTATTTCTGAAAGAATTACCGGGACTACCTCCACATCGCTCTGTTGAATTTCAAATAGATCTTGTACCAGGAGCTGCACTAATAGCTCGTGCTCCTTACAGACTCGCACCCAGCGAGATGAAAGAACTGTAAAGCCAACTGCAAGAACTATTAGAACGTGGTTTCATTCGACCAAGAACATCACCATGGGGAGCTCCTGTTTTGTATGTCAAGAAGAAGGATGGTACATTTAGGTTGTGTATTGACTACAGAGAGTTGAATAAACTTACCATCAAAAACCGTTATCCACTGCCGACAATTGATGACTTATTTGATCAACTATAAGGCTCGTCGGTTTATTCGAAAATCGATTTACTTTCTGGATATCATCAAATGCGAGTAAAGGAGGATGATATTTCAAAAACTGCTTTTAGGACGCATTATAGTCATTACGAGTTTATGGTTATGCCGTTTGGATTGACTAATGCACCAGCTGTGTTCATGGACCTTATGAACCGAGTGTGTGGGCCATATCTTGACAAGTTTGTCATTGTTTTCATTGATGACATACTTATTTACTCAAAGAATGATCAAGAGCACGAAGAACATTTGAAAAAAGTGCTAGAAGTATTGAGGAAAGAAAAACTGTACGCTAAGTTTTCAAAGTGTGCATTTTGGTTGGAAGAAGTTCAATTCCTCGGTCACATAGTGAACAAAAAAGGTATCCAGGTGGACCCGGCAAAGATCGAAACCGTTGAAAAGTGGGAAACCCCAAAAACTCCGAAGCATATACGTCAATTTTTAGGATTGGCTGGTTACTACAGAAGATTCATCCAAGATTTCTCCAAAATAGCAAAACCCTTGACTGCATTAACGCATAAAGGGAAGAAATTTGAATGGAAGGATGAACAAGAGAAGGCGTTTCAGTTATTGAAGAAAAAGCTAACTACGGCACCTATATTGTCATTTCCTGAAGGGAATGATGATTTTGTGATTTATTGTGACGCATCAAAGCAAGGTCTCGGTTGTGTATTAATGCAACGAACGAAGGTGATTGCTTATGCGTCTAGACAATTGAAGATTCACGAGCAAAATTATACGACTCACGATTTGGAATTGGGTGCTGTTGTTTTTGCATTAAAAACTTGGAGGCATTATTTATATGGGGTCAAAAGTATTATATATACCGACCACAAAAGTCTCCAACATATATTTAATCAGAAGCAACTGAATATGAGACAACGCAGGTGGATTGAACTATTGAATGATTATGATTTTGAGATTCGATACCACCCGGGGAAGGCGAATGTGGTAGCTGACGCTTTGAGTAGAAAGGATAGAGAACCTATACGGGTAAAAGCTATGAATATAATTATTCGTACTAACCTTACTACTCAAATAAAGGAGGCGCAACAGGGGGTGGTAAAAGAAGGAAAGTTGAAGAATGAGATACCCAAAGGATTAGAGAAACATCTTAAGGAATTTGGGTACCAAGGTTTGGAGATGTGAGAGAAATGGTACTTAAGGAAGCACATAAAACCAGATATTCAATACATCCCGGAGCGGGGAAGATGTATAAGATCTCAAGAAACACTTTTGGTGGCCGGGTATGAAAGCCGATATTGCTAAATATGTAGGAGAATGTTTGACGTGTTCTAAGGTCAAAGCTGAACATCGGAAACCATCAGGTCTACTACAACAACCTGAAATCCCGGAATGGAAATGGGAAAACACTACCATGGATTTCATTACTAAATTTCCAAGGACTGCAAGTGGTTATGATACTATTTGGGTAATAGTTGATCGTCTCACCAAGTCAGCACACTTCCTGCCAATGAGAGAAGATGACAAAATGGAGAAGTTGGCGCGATTGTATTTGAAGGAGGTTGTCTCCAGACATAGAATACCCGTCTCTATTATCTATGATAGGGATGGTAGATTTGTTTCAAGGTTCTGGCAGACGTTACAACAAGCATTGGGGACTCGTCTAGATATGAGTACTGCCTATCATCCACAAACTGATGGGCAGAGCGAAAGGACGATACAAACGCTTGGAGACATGCTATGAGCATGTGTTATTGATTTCGGAAACAGTTGGGATCGACACCTACCGTTAGCAGAATTTTCCTACAACAAGAGTTATCATTCTAGTATTGAGATGGCGCCGTTTGAGGCACTTTATGGTAGAAAGTGCAGGTCTCCGATTTGTTGGAATGAAGTGGGGGATAGACAGATTACGGGTCCGGAGATAATACAAGAAACTACCGAGAAAATCATCCAAATTCAACAACGATTGAAAATCGCCCAGAGTCGACAAAAGAGCTACGCGGACAGTAAAAGAAAAGATATAGAGTTTGAAATTGGAGAAATGGTCATGCTTAAGGTTTCACCTTGGAAAGGCGTTGTTCGATTTGGTAAACGGGGAAAACTAAATCCAAGGTACATTGGACCATTCAAGATTATAGATCGTGTCGGACCAGTAGCTTACCAACTGGAGCTACTTCAACAACTCGCGGTTGTACATAACACTTTCCACGTCTCGAATTTGAAGAAATGTTTTGCTAAAGAAGATCTCACTATTCCGTTAGACGTAATCCAAATCAATGAAAAACTTCAATTCATTGAAGAACCCGTCGAAATAATGGATCGTGAGGTTAAGAGACTTAACCAAAACAAGATACCAATTATTAAGGTTCGATGGAATGCTCGTAGAGGACCCGAGTTCACATGGGAGCGTGAAGATCAGATGAAGAAGAAATACCCGCATCTATTTCCAGAAGATTCGTCAACACCTTCAACAGCTTAAAATTTCGGGACGAAATTTATTTAACGGGTAGGTACTGTAGTGACCCGAACTTTTCCATGTTTATATATATTAATTGAGATTGATATTTACATGACTAAATGTTTCCAACATGTTAAGCAATCAAACTTGTTAAGACTTGATTAATTGAAATAGGTTTCATATACACAATTGACCACCCAAGTTGACCGGTGATTCACGAACGTTAAAACTTGTAAAAACTATACGATGACATATATATGGTTATATATATAGTTAACATGATTTTATTATAAGTAAGTATCTCATTAGGTATTTTAACAATGAGTTATATACATAAAAATGAGACTATTAAATTAGGAACTCGAAAACGATATATATAATGATTATCGTTATAACAACGTCTTACTAGGTACATATGAATCATATTAAGATATTGATACACTTGGTTAATTATGTTAAATTATAAGTAAATATATCATTAAGTGTATTAACAATGAACTACATATGTAAAAATAAGACTACTAACTTAATGATTTCGAAACAAGACATATATGTAACGATTATCGTTGTAACGACATTTAACTGTATATATATCATAATAAGATATATTATATATCATAATATCATGATAATGTAACAATTTAACATCTCATTTGATATAATAAACAATGGGTTAACAACATTTAACAAGATCGTTAACCTAAATGTTTCAAAACAACATTTACATGTAACGACTAACGATGACTTAACGACTCAGTTAAAATGTATATACATGTAGTGTTTTAATATGTATTCATACACTTTTGAAAGACTTCAAGACACTTATCAAAATACTTCTACTTAACAAAAATGCTTACAATTACATCCTCGTTCAGTTTCATCAATAATTCTACTCGTATGCACCCGTATTCGTACTCGTACAATACACAGCTTTTAGATGTATGTACTATTGGTATATACACTCCAATGATCAGCTCTTAGCAGCCCATGTGAGTCACCTAACACATGTGGGAACCATCATTTGGCAACTAGCATGAAATATCTCATAAAATTACAAAAATATTAGTAATCATTCATGACTTATTTACATGAAAACAAAATTACATATCCTTTATATCTAATCCATATACCAACGACCAAAAACATTATTTCTGAATATAGTCATACCATAATTCGATTTAACCAAATAAACCCTGTCTGTCTTCTTTTTAAATTAACAGTCCATCATTATCTTCTACAATTCATTGTCATATGATTATTACTTCAGTTCGTATCATCATCATGTAATCCTATTATCAACGTATCATTATCCTAATTATTATTATGATCATAATCCTTATTATTATCTAGTTCATCACCATTAATATGGTTCGATCATCATCCTCTTCTAACTATATATTTATCTTGCCATTTTACCTCACTTCCATAGGAGACCATCGTCACCTACTCGTCAAACATTACTATAATCATAATCATAATCACATCACAATCATAATATGATCATAAGTATATCATAATCATAATCATAATATAATCCTGATCATCCTCTATCTTATATCATATACCATCATCTTAACTATCATCATCATCATTTAAAGTTCTTTATCTCGTCATCATC
Organism: Rutidosis leptorrhynchoides; assembly: GCF_046630445.1. Classification (NCBI taxonomy): domain Eukaryota; kingdom Viridiplantae; phylum Streptophyta; class Magnoliopsida; order Asterales; family Asteraceae; genus Rutidosis; species Rutidosis leptorrhynchoides. The sequence goes on along the minus strand of NC_092343.1, from coordinate 120,077,866 downwards.
TATTTTTATCATCACCAATTATCATCTTCATGTTTATCGTATATCTGTTTGGACTAATCTTCATTCAGCCTCGTTGATAATCAGATCATGGCAACAAAACGACTTAGATTCATACGGCCCAAGACAAACTAATTAGGAGTCCAAATAGCTAGCCCAAACACTAAATAAGTCTCGGCCCTATAACTAAGTATGACTTGGCCCAACACTAATTATTTATGGCCCAAGTTCTAAACAGAATCTAAACAGAATTCTAGCTGCCATTCTCGTAAATGATTGGCATTTCCCTTTTTTTTTCTTTTCATTTTATAAACAAGTGGATGTTTGTGATGATAATTTCTACCCACCACCATAAAAGTATTATAATCAATTGATCAAGTGGATGAAACATAGAACAGAAAACATATATATAAAAATCGGATCATCAACATTCTCTCTCTCATTATCAAACACGTATAACCTTTAACAGTATCAAAAAAAGGTTTCTTGGGTTCCTTTTCCTGCTTGACATTACGTACAATAGCAGTAGTAACAATGACTGCAAATGTTGTTTGTTTGATGGGTAATCGATTAGAAAATAGAAACGGTTTGGCAGTTTAACCATGGTGGGTTTCGATGGTTTATAATTAAGGTGGTGGTTAATCGACGAAGATGAAAGTGGTGGTGTAAGGTGGGTGTTGAAGAAAATGGGTGTGTCGGGTTTAGTGGTGGAGCATGGTGGCCGATTGTAGTTGTTAAGGCGAGGGCGGTTGTGATTTATGGTGATCATGGTGGGTTGAGTGAGGGTGATCAAAACAGCAACGAGAAAGTGGTGGTGAATGGTTGTTGTGGTTATGGGTTTTGAACGTTAAATCAAGAGAAGAACGAGTATATGTGTTAGTTGATGGTGATTGATGGCTTGTGGGGTGTGATGACCCGAAAATTTCTGACCAAATTTAAACTTAATCTTTGTATGATTAACATTTTAGACACGATAAGCAAAGTCTGTAAAACTGAATCTCAAAATTTTTGAACTATTCAAATACCTATCGGTTGTTCTCGACGATTCACGAACAATTATATGTATATAGATACATATATATATATATATACTATAACTTGAAAACATAACAATGTATTAATTGTTTAATACCGTACATTAAACTTATTGGTTTAAATATTTATTTGAATATATATGATAAGTTGGAATATTAATTGTATGAATAACTTGCGACGTATATTTAAAACGTGTTTATGAATGTTGAAAATATATATTAACTTGGTCATAAAATGAATTGTTATTATATATATATATATATATTAACAAATAGCGAGACGATGATTTATAGAAGTAAATGACCAAAATACTCGAACGTTTAAGATATACTTTGAGTGGTATAGTTTAGGGATAATTTAAGGCTATATTTTGACAAAGGTACGTGACACGAAACATAAAATGCAAGTTTTCTCAGCGTACGAAAGGACATTTGAAAAATCGGAACCGGGACATAAGTCGAGTGATGACGTACGACTTATCAGAACAAAAATTACAAGTCAACTATGCATGTGAATTTAATATAATATATAATTAATTATATAAATTAAATATATTATATATATAATATTAAATTATGTCGACAAACAAGAAGTTAAAAATTTGTGAGCGGTCCCAGGGTGCCATGCGATCGCATGGCCTTGAAGCACAAATCCCATGCGATCGCATGGGGTACTTTTTCAGAAAAGGTTCTATAAATTGCTCAGTTTTCACACTTCTTTCTCTAATCATATATTACTCCGTATTTATTATATTTATTATTATTATTATTATTATTATTATTATTATTATTATTATTATTATTATTATTATTATTATTATTATTATTATTATTATTATTATTAATCTTATTATTATTAATATTATTAATTAGTATTATACATAAAATACTACGACGAGATTATGAGCATGTCACTTTCAAAATGGTTTTCAAGCGGGATAGAGCTAAGGAAATTATGGGTTATTGCCAAGGAGGTTATGGGTAATGTTCGGGGGTATATTTGTGAATCAAACCTAGTGTTTATCATCTCCATTACATCTACGTACTTTCCTACAATATTGAATCTCAATACTGATACATAAGCACTCATATCTTATCTTTTATATATTAATTATATATCCATGTCTAGTGCTCGAGTATATATATTTATATATGCTTGTATGCTAAATTTCATCGTTAAACAGTTTATAATGAATCACTAATTAAATACATATATTACTGGTAAAAGGTATATGATATACATGTTTTTGGAAAGCTGGCGAAAAATCAATAGCTTTTCATTTAGATATCTAATAGTTTCGATGAACGGATTAAAAGATATGATCAACTGAATTATGTTTGATGTTAATTAAAATTACTTTTGAATCTGCAATTAAGATTTAAACAACTTGTTTACGAGACTGATAAAGTGAACTTTTAAATATTACCAACCGAGTAAATGAATCCTTATATAAGGCACGTCTCGTTTTGTTGAACTATTGTCAAAATTGACTTTTTGAAACGACTTTGGATAACTATTATATGTCGATCTCGAGCATTAGGATTGTGATACACTATGACCTGACCCAGCTTAATAGACATTTATTGACCAACATATGTTCTCTAGGTTGAGATCTACGATTAATTGGTAATCCGAGTTTCGGTCACATTTTGGTGAACAACTTTATATGCTGCTAAGGTGAGTTTCATTTGCTCCATTTTTAAATGTTTTTGCATTATATATTTTTGGGCTGAGAATACATGCACTTTATTTTAAACAATGGACACAAGTACATACTAAATTCTATACTGAGTTGGAACCGAAAATCCCTTAGCTTTGGTAACTAGTACCTGCCGGTTATAAGAACTGGTGGGTGCGAGTAGTAGTATATGGATCCATAGGGCTTGATATCCCCGTCCGAGCTAGAGTGCTAGCCTTTTAACGGACGTATGCTATTTGTGAAGCGTACACGTTGGTTTACGTGTATTATTAAGATGATTATACAAAGGGTACAAATTATATATACGTTAAGTTTAGTTCCCAGGGTGCTCAATCTTGTAGAATCTTTTGATAAACATTTTGGATGAAACAACTGAAATCTTGTGATCCACTTTTATATATAGATTATGTGAAACACTAAAACTATGAACTCACCAACCTTTGTGTTGACACTTGTTAGCATGTTTATTCTCAGGTTTCCTAGAAGTCTTCTGTTGTTTTCTTATATGTTAGACAAGATATGTGCATGGAGTCGTACATGGCATATTTTTCAAGGAAACATTGCATTCACCAAATCATCACCATGTATCTTATTTTGACTGCATTGTCAACGGAAGTACTACTGTAAACTATTATTTACAGTGATTGTCTATATGTAGAAATCATCATATGTCGAAAACCTTTGATTTAAATATTCATTTATGGTGTGCCTTTTCAAAAGAATGCAATGTTTACAAAACGTATCATATAGAGGTCAAATACCTCGCAATGAAATCGATGAATGACGTGTTCGTCCATATGAATTTGGAGCGATCGTCATAGTTGGTATCAAAGCGTTGGTCCTAGTGAACCAGGTCTTGCATAAGTGTGTCTAACTGATAGTTGTTAGGATGCATTAGTAAGTCTGGACTTCGACTGTGTCTGCATGTCAAAAGTTTGGCTTATCATTTCCTGTCAGAAATTACCTGTCTATCATCTTAAATCTAAACGCGTCTTATTGCATTGATTGCATAGATAGTGTATAGACAAAATTCATATCTTGGCATATCTATTACAGTAAACTTTGACTGCCATCTTCCGAAAATTTCTCCGTAATTTACGGGATTTTGGTATTATATATACATATGTAAATTATGTATTGAAGAGTACCAATCAAATTCTATAATGTATTTCATATCAAAAATCATCTCTCTAATTATACAAGATGGATCCCGTATCTAGTTCAAATTCCTTAAATTCCGACAGCTATTCCGATATGGATATTGACCTGAACTCTGAAGAAAGTGTAACCGGAATGGATCAACCAATCAGCCATCACCTATTCTGGATGAATTGGTGATGAGTTCGTAGCCTACTTAATCATTGGAGACAAGAAGAAGGTGATTCCTTCCATCCACCACATTCACCTCTTGGCGAAGAACCTGAAGCACTTACCAGCGAACCTATTCGTAATACTATTTTCTCTCTCATTTCCAGAGTATCTCATCATGATTATATACTATCCCATATTATAAATTTTATTTATCCGATCGTCCAAACCACCGATCATCTCGGTATAATAGAAGAAGTCAACGAGCTTCGTGCTCGGGTAGTGGCTTTGGAGAATATGGTGCAAGGGTTACGAACACCAGCAGCAGCACCCGCAGCATAACCGGTACCACCATCATCCACACCAACAGGATCATTACCACCACCAACAACCACATCCGCATCACACACCTCAACATCACAATTTGTACCTCGGATATCAACATCATACGCACCATAGGTACCAAGAAGTACCAGCAATGACAAACGATGAAGTATGGATTCATAACTTCATCGGAGAAACATTCTACGGCGATTATGTAATTTCTAAAGTTTAGAGATTATCTATTCTAGCCTTAACCCTAAATCAGATAGAGTAGAAACCCTTATCCGAATGGTGTAAGATACAAGCTAGACTTGTTTTACCAATAGCATCAACAGTACCCTTAGCCTCACCAGCACAGTCAGTGCTGTCAACATCGTCAGAATCAGCAGCACCTCTAACATCACAAGCTCCGTCAGTTCAAGAAAGCAACGTGGACATCATTACGAGTCAACAACGAGTATATTGTATCAATGAGTTATGAAGTAATAACACAATTCATCTAAAGAATTTATATGTATATCTTATATATATAAATTTTAAAACCATCATGAATCTTTTCGTACTAAGCTATTACGTGTGAATTTTAAGGGGTAGATACTACTTGGTTAATTCATATTACTAATATGCTATGATGTACATCCTTCGTTAACAACTTAACCATCGTTAACTACAAATATCTGTTTCAACTCAATGAATTTCATTGCATAATGAACTTAGTGTATTAATCAATTACATGTTTGATTTTACACTTTTATCTTCGATGTACTCGAAACTTTCTAGAAAACATCATTTATATCTTATGAAGTTCATAAGAATTCCACGAGCATCAACATCCTTCAACGAGGAATAAGAATAAATAATGAAGTATTGATTTCATTAGTGAAATACTCCGCGAAGATTATGTAATCCTTAATGTTTTAGAGATTATTCATTCAATTCAAAAATCAAATGAGCTTAATATGATATTAACTCATCAAATCTGTATTACATCTGAAGAAAATATACATACATATATTTTCATAAAGAAGGTAATAAAAAAATTCTTTTGTACAAAATATTAATTGTGAAATCTTTAACGGGTTGGTAATACTCGGGAAATATATAATTTCACAATTAATATGTTATACTATACATTCTCAACTTTGATTCAAAAATTATTAACTATGCTCACAGCGATATACAATTGTTTCTATACAAATTCAATTACATATTATAATTTTGAAAAATCAGAATCCAAGCCAAAATTTAACAGAAAACATCACTCTTAGATTCTTACATCTTTCAAATGCTATACTTTCACTTCAAAACTGTGCTAGAACATCACTTCTGTTCATAAACCCAGAAAAAAAGAAAAAAAAAATTTGTATCGTTCAAAATTCTAGAACATCATATGTATCTTGACAATTACAATCTTCATGCAAACCCTTCAAACTTTTGAAAACACCTCGGATTGATAACCAACGATTCGGTTATGATAACTTGAATTCTGATGAAGCAGCAAAAACTGTAAACGACCTTAACAGCCAAAAGTTTGATGATAAAAAATAGTGTGTTGGCAAAGCTCAGAAAAAGAGAAGGTTTGGAACTGGAAAACGGATTGAGCAAAGTATGAAGGAGGCTGTGGATAAATCACAAAGACTAAACCTGCCTTCAAAGAATCCAAATTATTCAGTATCTGCTGAAGCCATTAACGAATACCTAGCTTCCGAATCTAAACCCTTGCGGACAATATTCATCATCATCCTCTGATATTAGAAATTCTAAGATATCATCGTATCTTTCATTATAAATATCCTCCATATTTCTGGAGATAATTCCATAATCATTCTTATCAGAAATAAATTTTCTCCTTGCAATATCTGTGTAACATCATAAAAGAAACTATTTTAGTTTCTAAATTCTGAAACCTTCGAGTTTAAAATATGAATATTTTTGAAGTGGTGTTGGGAACTGAAGCATGAGTTAGTATAATATAATGACACTTGATCAACGTGATTATATTACAGTAACTCATGCTGAGTTTCTAATGGAATGTGATAAAGGTTCACAGATCATACCCTAATTATAAACCATGTTACATAACTCTTTCATTCTATTTAACCTCTAAACTATCAAGAAAATATTTTCTTAATGATTCGGTCTTTTTTGAGGTATTCTGGTAATTTGACAAGTCAGATTGTGCTATTATCGTTTCTTTTTTAGAACATTAATTATGTTCATTCCGAAATTCATACCTACGAATTCTGGACCATTATTCGCTTGATTTAAAGTCAGGAAGATAAAACAAAAGCATGAAGCTTCAAAATATCAATGGGAGTATATATAAATCACAGTAAATTGGAGAGAGTATTAACTGTGGGTGTCAATGATTATGGAAAGACAGAAGCAGAGACATTGAAATATAAGGGAAGATATAAAACCCAACAACCACCCAGAAATTACAAACCGTGTATATCAATGCGTATAGCAATATAAAGACACGGGAGAATGAAAAACACTATAACCCCAAGGTAATGGTAGAAGAAAATAACTTCCTCCGGTGGTAGATGAAAAAGAAGAATGACAGATATGAAAGTTAGGAGTATATCAAGAATCAGAACTGGATGAAGCATTTTTTACAATCTTTTGAAAATAGGAAATGAGGAAGAAGATGTAAGAGTGATGAAAATAATGAAACGGAAGAGGTCAATTTATAGCGAAATATCAAACATAGCAATCGAGGTAAATTACGCATTTAATCAAAAGAAATCTTAATTTCCTTAAATTCCGAAGAATCAAATCTTATTTAGATTATGAAGATTTTCTATTCCTTAAATTACGAAAATCAATCGTTAATACGTCAAGAGTTAAGACGAATCTCTATTCTTCATTTCACTCTTTTACGATAACTTCTCTCATACGCTTCGAATAATCGGATTGTTTTATCCATATTATTTAACGGTGATAAAACTCTATTTATCAACACATATACGGCATAAAAACTGTAGCGACCCGACCAAATCGTCATTGACGGCGCCGTCTACTTAGGTCACGTTACGTGGTCATAAGTCTTTAAAACAACGTTTGACCAAAAGATATGTCGCATTCATTTCAAATGTAAAGGTTGTTCAAGTTTTACAAGAATAGTTCCACCACAAGTTACGATACAAAGTTTTAAGTACAAATGAAACTTATGCGACACAATTTAAAAGTATCCAAAAGACGCTCCATGTATGCATGTATACTCGACATCCAATGCAAGTATCAAAATAATGAGCGGAAGCATGTATCATGTATCGTTCAAGGACCTGAGAAAAACATAGAAATCTGTCAACGAAAACGTTGGTGAAATCATAGGTTTAAGTAAGTAAGTACAAGTGAACCACAAGATTTGCATCAATGAAATAATAGTAATACATTCCAAAAGTTTGTTTCACGAGCACCCAATTATCAATGCTTAACATTCCTTCCATTGAACCCCATCACTTAGTGCTAGAACATACACTGTTTCTCGAAAATATATTTCATTCGTACACGGTAGCGAACCGTTTGAATGAGGGTTTGTCAAACCCATATGGATCCATACAACATAAGTTCTCGCTTACACCCGGCAAGTGTAACTAATGATAATCGAATTGAGGATTTTGTTCTAAACTCGTATGTAGAATGTTTGTTTTCCTGTACTTGTGTTCACTTAGTAAAGAAATGTTTATGTTTTCTCATCCCAAATGTAAGTTCAAAAAGAGTAAAAGTGGGACTATGATCTCACCTTGAGTGCACGAGTAGTAAAGTACTTCGACAAGTAAACGTGTGCAAAGAACAATGCTAGTCTTGACCTAAACAATAGGTTTGTATCAATAACGGTAAACACGATAGGTCAAAGATGTTCAATTAGTCCTATGGCTCGTTACGACTCGATTATGTAGCATGTGACTCAACTAGTCAAGTTTCATGCACGATACAAGTAACTAAGCATGTTGGAACGATCGTATAATTGTTTGGTTAAGTTTGACTAAAAGTCAAACTTGGTCAAAGTCAAAGTCAACGGGGTCGGATCGGGTGTCCGACAATTTTCTCATGATGAGAAATCATTTATGAGCAGAATGGCCAAGTTTCATGTTAATCGGAGTTACGGTTAAGCGGGAAACATTTTGTGAAAGGAAAAATAAAAACTAAAATGAGCTGGGCATATGCGCGGCGCGCAAAGGGTTGCGCGGCGCGCACCCAAGTGTAAATCCTGGTCAGAACTTAACCACGAAGGAAAACATCTGGGATTTCTAATTTTGCGCGGCGCGCGGGTATATGCGCGGCGCGCAATACCTGGGAAACATGCAGTTTGCAGAAAAAGACCAAGTCACGAACCAAAACTCAAATTAACCTATTTTATGAACCGAAAACATCCAAAATGCATACTATATATCGTCGGAAAGGTAATTTGACAAGGAAAACAACTAAACACGTTTCATCAAACAAAAACATCAATTTCAATAACCGATTTTCCGTCAAGTGATCATTAAGAATCCATTTTCAAAGTTTCAAGTTCATCAAATGCATTTTAAGTTTCGGGAATCCAATTCACACATGTGATATGCCGTTTTGAAGGTAATCAAACACACATTGCAACAAAACACTTAAAAACAATATCTCATAGCATTTGACGCATCAAAAGTTCATGTAAAGCTCATCAAACCCTAATCCAAGTTCACAAAATCATTAATCATGTTCTTGGAGTTTCCTTAATCAACCTATACATCAAAACGAAGCTAATGATACTAGTAACACTTTTAAAACATGCACTTTAACAATCTAACAACATTTGATCATCCAAAATCAAGGATTTAGCAAGTAATTTTCATATTGAACTAGTTACACCAAAAACAACGAATCGAGCATACAAATTACATACACGACATCACAATGAGCCATAGACACTAATTAACAACTTTATAACTCAAAAATCTCAAGAACACATAAAATTAGTGATTTTAGAAAGTTACCCAAATGAGATGAAGTTGGTATCAAATTGAAGAGGATGAAGAGAGGATTCCAAATATGTAGTTTATTTTGTTGTAAGCCTCCTAGATCGAATTTAGATGATGATTGAATGAATTTGAATAATTGGGTGTGTGTTCTTGCTAGAGAGAAAGAGAGAGATGGAGATGAAAGTGAATGGGTGAAAGGGGTTTGACCCTTTGACCTAGTCAAGGGTTTGATCCCTTGTCAAGTTTAGTCCCTCAACTTTCGTTCGGGTGCGGGAATTACCTAAACGAGATAATTTAAAACGCGTATCAACGGGAGATGTTATAAACATATAACTGACTTTATATTAGTATAACGGAAAAGTAAACGGAAAAAGGTGGGATGTTACATTACCTACTCCTTAAAAGAAATTTCGTCCCGAAATTTAAGTAGGCGTAGTAGTCGTTGTTTCTTCCTCGAGATCTTGCGTTTCTGAATTCACAAATAGATGAGGATACTTCCTTTGCATTTGATCTTGTCTTTCCCAAGTAAACTCGGGTCCTCTTTTGGCATTCCAACGAACCTTGACAATCGGGATTCGGCTTTGTTTCAATGTCTTGACGGAGGTGTCCACAATTTCAACCGGTTCCTCCACAAAATGAAGTTTGTCATCAATAGTAAGTTCTTCGAGAGGGATGACGATATCGGGTTCGACAAGACACTTTTTCAAGTTAGATACATGGAAGGTAGGATGAACGGAGTTCAATTGAGGCGGAAGATCTAAACGATAAGCAACGGTTCCAATACGCTCCAAGATTTCGAAAGGACCAATATACCGCGGATTTAGCTTCCCGCGTTTCCCAAAACGGATTACACCCTTCCAAGGTGCGACTTTTAACATTACTCGGTCACCGACTTGAAATTCAAGATCGTTGCGTCGTTTGTCGGTATAGCTCTTTTGACGACTTCGGGCCGTCCTAAGCCTATCTCGGATTTGGACGATTTTCTCGGTGGTTTCGTGAATGAGTTCGGGTCCGGTGATTTGCACGTCGCCTACCTCGGCCCAACAAAGAGGCGAACGACATTTTCGGCCATATAGCGCTTCAAAAGGTGCGGCTTTAATACTCGCGTGATAACTATTGTTGTAAGAGAACTCGGCGAGAGGTAAGTGCTTGTCCCAAGCTTTTCCGAAATCAATCACGCAAGCTCGTAACATGTCCTCTAAGGTTTGAATTGTACGTTCGCTTTGTCCATCGGTTTGAGGATGATATGCGGTGCTCATGTCTAAACGCGTTCCCAACGCTTCTTGCAATGTACGCCAAAATCTAGAAACGTAACGGCCATCTCGGTCGGAGATAATCGATAAAGGTACACCGTGTCGGGCTACGATCTCCTTAATGTAAAGTTGTGCAAGTTTCTCCATTTTGTCCGTTTCTTTCATGGCAAGGAAGTGTGCAGATTTGGTGAGACGGTCAACAATAACCCAAATGGTATCATAACCGCCCGTCGTTTTTGGTAGCTTGGTGATAAAATCCATCGTTATCCTTTCCCACTTCCATTGCGGGATCTCGGGTTGTTGAAGTAGTCCAGACGGTCTTTGGTGTTCGGCTTTGACTTTGGAACATGTCAAACACTTGGAAACATATGTAGCTACGTCCCTTTTGATGTTCGGCCACCAATATATTTGTTTAAGGTCGTGGTACATCTTATTGGCACCGGGGTGAATCGAGTATCGTGACTTATGGGCTTCATCTAAAATAAGGCTTCGTAGATCCCCATAACTAGGCACCCAAATTCTTCCGGCGAAATATCGGAGTCCGGTTTCTTTAACTTCGAATCGTGAGGTGAGGACGTTCAAGTGTTCGAGAGAGATGTTTTCATCCTTGAGAGCCTCATCTTGGGCTACCCGAATTTGGCTATTAAGGTTTGTGTGGATGGTGATGTTTAAGGCTCGGACACGAAGAGGCACCACTCTTTCTTTTCGACTTAAGGCATCGGCTACTACATTTGCCTTCCCGGGATGGTAACGAAGCTCGCAATCGTAATCGTTTAAGGTTTCAATCCACCTTCGTTGTCTCATGTTTAGTTGCTTTTGATCGAAAATGTGTTGGAGACTTTTGTGGTCGGTAAAGATAGTACTCTTGGTTCCATAAAGATAGTGTCTCCACATTTTAAGTGCAAAGACAACGGCTCCGAGTTCGAGATCATGTGTCGTATAGTTTCGTTCATGAATTTTGAGTTGTCGAGAAGCATAAGCAATGACTTTCGTTCGTTGCATCAATACACACCCAAAACCATGTTTCGAGGCGTCGCAATATACAACAAAGTCATCATTGCCTTCGGGAAGTGACAAGATAGGAGCGGTGGTTAGCTTCGTTTTCAAGATTTGGAATGCGGATTCATGTTCGGTCGCCCAAATGAATTTCTTTCCCTTGTGAGTCAATGCGGTTAGAGGACGTACAACCAAAGAGAAATTTTCGATGAATCTACGATAGTACCCGGCGAGACCCAAGAATTGACGAATGTGAGTAGGAGTAGTAGGAGTCTCCCATTTACTAATGGCTTCGATCTTTGTGGGATCGACTTTAATGCCTTGATCACTTACAACATGACCAAGAAATTGAACTTCCTTCAACCAAAATTCACACTTGGAGAATTTGGCATAAAGTCGTTCTTGTCTCAAGAGTTCAAGCACAAGTCGGAGATGTTGTTCGTGCTCTTCTTCATTTTTAGAATAGATCAATATATCATCGATGAACACAATAACGAATTTATCGAGATACGGTTTGCACACGCGGTTCATAAGATCCATGAACACCGCCGGTGCGTTAGTGAGACCAAATGGCATGACGAGGAATTCATAACTACCATAACGAGTTCGGAAAGCGGTTTTGGAGACATCTTCCCCCTTAACCCTCAACTGATGATAACCCGAGCGGAGATCGATTTTCGAATATACACAAGACCCTTGTAGTTGATCAAAGAGGTCATCGATGCGAGGAAGAGGATATCGGTTCTTAACCGTCAATTTATTTAGTTCACGATAATCAATGCACATTCGTAGGGATCCGTCTTTCTTTTTAACAAACAAAATCGGAGCGCCCCAAGGTGAATGGCTAGGTTGGATAAAACCACGATCAAGTAGTTCTTGGATTTGACTTTGCAATTCTTGCATTTCAGATGGAGCGAGTCTATATGGTGCACGTGCTACGGGTGCGGCCCCCGGAATAAGATCGATTTGGAATTCAACCGGTCGATGAGGTGGAAGACCCGGCAATTCGTCGGGAAATACATCGGAAAAGTCACTAACAATTGGCACATCATCGATATGCTTCTCATCGGACTCGACTTTCTTAACGTGGGCAAGGATCGCAAAACAACCCTTACGGAGTAGTTTTCTAACTTTAAGGCACGAAACGAGATTGAGTCTGGTGCAACTCTTATCGCCATAAACAATCAAAGGTTCACCATTCTCGATAGGAATTCGGATTGCGTTAAGATCACAAAGGATGTGAGATTTCGTTTTGACTAACCAATTCATACCGATTATTACATCAAAGCTTCCTAGTTCCATGGGTATCAAGTCAATTTCAAATTCCTTACCCAAAATGTTCAAAGTACACCCCCGGTAATATGTGTCGGCACTTAAGAGTTTTCCGTCGGCCACTTCGATGGAATAAGTAGTATCTAAAGGGTGTGGTGGAGTGCAAAGGGTAGGAGCTAAAGTCTTGGACACAAAACATTTATCGGCACCCGAATCGAATAAGCAAGTAACATAAGAGTTGTTGAGAAGGAACGTACCCGTGACTAGTTCATTGTCATCTCGGGCTTCCTCGGTGTTGATGTTTAAAGCTCGGCCGCGCGTGTTGGGGTTATCTTTCTTCTTTGGGCATGCATTTCTATAATGACCCGTTTGGCCACATTCGTAACAAGTGCCCGTCTTTGGTGCATTGGGCCACTTTCGAGCGACGGGAGTGGCACTTTTACAATCGTTGGCCTTATGACCAATTCCTTGGCACCGATGGCAAATTAGCTTACTACATTCGCCAAAGTGACGTTTGTTGCATTTGTTGCAAAAAGGTAGATTCCCGGCATAACCCTTCTTGCCGTCGAAAGTGAAAGATTTCTTGGCAAAGTTGTTGTTGCTTGATTGGGAGGGTTCCCACTTTCTTTTGTTGCCGCCCGATTTATCCTCGGCCTTAGGTGCCGGAACTACGATTTCGTCAACCGTTTCAATTAGTTGGCGAGCCATGTTCATAGCGGCTTGATGAGTAGTGGGTTTGGATGACATCACCCCTTGTTTGATGCTTTTTGGAAGACCGAGCATGTAGAGCTCAATCCTTTGAGATTCGGGGTTAACAAGATTAGGACACATCAAGGATAGTTCGGCGAAGCGTTGGTTATAAGCTTTAAGATCGTTTCCGACCGCTTTCAAAGCTCTTAGTTCTTCCTCAAGCTTTTGGGTTTCTTCGCGCGGAAAATACTCAACAATCATCTTTTCCTTTAGATCGGCCCAAGAGAGGGCATGAGCTTCATCGGTACCCACCGATTGAACATAGGTGTTCCACCATGTTAGAGCAATTCCGGAGAAAGTGTGAGTGGAGTATTTGACCTTGTCTTGGTCCCGACAACCGCTTATGCTAAAGACGGCTTCCGTTTGCTCAAACCATCGGGTGAGCACGACCGGTCCCCCTGTTCCATCAAAAGTGTGAGGTTTGCACCCCATGAAAGCTTTATAGGAGCATCCCTCGTTTGAGTTTCCAGCTCCATTGTTGTTGTTGTTGTTGTTGTTGTGGTTGTTATTATTATTGTTGTTGGATGAGTGACCGGCCATGGCCGCATCTACGGCGGTGGCTATCATCCGTTCGAGAGCTTGTTCGGGAGTTTCATTGCGGCGTACACGACGAGGAGCCATTGTTCCTTCAAGACACAAGAATATCATTGATTAGTATTCTCAATAATACTAACCGTGATATAGAATAAAGATAAAGAGAAGTTTTTCCTCGACTCGCCTTAAATTCTTTATGTCATAATGTCGGAACGTTCATATGAGTCACCGTAATATAATCCCGGAAATTATATTACCCTGATTCATATGTGCATTCGACATCATTTCATATAGTCAAGGTGGCGCGTCAATCAAATTAAACAACGTGAGATTAAGATGAACTAAGAGTAGATATGAGTAGAAGCGTTCGAGTATAAATGCACAAGTAGTCAAGTAATTCCTACTTCAAGTCTATATGCCGGTTGTAGTCTAGACTCACCAATGTACCCTATGACTCGGGGTTGACACTAATGAACTCTAAATCTCTACAACCAACGCTCTGATACCATCTGTAGCGACCCGACCAAATCGTCATTGACGGCGCCGTCTACTTAGGTCCCGTTACGTGGTCATAAGTCTTTAAAACAACGTTTGACCAAAAGATATGTCGCATTCATTTCAAATGTAAAGGTTGTTCAAGTTTTACAAGAATAGTTCCACCACAAGTTACGATACAAAGTTTTAAGTACAAATGAAACTTATGCGACACAATTTAAAAGTATCCAAAAGACGCTCCATGTATGCATGTATACTCGACATCCAATGCAAGTATCAAAATAATGAGCGGAAGCATGTATCATGTATCGTTCAAGGACCTGAGAAAAACATAGAAATCTGTCAACGAAAACGTTGGTGAAATCATAGGTTTAAGTAAGTAAGTACAAGTGAACCACAAGATTTGCATCAATGAAATAATAGTAATACATTCCAAAAGTTTGTTTCACGAGCAGCCAATTATCAATGCTTAACATTCCTTCCATTGAACCCCATCACTTAGTGCTAGAACATACACTGTTTCTCGAAAATATATTTCATTCGTAAACGGTAGCGAACCGTTTGAATGAGGGTTTGTCAAACCCATATGGATCCATACAACATAAGTTCTCGCTTACACCCGGCAAGTGTAACTAATGATAATCGAATTGAGGATTTTGTTCTAAACTCGTATGTAGAATGTTTGTTTTCCTGTACTTGTGTTCACTTAGTAAAGAAATGTTTATGTTTTCTCATCCCAAATGTAAGTTCAAAAAGAGTAAAAGTGGGACTATGATCTCACCTTGAGTGCACGAGTAGTAAAGTACTTCGACAAGTAAACGTGTGCAAAGAACAATGCTAGTCTTGACCTAAACAATAGGTTTGTATCAATAACGGTAAACACGATAGGTCAAAGATGTTCAATTAGTCCTATGGCTCGTTACGACTCGATTATGTAGCATGTGACTCAACTAGTCAAGTTTCATGCACGATACAAGTAACTAAGCATGTTGGAACGATCGTATAATTGTTTGGTTAAGTTTGACTAAAAGTCAAACTTGGTCAAAGTCAAAGTCAACGGGGTCGGATCGGGTGTCCGACAATTTTCTCATGATGAGAAATCATTTATGAGCAGAATGGCCAAGTTTCATGTTAATCGGAGTTACGGTTAAGCGGGAAACATTTTGTGAAAGGAAAAATAAAAACTAAAATGAGCTGGGCATATGCGCGGCGCGCAAAGGGTTGCGCGGCGCGCACTCAAGTGTAAATCCTGGTCAGAACTTAACCACGAAGGAAAACATCTGGGATTTCTAATTTTGCGCGGCGCGAGGGTATATGCGCGGCGCGCAATACCTGGGAAACATGCAGTTTGCAGAAAAAGACCAAGTCACGAACCAAAACTCAAATTAACCTATTTTATGAACCGAAAACATCCAAAATGCATACTATATATCGTCGGAAAGGTAATTTGACAAGGAAAACAACTAAACACGTTTCATCAAACAAAAACATCAATTTCAATAACCGATTTTCCGTCAAGTGATCATTAAGAATCCATTTTCAAAGTTTCAAGTTCATCAAATGCATTTTAAGTTTCGGGAATCCAATTCACACATGTGATATGCCGTTTTGAAGGTAATCAAACACACATTGCAACAAAACACTTAAAAACAATATCTCATAGCATTTGACGCATCAAAAGTTCATGTAAAGCTCATCAAACCCTAATCCAAGTTCACAAAATCATTAATCATGTTCTTGGAGTTTCCTTAATCAACCTATACATCAAAACGAAGCTAATGATACTAGTAACACTTTTAAAACATGCACTTTAACAATCTAACAACATTTGATCATCCAAAATCAAGGATTTAGCAAGTAATTTTCATATTGAACTAGTTACACCAAAAACAACGAATCGAGCATACAAATTACATACACGACATCACAATGAGCCATAGACACTAATTAACAACTTTATAACTCAAAAATCTCAAGAACACATAAAATTAGTGATTTTAGAAAGTTACCCAAATGAGATGAAGTTGGTATCAAATTGAAGAGGATGAAGAGAGGATTCCAAATATGTAGTTTATTTTGTTGTAAGCCTCCTAGATCGAATTTAGATGATGATTGAATGAATTTGAATAATTGGGTGTGTGTTCTTGCTAGAGAGAAAGAGAGAGATGGAGATGAAAGTGAATGGGTGAAAGGGGTTTGACCCTTTGACCTAGTCAAGGGTTTGATCCCTTGTCAAGTTTAGTCCCTCAACTTTCGTTCGGGTGCGGGAATTACCTAAACGAGATAATTTAAAACGCGTATCAACGGGAGATGTTATAAACATATAACTGACTTTATATTAGTATAACGGAAAAGTAAACGGAAAAAGGTGGGATGTTACAAAAACATTTTTATTGTTAGTCATGACGACCTCACTCAAATTTCGGGACGAAATTTCTTTAACGGGTAGGTACTGTGATGACCCAGAAATTTCTGACCAAATTTAAACTTAATCTTTGTATGATTAACATTTTCGACACGATAAGCAAAGTCTGTAAAATTGAATCTCAAAATTTTTGAACTATTCAAATACCTTTCGGTTGTTCTCGACGATTCGCGAACAATTATATGTATATAGATACATATATATATACTATAACTTGAAAACATAACAATGTATTAATTGTTTAATACCGTACATTAAACTTATTGGTTTAAATATTTATTTGAATATATATGATAAGTTGGAATATTAATTGTATGAATAACTTGCGACGTATATTTAAAACGTGTTTATGAATGTTGAAAATATATATTAACTTGGTCATAAAATGAATTGTTATTATATATATATATATTAACAAATAGCGAGACGATGATTTATAGAAGTAAATGACCAAAATACTCGAAAGTTTAAGATATACTTTGAGTGGTATAGTTTAGGGATAATTTAAGGCTATATTTTGACAAATGTACGTTACACGAAACGTAAAATGCAAGTTTTCTCAGCGTACGAAAGGACATTTGAAAAACCGGAACCGGGACATAAGTCGAGTGATGACGTACGACTTATCAGAACAAAAATTACAAGTCAACTATGCATGTGAATTTAATATAATATATAATTAATTATATAAATTAAATATATTATATATATAATATTAAATTATGTCGACAAACAAGAAGTTAAAAATTTGTGAGCTGTCCCAGGGTGCCATGCGATCGCATGGACTTGAAGCACAAATCCCATGCGATCGCATGGGGTACTTTTTCAGAAAAGGTTCTATAAATTGCTCAGTTTTCACACTTCTTTCTCTAATCATATATTACTCCGTATTTATTATATTTATTATTATTATTATTATTATTATTATTATTATTATTATTATTATTATTATTATTATTAATCTTATTATTATTAATTAGTATTATACATAAAATACTACGACGAGGTTATGAGCATGTCACTTTCAAAATGGTTTTCAAGCGGGATAGAGCTAATGAAATTATGGGTTATTGCCAAGGAGGTTATGGGTAATGTTCGGGGGTATATTTGTAATCAAACCTAGTGTTTATCATCTCCGTTACGTCTACGTACTTTCCTACAATATTGAATCTCAATACTGATACGTAAGCACTCATATCTTATCTTTTATATATTAATTATGTATCCATGTCTAGTGCTCGAGTATATATATTTATATATGCTTGTATGCTAAATTTCGTCGTTAAACAGTTTATAATGAATCACTAATTAAATACATATATTACTGGTAAAAGGTATATGATATACATGTTTTTGGAAAGCTGGCGAAAAATAAATAACTTTTCATTTAGATATCGAATAGTTTCGATGAACGGATTAAAAGATATGATCAACTGAATTATGTTTGACATTAATTAAAATTACTTTTGAATCTACAATTAAGATTTAAACAACTTGTTTACGAGACTGAAAAAGTGAACTTTTAAATATTACCAACCGAGCAAATGAATCCTTATATAAGGCACGTCTCGTTTTGTTGAACTATTGTCAAAATTGACTTTTTGAAACGACTTTGGATAACTAATATATGTCGATCTCGAGCATTAGGATTGTGATACACTATGACCTGACCCAGCTTAATATACATTTATTGACCAACATATGTTCTCTAGGTTGAGATCTACGATTAATTGGTAATCCGAGTTTCGGTCACATTTTGGTGAACAACTTTATATGCTGCTAAGGTGAGTTTCATTTGCTCCATTTTTAAATGTTTTTGCATTATATATTTTTGGGCTGAGAATACATGCACTTTATTTTAAACAATGGACACAAGTACATACTAAATTCTATACTGAGTTTGAACCGAAAATCCCTTAGCTTTGGTAACTAGTAACTGCCGGTTATAAGAATTGGTGGACGCGAGTAGTAGTATATGGATCCATAGGGCTTGATATCCCCGTCCGAGCTAGAGCGCTAGCCTTTTAACGGACGTATGCTATTTGAGAAGCGTACACGTTGGTTTGCGTGTATTATTAAGATGATTATACAAAGGGTACAAATTATATATACGTTAAGTTTAGTTACCAGGGTGCTCAATCTTGTAGAATCTTTTGATAAACATTTTGGATGAAACAACTAAAATCTTGTGATCCACTTTTATATACAGATTATGCGGAACACTAAAACTATGAACTCACCAACCTTTGTGTTGACACTTGTTAGCATGTTTATTCTCATGTTTCCTAGAAGTCTTCTGCTGTTTGCTTATATGTTAGACAAGCTATGTGCATGGAGTCGTACATGGCATATTTTTCAAGTAAATGTTGCATTCACCAAATCATCACCATGTATCTTATTTTGACTGCATTGTCAACGAAAGTACTATTGTAAACTATTATTTACAGTGATTGTCTATATGTAGAAATCATCAGATGTCGAAAACCTTTGATTTAAATATTCATTTATGGTGTGCCTTTTCAAAAGAATGCAATGTTTACAAAACGTATCATATAGAGGTCAAATACCTCGCAATGAAATCGATGAATGACGTGTTCGTCCATATGGATTTGGAGCGATCGTCACATGGGGTGATCATGGTCGATGGAAATCATACGTGTGTGTGTGTGTGTGTATATATATATATATATATATATATATATATATATATATATGATGGTGGGTTTGTGTTAACAAAAACTAGAAACAAACTAGCATAAGGTTGTTGTTGTTAAAGATGGTGGGTTAATTTGCTTGATGATTGTCGAGTAATCATGGCAGTAGCAATTTTTTGCTGCAAATCAAAGAAGGAAGAAAAGTTTGGTTCATGGTGTTCATTTATTTAGTGTTATATAGTATATGTATACTTTATATATACATAAAATTCAAGTGCACTGATAGATATGAAATGAATTCAAAAAGATAATAGTAGCCCTACAGTAAAGCAGCCTCTTTCTTTGGTTGTTTCTACCGACGTTTTATTCCACGTAGTGCTATCGTGTCCATTGCTAAACAGCTAACGTATAAAAGTGTTCTTAAAAATCCCAAATTTTTAGATTAAACGTATTTAATTATTTCACTCATTACCTGTTTGAAACCTGATCAAAAAAATTCGAAAATTATTTATTTTCTATCCCGATTTATATGTACGGAGTACTAATATTTAAACTTAAAAAGGTAAAAATACTTTTAACAAATCTAAAATCTTCGTAATCGATTTACAGTTCAACTTTTATTTTAATCCATCATAAACTTATATTAAATCTATATGAACGCTAACGAAATGTCACTTGAGAATCAACTGTAAGGACCTCAATGTAAATAATAATCCCAATTAGTAATAATAACTTTATTAAAAAATAGATATTACTATAATAACCGATATTTATAAGTTGATATTAAACCATAAATAACATATCAAATAGTTGAACTATCATAAGTTAGGTATAATATGATATTAATTGTTGAATATAATATACGCATATGTAGTCTAATATGAACTATATTAAATATGAATTATAATAATATGAACAAGTCTTAAACCTAAATTCATTTTAAGTACTATTTAAGTATTATGTGTATTATTATGATTGTTACAAATAGTTTAATTATCTGTTAAGATATTTATAAATGTTTGACATGTAATATTTTTTGGGAGTTAGCTATACAGGGTTGAGGTTGATTTCAAAAATATATATACTTTGAGTTGTGATCTAGCCTGAGACGTGTATACACTGGGTCGTGGATTGATTCAAGATAATATATATATCGATTTATTTCTGTACATCTAACTGTGGACAACTAGTTGTAGGTTATTAACGAGGACAGCTGACTTAATACACTCAAATCTTTAAAACATAATAAAAATGGTTGTAATTATATTTTGATCATACTTTGATATATATGTACATATTTGTATAGGTTCGTGAATCGATCTATGGTCAAGTCTTATTTCTGAGGAAGGAAATATCTGTGAAAGTGAGTTATAGTCCCACTTTTAAAATCTAATATTTTTGGAAAGAGAATACATGCAGGTTTTATAAATGATTTACAAAGTAGACACAAGTACGTGAAACTACATTCTATGGTTGAATTATCGAAATCGGATATGCCCCTTTTTATTAAGCCTGGTAATCTAAGAATTAGGGAACAGACACCCTAATTGATGCGAATCCTAAAGATAGATCTATTGGGCCTAACAAACCCCATTCAAAGTACCGGATGCTTTAGTACTTCGAAATTTATATCATATCCGAAGGGTGTCCCGGAATAATGGGGATATTCTTATATATGCATCTTGTTAATGTCGGTTACCAGGTGTTCACCATATGAATGATTTTTATCTCTATATATGGGATGTGTATTGAAATATGAAATCTTGTGGTCTATTGTTACGATTTGATATATATAGGTTAAACCTATAACTCACCAACATTTTTGTTGACGTTTAAAGCATGTTTATTCTCATGTGAATATTAAGAGCTTCCGCTGTTGCATACTAAAATAAGGACAAGATTTGGAGTCCATGTTTGTATGATATTGTGTAAAAACTGCATTCAAGAAACATATATCGATGTAATATATTTCTATTGTAAACCATTATGTAATGGTTGTGACGACCCGGGAATTTCCGACCAAATTCAAACTTAATCTTTATATATTCCGACACGATAAGCAAAGTTTGTAGTGTTGAGTCTTAAAAAGTTTTGGAATTTTATTCATGTAATCAGTTACCCTTACGACTGTTCTCGACGATTCACGAACAATTAATTATAAATAGATATATGTGTATGTATATATATAAATAATAATTCGAATTTTTCTGTCAACTATTCTTTTCCCTTTCAGTCCACTTGCAAGATTACTCATTTATGTTCTTAATTTCTAGTTAAGCACTATTTTTGATTTGTTACCATTCCTTGTACAATATGAATATATTTATATTAGTATTATTACATATTTAATTATTTACATATTTTTGGTACTTGAATCTAAAATCAATCCAGTAATTCTATTTTACACGATTTCCATGTCTATTCGAAAAGACACCACAACTTCACTTTGATCACCACTACTTCTAATTATATGTCTTTTGTTTGGTTCTATATTCTATCCTAAATTATTTATATACATATAGAGACATATATATGATCACATACATCTATTTTATACGTATGTAAAATCATACTATCTATCCAAATTACTTTCTGTTTTATGTCTAATTGTCAATCACACACCCACTTATTTTTGTTTTCGTATCCTGTCCAAACAAACAATTACCATCTAATAATTTATGTATACTTTTACATATACAATAGATAGTCCATACAGAGATAAACACATAACAACAAACATGATCATTCACGATTGCATTTTCTTCTCCATATCTTTCTTTGTCAACCACCTTTATAGCTACAAAACAACCAAAATCAATTCTTGTCACCACTTAATCATTCACCTGCAATTATACATTCCCTACAGCTAGCTGTGAAATAAAGCAGAAAGAAAAGAAACGGACCAAATGCATTCTTGCAGCACCATTCTCGAACCACCATCTTACAACCCTCACCACCCTCTTCAACTATGATACCACATGTGAACCATCACCAACTCAATTCAATCAACCTGAGCTGCCATCATCTAGCCACCACCATCAACCATTAAGAACAACTATCACCTCCACCCGAACCATCAAGAACAACTATAAAATGCCACCATCTCTACAACCGGTCACCACAACCAAACCCACTTTGCACCCAACATACACTTGTGAACACCACCACCTGCAACTTCTACTTTTATGCTTTGATTTTAAAAAATGTGAAAATGATAGAAGATGAATACCAAGGTTGCAGCTGGGATACAAAAATCTTTATTGTTTTTGTACTCACGTTCTATTTTGAATCACCTTACAAACCACCACCAAAACCACCCCTACAATCACCATATTGTTGCTACTACTATTATTCCTATTTCAGCTGCAACTCATCGAAACCATTTGACTGTTGTTGCTGTTTCTCGTGACCTCAACAACCAACTGCAGACAACCATTGGTGAGCTGCTATATTTGTACTTCACTAATTCCAAATCAATACACAAAAATCACAAAGACCAACCTATCCCCTAAAATACAATCAAATTTTTAATTCTATAAAAACAAACAAGATTGTAACTATCAACATGAGATTTAGCATAAACAATTCAAAAAGGTTAATAAGGAAGAACAATTCAATCAGGCTAATCAGACTACTAGTATACGATTTACTTATAAATAAATAGAATTTCGTAAATGGATCCTTGATTGTACATATCAAATTAAACATAAAAAATCGAAATTTACCTTAAAGATGATGATGATTATGATTTGAGAAGTTGAAGTCCGATTAATCAACACCTCAGCAAACTCATCGATAATCACCATCAATTTCCCAAAATACCTTCTATAATATGATAACATCAATTACCTATTCGATCCAGTAATGAACCGACTACATAATCAATTGATGAAGGATGGACGATGATGATTATGATACAATGAAGATCGATGTTGATGATCTGCTATTCGTGATTTATTGATGCTCGAATGAGGATGATGATGAACCAATAACCTATTATACATCGGTGATTGTTGCTTGATTGATTTATATGTTGATGAATTGAAAACCCTAAATCGCGAGATTCTCCTGCATTTTGCTTCTGTGAACTTCGATTTGATTTGGGGACAGTTAAACAAAACACGTATTGTTATTAGGTATTACTCCATATTATTTTAATAATAATAATAATAATAATAATAATAATAATTATTATTATTATTATTATTATTATTATTATTATTATTATTATTATTATTATTATTATTATTATTATTATTATTATTATCATCATCATTTTTTTTGTTTATCATTATTATTATTATTAAAGTATCATTATTTTCTTTATTGTTATTAAACATTATCATTTTATTATTATTAATAGTATCATTAAAACGATCATATTTTTTATCATTATTATTAATTTTATTAACATTATTATTAATTATACGAATATTACTATTATTACTATAATTATCATTTTTATTATTACTAGTATCATTATTATAAAAACCATATTATGTTTAATATCAAAATTTCTACTAATATCATTATTACTATTACAATGAAAAATTAGTCATATTAAAATACACTTAACAAAACTATATTTATATCCTTATTTATTTAAATATATAAAATAAATACATTTAATTAAGTTATTAATAAAACACATAATTAAGTAACAGCTAAAATCACTAAAATTATATATATTTTTGTTCGATTACAATTATATGTATTAATATATATATATACTTAATATAGGTTCGTGAATCCGAGGCCAACCTTACACTTATTCAATGTCGTTCTATGTATTTTTACTACAAAATACAGTATGGTGAGTTCATTTGCTCCCTTTTTACTCATTACATTTTTGGGCTGAGAATACATGCAAATACTTTGTTAACTGTTTTACAATATTTATATGCGTGCGTTTCATTTACCTTTTTACACTTTATATTTTTTGAGCTGAGAATACATGCGCAATTTTTATAAATGTTTTACGAAATAGACACAAGTAATCGAAACTACATTATATGGTTGAATTATCGAAATCGAATATGCCCCTTTTTATTAAGTCTGGTAATCTAAGAATTAGGGAACAGACACCCTAATTAACGCGAATCCTAAAGATAGATCTATCGGGCCCAACAAGCCCCATCCAAAGTACCGGATGCTTTAGTACTTCGAAATTTATATCATGTCTGAAGGAGGATCCCGGAATGATGGGGATATTATTATATGCATATTGTGAATGTCGGTTACCAGGTGTTCAATCCATATGAATGATATTTTGTCTCTATGCATGGGACGTATATTTATGAGAACTGAAAAGGAAAATCTTGTGGTCTATTAAAATGATGGAAATGATTATTTATGTTAAACTAATGAACTCACCAACCTTTTGGTTGACACTTTAAAGCATGTTTATTCTCAGGTACGAAAGAAATCTTCCACTGTGCAATTGCTCATTTTAAAGATATTATTTGGAGTCATTCATGACATATTTCAAAAGACGTTGCATTCGAATCGTTGAGTTCATCAAGATTATTGTTAAGTCAATTATAGTTAGATATATTATAAAATGGTATGCATGCCGTCAACTTTCGATGTAATGAAAGATTGACTTGTCAAAAACGAATGCAATGTTTGTAAAATGTATCACATAGAGGTCAAGTACCTCGTGATGTAATCAACTATTGCAAATCGTTTATAATCGATATGGACTTCGTCCGGATGGATTAGGACGGGTATGTACAGTTGGTATCAGAACGGTGGTCTTAGCAAACCAGGTCTTGCATTAGTGAGTCTAACTGATAGTCGTTAGGATGCATTAGTGAGTCTGGACTTCGACCGTGTCTGCATGTCAAAAGTTTTGCTTATAATTTATGTCGGAAATCATCTGCTTATCATTCTTAGGGAACCACTTGCTTATCATTCTTAGCCTAGACACGTCTTACTGCCTCTATTGCATAGACAGTGTCTAGATAAATTCATATCTTAGCGTATCTGTTATTGTTACCTTTGCCTGACAGCTTCCGTAGATTCCTCCGTAACTTATGGGATTATAGTATTATATATGCATATATAAATTATGTATTGCAGGGAAAGTTTTGCTTATCATTTATGTCGGAAATCATCTGCTTATCATTCTTAGGGAATCACTTGCTTATTATTCGGACTGGTTGAGGGATTCATCTCGTACGATCAGAAGAAGGATTTCGATAAGAAATAGATTATAGGATATAGATTAGTACCCTGCAATACATAATTTATATATGCATATATAATACTATAATCCCATAAGTTACGGAGGAATCTACGGAAGCTGTCAGGCAAAGGTAACAATAACAGATACGCAAAGATATGAATTTATCTAGACACTGTCTATGCAATAGAGGCAGTAAGACGTGTCTAGGCTAAGAATGATAAGCAAGTGATTCCCTAATAATGATAAGCAGATGATTTTCGACATAAATGATAAGCAAAACTTTTGACATGCAGACACGGTCGAAGTCCAGACTCACTATTGCATCCTAACGACTATCAGTTAGACTCACTAATGCAAGACCTGGTTCGCTAAGACCACCGTTCTGATACCAACTGTACAGACCTGTCCTAATCCATCCGGACGAAGTCCATATCGATTATAAATAATTCGCAACAGTTGTTTACATCGCGAGGTACTTGACCTCTATATGATACATTTTACAAACATTGCATTCGTTTTTGACAAGTCAATCTTTCATTACATCGAAAGTTGACGGCATGCATACCATTTTATAATATATCTAACTATAATTGACTTAACAATAATCTTGATGAACTCAATGACTCGAATGCAACGTCTTTTGAAATATGTCATGAATGACTCCAAGTAATATCCCTAAAATGAGCAAATGCACAGCGGAAGATTTCTTTCGCACCTGAGAATAAACATGCTTTAAAGTGTCAACCAAAAGGTTGGTGAGTTCATTAGTTTAACATAAATAACCATTATCATCATTTTAATAGACCACAAGATTTCCATATTCAGTTCTCATAAATATACGTCCCATGCATAGAGACAAAATATCATTCATATGGATTGAACACCTGGTAACCGACATTCACAATATGCATATAAGAATATCCCCATCATTCCGGGATCCTCCTTCGGACATGATATAAATTTCGAAGTACTAAAGCATCCGGTACTTTGGATGGGGCTTGTTGGGCCCGATAGATCTATCTTTAGGATTCACGTCAATTAGGGTGTCTGTTCCCTAATTCTTAGATTACCAGACTAAAAAGGGGCATATTCGGTTTAATAATCCAGCCATAGAATGTAGTTTTATGTACTTGTGTCTATTTCGTAAAACAGTTATAAAAGTAGCGCATGTATTCTCAGTCCCAAAAATATATATTGCAAAAGCATTTAAAAAGGGAGCAAATGAAACTCACGCATATAAATATTGTAAAACAGTTAATAAAGTATTTGCATGTATTCTCAGTCCCAAAAATGTAAAGAGTAAAAGGGAATCAAATGAAACTCACCATACTGTATTTTGTAGTAAAAATACATATGACGTCATTTAACAAGAGTAGGGTTGACCTCGGATTCACGAACCTACATTATTTATATATATTAACACATATATTTATAATCGACCAAATTTATTATATCTTAAATTATATATTATATATATTTAATTTGTATGTATCTTTAAAAATGACTAATGTTTATATAGTTATATTAATATTTATATATAATTAATATTATATTAAAAAATACATCATTTGTTATATATGAAGATTTATATATATATATATATAAAAATATGTTTAATATATGTAATATTTTTATAAGTATAATTTTATATACAAAATATTTATTTATTGTAAAAAATAATAATAATGATAATACTAGTAATAAAAATAATGATAATAACAATAATAATTTTTAATAATAATAATAATACTTATGTTCATAATAATAATAATAATAATGATAATAATAATAATAATAATAATAATAATAATAATAATAATAATAATAATAATAATAATAATAATAATAATAGAAATAAAATAACAAATTATACCCTTTAAAAATCCTTGAGTAAAAAGATTTGCCGCGGACGAGACTCGAACCCGCAACCTCCCGCTAACCCGCTAACACCTTAAACCACTCCTCTGATCTAACGTTTCTGTTTTAATTTTTTTACACCACCTCCATATAACCCTTTTTCAGTTTGTTGTAAAAAGACTCCTTCGGCCCAACAAGAAAAAGAAACTTGGCCCAAGTGATTTAATCAAGCCCTAATGGATTACATAGCCCGTTAATTTGAGGAGTTCCGGTTCTTGGTTCTTAATCGAATGAAAACAGGTAGGAAAACACATAGCATCATCAACCTATTCGATCACTGATCATCATCACCGTCTTCTCTGTATCATCATCCTTATCGATTCATCATCAACACAATCTTGAATTTCATAACTTCGAATTGATGAAGGTCCACCCTCTCTGAGATCAGAATCTGCTGTTCGATATTAATCCTTGGGCTCAAATCCCCAAATCTTCATACTAAATTTATCACTACAAATTGATCCAGAAAAAGTGTTCCTGATCAAGAATTTGAGACTTCGTGCATCATCTGGTTGGATTAACAGCAAATTAATGAAGAATCAGATCGTATTCTTCGTTCTTCATAAACTCAATACGATTTGGCCTACAGGTTGATTGACAACGAATTGATGAAAATTAAAAGTGTAGATTCGTTCTAATTCTAATCTTGATTATTGCTGCAACTTTTCAAATCCAAACACGAAGTATTGAATCCGAATTCAAAAGTCAAAGTTCGTAGCAAAAAAAAAAATCAAACGATTTTTATTTCTTCAAACACGAAGGAGGTATGATGTTTCATGTTATGATTCTGTTTATCAAGTATTCTATAGATAATATGGAACATATTTCAATGTGCAGATTGATGCTTAGAAAGTAATTAAAATGATAAATAAATTTTGAACCTCATGATGATAGCCGTCGAGTTTTGGTTGCTATTCTTAGAATTATTTCATAAAATTATGAGGTTTTATAATGATATTTTTATGTTGGTTTTCGAGTAGAGGTAGCTGCAACAATTGATGATGACAGGCTGTGGTTGTTAATGGTTGTCTGTGGTTGTCAAATAACTGCAGAAAAAACAGATAAGCAATAGCAATAAGCCTTAGTATGGCAGTAATAATAGAGAACTCGAGCAGTGGTAATAGAAAAAGGTTATGATGGTGAATTTGTTCGATGGTGTTTGTCTTGAAGAAGTCTTGAGCAGTTTTAACTAAACAAAATAGTCAATAGCAACATCAAGAGTGTTCGGGTTTGGACTGTACCAGAAAAGAAGTAGTAGCAAAATGGTAGGGATAAAGAACAAGTGGTTGTGGTGTTGATTGTGACCAAAACAGAGACAGTGTAGTAGCTGCTCTTTGATGTGCAGCAGCAAGGAACAAGAGACATAATAGCAGTATTTTCTATAGTCGCTGCAGGTCTATGGTTATTGATGATGGTGATTGAAGAATAGAAAAAAAAGTAGCAGGTGGCTATTTTATTATTATTGTTTGCCTCTTACAGAGTTGAAATGAATAAGAAAGCAAACAACGAGTTTAACTATAATATTAGATTGAAACTGAAACGAGTAGGATGCAAATGCAACTTATGATGCATTCTTGAGTTATAATATACAGTTGTTTTCATGTATAGAAAGATATTGTATCTAGTTCAACTAAAGTAATAAGTGTTCGTTGTTTTCCAGTTCCAGATACAAAGGGTTATTGAAGAATGATCGAATGGGAGATAGAGTAGGAGGTAGTAGATGGTTGATGATTATGAATGCCCAAGTATATGTATATAATTTTTAAAGTCATTGTACTCTCACCTTTTTAAATAGAAACCACTTTGTTTGCATGTTACAATTCATGGAGTAACTGTATCCATGTGAGAGTTGGTTGTTATTACCTACCGACACTCTAATATATAATAATATATATATATGGTGATATTAATAATAAATTGTATTATTTTCTAACTATAATAATAATAATGAATTTTAAAATAATTATAATAATCACATTAATATACCAAATTACATGTATTAGATTAAAATAATAATATTCAAAGTTCTAATATTTATATTAATATTAATATTTATTTCTAATGAAAGTAATAATAACATTAATAATATAATAACTATATTTTACTTGTAATTACTTTTGATATATTAATATTGTAATTTTATTAATTATGTAATATTTAATAATTATATAATGTATATATAATATCATATATATAATATTTATTTTTAATATACTTTATTTATATATAGAGATATATTTTAAATAATAATTATTATAATATCCTATTTTTATTTTATTAATTTTTAATAACAACAACATATAATACTTCAAATTATATTTCAAATTATTATTTATATATACATACACACATATTTATTTACAATTAATTGTTCGTGAATCGTCGAGAGCAGTCGAAGGGTAACTGATTCCATGAATATAAATTTCAAAGTTTTCGAGACTCAACATTATAGACTTTGCTTATCGTGTCAGAAACATATAAAGATTAAAGTTTAAATTTGATCAGAAATTCCCGGGTCATCACAGTACCTACCCGTTAAAGAAATTCCGTCCTGAAATTTGAGTGTTGTCGTCATGGTTAACCATAAAAATGTTTTCATGACGATTATGAGTCAATAATTAAAGTTTTGTCACCATCAGGTGATTTTAATAAAAAACAACTCAATTATTCGAAGCGTACGAGTGAAATTATCACAAAAGATTGAAATAGGATAAGTAAAGATTCGTCGTAAGTTTTGACAGAGTCAGGGTTGAATTTTGAAAGTAAGATGCATCTTAACTTTTGACGTAGTCACGATTGAATTTAGGAAACAGGATGCATCTTAACTTTTGACGTTGTTTTGGTTAAATTCCGGAATTTAAGGGATTTGAAGAAAATCTTCGAAATCTAAAAGATTTGATTCTTCTGCGAATAAGGAAATTCAGATTTCTATAATTAAATGCGGTGATCTGCCTCGATTCCTCTGTCTTGTAGTGACCCGAACTTTTCCATGTTTTAATATATTAAATGAAATTGATATTTACATGATTAAATGTTTCCCACATGTTAAGCATTCAAACTTGTTAAGACTTGATTAATTGAAATAGGTTTCATATAGACAATTGACCACCCAAGTTGACCGGCGATTCACGAACGTTAAAACTTGTAAAAACTATATGATGACATATATATGGATATATATATAGTTAACATGATATTATGATAAGTAAACATATCATTAAGTATATTAACAATGAACTACATATGTAAAAACAAGACTACTAACTTAATGATTTTGAAACGAGACATATATGTAACGATTATCGTTGTAACGACATTTAATGTATATATATCATATTAAGATATATTAATACATCATGATATCATGATAATGTAATAATTTAACATCTAATTTGATTTAATAAACAATGGGTTAACAACATTTAACAAGATCGTTAACCTAAAGGTTTCAAAACAACACTTACATGTAACGACTAACGATGACTTAACGACTCAGTTAAAATGTATATACATGTAGTGTTTTAATATGTAGTCATATACTTTTTAAAGACTTCAAGACACTTATCAAAATACTTCTACTTAAAAAAAATTCTTACAATTACATCCTCGTTCAGTTTCATCAACAATTCTACTCGTATGCACCCGTATTCGTACTCGTACAATACACAGCTTTTAGAAGTATGTACTATTGGTAAATACACTCCAATGATCAGCTCTTAGCAGACCATGTGAGTCACCTAACACATGTGGGAACCATCATTTGGCAACTAGCATGAAATATCTCATAAAATTACAAAAATATGAGTAATCATTCATGACTTATTTACATGAAAACAAAATTACATATCCTTTATATCTAATCCATACACCAACGACCAAAAACACCTAGAAACACTTTAATTCTTTAATTTTATTCATCTAATTGATCTCTCTTAAGTTCTATCTTCAAGTTCTAAGTGTTCTTCATAAATTCTACAAGTTCTAGTTTCATAAAATCAAGAATACTTCCAAGTTTGCTAGCTTACTTCCAATCTTGTAGAGTGATCATCCAACCTCAAGAAATATTTCTTATTTACAGTAAGATATCTTTCTAATACAAGGTAATACTCATATTCAAACTTTGATACAATTTCTATAACTATAACAATCTTATTTCGAGTGGAAATCTTACTTGAACTTGTTTTTCGTGTCATGATTCTGCTTCAAGAACTTTCAAGCCATCCAAGGATTCTTTGAAGCTAGATCCATTTTTCTCATTTCCAGTAGCTTTATCCAGAAAACTTGAGGTAGTAACGATGTTCATAACATCATTCGATTCATACATATAAAGCTATCTTATTCGAAGGTTTAAACTTGTAATCACTAGAACATAGTTTAGTTAATTCTAAACTTGTTCGCAAACAAAAGTTAATCCTTCTAACTTGACTTTTAAAATCAACTAAACACATGTTCTATATCTATATGATATGCTAACTTAATGATTTAAAACCTGAAAACACGAAGAATAATGTAAAACCGGACATACGCCGTCGTAGTAACACCGCGGGCTGTTTTGGGTTAGTTAATTAAAAACTATGATAAACTTTGATTTAACAATTGTTCTTCTGGAAAAATGATTTTTCTTTTGAACATGAAACTATATCCAAAAATCATGGTTAAACTCAAAGTGGAAGTATGTTTTCTAAAATGGTCATCTAGACGTCGTTCTTTCGACTGAAATGACTACCTTTACAAAAACGACTTGTAACTTATATTTCTGACTATAAACCTATACTTTTTCTGTTTAGATTCATAAAATAGAGTTCAATATGAAACCATAGCAATTTGATTCACTCAAAACACATTTAAAATGAAGAAGTTATGGGTAAAACAAGATTGGATAATTTTTCTTGTTGTAGCAACGTGAAAATTGGTAACAAATCTATATTAATCATATCCTAGCTAACTTATATTGTATTATACATGTATTCTAATATATTATGTAATCTTGGGATACCATAGACACGTATGCAAATGTTTTGACATATCATATCGACCCATGTGTATATATTATTTGGAACAACCATAGACACTCTATATTGAGTAATGTGGGAGTTAGCTATACAGGGTTGAGGTTGATTCCAAAAATATATATACTTTGAGTTGTGATCTAGCCTGAGACGTGTATACACTGGGTCGTGGATTGATTCAAGATAATATATATCAATTTTGTTTCTGTACATCTAACGTTGGACAACTAGTTGTAGGTTACTAACGAGGACAGCTGACTTAATAAACTTAAAACATCAAAATGTATTAAAAGTGTTGTAAATATATTTTGAATATACTTTGATATATATGTACATATTTGTTATAGGTTCGTTAATCGACCAGTAGTCAAGTCTTACTTCCGGACGAAGTAAAAATATGTGAAAGTGAGTTATAGTCCCACTTTTAAAATCTAATATTTTTGGGATGAGAATACATGCAGGTTTTATAAATGATTTACAAAATAGACACAAGTACGTGAAACTACATTGTATGGTTGAATTATCGAAATCGAATATGCCCCTTTTTATTAAGTCTGGTAATCTAAGAATTAGGGAACAGACACCCTAATTGACGCGAATCCTAAAGATAGATCTATTGGGCCTAACAAACCCCATCCAAAGTACCGGATGCTTTAGTACTTCGAAATTTATATCATATCCGAAGGGTGTCCCGGAATGATGGGGATATTCTTATATATGCATCTTGTTAATGTCGGTTACCAGGTGTTCACCATATGAATCATTTTTATCTCTATGTATGGGATGTATATTGAAATATGAAATCTTGTGGTCTATTGTTACGATTTGATATATATAGGTTAAACCTATAACTCACCAACATTTTTGTTGACGTTTAAAGCATGTTTATTCTCAGGTGAATATTAAGAGCTTCCGCTGTTGCATACTAAAATAAGGACAAGATTTGGAGTCCATGCTTGTATGATATTATGTAAAAACTGCATTCAAGAAACTTATTTTTGATGTAATATATTCTTATTGTAAACCATTATGTAATGGTCGTGTGTAAACGGTATATTTTAGATTATCATTATTTGATAATCTACGTAATGCATTTTAAACCTTTATAGATAAAATAAAGGTTATGGTTGTTTTAAAAATAAATGCAGTCTTTGAAAAACGTCTCATATAGAGGTTAAAACCTTGCGACAAAATCAATTAATATGGAACGTTTATAATAAATATGAACGGGACATTTCATGTCTGATATTTTCACTATAAATTAAACTCCTCCGTTCCATTATTCTCATCATTCCTGTACTTTCTTTCTTAGTTCATACATCCAAAAGATTGTGAAAATGCTTAATCCAGTTCTAATCCTTAATATCTTTTTGATTTTCGTATCAATCACTCTTCTTTTTCAACTACTACCAGAGGAATTTATTCCTTTCTACTATTATCTTGGGGTGATACTATTCTTAACTATACCGTGTCTTTATATTGCTATTCGTATTAATATTCACGGTTTGTAACCTCCGTGTTGTTATTGGGCTTTATATTTTCTCTTATATTTTGGAGCTCTTTGCCTTTTTATTCTCCTCTCGTCCTCTAGTAAAGCGAGTGGTCCGAACTTCGTAGATATGGAGTTTCGGATGAACTTACTGTTCTAAACGAGAAAGAACGTAATAGCACGAGTTGTTTTGTCAAAATTACCAGAATCACTGAGAATAGAACTATCAAGTATATAGTTTCTTGATATGTTCAGAAGTTAATCAGAATGAAAGAGTTATGTAACATGACACATGATGACGTTATAATCTGTGAATCATCATGTTTCATTTAGAAACTCATCATGACTTACTATAATATAATCACGTTGATCAAGTGTCATTATATTATACTAACTCATGCTTCAGTTCCTAACATTACTTCAATATCATTCATATTTTAAGTTCGAAAGTTTACAGAATATAGAAACTAACAATTTCTATATGATGTAATACTGATAGCACGAAGAGATTAATAACTTCAGATAAGATTAGTTATGAAAATATATTCAGAAATATCGAGGATACTTATAATGAAAGATATGATAATATCTCGGAATATCTAAGATCAGAGGATGATAGAAACTATTGTCCGCAAGGGTTTAGAGTAAAGAGCAAGATATTCGCTAAAGACTTTAGCAGGCATTGAATCATTTGGATTCTTTGAAGTCAAACTTATTCTTTGTGATTTGTCCACGGCTTTCTTCATAGTTTTGCATAATCTGCTTTTCGTTACTAAATTTTCTATTGAATGTTTCTAATATAATGATACACAGGAAGCACGAAGAGGTATATAATTTCGGACGAGAATATTTATGAAAATATCCTCAGAAATATCGAAGATATTGATGAGGACATTTTGGAATTTCTAAGTTCGATAGTTGATGGAGAAAGGTTTTTCGCAAGATTTTAACATGACTTCGAAGCAAGATATTCTCTAAAGATTTCAACGGATCCAGAATTATCTGGATTCTTTGAATATAGGGTATGGTCCTTGTATTTGTCCTTGGTCTCCTTCATGGTTAACTCTATCCGTTTTCCAGTTCCAACGTTTCTGAGCTTTTCCAACATATTATTCTTTATCATCAAACTTTCGACGATTAAAGTCATTTACGGTTGCCTACAGTTTCTGCTGCTTCATTCAGATTTTTCAACATTCAGAGTATCGATTAGTAAACTGGGTGCCTTTTCAAAATTTCAGAATTGAAGATCGTAATTCTAGGAGATAATTGTTATATGTATACATATAACTATTGATATAGAAATGCTACGAGATTCGAAATACTGATTGCTGATTCTTAGTAATTGGTATGGTAATTATTGTTATAAGATGTGAATGAGTATATGATAAAGTTTCAGTGAGTATAAAGATTTTTCGAAAAGTCAAAGATCAATGGAGTTGCTGGCAAGTTTACTTCTAATGTAGTGGAATATAAACAGTTTCCCGGTAACAATGACGAAAGGTACACTTATATATTAAAGTTGTAATAGAGTTTATTCAAGTGAAAAGTTGAAATTGGTTTGCTGAAGCTGTGACATAATTGGCTACTTTGAAAAGGAATTGCATGGTTATTTTCGGTAATAGCAATGCCGAAGGAGCTAGCACAGATGCGTGTTAAACGTTTACTCAGGGTCCGAGTATTTTTCAGGTGCATAACCATATGCATAAATCTTTCTTCTCGTAGATGAAGTGCGGTTGGTTCATCCTCTCGATTGAGGTGTTTTCAAGAATTACGAAAGGTTTGAACGCAGTTTATAATCGTCAAGATACAAATGAGGTTTAAGATGAAATCAAGTGGCAACTTGAAGAATTGTTTAATTTCATAGGTTATAATCAATATTTTAATTCATTTTAATTTGTCTAATGTTGACAGTCCACAGTTGATAGTCCACAGTTAACAGTCCAATAATACATATATAGTTTATTTTATAATATTCAAATTAATTAATACATATCGTGACCCGTGTACATATCTCAGACTCGATCACAACTCAAAGTATATATATTATTATAGAATCAACCTCAACCCTGTATAGAGAACTTGATCATTACTACATATAGAGTATCTATGGTGATTCCAAATAATGTATATAGATGCGTCGATATGATATGTTAAAACCTTGTATACGTGTCCCGATATTTAAAGTGCGTAAAATAAATACAGAAATTAAATGACGATAAATAAAATTGCGAGAATGAAAATTGCGATAACTAAAATGTAATATGGAATTAACAGTTAGCTAGGAAAAGTTAGCTAGGATTTTGTTAGCGTGATTTCTTAACAAAATTTCATTTTGTCAATTAGTCTGTTTCTAATCAATTTTTATTGTGTCCATTATTTCTTCATTATGCCACTTGTTGGATTCTGATAAATCAAAATCC
This sequence comes from Rutidosis leptorrhynchoides, assembly GCF_046630445.1. Taxonomy (NCBI): domain Eukaryota; kingdom Viridiplantae; phylum Streptophyta; class Magnoliopsida; order Asterales; family Asteraceae; genus Rutidosis; species Rutidosis leptorrhynchoides. Next base: position 120,041,141 of record NC_092343.1, on the reverse strand, counting down.
AAATATGAAATTAGAATAATATGGTTATTCTGTGGTGAACGGATTTGTATATCGGTGGATGTAAGTAGGATAGTAATCGACTGTTGAATCAGCTTCAAAGAATGTACAGTGTGATTTATTAATGTGAAATCTGAATATTCCTTGGGTATTACCTACCCGTTAAAATATTTTCACAATTAACACTTTGTACGAAAGAATTTTTAATTAAAATCTTTATGAAAACATATATAAATATATATTTTCTTCAGATGTAATCATGGATTCATTAAGTTAATATGATATTAAACTCATTTGATTTACCGTTAGAACTAGAATACATAATCTCTAAAACATTTAGAGATTACTTAATCGCCATGAAGAACGAAGAAAATCGATGTAGAACGATACGTAGAACGATGATTATGCTTGAGGTATAGATTGCGAGGTTGTGATGTGTGATGATGTTGTTGTTGTTGGTACTAGTTATGTTGCTGGTGCTGCTGATGATGGTACTGTTGCTGTCAGTGCTACAAGTGTTGTTGGTGCTGAGGTTGTTTAGGATGTTGGTGATACTGTTGGTGCCGGTGCTGTTGTTGAAGCTGGTACATTTTGCACCATGTTTTCCAAATTGATTACTCGAGCGCGAAGTTCGTTGACTTCTTCTATTATTCCAGGATGATTGTCGGTCGGAACGAGCGAATGAATAAGATTCAGAATTTTGGATATCATATAGTCGTTGCGTGGTATCCAGGAAATGAGAGTGAAGATAATGTTTCGAATGGGTTCGCCGGTGAGTGTTTCAGGTTCACCGCCAAGAGGGAAATTTGGTTGATGGAAAGCATCGCCTTCTTCTCGTTTCCATTGATTAAGTCGACTACGAACTCATCAGATGAATTGGGGATAGATGATTGGTTGATTCATTCTGGTGACACTGCTTTCGGAGCTTAGGTGAAACTCCATATCGAAATAGCTGTCGGAATCCGAGGAATTCGAACTGGTTGAGGGATTCATCTCATATGATCAGATAAAGGATTTTCGATAAGAAATAGATTATAGGATGTAGATTAGTACCCTGCAATACATAGTTTACATATGCATATATAATACAAAAATCCCATAAGTTACGGAGGAATCTACGGAATCTGTCAGGCAAAGGTAACAATAACAGATACGCTAAGATATGAATTTATCTATACACTGTCTATGCAATAGAGGCAGTAGGACGTGTGTAGACTTTAAGGATGATGAGCAATTAATTTTTTGACACTAAATGATAAGCAAAACTTTTGACATACAGACACGGTCGAAGTCCAGACTCACTAATGCATTATAACGACTATCAGTTAGACTCACTAATGCAAGACCTGGTTCGCTAAGACCACCGCTCTGATACCAACTGTGAAGACCCGTCCTAATCCATCTGGACGAAGTCCGTATCAATTATAAACAATTCACAATAGTTGATTTCATCGCGAGGTACTTGACTTCTATATGATACATTTTACAAACATTGCATTCGTTTTTGAAAAGACAATATCTCATTACATCGAAAGTTGACGACATACATACCATTTCATAATATATCTAACTATAATTATTAATCTTAATGAACTCAATGACTCGAATGCAACGTCTTTTGAAATATGTCATGAATGACTCCAAGTAATATCCCTAAAATGAGTAAATGCATAGCGGAAGATTTCTTTCATACCTGAGAATAAACATGCTTTAAAGTGTCTACCAAAAGGTTGGTGAGTTCATTAGTTTAACATAAATAACCATTATCATCATTTTAATATACCATAAGATTTCCATATTTAGTTCTCATAAATATACGTCCCATGCATAGAGACAAAATATCATTCATATGGATTGAACACCTGGTAATCGACATTCACAATATGCATATAAGAATATCCCCATCATTCTGGGATCCTCCTTCGGACATGATATAAATTTCGAAGTACTAAAGCATCCGGTACTTTGGATGGGTTTGTTGGGCCCGATAGATCTATCTTTAGGATTCGCGTCAATTAGGGTGTCTGTTCCCTAATTCTTAGATTACCAGACTAAAAAGGGGCATATTCGGTTTAATAATCCAGCCATAGAATGTAGTTTTAAGTACTTGTGTTTATTTCGTAAAACAGTTATAAAAGTAGCGCATGTATTCTCAGTCCCAAAAATATATATTGCAAAAGCATTTAAAAGGGGAGCAAATGAAACTCACGCATATAAATATTGTAAAACAGTTAATAAAGTATTTGCATGTATTCTCAGTCCTAAAAATGTAAAGAGTAAAAGGGAATCAAATGAAACTCACCATACTGTATTTTGTAGTAAAAATACATATGACGTCATTTAACAAGAGTAGGGTTGACCTCGGATTCACGAACCTACATTATTTATATATATTAACACATATATTTGTAATCGACCAAATTTATTATATCTTAAATTATATATTATATATATTTAATTTGTATGTATCTTTAAAAATGACTAATGTTTATATAGTTATATTAATATTTATATATAATTAATATTATATTAAAAAATACATCATTTGTTATATATGAAGATTTATATATATAAAAAAATATGTTTAATATATGTAATATTTTTATAAGTAAAATTTTATATATAAAATATTTATTTATTGTAAAAAATAATAATAATGATAATACTAGAAATAAAAATAATAATTTTTAATAATAATAATACTTATGTTCATAATAATAATAATAATAATAATAATAATAATAATAATAATAATAATAATAATAATAATAATAATAATAATAATAATATTAATAATAATAATAATAGAAATAAAATAACAAATTATACCCTTTAAAAATCCTTGAGTAAAAAGATTTGCCGCGGACGAGACTCGAACCGGCGACCTCCCGCTAACCCGCTAACACCTTAAACCACTCCTCTGATCTAATGTTTCTGTTTTAATTTTTTTACACCACCTCTATATAACCCGTATTCAGGTTATTGTAAAAAGACTCCTTCGGCCCAACAAGAAAAAGAAACTTGGCCCAAGTGATTTAATTAAGCCCTAATGGATTACATAGCCCGTTAATTTGAGGAGTTCCGGTTCTTGGTTCTTAATCAAATGAAAACAGGTAGGAAAACACATAGCATCATCAACCTATTCGATCACTGATCATCATCACCGTCTTCTCTGTATCATCATCCTCATCGATTCATCATCAACACAATCTTGAATTTCATAACTTCGAATTAATGAAGGTCCACCCTCTCTGAGATCAGAATCTGCTGTTCGATATTAATCCTTGGGCTCAAATCCCCAAATCTTCATACTAAATTTATCACTACAAATTGATCCAGAAAAAGTGTTCCTGATCAAGAATTTGAGACTTCGTGCATCATCTGGTTGGATGAACAGCAAATTAATGAAGAATCAGATCGTATTCTTCGTTCTTCATAAACTCAATGCGATATGGCCTACGGGTTGATTGACAACGAATTGATGAAAATTAAAAGTGTAGATTCGTTCTAATTCTAATCTTGATTGTTGCTGCAACTTTTCAAATCCAAACACGAAGCATTGTATCCGAATTCAAAAGTCAAAGTTCGTAGCAAAAAAAATCAAACGATTTTGATTTCTTCAAACACGAAGGAGGTATGATGTTTCATGTTATGATTCTGTTTATCAAGTATTCTATAGATAATATGGAACATATTTCAATGTGCAGATTGATGCTTAGAAAGTAATTAAAATGATAAATAAATTTTGAACCTCATGATGATAGCCGTCGAGTTTTGGTTGCTATTCTTAGAATTATTTCATAAAATTATGAGGTTTTATAATGATATTTTTATGTTGGTTTTCGAGTAGAGGTAGCTGCAACAATTGATGATGACAGGCTGTGGTTTTTAATGGTTGTCTGTGGTTGTCGAATAGCTGCAGACAAAACAGATAAGCAATAGCAATAAGCCTTAGTATGGCAGTAATAATAGAGAACTCGAGCAGTGGTAATAGAAAAAGGTTATGATGGTGAATTTGTTCGATGGTGTTTGTCTTGAAGAAGTCTTGAGCAGTTTTAACTGAACAAAATAGTCAATAGCAACATCAAGAGTGTTCGGGTTTGGACTGTACCAGAAAAGAAGTAGTAGCAAAATGGTAGGGATAAAGAACAAGTGGTTGTGGTGTTGATTGTGACCAAAACAGAGACAGTGTAGTAGCTGCTCTTCGATGTGCAGCAGCAAGGAACAAGAGACATAATAGCAGTATTTTCTATAGTCGTTGCAGGTCTATGGTTATTGATGATGGTGATTGAAGAATAGAAAAAAAAGTAGCAGGTGGCTATTTTATTATTATTGTTTGTCTCTTACAGAGTTGAAATGAATAAGAAAGCAGACAACGAGTTTAACTATAATATTAGATTGAAACTGAAACGAGTAGGATGCAAATGAAACTTATGATGCATTCTTGAGTTATAATATACAGTTGTTTTCATGTATAGAAAGATACTGTATCTAGTTTAACTAAAGTAATAAGTGTTCGTTGTTTTCCAGTTCCAGATACAAAGGGTTATTGAAGAATGATCGAATGGGAGAGAGAGTAGGAGGTAGTAGATGGTTGATGATTATGAATGCCCAAGTATATGTATATAATTTTTAAAGTCATTGTACTCTCACCTTTTTAAATAGAAACCACTTTGTTTGCATGTTGCAATTCATTGAGTAACTGTATCCATGTGAGAGTTGGTTGTTATTACCTACCGACACTCTAATATATAATAATATATATATGGTGATATTAATAATAAATTGTATTATTTTCTAACTATAATAATAATAATGAATTTTAAAATAATAATAATAATAACATTAATATACCAAATTACATGTATTAGATTAAAATAATAATATTCAAAGTTCTAATATTTATATTAATATTAATATTTATTTCTAATGAAAGTAATAATAACATTATTAATATAATAACTATATTTTACTTGTAATTACTTTTGATATATTAATATTGTAATTTTATTAATTATGTAATATTTAATAATTATATAATGTATATATAATATCATATATATAATATTTATTTTTAATATACTTTATTTATATATAGAGATATATTTTAAATAATAATTATTATAATATCCTATTTTTATTTTATTAATTTTTAATAACAACAACATATAATACTTCAAATTATATTTCGAATTATTATTTATATATACATATACACATATTTATTTACAATTAATTGTTCGTGAATCGTCGAGAGCATTCGAAGGGTAACTGATTCCATGAATATAAATTTCAAAGTTTTCGAGACTCAACATTATAGACTTTGCTTATCGTGTCAGAAACATATAAAGATTAAAGTTTAAATTTGATCGAAAATTCCCGGGTCGTCACATTTGCCACTTGATTTCATCTTAAACCTTCTTTGTATCTTGACGATTACAATCTGCGTTCAAACCTTTCGTAATTCTTGAAAACACCTCAATCGAGAGGATGAACCAACCACATTTCATCTACGTAAGAAGAGATTGATGCATATAGTTATGCACCTGAAAAATACTCGAAACCCTGAGTAAACGTTTAACACGCATCTGTGCTAGCTCGTTCGGCATTGCTATTACCGAAAATAACCATGCAATTCCTTATCAAAGTAGCCAATTATGTCACAGCTTCAGCAAACCAATTCAACTTTTCATTTGAATAAACCTTATTATAACTTTGATATATAAGTTTACCTTTCGTCATCGTTACCGGGGAACTGTTTATATTCCCCCACATTAGAAGTAAACTTGCCAGCAACTCCATTGATCTTTGACTTTCCGAAAAATTTTTATACTTATTGAAACTCTATCATATACTCATTCACATCTTATAACGAGAATTGCCATTTTAATTACCGAGAATTTGCAATCAGTATTTTGAAATCTCGCAGCATGTCTACATCAACAGATATATGTATACATATAACATTTATATCTTAGAATTATGATCTTTTATTCTGAAATTCTGAAAAGCACCCAGTCTACAAATCAATACTCCAAATTTCGAGGAAGCTGAATGAAGCAGCAGAAACCATAGACAACCGTAAACGACCTTAACCATCGAAAGTTTGATGATAAAGAATGGAGTATTGGAAACACTCAATAGAAAATTTAGTACCTAAAAGCGGATTATTCGAAACTATGAAGGAAGTCGTGGACAAATCACAAAGAATAAGTTTGACTTCAAAGAATCCAAATGATTCAATGCCTACTGAAGTCTTTAGCAAATATCTTGCTCCTTACTCTAAACCCTTGCGGACAATAGCTTCCATCATCCTCTGATCTTAGATATTCAAAGATATTATCGTATCTTTCATTACAAATATCCTCCATATTTTTGAAGATATTTTCATAACTATTCATATCTGAAATTAATAATCTCTTAGTGCTATCAGTGTTACATCATATAGAAACTGTTAGTTTCTATATTCTGTAAACCTTCGAGCTTAAAATATGAATGTTATTGAAGTAATGTTGGGAACTGATGCATGAGTTAGTATAATATAATGACACTTGATCAACGTGATTATATTACAGTAAGTCATGCTGAGTTTCTAAATGGAACATGATGATTCACAGATTATAACGTCATCATGTGCCATGTTACATAACTCTTTCATTCTGCTTAACTTCTGAACATATCAAGAAAATATATTCTTGATAGTTCTATTCTCAGTGATTCAGGTAATTTGACAAAACAAATCGTGCTACTATCTTTCCTTTCTACCTTGTATATTATGATAATTCGAAACACCATACCTATGAATTCTGGATCGTTACTTGCGAAAAGTAAACAAAAGCATGAAGCTCCAAAATATAAAGGGGGTATAAATCGCAGCAAATAAGAGAGCGCATTAACTGTTGATGACAATAATTATAGGAGACAGAAGCAGGGACATTGAAATATAAGGGAAGATATAAAAATCCAACAACAAAGCAGAAATTATAAACCATGGATATTAATACGAATAACAATCTAAAGACATGGTATAATTAAGAATAGTATCACCCCAATGTAATAGTAGAAGTAAACAGATTCTTTTGATGGAAGATTGAAAAGAAGGATGACAGAAATAATAATTAAAAAAATATTAGGGATTAGAACTGAAACTAAGCATTTTCACAATCTTTTGGATGTATGAACTAAGAAAGAAAGTATAGGAATAGTGAGAATAATGGAATGGAAGAGCTCAATTTATAATGGAAATATCAGACAGAGTAATCAAGGCAGATCACCGTATTTAATTATAGAGATCTTAATTTCCTTACTCGCCGAAGAATCAAATCTTTTAGATTTCGAAGATTTTTTTTAAATTCCTTGAATTCCGGAAAACAACCAAGACAACATCAAGAGTTAAGATGCATCCTACTTTCTAAAATTCAATCTAACTACATCAAAAGCTAAGATAAATCTTTATTTCTCATTTCACTCTTTTGTGATAATTTCATTCGTACTCTTCGAATAATCGAATTGTTTTATCTATATTACTCAATGATGATAAAACTCTTTTTATCAACTTATATTTGTCATGAAAACCATTCTATTACTAGCCATGTCCACCTCATTTATTTAACTGGTAGGTACTGTGACGACCCGGGAATTTCCGACCAAATTCAAACTTAATCTTTATATATTCCGACACGATAAGCAAAGTCTGTAGTGTTGAGTCTTAAAAAGTTTTGGAATTTTATTCATGTAATCAATTACCCTTACGACTGTTCTCGACAATTCATGAAAAATTAATTATAAATAGATATATGTGTATGTATATATATAAATAATAATTCGAATTTTTCTGTCAACTATTCTTTTCCCTTTCACTCCACTTGCAAGATTACTCATTTATGTTCTTAATTTCTAGTTAAGCACTATTTTTGATTTGTTACCATTCCTTGTACAATATGAATATATTTATATTTATATTAGTATTAGTATTATTACATATTTAATTATTTACATATTTTTGGTACTTGAATCTAAAATCAATCCAGTAATTCTATTTTACACGATTTCCATGTCTATTCGAAAAGCCACCACAACTTCACTTTGATCATCACTACTTCTAACTATATGTCTTTCGTTTGGTTCTATATTCTATCCTAAATTATTTATATACATATAGAGACATATATATGATCACATACATCTATTTTATACGTATGTAAAATCATACTATCTATCCAAATTGCTTTATGTTTTATGTCTAATTGTCAATCACACACCCACTTATTTTTGTTTTCGTATCTTGTCCAAACAAACAATTACCATCTAATAATTTATGTATACTTTTACATATACAATAGATAGTCCATACAGAGATAAACACATAACAACAAACATAACCATTCACGATTGCATTTTTTTCTCCATATCTTTCTTTGTCAACCACCTTTATAGCTACAAAACAACCAAAATCAATTCTTGTCACCACTTAATCATTCACCTGTAATTATATATTCCCTACATCTAGTTGTGAAATAAAGCAGAAAGAAAAGAAACGGACCAAATGCATTCTTGCAGCACCATTCTCGAACCACCATCTTACAACCCTCACCACCCTCTTCAACTACGATACCACATGTGAACCGTCACCAACTCAATTCGATCAACCTGAGCAGCCATCATCTAGCCACCACCATCAACCATTAACGGTTACTCTTGATCACAGTAGAAAACCACAACTATCACCACCACCCGAACCATCAAGAACAACTATAAAATGCCACCATCTCTACAACCGGTCACCACAACCAAACCCACTTTGCACCCAACATACACTTGTGAACACCACCACCTGCAACTTCTACTTTTATGCTTTGATTTTAAAAAAGGCGAAAATGATAGAAGATGAATACCAAGGTTGCATCTGGGTTACAAAAATCTTTATTGTTGCTGTACTCACTGTAGTGACCCGAACTTTTCCATGTTTATATATATTAATTGAGATTGATATTTACATGATTAAATGTTTCCAACATGTTAAGCAATCAAACTTGTTAAGACTTGATTAATTGAAATATGTTTCATATAGACAATTGACCACCCAAGTTGACCGGTGATTCACGAACGTTAAAACTTGTAAAAACTATATGATGACATATATATGGATATATATATAGTTAACATGATACTTTTATAAGTAAACATATCATTAAGTATATTAACAATGAACTACATATGTAAAAACAAGACTACTAACTTAATGATTTTTAAACGAGACATATATGTAACGATTATCGTTGTAAAGACATTTAATGTATATATATCATATTAAGAGATATTCATACATGATAATATCATGATAATATAATAATTTAAAATCTCATTTGATATTATAAACATTGGGTTAACTACATTTAACAAGATTGTTAACCTAAAGGTTTCAAAACAACACTTACATGTAACGACTAACGATGACTTAACGACTCAGTTAAAATGTATATACATGTATTGTTTAATATGTATTTATACACTTTTGAAAGACTTCAATACACTTATCAAAATACTTCTACTTAACAAAAATGCTTACAATTACATCCTCGTTCAGTTTCATCAATAATTCTACTCGTATGCACCCGTATTCGTACTCGTACAATACACAGCTTTTAGATGTATGTACTATTGGTATATACACTCCAATGATCAGCTCTTAGCAGCCCATGTGAGTCACCTAACATATGTGGGAACCATCATTTGGCAACTAGCATGAAATATCTCATAAAATTACAAAAATATGAGTAATCATTCATGACTTATTTACATGAAAACAAAATTACATATCCTTTATATCTAATCCATACACCAACGACCAAAAACACCTAAAAACACTTTAATTCTTCAATTTTCTTCATCTAATTGATCTCTCTGAAGTTCTATCTTCAAGTTCTAAGTGTTCTTCATAAATTCTACAAGTTCTAGTTACATAAAATCAAGAATACTTTCAAGTTTGCTAGCTCACTTCCAATCTTGTAAGGCGATCATCCAACCTCAAGAAATCTTTGTTTCTTATAGTAGGTTATCATTCTAATACAAGGTAATAATCATATTCAAACTTTGGTTCAATTTCTATAACTATAACAATCTTATTTCAAGTGATGATCTTACTTGAACTTATTTTCGTGTCATGATTCTGCTTCAAGAACTTCGAGCCATCCAAGGATCCGTTGAAGCTAGATCCATTTTTCTCTTTTCCAGTAGGTTTATCCAAGGAACTTAAGGTAGTAATGATGTTCATAACATCATTCGATTCATACATATAAAGCTATCTTATTCGAAGGTTTAAACTTGTAATCACTAGAACATAGTTTAGTTAATTCTAAACTTGTTCGCAAACAAAAGTTAATCCTTCTAACTTGACTTTTAAAATCAACTAAACACATGTTATATATCTATATGATATGCTAACTTAATGATTTAAAACCTGGAAACACGAAAAACACCGTAAAACCGGATTTACGCCGTCGTAGTAACACCGCGGGCTGTTTTGGGTTAGTTAATTAAAAACTATGATAAACTTTGATTTAAAAGTTGTTATTCTGAGAAAATAATTTTTATTATGAACATGAAACTATATCCAAAAATTATGGTTAAACTCAAAGTGGAAGTATGTTTTCTAAAATGGTCATCTAGACGTCGTTCTTTCGACTGAAATGACTACCTTTACAAAAACGACTTGTAACTTATTTTTCCGACAATAAACCTATAATTTTTCTGTTTATATTCATAAAATAGAGTTCAATATGAAACCATAGCAATTTGATTCACTCAAAACGGATTTAAAATGAAGAAGTTATGGGTAAAACAAGATTGGATAATTTTTCTCATTTTAGCTACGTGAAAACTGGTAACAAATCTATTCCAACCATAACTTAATCAACTTGTATTGTATATTATGTAATCTTGAGATACCATAGACACGTATACAATGTTTCGACCTATCATGTCGACACATCTATATATATTTCGGAACAACCATAGACACTCTATATGTGAATGTTGGAGTTAGCTATACTGGGTTGAGGTTGATTCCAAAATATATATAGTTTGAGTTGTGATCAATACTGAGATAAGTATACACTGGGTCGTGGATTGATTCAAGATAATAGTTATCGATTTATTTCTGTACATCTAACTGTGGACAACTAGTTGTAGGTTACTAACGAGGACAGCTGACTTAAAAAACTTAAAACATCAAAATATATTAAAAGTGTTGTAAATATATTTTGAACATACTTTGATATATATGTATATATTGTTATAGGTTCGTGAATCAACCAGTGGCCAAGTCTTACTTCTCGACGAAGTAAAAATCTGTGAAAGTGAGTTATAGTCCCACTTTTAAAATCTAATATTTTTGGGATGAGAATACATGCAGGTTTTATAAATGATTTACAAAATAGACACAAGTACGTGAAACTACATTCTATGGTTGAATTATCGAAATCGAACATGCCCCTTTTTATTAAGTCTGGTAATCTAAGAATTAGGGAACAGACACCCTAATTGACGCGAATCCTAAAGATAGATCTATTGGGCCTAACAAACCCCATCCAAAGTACCGGATGCTTTAGTACTTCGAAATTTATATCATATCTGAAGGGTGTCCCGGAATGATGGGGATATTCTTATATATGCATCTTGTTAATGTCGGTTACCAGGTGTTCACCATATGAATGATTTTTATCTCTATGTATGGGATGTGTATTGAAATATGAAATCTTGTGGTCTATTATTATGATTTGATATATATAGGTTAAACCTATAACTCACCAATATTTTTGTTGACGTTTTAAGCATGTTTATTCTCAGGTGATTATTAAGAGCTTCCGCTGTCGCATACTTAAATAAGGACGAGATTTGGAGTCCATGCTTGTATGATATTGTGTAAAAACTGCATTCAAGAAACTTATTTTGTTGTAACATATTTGTATTGTAAACCATTATGTAATGGTCGTGTGTAAACAGGATATTTTAGATTATCATTATTTGATAATCTACGTAAAGCTTTTTAAACCTTTATTTATGAAATAAAGGTTATTTTTTGTTTTAAAATGAATGCAGTCTTTGAAAAACGTCTCATATAGAGGTCAAAACCTCGCAACGAAATCAATTAATATGGAACATTTTTAATCAATAAGAACGGGACATTTCACTCACGTTCTGTTTTGAATCACCTTACAAACCACCACCAAAACCACCCCTACAATCACCATATTGTTGCTACTGCTATTATTCCTGTTTCAGCTGCAACTCATCGAAACCATTTGACTGTTGTTGCTGTTTCTCGTGACCTCAATAACCAACAGCAGACAACCATCGGTAAGCTGCTATATTTGTACTTCACTAATTCCAAATCAATACACAAAAATCACAAAGACCAACCTATCCCCTAAAATACAATCAAATTTTTAATTCTATAAAAACAAACAAGATTGTAACTATGAACATGAGATTTAGCATAAACAATTCAAAAAGGTTAATAAGGAAGAACAATTCAATTAGGCTAATCAGACCACTAGTATACGAATTACTTATAAATAAATAGAATTTCGTAAATGGATCCTTGATTGTACATAACAAATTAAACAGAAAAAATCAAAATTTACGGTGAAGATGATGATGATTATGATTTGAGAAGTTGAAGTCCGATTAATCAACACCTCAGCAAACTCATCGATAATCACCATCAATTTCCCAAAATACCTTCTATAATATGATAACATCAATTACCTATTCGATCCAGTAATGAATCGACTACATAATCAATTGATGAAGGATGGACGATGATGATTATGATACAATGAAGATCGATGTTGATGATCTGCTATTCGTGATTTATTGATGCTCGAATGAGGATGATGATGAACCAATAACCTATTATACATCGGTGATTGTTGCTTGATTGATTTATATGACGATGAATTGAAAACCCTATCGTGAGAGTTCTCCTACATTTTACTTCTGTGAACTTCGATTTGATTTGGGGACAGTTAAACAAAACACGTACTGTTATTAGGTATTACTCCGTATTATTTTAATTATTATTATTATTATTATTATTATTATTATTATTATTATTATTATTATTATTATTATTATTATTATTATTATTATTATTATCATTTTTTTGTTTATCATTATTATTATTATTATTAAAAAAGTATCATTATTTTCTTTATTGTTATTAAACATTATCATTTTATTATTATTAATAGTATCATTAAAATGATCATATTTTTTTATCATTATTATTAATTTTATTAACATTATTATTAATTATACAAATATTACTATTATTACTATAATTATCATTTTTATTATTACTAGTATCATTATTATAAAAACCATATTATGTTTAATATCAAAATTTCTACTAATATCATTATTACTATTACAATGAAAAATTAGTCATATTAAAATACACTTAACAAACTATATTTATATCCTTATTTATTTAAATATATAAAATAAATACATTTAATTAAGTTATTAATGAAACACGTAATTAAGTAACAATTAAAATCACTAAAATTATATATATTTTTGTTCGATTACAATTATATGTATTAATATATATACTTAATATAGGTTCATGAATCCGAGGCCAACCTTACACTTATTCAATGTCGTTCTATGTATTTTACTACAAAATACAATATGGTGAGTTCATTTGCTCCCTTTTTACTCATTACATTTTTGGGCTGAGAATACGTGCAAATGCTTTATTAACTGTTTTACAATATTTATATGCGTGAGTTTCATTTGCCTTTTTACCCTTTATATTTTTTTGGGTGAGAATACATGCGCAATTTTTATAAATGTTTTACGAAATAGACACAAGTAATCGAAACTACATTATATGGTTGAATTATCGAAATCGAATATGCCCCTTTTTATTAAGTCTGGTAATCTAAGAATTAGGGAACAGACACCCTAATTGACGTGAATCCTAAAGATAGATCTATCAGGCCCAACAAGCCCCATTCAAAGTACCGGATGCTTTAGTACTTCGAAATTTATATCATGTCCGAAGGAGGATCCGGGAATGATGGGGATATTCTTATATGCATATTGTGAATGTCGGTTACCAGGTGTTCAATTCATATGAATGATATTTTGTCTCTATGCATGGGACGTATATTTATGAGAACTGAAAAGGAAAATCTCGTGGTCTATTAAAATGATGGAAATGATTATTTATGTTAAACTAATGAACTCACCAACCTTTTGGTTGACACTTTAAAGCATGTTTATTCTCAGGTACGAAAGAAATCTTCCGCTGTGCAATTGCTCATTTTAAAAATATTATATGGAATCATTCATGACATATTTCAAAAGACGTTGCATTCGAGTCGTTGAGTTCATCAAGATTATTGTTAAGTCAATTTTCGTTAGATATATTATAAAATGGTATGCATGCCGTCAACTTTTGATGTAATGAAAGATTGACTTGTCAAAAACGAATGCAATGTTTGTAAAATGTATCATATAGAGGTCAAGTACCTCGCGATGTAATCAACTGTTGCGAATCATTTATAATCGATATAGACTTCGTCCGGATGTATTAGGACGGGTCTCTACAATGGTCGTGTGTAAACAGTATATTTTAGATTATCATTATTTGATGATCTACGTAATGTTTTTTCGATAATTCAACCATAGACTGTAGTTTCACGTACTTGTGTCTATTTTGTAAGTCATTTATAAAACTTGCATGTATTCTCATCCCAAAAATATTAGATTTTAAAAGTGGGACTATAACTCACTTTCACAGATATTTTCTTCCTCGAAAATAAGATTTGGCCACGGTTTGATTCATGAACCTATACAAATATGTACATATATATCAAAGTATGATCAAAATATAATTACAACCATTTTTATTATGTTTTAAAGATTTGAGTGTATTAAGTCAGCTGTCCTCGTTAGTAACCTACAACTAGTTGTCCACAGTTAGATGTACATAAATAAATCGATACATATATTATCTTGAATCAATCCACGACCCAGTGTATACATGTCTCAGGCTAGATCACAACTCAAAGTATATATATTTTTGGAATCAACCTCAACCCTGTATAGCTAACTCCAACATTACTTCATATAGAGTGTCTATGGTTGTTTCAAATAATATATATACATGGGTCGATATGATATGTCAAAACATTTGCATACGTGTCTATGGTATCCCAAGATTACATAATATATTAGAATACATGTATAATACAATATAAGTTAGCTAGGATATGATTTGTATAGATTTGTTAAACATTTCCCGTAGCTAAAAAGATCAAAAATATCCAATCTTGTTTTACCCATAACTTCTTCATTTTAAATCCGTTTTGATCGTTTTGACTAGCGGTTATAACAAAAAATATATTTCAATTCACTCATTAAAACTCCCTAAAAAATTAATTGAATCAGAAACATAAATATGACTTCGAATTTCTTCAAGAACACCATAGGTTGACTTTTTACTTTCAAGCTTTTACTCCAAAATTCATACTCGATAAAACGAATTGGGATTTGAAACTTTTCAGTAAGTTTTAATGAAAGATTCATAGTAGAACTGCATTAGTAGATTTTGAATTAAAACTCGAATTCTAATTTTGGCTAAAAATATGACTAACAGAGGTTTATGAGTTCTTTTCTTGAATTTCTGTTTAATTAAATAGATCGAGGCTATTTAAGACAGTTGTGATCGATAATGAGGGTGGGAAGTAGAGTGATTTTTACTTTATAAAATAGAATGATCGATTGTTATATATAAATGGAAGAAGTCGTCAGTATTATTCTATCCAGGAAAAAAATTATATAATACATATATATAAAAGCAGAATAAGACGTTATAATTCAAAATCTAACTGAATAAACTTTTATATATATTTAAATGTCTCAATTTTGTCATAGCTCCAGCAAATCAACTTCGACTTCCATCCGAGTTAGCCTTATTATAACCTCGATATATAAGTTTGCCTGTCGTCATCGTTACCGGGGAACCATTTATATTCCACCACATTAGCAGTAAACTTACCAGCAACTTCAATGAATTTGGACTTTCTAAAAAATCATTATATTCATTGAAACCCCATCATGTATACATCTATACCCCGTAACAATATTTGTCATACCAATTACTGAGAATCAGCAATCAGTATTTCGAATCTCGTAGTATTTCTACATCAATAGTTATATGTATACATATAACAATTATCTCCTAGAATTACGACCTTCAATTCTGAAATTTTGAAAAGCACCCAGCCTAACAATCAATACATTGAACTTTGAAAAAGCTGAATGAAGCAGCAGAAACTGTAGGCAACCGTAAATGACCTTAGTCGTCGGAATTTTGATGATAAAGAATAGTATGTTGGAAAAGCTCAGAAACGTTGGAACTGGAAAACGTATTGAGCTAACAATGAAGGAGACCAAGGACAAATACAAGGACCATACCCTATATTCAAAGAATCTAGATAATTCTGGATCCGTTAAAATCTTTAGAGAATATCTTACTCCGAAGTCATGTTAAAATCTTGCGAAAAATCTTTCTCCATCAACCATCGAACTTAGAAATTCCAAAATATCATCATCAATATCTTCGATATTTCTGAGGATATTTTCATAAATATTCTCGTCCAAAATTATATACCTCTTCGTGCTTCCTGTGTTTCATTATATTGGAAACTTCTGAAAAATCTAAGTTTAATTTATGAATAAATTCTGGAGAAATATAAAAAAATTGATGCATGAATTAGTATAATATAATGACACTTGATCAACGTGATTATATTACAGTAAGTCATGCTGAGTTTCTAATGGGACATGATGATTCACAGATCATAACGTCATCATGCGTCATGTTACATAACTCTTTCATTCTGCTTAACTTCTGAACATATCAAGAAAATATATTATTGATAGTTCTATCCTCAGTGATTCGGGTAATTTGACAAAACAAATCGTGCTACTACCTTTCCTTTATGCCTTGTATATTATGATAATTTAAAACTCCATACCTATGAATTCTGGACCATTACTTGCGAAAAGTAAATAGAAGCATGAAGCTCCGAAATAGAAAAGGGGTATAAATCGCAGCAAATAAGAGAGCGCATTAACTGTGGATGACAATAATTATAGGAGACAGAAGCAGGGACATTGAAATATAAGGGAAAATATAAAACCCAAAAACAACGCAGAAATTACAAACCGTGTATATTAATACGAATAGCAATATAAAGACACGGTAGAATTAAGAATAGTATCACCCCAATATAATAGTAGAAATAAACAGATTCTTCTGGAGGAAGATTGAAAAGAAGGATGACAGAAATGATAATTAGGAAAATATCAAGAATTAGAACGGGATTAAGCATTTTCACAATCTTTTGGATGTATGAACTAAGAAAGAAAGTATAGGAATGGTGAGAATAATGGAACGGAGGAGTTTAATTTATAATGAAAATATCAGACAGAGTAATCGAGATAGATCATCATATTTAATTATAGAGATCTTAATCTCCTTATTCGCCGAAGAATCAAATCTATTAGATTTCGAAGATTTTCTTTAAATCCCTTGAATTCCGGAATTCAATCGCGACTACGTCAAAAGTTATGGAAAATCTCCATTTCTTCATCTAGATCTTTTGTGATAGCTTCATTCGTACTCTTCGAATAATCGAATTATTTTTATCCATATTACTCAATAATGATAAAACTCAATTTATCAACTGATATTCGTCATGAAAACATTTTTATTGTTAGCCATGACCACCTCACTCAAATTTAGGGATGAAATTTCTTTAACGGGTAGGTACTGTGATGACCCGGGAATTTTCGACCAAATTTAAACTTAATCTTATATGATTTCGGCACGATAAGTAAAGTCTGTTATGTTAAGTCTCGAAAACTTTGGAACAGTTATATGAATGCATTTGCCCTTTTGACCATTCTCGATGATTCACGAACCATTGTTTGTAAATAAATATATAGATATGAACATAGATATAAGTATACATAGATGTTAATGTGGATTAGTAAAATACACTCCAAACTATTGGAATAAATAATGTAAAAATAAAACACGGGATAAATAAGTTGCTAATAAAATATATTTATATTTATGTACTTGAATTATTATTAATGTTAGGATTATTATCATTATTAATTCTATTGTTATTATTATTATTATTATCTATTTCATTAACATTAGATATCAAATTGTATAATAAATGTTATTATGATTCTTATATACTAAATATACAGATATATAGATATATATATGAACTCTGTATAAAATTAATACTATATGTATGCCATAATATATATAATATATATAATATATATATATATATATATATATATATATATATATATATATATATATATATATATATATATATATATATTAAAGATCAAAATATGTTATTATATAATATAAGTATTACATAAAAATTAATAATAGGTAACAAGATGATTTGTGAGTTAGAATGATTAAAGTAAGTTTCACCGCATGTGTTTGACTAATGTTTTTTCTTTTCTTCTTCATCATAGTCCTTATCTCTTATATATCACATAAAATATTTCATTTTATTAAATATCTATGTATTAATATTAGATTGTTATATTAATATCATTATTATTAATATCATTATTATTATTATTATTATTAATTATTATTATAAATAATATAATTACTAATTTTATTATTAATATTATTAGTAATATCATTATTACTAAATTTATTATCAAAGTTGTTATAACAATTGTTATTACTATTACAATACAACTAATTACCATATCCCTAATAAAATTATCACTACTTATTATTATTATTATTATTATTATTATTATTATTATTATTATTATTATTATTATTATTAATATATCAGTATTTTTATTATAATTAATAGTATTATTATTACTAAGATATTTATTTTATTAATAATTAATATTAAATATAAATATTTTATAGGATCTACACAGGAAATCTCAATTGCTATCTGTTACGCATAATACTTTGTTTTTATCTGTTATTTTTTTTTCTTTTCTACTTTTGTTCTCTTGTCTGCTTTCGAATTCTTCCTTCTTTATGATGTAATTCATTGTCGACCACTTACCACTAAATAACAATCTTAATACTGTATTACTTATTTGATTTTAAAGATTTGTAACTGTCTGTTGCGAATCAGAAAGGGAAAAACAGAAAAGAAAGTAAGAAAAAAAGCCGTTCGACCATATTCTTCACCTTTTTCAGCATATTTTGATTACGAGCGAATTTACAAAAAATATTAATGCAAAGTGGTTAGGGATCGATCAATTAAACTTTCTATAAAATCTTAAATCCCAATTCTTCATATCGAGTTAGAATTTTCGAGTCAAAGATTTGGTTTAAAAAGTCAACCGTGTTTTCTTAGATCAAATTAGAGCTCTGAGAGCTGTTTCTGTTGAAATAAAAGGTTCATAAAGTTTCTATAAACTATTTTACACACAATTCATGTTGTAATCTTCATCTCAAACTGTCTCAATTTCAGAATTGACATATGTGTTCTTCGTGTTCATCACAGACCTGGTACCGTTATTTTTTTTTATTTCTTTTGTTTTAACAACTAATAATAATCATGAGAGATTGATTTAAATCCTACTTCACATTTTAATTCAAGTTTTAAAACCTATTATCATATTTGGTGAGGCTTTGATCGATTCAGTTTGAGTGGAAGAGATGAAATATAAACAGAAAGTTCAAACGGGTTATAATTACATAATGTTAAATTATAACATAATAATAATAAACGGAGGAGTGGCTAGAGTGGTCTTCGGGTATTCGAGAGGTCGTGGGTTCGAGTCCCGGCTCGGACGTTTTATTGTTGTTTTTAGCCTTTGAAGGTAGTTCCTATTATCAATTCATTATATTTATTATTATCAAGATTATTATTATTATTGTCATTATTATTATTAATTATTGTTATTTTTACTAGTATTATAATTATTATTAGTATTATACTAATTATTATTATCACCATAGTTATAAGTATTATGACTATTATGATTATTATTATTATTATTATTATTATTAATGTTAATATTAGTTATTATTATTATCAATATTACTAATAAAAGTTACCATTTATTATTACTAACACAATTAAGAATTACAATTATGACTACTATTATTATTATCATTATTACTAATATTATTATTGTCACTAGTATTATTATTAAGTAATATTATTAATGTTATTATCATTTGCATTATTATAAGTAATATTAATATTATCAATCGTACGATTTTAGTATTATTATAAATATTATGATTATGTTTAATATAGGTAAACTTATTATAAAAAATGATACAATTTATTAGTACTTTCATAAATATTAGTATTATTATCATTTTATATTTAGTAGAGCTATTATTATTAACATAAGTATATTATTAATGTTATTATCATTATTTATTTTTACAAATATTAACTTAGTATATTAGAACTACTGTTTTGATAAACAAATTAAATACATACATAAATATATATATATTTTACACATATAACATAACAAAACTTAAAATCATTATATATATATATATATATATATATATATATATACAAAATGAACATATAAAACATATATATATATATATATATATATATATATATATATATATATATATATATATATATATATATATATATATATATATATATATTATTAACATAAAAATGATATAACTAATACTTTTATATATATATACATATATATGTGTTCAATTACAAATATGAATATTAATAAATATACAAATGTTTTAGGTTCGTGAATCCGAGGCTAACCCTGCATTTTTCAGTTGTTTAATGTAGTTATATGTATTTTTACTACAAAATACATTAGGTGAGTTTCATTTGCCTTTTTACCCTTTATATTTTTAGGCTGAGAATACATGCGCTACTTTATAAATGTTTGACAAAATAGACACAAGTACTTAAAACTACATTCTATGGTTGGATTATTAAATCGAATATGCCCCTTTTTAGTCTGGTAATCTAAGAATTAGGGAACAGATACCCTAATTGACGTGAATCCTAAAGATAGATCTATCTGGCCCAACAAGCCCCATACAAAGTACCGGATGTTTTAGTATTTCGAAATTTATATCATGTCCGAAGGAGGATCCCGGAATGATGGGGATATTCTTATATGCATATTGTGAATGTCGATTACCAGGTGATCAATCCAGATGAATGATATTTTTGTCTCTATGCATGGGAAGTTTATTTATGAGAAATGAAAATCTTGTGGTCTATTAAAATGATGGAAATGATTATTTATGTTAAACTAATGAACTCACCAACCTTTTGGTCGACACTTGAAAGCATGTTTATTCTCAGGTATGAAAGAAATCTTCCGCTGTGCATTTGCTCATCTTAGAGATATTACTTGGAGTCATTCATGACATATTTTAAAAGACGTTGCATTCGAGTCGTTGCGTTCATCAAGATTATTATTAAGTCAAATATAGTTAGATATATTATGAAATGGTATGCCTGCCGTCAACTTTCGATGTAATGAAAGATTGTCTTTTCAAAAACGAATGCAATGTTTGTAAAATGTATCATATAGAGGTCAAGTACCTCGTGATGTAATCAACTGTTGTGAATCGTTTATAATCGATATGGACATTGTCCGGATGGATTAGGACGGGTAAGTAATGATAATATTAGTAATAACAATAATAATACTAGTAATCCTAATTGTAATTTAAATTATGTTAGTAATAATGAATGGTAACTCTTTTTTTTTTAGTAATAATAATAATAACAACAATAATAATAATAGAAATAAAAATGAGAGTGTATACCCTTTATAATCTTTTTCTAAAAAGAACTACCCAGACGAGGCTCGAACCCACAACCTCTTGTACACCCAACACCTCTTCAGACCACTCCCCTACCTTCTGCTTTTTTGTTTTACTAACTACATATGTAAAAACAAGACTACTAACTCAAGAATTACGAAACGAGACTTATATGTAACGATTATCATTGTAACGATATTTTAATGTATATATCATATTAAAAGATATTCATACATCATAATATCATGATAATATAATAATTTAACATCTCATTTGATATATTAAACATTGGGTTAACAACATTAATTGAGATCGTTAACTTAAAGGTTTCAAAACAACACTTACATGTAAAGACTAACGAAGACTTAACGACTCCATTAGAATGTATATACATGTTGTGTTTTGATATATATTCTTACACTTTTGAAAGACTTCAAGACACATATCAAAGTACTTCTACTTAACAAAAATGCTTACAATTACATCCTCGTTCAGTTTCATCAACAATTCTACTCGTATGCACCCGTATTCGTACTCGTACAATACACAGCTTTTAGATGTATGTACTATTGGTATATACACTCCAATGATCAGCTCTTAACAGCCCATGTGAGTCACCTAACACATGTGGGAACCATCATTTGGCAACTAGCATGAAATATCTCATAAAATTACAAAAATATTAGTAATCATTCATGACTTATTTACATGAAAACAAAATTACATATCCTTTATATCTAATCCATATACCAACGACCAAAAACACCTACAAACACTTTCATTCTTCAATTTTCTTCATTTAATTGATCTCTCTCAAGTTCCATCTTCAAGTTCTAAGTTTTCTTCATAAATTCCATAAGTATAGTTTCATAAAAATCAAGAATACTACCAAGTTTGCAAGTTTACTTCCAAGCTTTCTAATCCATTCCCACTCACCATTTATTTTTGTTGTTTTCTCTTAAACGTATCTTCACAAAAGAAACCAACTACAACTAATTGGTCTTTTTTTTTTCTCTCACATCTCCAAACCTTGGTACCCAAATTCTATCAGCCCTATATCGGGTTCCGTCTTACCGAATATTAAGGTTAGTACGAATAATTATATTCATAGCTTTTACCCGTATAGGTTCTATGTCCTTTCTACTCAAAGCGCCGGCTACCACATTCGCCTTCCCCGGGTGGTATCGAATCTCAAAATCATAGTCATCCAACAGTTCAATCCACCTGCATTGTCTCATATTCAGTTGCTTCTGATTAAATATATGTTGGAGACTTTTGTAGTCGGTATATATAATACTTTTGACCCCATATAAATAATGCCTCCAAGTCTTTAATGCAAAAATAACAGCACCCAATTCCAAATTGTGAGTTGTATAATTTTGCTCGTGAATCTTCAATTGTCTAGACGCATAAGCAATCACCTTCGTTCGTTGCATTAATACACAACCGAGACCTTGCTTTGATGCGTCACAATAAATCACAAAATCATCATTCCCTTCAGGCAATGACAATATAGGTGCCGTAGTTAGCTTTTTCTTCAATAACTGAAATGCCTTCTCTTGTTCATCCTTCCATTCAAATTTCTTCCCTTTATGGGTTAATGCTGTCAAGGGTTTTGCTATTTTGGAGAAATCTTGAATGAATCTTCTGTAGTAACCAGCCAATTCTAAAAATTGACGTACATGCTTCGGAGTTTTTGGGGTTTTCCACTTTTCAACGGTTTCGATCTTTGCTGGGTCCACCTGGATACCTTCTTTGTTCACTATGTGACCGAGGAATTGAACTTCTTCCAACCAAAATGCACACTTTGAAAACTTAGCGTACAGTTTTTCTTTCCTCAATACTTCTAACACTTTTCTCAAATGTTCTTCGTGCTCTTGATCATTCTTTGAGTAAATAAGTATGTCATCGATGAAAACAATGACAAACTTGTCAAGATATGGCCCACACACTCGGTTCATAAGGTCCATGAACACAGCTGGTGCGTTAGTCAATCTAAACGGCATAACCATAAACTCGTAATGACCATAACGCGTCCTAAAAGCAGTTTTTGGAATATCATCCTCCTTTACTCGCATTTGATATAATTATAATATATGTAGGAGGCGCAACAGGGGGTTGTAAAAGAAGGAAAGTTGAAGAATGAGATACCCAAAGGATCAGAGAAATATATTAATATTCGGTAAGATGGAACCCGATATATGGCTGATAGAATTTGGGTACCAAGGTTTGGAGATGTGAGAGAAATGGTACTTAAAGAAGCACATAAAACCAGATATTCAATACATCCCAGAGCGGGGAAGATGAATAAAGATCTCAAGAAACACTTTTGGTGGCCGGGTATGAAAGCCGATATTGCTAAATATGTAGGAGAATATTTGATGTGTTCTAAGGTCAAAGCTGAACATCAGAAACCATCAGGTCTACTACAACAACCTGAAATCCCGGAATGGAAATGGGAAAACATTACCATGGATTTCATTACTAAATTGCCAAGGACTGCAAGTGGTTATGATACTATTTGGGTAATAGTTGTTCGTCTCACCAAGTCAGCACACTTCCTGCCAATGAGAGAAGATGACAAACTGGAGAAGTTGGCGCGATTGTATTTGAAGGAGGTTGTATCCAGATATGGAATACCCGTCTCTATTATCTCTGATAGGGATGGTAGATTTGTTTCAAGGTTCTGGCAGACGTTGCAACAAGCATTGGGGACTCGTCTAGGCATGAGTACTGCCTATCATCCACAAACTGATGGGTAGAGCGAAAGGACGATACAAATGCTTGAAGACATGTTACAAGCATGTGTTATTGATTTCGGAAACAGTTGGGATCGACACCTACCGTTAGCAGAATTTTACTACAACAACAGTTATCATTCTAGTATTGAGATGGCACCGTTTGAGGCACTTTATGGTAGAAAGTGCAGGTCTCCAATTTGTTGGAATGAAGTGGGGGATAGACAGATTACGGGTCCGGAGATAATACAAGAAACTACCGAGAAAATCATCCAAATTCAACAACGATTGAAAACCGCCCAGAGTCGACAAAAGAGCTACGCGGACAGTAAAAGAAAAGATATAGAGTTTGAAATTGGAGAAATGGTCATGCTTAAGGTTTCACCATGGAAAGGCGTTGTTCGATTTGGTAAACGGGGGAAACTAAATCCAAGGTACATTGGACCATTCAAGATTATAGATCGTGTCGGACCAGTAGCTTACCAACTGGAGCTACCTCAACAACTCGCGGCTGTACACAACACTTTCCACGTCTCGAATTTAAAGAAATGTTTTGCTAAAGAAGATCTAACTATTCCGTTGGACGAAATCCAAATCAATGAAAAACTTCAATTCATTGAAGAACCCGTCGAAATAATGGATCGTGAGGTTAAGAGACTTAAGCAAAACAAGATACCGATTATTAAGGTTCAATGGAATGCTCGTAGAGGACCCGAGTTCACCTGGGAGCATGAAGATCAGATGAATAAGAAATACCCGCATCTATTTCTAGAAGATTCATCAAAACCTTCAACAGCTTAAAATTTCGGGACGAAATTTATTTAACGGGTAGGTACTGTAGTGACCCGAACTTTTCCATGTTTATATATATTAATTGAGATTGATATTTACATGACTAAATGTTTCCAACATGTTAAGAAATCAAACTTGTTGAGACTTGATTAAATGAAATAAGTTTCATATAGACAATTGATCACCCAAGTTGACCGGCGATTCACGAACGTTACAAAATTGTAAAAACTACATGTTGTGGTATATATAGACATATATATATATAGTTGACATAAGCTTATGATGAGTAAGTATCTCACTAAATATATTAACAATGTGTGATATACATAAGAAATGAGATTACTAAGTTAAGAAACTCGAAATGATATATATAACGATTATCTTTATGATAACGTCTACTAAATACATATGTATCATATTAAGATGTTGATACACTATATTTAACATGATAAAATGATATTTAAATATATCATTAAGTGTGTTAACAATGAACTACATATGTAAAAACAAGACTACTAACTCAAGAATTACGAAACGAGACTTATATGTAACGATTATCGTTGTAACGATTATCGTTGTAACGATATTTTAATGTATATATCATATTAAAAGATATTCATACATCATAATATCATGATAATATAATAATTTAACATCTCATTTGATATAATAAACATTGGGTTAACAACATTAATTGAGATCGTTAACTTAAAGGTTTCAAAACAAAACTTACATGTAACGACTAACGAAGACTTAACGAGTCCCTTAGAATGTATATACATGTTGTGTTTTGATATGTATTCTTACACTTTTGAAAGACTTCAAGACACATATCAAAGTACTTCTACTTAACAAAAATGCTTACAATTACATCCTCGTTCAGTTTCATCAACAATTCTACTCGTATGCACCCGTATTCGTACTCGTACAATACACAGATTTTAGATGTATGTACTATTGGTATATACACTCCAATGATCAGATCTTAGTAGCCTATTCGAGTCACCTAACACATGTGGGAACCATCATTTGGCAACTAGCATGAAATATCTCATAAAATTACAAAAATATTAGTAATCATTCATGATTTATTTACATGAAAACAAAATTACATATCCTTTATATCTAATCCATATACCAATGACCAAAAACACCTACAAACACTTTAATTCTTCAATTTTCTTCATCTAATTGATCTCTCTCAAGTTCCATCTTCAAGTTCTAAGTGTTCTTCATAAATTCCATAAGTATAGTTTCATAAAAATCAAGAATTCTACCAAGTTTGCAAGTTTACTTCCAAGATTTCTAATCCATTCCAAGTAATCATCTAAGATCAAGGAACCTTTGTTATTTACAGTAGGTTATCTTTCTAATTCAAGGTAATATTCATATTCAAACTTTGATTCAATTTCTACAGCTATAATAATCTTATTTCTAGTGAAAATCTTACTTGAACTGTTTTCGTGTCATGATTCTACTTCAAGAACTTTCAAGCCATCCAAGGATCCTTTGAAGCTAGATCCATTTTTCTCATTTCCAGTAGTTTTATCCAGAAAACTTGAGGTAGTAATGATGTTCATAACATCATTCGATTCATACATATAAAGGTATCTTATTCGAAGGTTTAAACTTGTAATCACTAGAACATAATTCTAAACTTGTTCGCAAACAAAAGTTAATCCTTCTAACATGACTTTTAAAATCAACTAAATAAATTTTATATATCTATATGATATGCTAACTTAATGATTTAAAACCTGGAAACACGATGAACACCATAAAATCGGATATACGCCGTCGTAGTGAAACCGGGGGCTGTTTTGGTTTGGATAATTAAAAACTATGATAAACTTTGATTTAAAAGTTGTTCTTATGGGAAAATGATTTTTCATATGAACATGAAACTATATCCAAAAATCCTGGTTAAACTCAAAGTGAAAGTATGTTTTTCAAAATGGTCATCAAGATGTCGTTCTTTCGACGGAAATGACTACCTCTTTAGTAATTGATATGTAACTTAAATTTCCGACAATAAACCTATACTTTTCCTATTTTGATTCTTAAATTAGAGTTCAATATGAAACCAAAGCAATTTGATTCACTCAAAACGGATTTAAAATGAAGAAGTTATGTTTAAAACAAGATTGGATATTTTTGATCTTTTTAGCTACAGGAAATGTTTAACAAATCTATACAAATAATATCCTAGCTAACTTATATTTTATTATACATGTATTCTAATATATTATGTAATCTTTGGATACCATAGACACGTATGCAAATGTTTTGACATATCATATCGACCCATGTATATATATTATTTGGAACAACCATAGACACTCTATATGTAGTAATGTTGGAGTTAGTTATACAGGGTGGAGGTTGATTCCAAAAATATATATACTTCGAGTTGTGATCTAGCCTGAGACGTGTATACACTGGGTCGTGGATTGATTCAAGATAATATATATCAATTTATTTCTGTACATCTAACTGTGGACAACTAGTTGTAGGTTACTAACGAGGATAGCTGACTTAATACACTCAAATCTTTAAAACATAATAAAAATGGTTGTAAATATATTTTGAATATACTTTGATATATATGTACATATTTGTATAGGTTCGTGAATCGATCCGTGGAGAAGTCTTATTTCCGAGGAAGGAAATATCTGTGAAAGTGAGTTATAGTCCCACTTTTAAAATCTAATATTTTTGGGATGAGAATACATGTAGGTTTTATAAATGATTTACAAAATAGACACAAGTACGTGAAACTACATTCTATGGTTGAATTATCAAAATCGAATATGCCCCTTTTTATTAAGTCTGGTAATCTAAGAATTAGGGAACAGACACCTTAATTGACGCGAATCCTAAAGATAGATATATTGGGCCTAACAAACCCCATCCAAAGTACCGGATGCTTTAGTACTTCGAAATTTATATCATATCCGAAGGGTGTCCCAAAATGATGGGGATATTCTTATATATGCATCTTGTTAATGTCGGTTACCAGGTGTTCACAATATGAATGATTTTTATCTCTATGTATGGGATGTGTATTGAAATATGAAATCTTGTGGTCTATTGTTACGATTTGATATATATAGGTTAAACCTATAACTCACCAACATTTTTGTTGACGTTTAAAGCATGTTTATTCTCAGGTGAATATTAAGAGCTTCCGCTATTGCTTAATAAAATAAGGACAAGATTTGGAGTCCATGTTTGTATGATATTGTGTAAAAACTGCATTCAAGAAACATATGTCGATGTAATATATTTCTATTGTAAACCATTATGTAATGGTCGTGTGTAAACATTATATTTTAGATTATCATTATTTGATAATCTACGTAATATTTTTTTAAAACCTTTATTGATAAAATAAAGGTTATGGTTGTTTTAAAAATGAATGCAGTCTTTGAAAAACGTCTCATATAGAGGTCAAAACCTCGCAAAGAAATCAATTAATATGGAATGTTTATAATCAATATGAACAGGACATTTCAGTTGGTACCAACTGTAAGGACCCGTCCTAATCCATCCGGATAGTGTCCATATCGATTATAAACGATTCACAACAGTTGATTACATCGCGAGGTACTTGACCTCTATAAGATACATTTTACAAATATTGCATTCGTTTTTGAAAAGATAATCTTTCATTTCATCGAAAGTTGACGGTAGGCATACCATTTCATAATATATCTAACTATATTTGACTTAATAATAATCTTGATGAACGCAACGACTCGAATGAAACGTCTTTTAAAATATGTCATGAATGACTCCAAGTAATATCTCTAAGATGAGCAAATGCACAGCGGAAGATTTCTTTCATACCTGAGAATAAACATTCTTTCAAGTGTCAACCAAAAGGTAGGTGAGTTCGTTAGTTTAACGTAAATAATCATTTCCATCATTTTAATATACCACAAGATTTTCATTTCTCATAAATAAACGTCCCATGCATAGAGACTAAAATATCATTCATCTGGATTGATCACCTGGTAACCGACATTCACAATATGCATATAAGAATATCCCCATCATTCTGGGATCCTCCTTCGGACATGATATAAATTTCGAAATACTAAAACATCCGGTACTTTGGATGGGGCTTGTTGGGCCCGATAGATCTATCTTTAGGATTCGCGTCAATTAGGATGTCTGTTCCCTAATTCTTAGATTACCAGACTAAAAAGGGGCATATTCGATTTAATAATCCAACCATAGAATGTAGTTTTAAGTACTTGTGTCTATTTCGTCAAACATTTATAAAGTAGCGCATGTATTCTCAGCCCAAAAATATAAAGGGTAAAAAGGCAAATGAAACTCACCTAATGTATTTTATAGTAAAAATACATATAACGGCATTAAACAACTGAACAATGCAGGGTTGGCCTCGGATTCACGAACCTAAAACATTTGTATATTTATTAATATTCATATTTGTAATTGAACACATATATATATGTATATATATATATATATATATATATATATATATATAAAAGTATTAGTTATATCATTTTTATGTTAATAATATTTATATGTTTTATATGTTCATTTTGTATATATATATAATGATATTAAGTTTTGTTATGTCATATGTGTTATATATATATATATATATATATATATATATATATATATATATATATATATATATATATATATATATATATATATATATATATATATATATATATATATATATATATATATATATATTTATGTATGTATTTAATTTGTTTATCAAAACAGTAGTTCTAATATACTAAGTTAATATTAGTAAAAATAAATAATGATAATAACATTAATAATATACTTATGTTAATAATAATAGCTCTACTAAATATAAAATGATAATAATACTAATATTTATGAAAGTATTAATAAATTGTATCATTTTTATAATAAGGTTACCTATATTAATCATAATCATAATATTTATAATAATACTAAAATCGTACGATTGATAATATTAATATTACTTATAATAATGCAAATGATAATAACATTAATAATATTGCTTAATAATAATACTAGTGACAATAATAATATTAGTAATAATGATAATAATAATAGTAGTCATAATTGTAATTCTTAATTGTGTTAGTAATAATAAATGGTAACTTTTATTAGTAATATTGATAATAATAATAATAATAACTAATATTAACATTAATATTAATAATAATAATAATAATAATAATAATAATAATAATCATAATAGTCATAATACTTATAACTATGGTGATAATAATAATTAGTATAATACTAATAATAATAATAATTATAATACTAGTAAAAATAACAATAATTAATAATAATAATGACAATAATAATAATAATAACTTGATAATAACAAATATAATGAATTGATAATAGGAACTACCTTCAAAGACTAAAAATAACAATAAAACGTCCGAGCCGGGACTCGAACCCACGACCTCTCGAATACCCGAAGACCACTCTAGCCACTCCTCCATTTATTATTATTATGTTATAATTTAACATTCTGTAATTATAACCCGTTTGAACTTTCTGTTTATATTTCATCTCTTTCACTAAAACTGAATCGAACAAAGCCTCACCAAATATGATAATAGGTTTTAAAACTTGAATTAAAATGTGAAGTAGGATTTAAATCAATATCTCGTGATTATTATTAGTTGTTAAAACAAAATAAACAAAACAAAAAAAATTAACGGTACCAGGTCTGTGATGAACACAAAGAACACATATGTCGATTCTGAAATTGAGACAGTTTGAGATGAAGATTACAACATGAATTGTGTGTAAAATAGTTTATAGAAACTTTATGAACCTTTTATTTCAACAGAAACAGCTCTCAGAGCTCTAATTTGATCTAAGAAAACACAGTTGACTTTTTAAACCAAATCTTTGACTCGAAAATTCTAACTCGATATGAAGAATTGGGATTTAAGATTTTACAGAAAGTTTAATTGATAGATCCCTAACCACTTTGCATTAATATTTTTTGTAAATTCGCTCGTAATCGAAATATGATGAAAAAGGTGAAGAATATGGTCGAACGGCTTTTTTTCTTACTTTCTTTTCTGTTTTTCCCTTTCTGATTCGCAACAGGCAGTTACAAATCTTTAAAATCAAATAAGTAATACAGTATTAAGATTGTTATTTAGTGGTAAGTGGTCGACAATGAATTACATCATAAAGAAGGAAGAATTCGAAAGCAGACAAGAGAACAAAAGAAGAAAAGAAAAAAAAAATAACAGATAAAAACAAAGTATTATGCGTAACAGATAGCAATTGAGATTTCCTGCGTAGATCCTATAAAATATTTATATTTAATATTAATTATTAATAAAATAAATATCTTAGTAATAATAATACTATTAATTATAATAAAAATACTGATATATTAATAATAATAATAATAATAATAAGTAGTGATAATTTTATTAGGGATATGGTAATTAGTTGTATTGTAATAGTAATAACAATTGTTATAACAACTTTGATAATAAATTTAGTAATAATGATATTACTAATAATATTAATAATAAAATTAGTAATTATATTATTTATAATAATAATTAATAATAATAATAATAATGATATTAATAATAATGATATTAATATAACAATCTAATATTAATACATAGATATTTAATAAAATGAAATATTTTATGTGATATATAAGAGATAAGGAATATGATGAAGAAGAAAAGAAAAAACATTAGTCAAACACATGAAGTGAAACTTACTTTAATCATTCTAACTCACAAATCATCTTGTTACCTATTATTAATTTTTATGTAATACTTATATTATATAATAACATATTTTGATCTTTAATATTTATATATATATATATATATATATATATATATATATTATGACATACATATAGTATTAATTTTATACAGAGTTCATATATATATATATATATCTATATATCTGTATATTTAGTATATAAGAATCATAATAACATTTATTTTACAATTTGATATCTAATGTTAATGAAATAGATAATAATAATAATAATAATAACAATAGAATTAATAATGATAATAATCCTAACATTAATAATAATTCAAGTACGAAAATATAAATATATTTTATTAGTAACTTATTTATTCCGTGTTTTATTTTTACATTATTAATTCTAATTGTTTGGAGTGTATTTTACTAATCCACATTAACATCTATGTATACTTATATCTATGTTCATATCTATATATTTATTTACAAACAATGGTTCGTGAATCATCGAGAATGGTCAAAAGGGCAAATGCATTCATATAACTGTTCCAAAGTTTTCGAGACTTAACATAACAGACTTTACTTATCGTGTCGAAATCATATAAGATTAAGTTTAAATTTGGTCGAAAATTCCCGGGTCATCACAGTACCTACCCGTTAAAGAAATTTCATCCCGAAATTTGAGTGAGGTGGTCATGGATAACAATAATAATGTTTTCATGACGAATATGAGTTGATAAATTGAGTTTTATCATCATTGAGTAATATGGATAAAAATAATTCGATTATTCGAAGAGTACAAATGAAGCTATCACAAAAGATCGAGATGAAGAAATGGAGATTTTCCATAACTTTTGACGTAGTAGCGATTGAATTCCGGAATTCAAGGGATTTAAAGAAAATCTTCGAAATCTAATAGATTTGATTCTTCAGCGAATAAGGAGATTAAGATCTCTATAATTAAATACTATGATCTGTCTCGATTACTCTGTCTGATATTTCCATTATAAATTAAACTCCTCCGTTCCATTATTCTCACCATTCCTATACTTTCTTTCTTAGTTCATACATCCAAAAGATTGTGAAAATGCTTAATCCCGTTCTAATCCTTGATATTTTCCTAATTATCATTTCTGTCATCCTTCTTTTCAATCTTCATCCAGAAGAATCTGTTTATTTCTACTATTATATTGGGGTGATACTATTCTTAATTCTACCGTGTCTTTATATTGCTATTCGTATTAATATACACGGTTTGTAATTTGGGCGTTGTTTTTGGGTTTTATATTTTCCCTTATATTTCAATGTCGCGGCTTCTGTCTCCTATAATTATTGTCATCCACAGTTAATGCGCTCTCTTATTTGCTGTGATTTATACCCTTTTTCTATTTCGGAGCTTCATGCTTCTGTTTACTTTTCGCAAGTAATGGTCCAGAATTCATAGGTATGGAGTTTCAAATTATCATAATATACAAGGTAGAAAGGAAAGGTAGTAGCACGATTTGTTTTGTCAAATTACCCGAATCACTGAGGATAGAACTATCAAGAATATATTTTCTTGATATGTTCAGAAGTTAAGTAGAATGAAAGAGTTATGTAACATGACGCATGATGATGTTATGATCTGTGAATCATCATGTCCCATTAGAAACTCAGCATGACTTACTGTAATATAATCACGTTGATCAAGTATCATTATACTATACTAATTCATGCATCAATTTCTTTACATTTCTCCAGAATTTATTCATAAATTAAACTTAGATTTTTCAGAAGTTTCCAATATAATGAAACACAGGAAGCACGAAGAGGTATATAATTTCAGACGAGAATATTTATGAAAATATCCTTGAAAATATCGAAGATATTGATGACGATATTTTGAAATTTCTAAGTTCGATGGTTGATGGAGAAAGATTTTTCACAAGATTTGAACATGACTTCGGAGTAAGATATTCTCTAAAGATTTCAACGGATCCAGAATTATCTGGATTCTTTGAATATAGGGTATGGTCCTTGTATTTGTCCTTGGTCTCCTTCATGGTTAGCTCAATCCGTTTTCCAGTTCCAACGTTTCTGAGCTTTTCCAACATACTATTCTTTATCATCAAAATTCCGACGACTAAGGTCGTTTATGGTTGCCTACAGTTTCTGCTGCTTCATTTAGCTTTTTCAAAGTTCAATGTATTGATTGTTAGGCTGGGTGCTTTTCAAAATTTCAGAATTGAAGGTCGTAATTCTAGGAGATAATTGTTATATGTATACATATAACTATTGATGTAGAAATACTACGAGATTCGAAATACTGATTGCTGATTCTCGGTAATTGGTATGACAAATATTGTTACAGGGTATAGATGTATACATGATGGGGTTTCAATGAATATAATGATTTTTCGGAAAGTCCAAATTCATTGAAGTTGCTGGTAAGTTTACTGCTAATGTGGTGGAATATAAATGGTTCCCCGGTAACGATGACGACAGGCAAACTTATATATCGAGGTTATAATAAGGCTAACTCGGATGGAAGTCGAAGTTGATTTGCTGGAGCTATGACAAAATTGGCTAATTGGAAAAGAGTTGAAATGTTATTTTCGGTAATAACAATGCCAAAGGAGCTAGAACAGACACGTTTTAAATGTTTACAAAGGTTCCGAGTGTTTTCAGGTGCATAACTATATGCATCAATCTTTTCTTCCATAGATGAAGTGCGGTTGGTTCATCCTCTCGATTGAGGTGTTTTTAAGAATCATGAAAGGTTTGAACGCAGATTGTAATCGTCAAGATACAATGAGGTTTAAGATGAAAACAAGTGGAAAACTTGAAGAATTGTTTAGTTTCATATGTTATAATCAATATTTTAATTCATTTTAATTTGTCCAATATTATTAGTCCACAGTCGATAGTCCACAGTTAACACTCCAATAATTCATATATAGTTTAATATATAATATTCGAATTAATTAATACGTGTCGCGACTCGTGTACATGTCTCAGACTCGATCACAACTCAAATTATATATATTATTATAAAATCAACCTCAACCCTGTATAGAGAACTCGATCATTACTGCATATAGAGTGTCTACGGTTATTTCAAATAATATAATTTTAGTTATCGTCATTTAATTTCTGTATTTATTTTTCGCACTTTAAATATCGGGACATGTATACAAGGTTTTGACATATCATATCGATCCATTTATAGTAATTGATACCAAAAATATTATACTGTTATCGTACATAATATATTTAATATTAAACCTAAATTCATATAGCATAAATATTAACACATAAAAGTATTATACACTATGCGCATACATATAAAAAGAGATTAATCGTATATCTAACAAGTATATATATTTGCCATAAGTTAGGTGTACTCTTTAACATATGCGTTTTCATGTGTTAATAAATATATAAGATATTATCATGTAGTTTTTACAATTTTGTAACGTTCATGAATTGTAAATCTCAATCCTATACAGTACACCTTTCTCGTGTACACAACCATTTTTCATAAATCATAGTAACCGTACACATATCTCGTGCACAAAAACTAATACACATACCCTGTGTATAAAAATCATTCTCTCGATACATAAAATTCACATCAATTGGTGGAAATTATCATGTCCACATAATTCAATGGTGGCAATTATCATGTCCACATAATTCAATGGTGGCAATTATCATGTCCACATAATTCAATAATAATCCGTAGAACTTCTGTCTGCATAATAATTCATTCGAGGAATGTTTTGCTTGTGTCTATCTCGTCAAACATTTATAAAAGCATTTCATGTATTCGCAGTTCAAAATATATTTCAAAAGCATTTAATAAAGCAGTTATAAAAACAGCACATGTATTCTCAGTCCCAAAAATGTAAAGAGTAAAAGGGAATCAAATGAACTCACCATATTGTATTTTGTAGTAAAAATACATATTACGACATTTAACACGTGTAGGGTTGGCCTCGGATTCACGAACCTATATCATTTATATATATATTAACACATATAATTGTGATCGAGCAAATTTATATATATTATTATGTTATATGTTATTAAATATGGTTCAATACATCCCGGAGCGGGGAAGATGTATAAAGATCTCAAGAAACACTTTTGGTGGCCGGATATGAAAGTCGATATTGCTAAATATGTAGGAGAATGTTTGACGTGTTCTAAGGTCAAAGCTGAACATCAGAAACCATCAGGTCTACTACAACAACCTGAAATCCCGGAATGGAAATGGGAAAACATTACCATGGATTTCATTACTAAATTGCCAAGGACTGCAAGTGGTTATGATACTATTTGGGTAATAGTTTATCGTCTCACCAAGTCAGCACACTTCCTGCCAATGAGAGAAGATAACAAAATGGAGAAGTTGGCACGATTGTAATTGAAGGAGGTTGTCTCCAGACATGGAATACCCGTCTCTATTATCTCTGATAGGGATGGTAGATTTGTTTCAAGGTTCTGGCAGACGTTGCAACAAGCATTGAGGACTCGTCTAGACATGAGTACTGCCTATCATCCATAAACTGATGGTCAGAGCGAAAGGATGATACAAATGCTTGAAGACATGCTACGAGCATGTGTTATTGATTTCGGAAACAGTTGGGATCGACACCTACCGTTAGCAGAATTTTACTACAACAACAGTTATCATTCTAGTATTGAGATGGCTCCATTTGAGGCACTTTATGGTAGAAAGTGCAGGTCTCCGATTTGTTGGAATGAAGTGGGGGATAGACAGATTACAGGTCCGGAGATAATACAAGAAACTACCAAGAAAATCATCCAAATTCAACAACGATTGAAAACCGCCCAGAGTCGACAAAATAGCTACGCGGACAGTAAAAGAAAAGATATAGAGTTTGAAATTGTAGAAATGGACATGCTTAAGGTTTCACCTTGGAAAGGCATTGTTCGATTTGGTAAACGGGGGAAACTAAATCCAAGGTACATTGGACCATTCAAGATTATAGATCGTGTCAGACCAGTAGCTTACCAACTGGAGCTACCTCAACAACTCGCGGCTGTACATAACACTTTCCACGTCTTGAATTTAAAGAAATGTTTTACTAAAGAAGATCTCACTATTCTGTTGGACGAAATCCAAATCAATGAAAAACTTCAATTCATTGAAGAACACGTCGAAATAATGGATCGTGAGGTTAAGAGACTTAAGCAAAACAAGATACCGATTGTTAAGGTTTGATGGAATGCTCGTAGAGGACCTGAGTTCACCTGGGAGTGTGAAGATCAGATGAAGAAGAAATACCCGCATCTATTTCCAGAAGATTCATCAACACCTTTGTAGTGACCCGAACTTTTACATGTTTATATATATTAATTTAGATTGATATTTACATGATTAAATGTTTCCAACATGTTAAGCA
Organism: Rutidosis leptorrhynchoides; assembly: GCF_046630445.1. Classification (NCBI taxonomy): domain Eukaryota; kingdom Viridiplantae; phylum Streptophyta; class Magnoliopsida; order Asterales; family Asteraceae; genus Rutidosis; species Rutidosis leptorrhynchoides. The sequence goes on along the minus strand of NC_092343.1, from coordinate 120,003,561 downwards.
ATCAAACTTGTTAAGACTTGATTAATTGAAATATGTTTCATATAGACAATTGACCACCCAAGTTGATCGGTGATTCACGAAACGTTAAAACTTGTAAAAACTATATGATGACATATATATGGATATATATATAGTTAACATGATACTATGATAAGAAAACATATAATAAAGTATATTAACAATGAACTACATATGTAAAAACAAGACTACTAACTTAATGATTTTTAAACGAGACATATATGTAACGATTATCGTTGTAAAGACATTTAATGTATATATATCATATTAAGAGATATTCATACATGATAATATCATGATAATATAATAATTTAAAATCTCATTTGATATTATAAACATTGGGTTAACAACATTTAACAAGATCGTTAACCTAAAGGTTTCAAAACAACACTTACATGTAACGACTAACGATGACTTAACGACTCAGTTAAAATGTATATACATGTAGTGTTTTAATATGTATTTATACACTTTTTTAAGACTTCAATACACTTATCAAAATACTTCTACTTAACAAAAATGCTTACAATTACATCCTCGTTCAGTTTCATCAACAATTCTACTCGTATGCACCCGTATTCGTACTCGTACAATACACAGCTTTTAGATGTATGTACTATTGGTATATACACTCCAATGATCAGCTCTTAGCAGCCCATGTGAGTCACCTAACACATATGGGAACCATCATTTGGCAACTAGCATGAAATATCTCATAAAATTACAAAAATATGAGTAATCATTCATGACTTATTTACATGAAAACAAAATTACATATCCTTTATATCTAATCCATACACCAACGACCAAAAACACCTACAAACACTTTCATTCTTCAATTTTCTTCATCTAATTGATCTCTCTCAAGTTCTATCTTCAAGTTCTAAGTGTTCTTCATATATTCTACAAGTTCTAGTTACATAAAATCAAGAATACTTTCAAGTTTGCTAGCTCACTTCCAATCTTGTAAGGTGATCATCCAACCTCAAGAAATCTTTGTTTCTTACAGTAGGTTATCATTCTAATAAAAGGTAATAATCATATTCAAACTTTGGTTCAATTTCTATAACTATAACAATCTTATTTCAAGTGATGATCTTACTTGAACTTGTTTTCGTGTCATGATTCTGCTTCAAGAACTTCGAGCCATCCAAGGATCCATTGAAGCTAGATCCATATTTCTCTTTTCCAGTAGGTTTATCCAAGGAAATTAAGGTAGTAATGATGTTCATAACATCATTCAATTCATACATATAAAGCTATCTTATTCGAAGGTTTAAACTTGTAATCACTAGAACATAGTTTAGTTAATTCTAAACTTGTTCACAAACAAAAGTTAATCCTTCTAACTTGACTTTTAAAATCAACTAAACACATGTTCTATATCTATATGATATGCTAACTTAATGATTTAAAACCTGGAGACACGAAAAACACCGTAAAACCGGATTTACGCCGTCGTAGTAACACCGCGGGCTGTTTTGGGTTAGTTAATTAAAAACTATGATAAACTTTGATTTAAAAGTTGTTATTCTGAGAAAATGATTTTTATTATGAACATGAAACTATATCCAAAAATTATGGTTAAACTCAAAGTGGAAGTATGTTTTCTAAAATGGTCATCTAGACGTCGTTCTTTCGACTGAAATGACTACCTTTACAAAAACGACTTGTAACTTATTTTTCCGACTATAAACCTATAATTTTTCTGTTTAGATTCATAAAATAGAGTTCAATATGAAACCATAGCAATTTGATTCACTCAAAACGGATTTAAAATGAAGAAGTTATGGGTAAAACAAGATTGGATAATTTTTCTCATTTTAGCTACGTGAAAATTGGTAACAAATCTATTCCAACCATAACTTAGTCAACTTGTATTGTATATTATGTAATCTTGAGATACCATATACACGTATACAATGTTTCGACCTATCATGTCGACACATCTATATATATTTTGGAACAACCATAGACACTCTATATGTGAATGTTGGAGTTAGCTATACAGGGTTGAGGTTGATTCCAAAATATATATAGTTTGAGTTGTGATCAATACTGAGATACGTATACACTGGGTCGTGGATTGATTCAAGATAATATTTATCGATTTATTTCTGTACATCTAACTGTGGACAACTAGTTGTAGGTTACTAACGAGGACAGCTGACTTAATAAACTTAAAACATCAAAATATATTAAAAGTGTTGTAAATATATTTTGAACATACTTTGATATATATGTATATATTGTTATAGGTTCGTGAATCAACCAGTGGCCAAGTCTTACTTCCCGACGAAGTAAAAATCTGTGAAAGTGAGTTATAGTCCCACTTTTAAAATCTAATATTTTTGGGATGAGAATACATGCAGGTTTTATAAATGATTTACAAAATAGACACAAGTACGTGAAACTACATTCTATGGTTGAATTATCGAAATCGAATATGCCCCTTTTTATTAAGTCTGGTAATCTAAGAATTAAGGAACAGACACCCTAATTGACGCGAATCCTAAAGATAGATCTATTGGGCCTAACAAACCCCATCTAAAGTACCGGATGCTTTAGTACTTCGAAATTTATATCATATCCGAAGGGTGTCCCGGAATGATGGGGATATTCTTATATATGCATCTTGTTAATGTCGGTTACCAGGTGTTCACCATATGAATGATTTTTATCTCTATGTATGGGATGTGTATTGAAATATGAAATCTTGTGGTCTATTATTATGATTTGATATATATAGGTTAAACCTATAACTCACCAACATTTTTGTTGACGTTTTAAGCATGTTTATTCTCAGGTGATTATTAAGAGATTCCGCTGTCGCATACTTAAATAAGGACGAGATTTGGAGTCCATGCTTGTATGATATTGTGTAAAAACTGCATTCAAGAAACTTATTTTGTTGTAACATATTTGTATTGTAAACCATTATGTAATGGTCGTGTGTAAACAGGATATTTTAGATTATCATTATTTGATAATCTACGTAAAGCTTTTTAAACCTTTATTGATGAAATAAAGGTTATGGTTTGTTTTAAAATGAATGCAGTCTTTGAAAAACGTCTCATATAGAGGTCAAAACCTCGCAACAAAATCAATTAATATGGAACGTTTTTAATCAATAAGAACGGGACATTTCAACCTTCAACAGCTTAAAATTTCGGGACGAAATTTATTTAACGGGTAGGTACTGTAGTGACCCAAACTTTTCCATGTTTATATATATTAATTGAGATTGATATTTACATGACTAAATGTTTCCAACGTGTTAAGCAATCAAACTTGTTAAGACTTGATTAAATGAAATAAGTTTCATATAGACAATTGATCACCCAAGTTGACCGGCGATTCACGAACGTTACAAAATTGTAAAAACTACATATTGTGGTATATATAGACATATATATATGGTTTACATAAGCTTATGATGAGTAAGTATCTCACTAAATATATTAACAATGTGTGATATACATAAGAAATGAGATTACTAAGTTAAGAAACTCGAAATGATATATATAACGATTATCGTTATGATAACGTCTACTAAATACATATGTATCATATAAAGATATTGATACACTATATTTAACATGATAAAATGATATTTAAATATATCGTTAAGTGTGTTAACAATGAACTACATATGTAAAAACAAGACTACTAACTCAAGAATTACGAAACGAGACTTATATGTAACGATTATCGTTGTAACGATATTTTAATGTATATATCATATTAAAAGATATTCATACATCATAATATCATGATAATATAATAAATTAATATCTCATTTGATATAATAAACATTGGGTTAACAACATTAATTGAGATCGTTAACTTAAAGGTTTCAAAACAACACTTACATGTAACGACTAACGAAGACTTAACGACTCCATTAGAATGTATATACATGTTGTGTTTTGATATGTATTCTTACACTTTTGAAAGATTTCAAGACACATATCAAAGTACTTCTACTTAACAAAAATTCTTACAATTACATCCTCATTCAGTTTTATCAACAATTCTACCTGTATGCACCCGTATTTGTACTCGTACAATACACGGCTTTTAGATGTATGTACTATTGGTATATACACTCCAATGATCAGATCTTAGTAGCCCATGTGAGTCACCTAACACATGTAGGAACTATCATTTTGCAACTAGCATGAAATATCTCATAAAATTACAAAAATATTAGTAATCATCCATGACTTATTTACATGAAAACAAAATTACATATCCTTTATATCTAATCCATATACCAACGACCAAAAACACCTACAAACACTTTCATTCTTCAATTTTATTCATCTAATTGATCTCTCTCAAGTTCCATCTTCAAGTTCTAAGTGTTCTTCATAAATTCCATAAGTATAGTTTCATAAAAATCAAGAATACTACCAAGTTTGCAAGTTTACTTCCAAGCTTTCTAATCCATTCCAAGTAATCATCTAAGATCAAGGAACCTTTGTTATTTACAGTAGGTTATCTTTCTAATTTAAGGTAATATTCATATTCAAACTTTGATTCAATTTCTACAACTATAACAATCTTATTTCGAGTGAAAATCTTACTTGAACTGTTTTCGTGTCATGATTCTGCTTCAAGAACTTTCAAGCCATCCAAAGATCCTTTGAAGCTAGATCCATTTTTCTCATTTCCAATAGTTTTATCCAGAAAACTTGAGGTAGTAATGATGTTCATAACATCATTCGATTCATACATATAAAGCTATCTTATTCGAAGGTTTAAACTTGTAATCACTAGAACATAGTTTAGTTAATTCTAAACTTGTTCGCAAACAAAAGTTAATCCTTCTAACTTGACTTTTAAAATCAACTAAACACATTTTCTATATCTATATGATATGCTAACTTAATGATTTAAAACCTGGAAACACGATGAACACCATAAAATCGGATATACGCCGTCGTAGTGAAACCGGGGGCTGTTTTGATTTGGATAATTAAAAACTATGATAAACTTTGATTTAAAAGTTGTTCTTCTGGGAAAATGATTTTTCATATGAACATGAAACTATATCCAAAAATCTTGGTTAAACTCAAAGTGAAAGTATGTTTTTCAAAATGGTCATGAAGATGTCGTTCTTTCGACGGAAATGACTACCTCTTTAGTAATTGACATGTAACTTAAATTTCCGACTATAAACCTATACATTTTCTGTTTGGATTCTTAAATTAGAGTTCAATATGAAACCATAGCAATTTGATTCACTCAAAACGGATTTAAAATGAAGAAGTTATGGGTAAAACAAGATTGAATATTTTTGATCTTTTTAGCTACGGGAAATGTTTAACAAATCTATACAAATCATATCCTAGCTAATTTATATTGTATTATACATGTATTCTAATATATTATGTAATCTTGGGATACCATAGACACTTATGCAAATGTTTTGACATATCATATCGACTCATGTATATATATTATTTGGAACAACCATAGACACTCTATATGCAGTAATGTTGGAGTTAGCTATACAGGGTTGAGGTTGATTCCAAAAATATATATACTTTGAGTTGTGATCTAGCCTGAGACGTGTATACACTGGGTCTTGGATTGATTCAAGATAATATATATCGAATTATTTCTGTACATCTAAATGTGGACAACTAGTTGTAGGTTACTAACGCGGACAGCTGACTTAATACACTCAAATCTTTAAAACATAATAAAACTGGTTGTAATTATATTTTGATCATACTTTGATATATATGTACATATTTGTATAGGTTCGTGAATCGATCCGTGGCCAAGTCTTATTTCCGAGGAAGGAAATATCTGTGAAAGTGTGTTATAGTCCCACTTTTAAAATCTAATATTTTTGGGATGAGAATACATGCAGGTTTTATAAATGATTTACAAAATAGACACAAGTACGTGAAACTACATTCTATGGTTGAATTATCAAAATCGAATATGCCCCTTTTTATTAAGTCTGGTAATCTAAGAATTAGGGAACAGACACCCTAATTGACGCGAATCCTAAAGATAGATCTATTGGGCCTAACAAACCCCATCCAAAGTACCGGATGCTTTAGTACTTCGAAATTTATATCATATCCGAAGGGTGTCCCGGAATGATGGGGATATTCTTATATATGCATCTTGTTAATGTCGGTTACCAGGTGTTTACCATATGAATGATTTTTATCTCTATGTATGGGATGTGTATTAAAATATGAAATCTTGTGATCTATTGTTACGATTTGATATATATAGGTTAAACCTATAACTCATCAACATTTTTGTTGACGTTTAAAGCATGTTTATTCTCAGGTGAATTTTTAAGAGCTTCCGCTTTTGCATACTAAAATAAGGACAAGATTTGGAGTCCATGTTTGTATGATATTGTGTAAAAACTGCATTCAAGAAACATATGTCGATGTAATATATTTCTATTGTAAACCATTATGTAATGGTCATGTGTAAACAGTATATTTTAAATTATCATTATTTGATAATCTACGTAATGTTTTTTTAAAACCTTTATTGATAAAATAAAGGTTATGGTTGTTTTAAAAATGAATGCAGTCTTTGAAAAACGTCTCATATAGAGGTCAAAACCTCGCAACGAAATCAATTAATATGGAACGTTTATAATCAATATGAACGGGACATTTCAGTTGGTATCCGAGCGTTGGTCTTAGAGAACTTGAAAATTTGCATTAGTACAAGCACACTACAATACATTTATTACACAACATGCTCACACCCCTCTAATCTGAATCACTGGTTTCTTCTTCTTCGGACTTGGTTCTTTATCCTAATTTTCTAGGGATATATGATGTTCCTCTAATACGAGCCGTCGTTTTCCACATTGGTTTAGAAAAACCTGGTGGTTTAGAGGTTCCCGGGTTATTATCACGATATTGAAAATACGGGTGTTGACGGTACATATAAAGTTCATCGGGGTCGGAATCAGATTTCTCTATTTTGATGACTTTTCCCTTATTATTTTCTTTTGCCTCATTAAATTGGGTCGGGGTAATTTCTATAACATCATCGGAATCCTCATCAGGATCCGATTCATCGAAAAATTGGTAATTTTCCCAATATTTTGCTTCCTTAGCAGAAACACCATTGATCATTATTAAATTTGGTCCATTGGTTGAGGATTTTCTTTTATTTGACTTGTTTTCTATGGTTCCTACTATTCCCCCCTCCGGAACCTCTTCTTCTTCCGGTTCCTCTTCTTCTGGTTCCTCTTCTTCCGGTTCCTCTTCTTCCGGTTCCGTTTCCTCTTCTTCCGGTTCTTCGAGAACTTGTGAATCTTGCCAATATATATTCGACTCTTCGTTATTATTATGTGAGTCAATGGGATTTGTGCTATAGGTAGACATCTATCACACAATATCAAACATGTTAAGAGATTAATATATCACATAATATTTACATGTTAATAATATATAGTTTCCAACAAAAATGTTAAGCAATCATTTTTAAAGAAAACACGGTCGAAGTCCAGACTCACTAATGCATCCTAACAAACTTGATAAGACACTCTAATGCAACTTTTCTGGTTCTCTAAGACCAACGCTCGGATACCAACTGAAATGTCCCGTTCATATTGATTATAAACGTTCCATATTAATTGATTTCGTTGCGAGGTTTTGACCTCTATATGAGACGTTTTTCAAAGACTGCATTCATTTTTAAAAAAACCATAACCTTTATTTTATCAATAAAGGTTTTAAAAAAAATTACGTAGATTATCAAATAATGATAATCTAAAATATACTATTTACACACGACCATTACATAATGGTTTACAATAGAAATATATTACATCGACATATGTTTCTTGAATGCAGTTTTTACACAATATCATACAAACATGGACTCCAAATCTTGTCCTTATTTTAGTATGCAACAGCGGAAGCTGTTAATATTCACCTGAGAATAAACATGCTTTAAACGTCAAAAAAATGTTGGTGAGTTATAGGTTTAACCTATATATATCAAATCGTAACAATAGACCACAAGATTTCATATTTCAATACACATCCCATACATAGAGATAAAAAGCATTCATATGGTGAACACCTGGTAACCGACATTAACAAGATGCATATATAAGAATATCCCCATCATTCCGGTACACCCTTCGGATATGATATAAATTTCGAAGTACTAAATCATCCGGTACTTTGGATGGGGTTTGTTAGGCCCAATAGATCTATCTTTAGGATTCGCGTCAATTAGGGTATCTGTTCCCTAATTCTTAGATTACCAGACTTAATAAAAAGGGGCATATTCGATTTCGATAATTTAACCATAGAATGTAGTTTCACGTACTTGTGTCTATTTTGTAAATCATTTATAAAACCTGCATGTATTCTCATCCCCAAAATATTAGATTTTAAAAGTGGGACTATAACTCACTTTCACAGATATTTCCTTCCTCGGAAATAAGACTTGGCCACGGATCGATTCACGAACCTATACAAATATGTACATATATATCAAAGTATGATCAAAATATAATTACAACCATTTTTATTATGTTTTAAAGATTTGAGTGTATTAAGTCAGCTGTCCTCGTTAGTAACCTACAACTAGTTATCCACAGTTAGATGTACAGAAATAAATCGATATATATTATCTTGAATCAATCCACGACCCAGTGTATACACGTCTCAGGCTAGATCACAACTCAAAGTATATATATTTTTGGAATCAACCTCAATCCTGTATAGCTAACTCCAACATTACTGCATATAGAATGTCTATGGTTGTTCCAAATAATATATATACATGGGTCGATATGATTAACAACCCGTCCTAATCCACCTGGACGAAGTCATCAATATTTGGTCCCATTGCGATGATCGACTCCAAGTAATGTCCTTAAAATGAGCAAATGCACAGCGGAAGACTTAATTCGTACCTGAGAATAAACATGCTTAAAAGTGTCAACCATAAGGTTGGTGAGTTCATAAGTTTATCATAATAATCAGTTCAATATATAAATAGACCACAAGATTTCCGTTTATAAATATATGTACACTCGCAAGTGTATAAAAGTATTCTATAAGCTGTAGGCACCCGGTAACAAGCCTTAACGTTCATGTTTTACCCTCTGAAGTACACCAGATCAGGTGTGTGTAAAATAACCTCGAAGTACTAAAGCATCCCATAGTCAGGATGGGGTTTGTCAGGCCCAATAGATCTATCTTTAGGATTCGCGCCTACCGTATATAGACAAGTAGTTTAATGTTACCAAGCTAAGGGTATATTTCTGGTTTAAACTCACATAGAATTGGTTTTAGTACTTGTGCCTATTTCGTAAAACATTTATAAAACAGCGCATGTATTCTCAGCCCAAAAATATATATTGCAAAAGCAATTAAAAAGGGAGCAAATGAAACTCACCAAATGTATTTTGTAGTAAAAATACATATGACGGCATTTAGCAAATGTAGAATTGGCCTCGGATTCACGAACCTATATCATTTATATATATATATTAACACATATAATGGTAATCGAACAATTTTAGGTATTATTATTATTGTTATTTTAGTAACTTGTATGTTTCATCAATAACTAAATTAACTATATTTATTTTTATATACATTAAATAGTTAATTAATATTTATTACCATCATATTAATATAGATATGTTTTATGTAAATAATATATTTTTATATAGAAAATTTTTATTTGGTATATTAATAATACTAATAATAATCTAAATGATGATTTTATAAATTTTGATAAAAATGATATTAATAATAGTAGTAATAATAATGATTATAATAATTATAATATTAATGATTTTTCTAATAATGATAATAGTAATGATATTAATAATAATACTTATATTAACAACAATTATTGATAATAACAATAATAATAATAGTAATAATAATAATAATAATTAGAAAACTACCTTACTAGAATAGGATTTTAAAAAGAAAAGATGCCATCTCGAACCCTTGACCTCCCGTTCGCACCTTAACACTCTTAACCATTACTCCATTTGTGATTTCCTTATTTATGTTCCCAACATCATCATCATTTATAGATCATAATCTTAATCTAACATCCTCATAATCATCATCGTCTATCTATCTTCGTTATTATCATTTTCATCATCTACCTAGTTCATCATTTTCATAATTATAATCCTCACTTTGTCAACACCAATAATCATCACCTTCATGATTTCATGTATCATATTATTATCATCATCATAACTAATCATCACTATAACCTTATTATCATAATCATTTTATCATGGTTACCATAAGCTATTATCTTGGATTACAAACAGAAACACGAGATAGTGACTAAATCATCATACTTATTCTCAATAGAAATCGTAAGTAGCAGCAGAAACACCTCGTGGAATTTCCAACAGAAATATGAAGTGTGCAGGCCAAAAACAATTGGTGGTGGGTTTTCGATGGCCCAAATGGAAATAAGGAACTTGGCCCAAGATCAAGAACATGGCCCAACAGAAAACTATCTTTACTATCGGCTCATCATAAAAAAAAAAAGGTATCCAGAGAAAGATAATACGTGTGTGTGTGTTTCCCCTATTTGTCCCCACCGAAATTGATAAACAAATTAAGTCTTCAACTAATCCTCTAGACTTTATTATCCATACACCCTTTACATCAAGTGGGGTTTTATACCCATCATTTGTCGGCCAACACGTTTTAAAATAAAATATATAACGCAATATTAAAGTTGAACTATATCCCTTTTTGCATATTCAAATTTATATGGACTGTGTACGTGGTGTGTAGTTATATAGATGAAGGTTCGGAAAAAAAATATTCAAGTTGTTGTGAGGGACATTGGGACGCTTTGTTCATATAACAGAAACATACAAGTTGTTGTATTGATTTACAAAGATGATAGTGATGAAGAAGATGGGTGGTGGTGGTGAATGGTTGTGGTTTGAGTACAACTTGAAGGTAGTTTTGGGTTCTGGGTTTACATCGAATAGGAGGCATGAAACAAGAGGATAGGCTGCGTGTGATGCTTAAATGATTCGGTGATAGGGTGGTGGCATGGGTTGTCAAGGAAGGAGAGGGTGATGATTGGTGTTTGGGTGGTTGATCGTTTAGGATAGTGAGGGTGGTGGTTATGGACATTGTAAGGTGATTCACAGCAAACAGGAAAGAGATGAGAGAGAGAGTCGTGAAAGTTGCCTAGGATGGTGATGGTGAAGTGGGTTCTCGAAGAAAAAGATGAAGATAGGTGGATGGCTTCGTTTGGTGGTGTTTGAATGATGAAGATGGTGGTGCTCGCGGTGGCAACCGGTGGTGACTAGTGTTGTTAATTGATAGTGATATTGAAGAACTGAATGACTTTTATTCATCACAAAGGAATGGTCGATCTATATACTGACAGTGAGAATATCGATCTTTAATGGAGACAAAAGAAAAAAAATAAAAACATAAAAAGTTGAAACTGACATTTAACAAAATTTTGGAATTGGAATTGTATCTGTGATATTTTTTTCTTTCTTGATATCAACATGGTTTTCAATTAAGGAGACAAATTACACAGGGAGATAGTGAATAAGTAATAATTTTAATAGAATTTGTAACTATCTGTGTTTATATTTGTATATAACTGTGTTTATAAGTATTTATATATCTCATTGTATATCAGTATTTATATATTTGCTATTAATAATGTAAATTTTTTAATATATCGATTAATTTTATTAATTTTAATAGGAATACTAATAATAATAATGCTTAATAATAACAACATTAATATCCTAAATTACATGTATTAATTTTTATATATAATAATAATACTCATAAAAATTTTCATCATATATTAACTTATATATAACTTTTACTATATATGTATATATATTTATTTATTTTAATTATTATTTCTAATTATTATTATATATATTTACATTTGTATTTACATATTTATTTACACACAATTATTCGTGAATCGTCGGAATTAGTCGTAGGTCAATTGAATATATGAAATAATTCAAAATTTTTGGGATCCAACCTAACAGACTTTGCTTATCGTGTCAAAAATATTACATCGTATCGAGTGTTTGGTTTAAAATTAGTCGAAATTTTCCGGGTCGTGACAGTACCTACCCGTTAAATAAATTTCGTCCCGAAATTTGAGTGAGATAGTTATGGCTAACTATAAAAATGTTTTCATGACGAATATGAGTTGACAAATAGAGTTTTATCATTTTTGATAGATATAACGATTCGATCATGTGAAGTGTACGAGTGAAGCTATCACAAAAGAGTGAAAAGTTTCGTCTTAACTTTTGACGTAGTCATGGTGAATTTCCGGAATTTAAGGAATTTAAGGAAATCTTCTAATCAGTAAGAAAATGTAATAACACGATTTATTAACAACTATTGGAATTACGAAAGAATAGAAATATCCAGGAAATATTTCCGTGATATGCTTAGAGATTAAGTAGAATGAATGTGTCGTGTAACATGGCACATGATGACGGTATTGTTTGTGAATCATCACGTTCCATTAGTAATTTAGCATGACTTACTGTAATATAACCACGTTGGCCCGGCGTCATTATATTATACCAACTCATGCTTCAATTCCCAACACTTCTCTAGGAAATCATTCATAATTTAAACTCGATTGTTACAGAATATAGAAACTAAAACAGTTTCTTTTTGATGTAATATAGATAGCACAAAGAGATAAATAATTTCAAACAAGAATAACTGTGAAGGTATCCTCTAGAATATCGAAGATATTTTATGATAATATTTTGGAATTTCTAAGTTCGAAGGTTGATAAAGAAAAAAAATTTCCGCAAGATTTTAACATGACTTCGGAGCAAGATATTCTCTAAAGATTTCAACGAATCCAGAATTACCTGGATTCTTTGAATATAGGGTCTGGTCCTTGTATTTATCCTTGGTCTCCTTCATGGTGTGCTCAATCCGATATTCAGTACCAAATTTTTCCATCGATCGTTCCTAACACTTCCTTCTTTATCATCAACTTTTGACCATTAAGACCATCTACAACATGCTGCTTCGTCAGCATTTTCAAGGTTAACGGATCTGGGTCATCGGTTATCAAACCGAGGTGGTTTCAGGAGAATTGTGTTTTTAGATGATTAAACGCTGATGGTAATATGGTGGAATATAAAAGGTTCCTCGATATCAATAAAAGAGCACGTGTATATATCAGGGTTATGATAAAGTTGTTTTAAACGAAAGGTCGAAGTTGCCTTGGTGAAGCTGTGACAAAATTTGCTACTTTGAAAGGGATTGCAAAGTTATTTTGGGTAATAATGACGCCAAAGGAAGTAGCACAGGTATGTGTTAAACGTTTACTCAGGTTCCGAGAGTTTTCAAGTGCGTAACTATATGCATCAATCTCTTCTTACGTAGATGAAGTGCAGTTGGTTCATCCTCTCGATTGAGGTGTTTTCAAGAATTACGAAAGGTTTGGACGAAGATTGTAATCGTCAAGATACAAAAGAGGTTTAAGATGAAATCAAGTGGTAACTTGAAGAATTGTTTAGTTTCATATGTTATAATCAATATTTTAATTCATTTTAATTGTCCAAATTAGCAGTCCAATAGTCCAATTGTCCAATAGTCCATTATATTCATATATAATTTAATATATAATATTCGAATTAATTAATACGTATCGTGACCCGTGTACCGGTATCAGTATTGATCACAACTCAAACCATATATATATTTTGGAATCAACCTCAACCCTGTATAGCTAACTCCATCACTTGCATATAGAGTGTCTATGGTTGTTCCAATATAGATATATAGATGGGTCAATATGATATGTCAAAACTTTGTATACGTGTCCCGTTATTTAAAGTGCGTAAAATAAATAGCAGAAATTAAATGACGATAAATTAAATGCATAAAGTAAATAACAGAATTTAAATGACGATAAATAAAATTGCGATAATTAAATTGCGATAAATAAAATGTAATCAGTTAGCTAGGAACAGTTAGCGTGGATTCTTAACAAAATTTCAATTAGTTAATTCGTTTGTTTCTAACAAATTTTATTTTGTCCAATGTTTTCTTCATTATGCCACTTGTAAGATTTTGATAAGTCAAAATCCAAATATGAAATTGAATGAAAAGGGTTATTATGCGGTGAACGGATACGTATATCGGTGAATGTAAGTAGGATAGTAAATGACTGTTCAATCAGATTCGAAGAATGTACAGTGTAACTTATTAATGTGAAATCTAAATATTCTTCGGATATTACCTACCCGTTAAAATATTTTCATCATTAACAGTTTGTACAAAAGAATTTTTAATTACAATCTTTATGAAAATATATATACATATATATTTTCTTGAGATGTAATCATGGATTTAATGAGTCAATAAGATATTAAACTCATTTGATTTATCGTTAGAACTAGATTACATAATCTCTAAAACTTTTAGAAATTACATAATCGCCATATCGAGCGAAGATAATCGATGTAGAACGATATGTAGGACGAAGATAAAGTAGATAGAACGATACGTAGGACGATGATTATACTCGAGGTACAGAATAAGATGTTAAGGCATGTGATGTTGAAACTTGGGTTGTTGGTGGTACAGGTGTTGATGTTGATGGTGCTGTTGGTGCCGGTGATGTTGCTGAGGCTGGTACGTTTTGCACCATATTTTCCAAAGCTACTACTCGAGCGCGAAGCTCGTTGACTTCTTCTATTATTCCGGGATGATTGTCGATCGAAACGAGCGGATGAATAAGGTTTAAAATTATAGATAGAATATAATCGTGACGAGATATTCGGGAAATGAGAGAGAAAATGTTATTACGAACAGGTTCGCCGGTAAGTGTTTCAGGTTCTTTACCAAGAGGTGAATTCGGTTGATGAAAGGGATCGCCTTCTTCTCGCCTCCACTGATTAAGTCGATTACGAACTCATCAGAAGATCGGAGGATGACTGATTGGTTGATTCATTCTAGTGACAATGCTTCCGAAGTTTAGGTGAACATCCATGTCGGTATCCGAGGGGCTTGAACTAGTGGTGAGTTCCATTTTGCTCGATTAGATAAAGAGTTTTGGTATAAAATGAATTTCGAATATCGGATGATATTCTAATTACTTAGAATATCTATGTATAGTACAGAAGATCCCGTAAATTACGAAGGAATTTAAGGAAATGTGTCAGATAAAGTCTACAGTAACAGATACGCTAAGATATGAATTTTTGTCTATACACTATCTATCAAATAAGTGCAGGAAGTCGTGTCTAGACTTAGGAATTATAAGCAGGTAATTTTCCACTAGGAATGATAAACAATACTTATAATATGCAGCTAAGGTCGAAGTCCAGACTTACTAATACATCCTAACAGCTATCAATTAGACACACTAATGTAAGACCTGGTTCGCTAGGACCAACGCTCTGATACCAACTTTAACAACCCGTCCTAATCCACCTGGACGAAGTCATCAATATTTGGTCCCATTGCGATGATCAACTCCAAGTAATGTCCTTAAAATGAGCAAATGCACAGCGGAAGACTTAATTCGTACCTGAGAATAAACATGCTTAAAAGTGTCAACCAAAAGGTTGGTGAGTTCATAAGTTTATCATAATAATCAGTTCAATATATAAATAGACCACAAGATTTCCGTTTATAAATATATGTACACTCGCAAGTGTATAAAAGTATTCTATAAGCTGTAGGCACCCGGTAACAAGCCTTAACGTTCATGTTTTACCCTCTGAAGTACACCAGATCAGGTGTGTGTAAAATAACCTCGAAGTACTAAAGCATCCCATAGTCAGGATGGGGTTTGTCAGGCCCAATAGATCTATCTTTAGGATTCGCGCCTACCGTACATAGACAAGTAGTTTAATGTTACCAAGCTAAGGGTATATTTCTGGTTTAAACCCACATAGAATTAGTTTTAGTACTTGTGCCTATTTCGTAAAACATTTATAAAACAGCGCATGTATTCTCAGCCCAAAAATATATATTGCAAAAGCAATTAAAAGGGGAGCAAATGAAACGCACCAAATGTATTTTGTAGTAAAAAAACATATGACGGCATTTAGCAAATGTAGGGTTGGCCTCGGATTCACGAACCTATATAATTTATATATATATTAACACATATAATGGTAATCGAACAATTTTAGGTATTATTATTATTGTTATTTTAGTAACTTGTATGTTTCATCAATAACTAAATTAACTATATTTATTTTTATATACATTAAATAGTTAATTAATATTTATTACCATCATATTTATATAGATATGTTTTATGTAAATAATATATTTTTATATAGAAAATTTTTATTTGGTATATTAGTAATACTAATAATAATCTAAATGATGATTTTAAAAATTTTGATAAAAATGATATTAGTAATAATAATGATTATAATAATTATAATATTAATGATTTTTCTAATAATGATAATAGTAATGATATTAATAATAATACTTATATTAACAAAAATTGTTGATAATAACAATAATAATAATAATATTAATAATAATAATAATAATAATTAGAAAACTACCTTACTAGAATAGGATTTTAAAAAGAAAAGATGTCATCTCGAACCCTTGACCTCCCGTTCGCACCTTAACACTCTTAACCATTACTCCATTTGTGATTTCCTTATTTATGTTCCCAACATCATCATCATTTATAGATCATAATCTTAATCTAACATCCTCATAATCATCATCGTCTATCTATCTTCGTTATTATCATTTTCATCATCTACCTAGTTCATCATTTTCATAATTATAATCATCACTTTGTCATCACCAATAATCATCACCTTCATGATTTCATGTATCATATTATTATCATCATCATAACTAATCATCACTATAACCTTATTATCATAATCATTTTATCATGGTTACCGTAAGCTATTATCTTGGATTACAAACAGAAACACGAGATAGTGACTAAATCATCATACTTATTCTCAATAGAAATCGTAAGTAGCAGCAGAAACACCTCGTGGAATTTCCAACAGAAATATGAAGTGTGCAGGACAAAAACAATTGGTGGTGGGTTTTCGATGGCCCAAATGGAAATAAGGAACTCGGCCCAAGATCAAGAAAATGGCCCAACAGAAAACTATCTTTACTATCGCCTCATCATAAAAAAAAGAAGGTATCCAGAGAAAGATAATACGTGCGTGTGTGTTTCCCCTATTTGTCCCCACCGAAATTGATAAACAAATTAAGTCTTCAACTAATCCTCTAGATTTTATTATCCATACACCCTTTACATCAAGTGGGGTTTTATACCTATCATTTGTCGGCCAACACGTTTTAAAATAAAATATATAACGCAATCTTAAAGTTGAACTATATCACTTTTTGCATATTCAAATTTATATGGACTATGTACGTGGTGTGTAGTTATATAGATGAAGGTTCGGAAAAAAATATTCAAGTTGTTGTGAGAGACATTGGGATGCTTTGTTCATATAACAGAAACATACAAGCTGTTGTAGTGATTTACAAAGATGATAGTGATGAAGAAGACGGGTGGTGGTGGTGAATGGTTGTGGTTTGAGTACAACTTGAAGGTAGTTTTGGGTTCTGGGTTTACATCGAATAGGAGGCATGAAACAAGAGGATAGGCTGCGTGTGGTGCTTAAATGATTCGGTGATAGGGTGGTGGCGTGGGTTGTCAAGGAAGGAGAGGGTGACGATTGGTGTTTGGGTGGTTGATCGTTTAGGATAGTGAGGGTGGTGGTTATGGACACTGTAGGGTGATTCACAGCGAACATGAAAGATATGAGAGAGAGAGTCGTGAAAGTTGCCTAGGATGGTGATGGTGAAGTGGGTTCTCGAAGAAGAAGATGAAGATAGGTGGATGGCTTCGTTTGGTGGTGTTTGAATGATGAAGATGGTGGTGCTCGCGGTGGCAACCGGTGGTGACTAGTGTTGTTAATTGATAGTGATATTGAAGAACTGAATGACTTTTATTCATCACAAAGGAATGGTCGATCTATATACTGACAGTGAGAATATCGATCTTTAATGGAGACAAAAGAAAAAAAATAAAAACATAAAAAGTTGAAACTGACATTTAACAAAATTTTGGAATTGGAATTGTATCTGTAATATTTTTTTCTTTCTTGATATCAACATGGTTTTCAATTAAGGAGACAAATTACACAGGGAGATAGTGAATAAGTAATAATTTTAATAGAATTTGTAACTATCTGTGTTTATATTTGTATATAACTGTGTTTATAAGTATTTATATATCTCATTGTATATCAGTATTTATATATTTGCTATTAATAATGTAAATTTTTTTAATATATCGATTAATTTTATTAATTTTAATAGGAATACTAATAATAATAATGCTTAATAATAACAACATTAATATCCTAAATTACATGTATTAATTTTTATATATAATAATAATACTCATAAAAATTTTCATCATATATTAACTTATATATAACTTTTACTATATATGTATATATATTTATTTATTTTAATTATTATTTCTAATTATTATTATATATATTTACATTTGTATTTACATATTTATTTACACACAATTATTCGTGAATCGTCGGAATTAGTCGTAGGTCAATTGAAAATATGAAACAAATCAAAATTTTTGGGATCCAACCTAACAGACTTTGCTTATCGTGTCGAAAATATTACATCGTATCGAGTGTTTGGTTTAAAATTAGTCGAAATTTTCCGGGTCGTGACAATATGATATGTCAAAACATTTGCATACGTGTCTATGGTATCCCAAGATTACATAATATATTCTAATACATGTATAATACAATATAAGTTAGCTAGGATATGATTTGTATAGATTTGTTAAATATTTCCCGTAGCTAAAAAGATCAAAAATATCCAATCTTGTTTTACCCATAACTTCTTCATTTTAAATCCGTTTTGAGTGAATCAAATTGCTATGGTTTCATATTGAACTCTAATTTAAGAATCCAAACAGAAAAATTATAGGATTATAGTCAGAAATTTAAGTTACATGTCAATTACTAAAGAGGTAGTCATTTCTGTCGAAAGAACGACATCTTGATGACCATTTTGAAAAACATACTTTCACTTTGAGTTTAACCAAGATTTTTGGATATAATTTCATGTTCATATGAAAAATCATTTTCCCAGAAGAACAACTTTTAAATCAAAGTTTATCATAGTTTTTAATTATCCAAACCAAAACAGCCCCCGGTTTCACTACGACGACGTATATCCGATTTTATGGTGTTCATCGTGTTTCCAGATTTTAAATCATTAAGTTAGCATATCATATAGATATATAACATTTGTTTAGTTGATTTTAAAAGTCAACTTAGAAGGATTAACTTTTGTTTGCGAACAAGTTTAGAATTAACTAAACTATGTTCTAGTGATTACAAGTTTAAACCTTCGAATAAGATAGCTTTATATGTATGAATTGAATGATGTTATGAACATCATTACCACCTAAAGTTTTCTGGATAAAACTACTGGAAATGAGGAAAATAGATCTAGCTTCAAAGGATCCTTGGATGGCTTGAAAGTTCTTGAAGCAGAATCATGACACGAAAACAGTTCAAGTAAGATTTTCACTCGAAATAAGATTGTTATAGTTGTAGAAATTGAATCAAAGTTTGAATATGAATATTACCTTGAATTAGAAAGATAACCTACTGTAAATAACAAAAGTTCCTTGATCTTAGATGATTACTTGGAATTGCTTAGAAAGCTTGGAAGTAAACTTGCAAACTTGGTAGTATTCTTGATTTTTATGAAACTATACTTATGAAATTTATGAAGAACACTTAGAACTTGAAGATGTAACTTGAGAGAGATCAATTAGATGAAGAAAATTGAAGAATTAAAGTGTTTGTAGGTGTTTTTGGTCGTTGGTATATGGATTAGATATAAAGGATATGTAATTTTGTTTTCATGTAAATAAGTCATGAATGATTACTAATATTTTTGTAATTTTATGAGATATTTCATGCTAGTTGCCAAATGATGGTTCCCATATGTGTTAGGTGACTCACATGGGCTACTAAGAGCTGATCATTGGAGTGTATATACCAATAGTACATATATCTAAAAGCTGTGTATTGTACGAGTACGAATACGGGTGCATACGAGTAGAATTGTTGATGAAACTGAACGAGGATGTAATTGTAAGCATTTTTGTTAAGTAGAAGTACTTTGGTATGTGTCTTGAAGTCTTTCAAAAGTGTAAGAATACATATCAAAACACAACATGTATATACATTCTAATGGAGTCGTTAAGTCTTCATTAGTCGTTACATGTAAGTGTTGTTTTGAAACCTTTAAGTTAACGATCTCAATTAATGTTGTTAACCCAATGTTTATTATATCAAATGAGATGTTAAATTATTATATTATCATGATATTATGATGTATGAATATCTTTTAATATGATATATACATTAAAATATCGTTACAACGATAATCGTTACATATAAGTCTCGTTTCGTAATTCTTGAGTTAGTAGTCTTGTTTTTACATATGTAGTTCATTGTTAACACACTTAATGATATATTTAAATATAATTTTATCATGTTAAATATAGTGTATCAATATCTTAATATGAAACATATGTATTTAGTAGACGTTATCATAACAATAATCGTTATATATATCATTTCGAGTTTCTTAACTTAGTAATCTCATTTCTTATGTATATCATACATTGTTAATATATTTATTGAGATACTTACTCATCATAAGCTTATGTCAACCATATATATATGTCTATATATACCCCAACATGTAGTTTTTACAATTTTGTAACGTTCGTGAATCGCCGGTCAACTTGGGTGATCAATTGTCTATATGAAACTTATTTCATTTAATCAAGTCTTAACAAGTTTGATTGCTTAACACGTTGGAAACATTTAGTCATGTAAATATCAATCTTAATTAATATATATAAACATCCAAAAGTTCAGGTCACTACAGGCCAAATATCTAATTACACAACAGTAGATCCATACGGTTGATCACACGAATGACATATGAATCGTACGAGTCACATCTCAACTGTACGATCTAACTAGCAAATATAACAGTTCAAGTAACCACTCACTCGTGCGGTTCACCATGCGGTTGACCGCCTCAACCGTACGAGTGAAAGCTCACTCGTATGAGTGAAGGCTCATTTGTGTGAGTGATAAGGAACATCAATAGCGACTTGTAAAGATATTTTCCAACCAATATTCATCATATATTCATTCATTCATAAGCCTATATCAAGAATTCAACCCATAATAACAGATTAACGCATGCACACTAGACACACACGCTAATACTTCTATTTCTGACCTAAATACATTTTGATATAGATTATAAAGAGCTTACCATTGGAAACTATTTTTCATTTTGATTCCAACGATACTTGATTCATCAAAAACGGAGTTACGGTTTGAAAGTTATGACCAAAACAAGTTTCTACAAATCTGACCTTGTGCTCACACGTGTGACTGAGGCCTCACTCGTGTGAGTGAGTCCTCACACGTGTGGTTGACCCTCAAAAGTGTGGCCACTCGTATGGGTGACCTATCAAAAGTGTGGGTGCTGATGAACACCTATAGCTCACTGTTTTCGCGTTTTTTGACCCCAAAACATGATTTTTGCTCAATCTGATCATGAAACCACTTCAAAAACATCATATAACAACTATAGAACATATATATAACAACAATTAACACTAAAAAACACAATTCATCAAGATTCAAACATCAAAACTCACTTTTGCTCAAGAACACAAAAACCCAAATTACACAAGATTCAAGCAATGATTCAAGCATTCTAACCTGGTTTGATGATTACAAAGATGATATAAATCAGTTCCTAAAGCTCCACAAACCAATTTCAAGCTTGGATCAAGTTAGGGTTTCAAGAGTGAAGGAGATTAGGTATGGTTTTGTTTTAGAACATTCAAGAAAATGGAAAGATTGAAGCAGATTACACTCTAAATGGGTTATTAAAACCCATACTCCACAACACACGGGTATTTATCAGTTATCTGATATCTTTCGTACTTCGTTAGGAGGTCCTAACGGAGTCCAAATTAAACAAACGAACCTGTTATGTGACCCTTGTCACAAACTTGTCTTAAGCAAACAATCAGATAATCAAAACATACAACTATTAAAATTACTTTTAATAACACATAAGGGCAAAATAGTCTATTTCAACTAGGCCCAAAACGCGGGTGTTACAAATCTACCCTCCTTAAAAGATATTCCGTCCTTGGAATCTGGTCAACTATGGTCAACAAACCCAAAATTGTTACTCAAACCGCTAAAGCACACGGTTAACTTTATCGATCTTATCCCCGATACCGACATTATCCACCACAATTGCATAGGGAAACGAGATTCTTGACGTCAATACACTTCCGATATAAAATAATTTCTCACAATTTTACTCGATCAACGTCCGTTAATCCACTTAAGCCTACAAATTACACGATCAAGTCAAATAATCAGAGTCAAATTTCACGATCTGTTATCCAATTCAACTCTTTATACAGTCCACTTTTCACAATTTTCCCAAGCTTAGGCAATAGAATTAGTCATCATACTAAAATCTATACCTATGTCCACGAAATTGTCTCTTAAGTCAACAGAACTTCACAAGTTATTCGTCTCATGTCCAGTCACATCACGATCCAATATAGCACAGGACGCCTAACTTTCCTTCAGCTTCCCAGAAATTCTGTATGATTTATCACAATATACTTCTGTTAGCCAGGCACAAGCATATTATCCTAAATCATACCTTCATTATGAGTTGCTCGAAACGGAAAAATTCTACTTGTCTCATTCACTAACTTATGTCCAATCAATCTCCTCAATAAGCATCGGTAATTAATTTAACTACTTTATGAATAATCAATCACAACATCTGTCCAATCACAGTCGCTCAAACCTTGTTTATCAATCACCCAAATATAATCTATCAACCAGATCATACATCCAACAAGCTTAGGAAATATATGGTCAATATAGTTCAGTACCGTCATAACAATCATACTCATGCCACTATCCAACAACTTCCTGTCATCCAAAAATCCACTATACAAACATACTCAACACATCTCTTTCCAAGTCGCGATTCTCAATATCAAAAATTCAACCTAAGGATCACCCTTTACCCCACATAACACATAAGGGTTGCAACCAAAACATAAGAAACATAATGCAACAAATAAATCTCGCACTACTATCAAGATCTACCAATCTAACACACACACATACACACATACACACACACACACACATATATATATATATATATATATATATATATATATATATATATATATATATATATATATATATATATACACAATCATATACATATATATATATATATATATATATATATATATATATATATATATATATATATATATATATATATATATATATATATATATATATATAACTAAACAGTATGAGAATTTTTAAACATACCTGTATTCACATCATATTCAACATCTGCATCTGCAACCATCTGATAAACTCTTGCTGTTACCGTAGGTGGATTCTTTCTTTTCTGCCCAACTGGAGAACTAGAAGATCCACCTACTGATCCTCACTGCGCTCCTAGCCCCGCCCCAGAATTTGATCCTCTTATATACGGACACTGATGAAACAACCCAACCCGTAATTAACCGGATAAAATATTTTTTTTTTTAAAAAATAAACAACCATTTACGCCCAAAATAATTGGTTACAAAACGTAACCCATTTCATACAAACCACTTAAACGTACAACATGTTTAAAGTTTACATCACGGGCACGAAGACCATTAATCAAAAGTAATACAAGTTCAACCCAAATTTGATAGTTTTAAACTAAATGACACTCGAGCATGGTTTGGGGCTAAACTACCCAAAACGCTAGGTCAACTTCCAAGAAGCTTCCACAAGCATCAATATTGGAATATCTAATTCCCGGCAACCCCTTTTCCTTTATCCGCGTTCGTACCTAAAAGTAAATAACGAGAGGGGTAAGCAAAGCTTAGTGAATGCAATAATTATACATATACATATATAACTTACTCACTTGCAAACACTTACACAATTCCGCATACATACTAGCATTACAATTAGCATACCACCTTAAAGTATAACACTAAACCTCCGATAACACACGCTAGTATAGCAATATCAAATAATCACGCACAATATAATATGCTTTAACACAATACACAAACATTGATGTTCATAACATCCATTAGTACTCAAATCCCAAGGCTAGCCCTACGAATAGTATCGTCAACATCGAACTTAATCCCCATTCGTCCCAATAAATGTGGTATCGTCAACATCGAACTTAAACCCACACATGAGGTATCGTCAACATCGAATTTAAACCCTCATCAACTAACGTCACTACAATAGTGGTATGGCTTCGTCAACATCGAACTTTAAATCCATACATGAGGTATCGTCAACATCGAACTTTAACCCTCATCCAAACAAACAATATACTCTAGGATATGGTATCGTCAACATCGAACTTAAACCCATATCCCACAAGCAAATAAATCATATACATACATATATAATTATTCCACTCACCTTAACACGTCGGTGGTGATTTAACACTTCCGTATGCTTCGAGCAAGGTACCTAATACATTAAGTACACATTCAATACACAACTAGTGGAATTAACCACAATACTCACTCTTGAGCATTTAATGACCTAATTTGCATTAAATGGCTCAACTACACCAAAACCGCCCATTAATGGCTAAGACTTGTCATAAATCACTAGGAACAAGTGATGTAAGTCTACTAACACCAACTAACCCGAACAATGGGCATTGCATACCCATTTCACCCAATTAGGTCAACTATTACTCATTTGACTCATTTTGACACTTACACTTGCAATTTTAGTCAACATGACCCATTAACAATTCTTTCATCATTTACAAGTGTATTAGTGACTAACAACACCATCTAACACTTACAAATCTCGATTTACATAACCAAACCCCAGATTATAGTTATTAGGGTTTCCTTACATCAATATAACCCAAATTCACCCATTTAACTCCCAAATGGGTCTCACAAGACTCAAATGGCCAAAAGCCTAGCCATAAATTAACTAAAACTCAAACCATGGAGTTAAGACTTACCAATACTATCAAGTCGTAGCTAAGAACGAGGAGAACAAATTTCCTATTTGCTCCAAAGATCGAATCACAAGTCTTCACCTTCGAATCTCACTTTTAATCCAAATGGGTTTTATGTTTTGGAAGAGAAAATGGAAAGAAAAGAGAAAAGAAATTAAATGTGTGAGATAAGTGGTTGAGGTTTAAAGCTCTAATCAGATCCATACGTGAAAAGATGAAAATACCCTTGGACCACCCCTTTTTAAATAGGAAAAACGGATCAGATTAGCAGCTTTGTCGCGTCGCGACCTCAATTGTCGCGGCACGGCAATATACTGGATTTTCGAGCTGCCTTATTCCACTCCTGACTTTGATTTGCTTTATTTTTCGCGGCGCGCCCAAGATCTCCGCGGCGCGGCAATGGCCTGTAACTGGCCATTTTGACAACTTCATACAACTATTAATTTATTCGACTTGTACACCTCGTTCACGCTTCCTACACACGTTTAAACTTCGTCTTTAAGTCTCACATGACTTAACACCATCAAAACCCATGCATATACTTATACATGCATACATTCTCAAACATATACATATGAATATATCTCGTATACATCGAGTTAACACTTTATATCGTTTAATCACATAAACAAGCGAAATATAAACGTTCGAACGATTAACTAAGTACCTTAAGACATGTATGAAGAAAATGGGATGTTACAACTCTCCCCCACTTGAATCGGAGCGCGTCCTCGCGATCCAAGCCACATGACAAGCCGGAAGATGCACCAATATAAGCTCTTCGGGTTCCCATGTAAACTCGGAACCTTTACTATGACTCCATTGAACTTTAAAAGTTCTCACCTCTTTATGTCTCAACCTCTTTACTTTTTCATCTAGTATAGCGATCGGCTTCTCAACATACTCTAACTTGTTGTTTAGCTCAATCTCGTCTAATGGTACCCATGAAGAATCATCCGCAAGACACTTACGGAGATGGGAAACATGAAATGTATTATGGATCCCCGCAAGCTCTTCGGGTAATTCCAAACGATACGCAACTTCACCAACACAAGCTAAAATCTTAAACGGACCAATAAACCGAGGAGCTAACCTTCCTCGTTTTGGAAACCGAATAACACCTTTCCATGGCGAAACTTTAAGCATCACCATGTAGCCTTCTTGGAATTCGATCGGTCGCCTTCGTTTGTCAGCATACGACTTTTGTCTATCTTGAGCCTTTTTCAAATGAGCCCGAATCATATCGATCTTGCTATTCATCTCTAAAACCAAATCGGTACTCCCGATTTCTCTTTGACCCACTTCACCCTAACAAATGGGAGTTCGACACCTTCGCCCATAAAGCATCTCATATGGTGGCATTCCAATACTAGCATGATAGCTATAATTGTACGAGAATTCCACCAAAGGCAAGTGCTCATCCCAACTACCACCAAAATCGATAATACACGCCCGTAACATATCCTCCAATGTTTGATTCGTACGTTTGGTTTGACCGTCCGTTTGAGGATGATACGTCGTGCTCAATTTCAATTGTGTACCCATATCTTCATGAAACTCTTCCCAAAACCGAGTTGTGAAACGGGTATCTCGATCAGAAATAATAGATATAGGAACCTCATGCCTTGATATTACTTCCTTGATGACCAACTTAGCCAAAGTCTCCGATGATATCGCTTCTCGAATGGGAAGAAACAAGGCACTCTTCTTTAACCATCAACTATCACCCAAATCGAATCAAATTGAGTTCTCGCCGTCCTTGGTAACTTTGTAATGAAATCCATGGTAATGTGCTCCCATTTCCATTTCAGGATTTCTAATGGTTGTAACATACCATACGGATTTTGGTGTTCGGCCTTAACTTGCAAACACGTGACGCATTGTTCAACATACTTAACAACATCACGTTTCATGCCCGGCCACCAATACTCCTTTCGTAAATCAAGATACATTTTCGTTGCGCCCTGATGAATGGAATACTTTGACTTATGCGCTTCATCAAGTAGCACTCATCGATTATCACCCATTTTAGGTACCCACACTCGACCTTGAAAGGATAACAAACCATGCGGGCCCAAGGTAATGAACTCCGTTTGGCCCACGATTCGCTCCTCATGTTTGTTGTAATCAAAAGCTTCGATTTGAATCTCACCAAGATTTACAAGAAAATCGTTAGTAATAGTCATGCGTAACGATCCTACTCGTATCGCCGGGTGTTGACTCTTTCAACTCAACGCATCCGCGACCACATTCGCCTTGCCCGGATGATAAAGTATTTCACAATCATAATCTTTTACTACGTCCATCAATCTACGTTGACGATAATTCAAATCTCTTTGATCAAAAAGATGCTTCAAACTCTTATGATCTGAATAAATTGTACACTTAACACCATACAAGTAATGGCGCCAAATTTTCAACGCATGCACAATCGCCGCCAACTCAAGATCATGAGTCAGATATCTCATTTCGTGTTCCTTTAATTGTTGAGAGGCATAAGCGATGACTTTACCTCTTTTCATTAAAACACACCCGAGTCCATTTAAAGACGCATCACAATAAACCGTCATGTCTTCTACACCTTCCGGCAATACTAACATCGGAGCTTGGCATAACTTCTCTTTTAACAATTGAAAGGCAATTTCTTGCTCGTTCTCCCAATTAAATCTAGCATTCTTTCTCGTCAACTTCGTCAATGGAGAAGCAATCTTAGAAAAGTCTTGGATAAACCGACGATAATAACCAGCCAATTCGAGAAAACTCCAGATTTTCTTAGGCGTAGTCGGTTGTCCCCAACTCTTCACCGTCTCTATCTTCCCCAGATCTACTTGAATACCATCCTTGTTCACAATGTGTCCAAGGAATTGAACTTCCCTTAGCCAAAATTCACATTTGGAGAATTTAGCATACAACTTCTCCTTTGGTAACGTCTTCAACACACCCTGCAAATGATGTTCATGTTCCTTCATACTCTTCGAATAGACCAGTATGTCATCAATGAACACAATTACCGACTTGTCCAACATAGGTTGGCACATTCGGTTCATAAGATCCATGAATGCCGCTGGTGCATTCGTAAGACCAAAAGGCATAACTACAAACTCAAAATGCCCGTAACGCGTTCGGAAAGCCATTTTCTCAATGTCTTCCTCACGGACCCGCATTTGGTGATAGTCGGACCGTAGGTCAATTTTAGAGAAATATGTTGCATCTTGGAGTTGGTCAAACAAATCGTCAATCCGAGGCAATGGATAATGATTCTTGATCGTCACTTTATTCAACTCCCGATAATCGATGCACATCCGCATACTACCATCCTTCTTCTTCACAAATAAAACCGGAGTGCCCCATGGCAAAGCACTCGGTCGAATGAAACCCTTCTCAAGAAACTCTTGGATTTGATTTAACAACTCTTGCATTTCCGTTGGTGCTAAACGATAAGGAGTTTTAGCAATGGAGGTAGCCCCCGGAACCAAATCAATGCGAAATTCAACTTTTCTTTCCTCCGGAACACCCGGTAACTCATCCGGAAAAACGTCTTCAAATTCACTTACCACCGAAATTTCATGAATGGATGGTGGCTCATCTCGAGTATCAACAACATGGGCAAGAAAAGCCATGCCACCACTAACAAGGAAATGACGTGCCCGTGCAAAAGTGCATATCGGCACAAGTCTTCTTAGTTTATCACCGTGAATGATTAACTCTCCCCCACTTGGGGTCTTTACCCGAATAAACTTATCATGGCATGCAATATCGGCCCTATAACGATCGAGCCAATCCATAGCAATGATGATATCAAAATCACCCAAAGTCATCGGAATGAGATCGATTTTAAAACTTTCGACACCAAACACAACATTACAATTTTTACACACATCAACCACTAGCGCCGTCTTGCCATCCGCTATTTCAACTTCTACCGGACGACTTAACTTAACTAGCGGTTTATTTAACTTAGGCACAAATCTTGGAGAAACAAATGATAAATTAGCACCACTATCAAATAGGATCTGTGCCGGATTAGAGTTAACTATGAAAGTACCTGAAATGATTTCGTTGGATTGCTTGGCCTCCTCATTCATCATCAAATAGTTACGACCCCTAGCCATGCCCGCCGCTTTCTCCAACCGTTAAACATGATCGGTGTTCAAGTCGGGACACTCCGAATTTCGATGCCCTTCTTTGTTGCAATTAAAACAAGTGCGCTTGTTTGTTGAAGGAGGCTTTGTACAATCCCGAGCCAAATGACCTCGTACCCCACAATTGTAGCAAGTAGGGATAAAGTTACCGAAACCTCCTTTCTTCACACTATTTACACTTTCGGAACCCTTCTTTGACTTCTTGTTTGAAAAGTTCGAATGACTTGATCCTTCAAACTTTCTTTTAGAAAAGGTGAAATCGCTTTTTCTTGGAACCTCCAGCTCAAAACCCCGAGCCAATTCAAATAACTCCTCAAAAGACTTAGCCGCTCCTCAGCTAATCTTACCCTTAAACTCATCATTCATGGTACGGTAGAAATCCTTCATCAACTTGTGATCGTCGCCAACATATTATGGACAAAAACGAGTCTTTGCCAAGAAGGTAGACTTGAGAGTAACCAAGTCCATTGAACCTTGTCGCAAATTGTGCAACTCGTCCTGGATTCTATCAAGGTCGGAAGAAGTTCGGTATTCTTTGAAGAATTCTTTCTTAAACTCCTCCCACGTTAAGCTCATGCATTTCCCCTCAGCATATAATTGGATTTTATCATCCCACCACAACTTTGCCTCTTCCCGTAACATGCTAGAACCATACCTCGCCTTCTTTTCGGGAGGACATTCCGTGGTACGGAAAGCTCCCTCGATATCGGAAATCCAACATGTGCTTTTTAACGGATCTCGTACCCCATTAAACATTGGGGGTTGAGCATCCTTGAAATTTTTGTAGTGGAAGTCCTGCCTTCCATTCCCACCGTTACCATCACCCCCTTCGCCATGAGGATGAATGTTTCTAGCTTCTAATGCCTCCTCGATCGGGGCATTCATTCGCTCATTAATTATTCCGGTCACTTGCCCATCAACCGATTCTTGGAATACCTTTCGGACATCATCAAGAAATTCTATTTTTAGCCTTTTAAAGATGGCCTCAACCTTGGCCGTGAGTTCGACGTCCTCGCTCGTGCCTCCTTCATTGGTATCATGTCCATTTCTCATCTTCATTCTATAAGACGAAGTAAATTAAATAACGAACGAAAAGACATGACACAATATACATGAACACCACACCGCCCCATCTTGCTCAACAATCGTCGTACATCGCTTGTTTGATACGATTTGAACCCGTAACAATGGTAGCTAATCATTGTAATGCGAGCACGTCGCATTAAATCGCTAGTACAACGTCTATCTCGCTTGATGATTGCAAAACACAACACAAAACAATTAGCGCATAGTTAGTCCACCTAAACCTAAGCACTAACCAATCCCCGGTCCGACCCGTCTCCTATAAGTCCTGCATAACGCGCATACACAATAAAGTCTAAGTCTAGGAACCTATCTCAAGTCGCCTAAATCCCTTAGACCATGCTCTGATACCACTTGAAACAACCCAACCCGTAATCAACCGGATAAAATATATTTTTTTAAAAAATTAAACAACCATTTACGCCCAAAATAATTGGTTACAAAACGTAACCCATTTCATACAAACCACTTGAACGTACAACATGTTTAAAGTTTACATCACGGGCACGAAGACACTTAATCAAAAGTAATACAAGTTCGACCCATATTTGATAGTTTTAAACTAAACGACACTCGAGCATGGTTTGGGGCTAAACTACCCAAAACGCTAGGTCGACTTCCAATAAGCTTCCACAAGCATCAATACTGGAATATCTAATTCTCGGCAACCCCTTTTCCTTTATCCGCGTTCGTACCTAAAAGTAAAAAACAAGAGGGGTAAGAAAAGCTTAGTGAATGCAATAATTATACATATACATATATAACTTACTCACTTGCAAACACTTACACAATTCCGCATACATGCTAGCATTACAATTAGCATACCACCTTAAAGTATAACGCTAAACCTCCAATAACACACGCTAGTATAGCAATATCATATAATCACGCGCAATATAATATGCTTTAACACAATACACAAACATTGATGTTCATAACATCCATTAGTACTCAAATCCCAAGGCTAGCCCTACGAATGGTATCGTCAACATCGAACTTAATCCCCATTCGTCCCAATAAATGTGGTATCGTCAACATCAAACTTAAACCCACATATGAGGTATCGTCACCAATTACCCTTGTATGTAATTCACCCCTGTTTCAACAAGTCTATTGATTATTAATCCATCCCCGTGTTCGGTAAAATGAACGATAATTCGTATTTATAGATATCCCGCCCACCGTACTCGATTAAGCGTATGTGGTTATATATAGATACGTCAAATTGTAATCTTTATATTAAATTAACAAGGTAACGTTTAGTTAATATAAAGCCCATTAATAGCCCATAGTCTAATTTCCACAAGTGTCGTTCTTTTGTCCAAACCCCAATTATGGTACAAAGCCCAATTACCCCGTCTTTAATATTTAGCCCAACATCACGATTACTTTGATTTAAATAAGCATAATAATAACTTAGCTATGAGACATTAATTTAAAAAGGTTGAACATAACTTACAATGATTAATAATAGCGTAGCGTTACACGGACAGAATTTCGACTTACACACTTACAACATTCGCTAACATACCCTTATTATTATTAATCTTAAATTAAAATTAAAAATATAATATATATATATATATATATATATATATATATATATATATATATATATATATATATATATATATATCGTGAGAGAGAGAGATTGAATTAGGTTTTTTGAACTCGAGCACCAGACTGGCTTTTATAGGAATGTGGACAGAAAAAGTAGGCCATGCAATCGCATGGGAATTAGGCCTCTAGGCCATGCGATCGCATAGAGCAAGGATCCAGCTCACAATCATTTGTCTCCTAGTTTGCCGACGGTTTTTAATATATAATATAATATAATATAATATAATATATATATATATATATATATATATATAATTTTAAGAATTAATTATATATTAT
This sequence comes from Rutidosis leptorrhynchoides, assembly GCF_046630445.1. Taxonomy (NCBI): domain Eukaryota; kingdom Viridiplantae; phylum Streptophyta; class Magnoliopsida; order Asterales; family Asteraceae; genus Rutidosis; species Rutidosis leptorrhynchoides. The sequence goes on along the minus strand of NC_092343.1, from coordinate 119,971,220 downwards.
ATTATATTCATGTGCATAGTTGACTTGTAATTTTTAGTCCGTTGCGTCGCGCGTTGAGAGTTGACTCTGGTCCCGGTTCCGAATTTTCGAACATCCTTTCGTACTATTTAATATCTTGTTCTTTGCATTTTGCGGCTCGTACTTTTGTAATTTTTAGACGTTTCTCATCAATAATTTGAACCTCTTGGATTGTATTTTGTACTTTTGCACTTTTTGGTCGTTTGCATCTTCAATTCGTCGAATCTGTCTTTTGTCTTCACCTTTTATTATTTAAATGAATATCACTTGTAAATAGAACAATTGCAACTAAAAGCTTGTCTTTCTTGAGGGATAATGCTATGAAATATATGTTCATTATTAGCATTATCAAATATTCCCACACTTGAGCGTTGCTTGTCCTCAAGCAATATAGTCTTGAAATAAAAATACTATAATCACTTCTTTATTCTTCACACTTTGTACATCCGTGATTTTAATATGGCGGTATGAACAATGATAGTAACGTTGTGATTTACAGTCCCGCTTGACTATGAAAATTTAGATCCTTTAGGAAATTGGATCTTTATGAAAACATTTGATCTTTCTGAAAATTTAATCTAGCTTTTACCCTAGATAAGTTTTCCGATTTAACCCTTTATCGGTGTTGCAAATTGCTTTGTGGGTGTTGTGGGATTCAGATTTTAAAATTTTAGCTCAAAACTTGCGATTTTGTGTCTCCCACTTGCCAACCTTGTATTAGGAAAGCACACATCCAGTTTACTTGCTCCGTATATTACCTTTCGGTAAACTACTGTACGGTTGTAAAGGAAAGCATTGAACAAGCAACTGTTAAGGCAATGTCTAATGACATGCTTTTGATTATGGTCCACAACGTGTCAGATGCAATTACTACCCTTTGTAGGAGCAATAGTAAAGATCACCCTATAGTTTTTTGGTCTGGCACAAGGTCCTGTTTTTGACCATGCTATGCAACCACCGTTCTTACGGTTGACACCCGATTTGGTTCAGATGACCTAATAAATTCCAGGTGAATTCTTAGGATTTTACGTTCAATGGTAATGAACGTATTGAAAATAGGGTTTTAAGAAAACAAATCGGTTTGTAATTTGATCAAAATATTTTCTCGTTCAAGCTCGAGTTTAGATATCATCGAATTCCATGAGTTTGTAATTCTCAATCTTTAAAAGTCAATCTCAAGGATTGAGTAATATCAGTCTTAAAAGCTGATTTTTGATCTTTAAGGAGATTATCCTTTCTGGGGATTTGATTCATTAGTCTTATAAGCTAATTTGCACGGTGCCCCCCATTATACAAGACAGATCCTCTCATGGTTAGGATAAGTCTGACCACTTGGCGACCCTGTTTGATGCTGAGGTCCGTGGATTTTCAGCTGATTTTTGAGAAAACTTTTCAAGATTTTTCGTAGACTCTACAACTGGTCTGGACAACAACTTCCTGACCTAAATCAAGAAGCGCGTGTCTTTTTCGGAAGACTTTACTTCCTTTTAATGATGGAATTGATTCATCGTGCAGATCCATCTTTCTTTCAAATATATTACAATTTTCCGGGTAAAACAGTTAATTTTGTCCAAAACAAAAGTAACTTCAATTATTTGTTCAAAAATATGTGACATATGTTCTAAATAACTTGGTAAATTTTTCCCACACTTGGCTTTTATTTTTCTTTATTTGCCTTTTTATTTTCCTCTATTCCATTTTAAATGAATTCTAACATTTTAGGTTGTTTCTCAATTTATGTCCTTTTTGAGGTAACAATAATTTCGGTGTTAACACCTAGTTTTATCGTTCATAAATATGTATAAACATGATTTTGAATTCATTTATTTGAAAATTTTGAAAAATTTTACTAGAATTGGGTAGTCAGTATATAAGACTAGGGCTGTTCTTTATTATCAGAGAACACTAGATTCTAATACAACTACTGCGTTACTAGTATTTTTAATGGTAACCAAGTGTATAAGTAAAAAAAAAAATTAAAAATCCGAAAGAATTTAACCCCTTCCCACACTTAAGATCTTGCAATGCCCTCATTTGCAAGAAATCAGTAACAATTTAAATTATTGAGGGTGAGTAGCGTAGAAAAATGATTAAATTTTACCAAAGTTTTCAAACATATTGGCGTTTGTTTGTTGAATGATAAATGGTGCACATCATTTGTTCATTCCGTCTTGTTGTTACATCACATTTGTTTTTCGTTTTGTCGTCAAAATTAGTAGCTTTTGCTGAACTTAATGCCAGTCTTTGAAAGTTCGCTGTTTTACCCTGTTGTGTACAATTGACAATATACAAATAATAACATGCATGGTAATTTGAAATGGGACTTAACATCCCACTTTCAAATCAAATATGAAATAATAGTACAACATAAAAAAAAATTAAAACTTACATTAAAGTATCACAATATTATATGTTTTAAACATAAGTAAATAAAAATAATAAAAGATAAAAATCACCAACGGGAACTATATCAATCTGGATAGGGGTTCCAGTTCATGTCGTCGGGCGGGTTCCACGGTTGGTTATAGGTGTACTGATAGGCCTGGTTTGGGTCGTAGAGAGTAAATGGTGGTCGCATATCGGGCTGATGTGGCAGATAGTAAGCAGGTCGGGTCGGTACATAGTTATTTGGTACCTGAGGTGATAGCTGGCTCATGATCTGATGCTGATGATAGTGCCATCTATCATGCTGTCATTGCCTGGAATGCTCGTACACATTCTCGGCGTGCCACTGCTCGAACTGACTAAATCTAGCCTCGTTTGTCATTTCTACCTCATCTATACGCTGATAAACGTCAGTAATAGCCTCCTTAATGACATCCCTAATGTCATCCGGTTCCTCCATTTCTTCATCTGAACCTCTCTACCTGTGAATGACGACCATCATATGGTACTGCCTAATTGCGTCTGCTCTTTAATACCTTTGCACCCTGATAGAACTTCAATCCTAAAGTATCAACCTATTCCCTACACACCATCAGTGGACCCCCTTGATCCCTATCTACACTCAAATACTCTCCAATGAGAGTAACAAAAATACCTCCTTCTATTATTCCTCCGTCCTGTATTTCTGCCACCATTTTGGACAGATAAAAACCAACACAGTAGGGGATATTAATAAAGCTTCTAGTGTTTCGAATACACTTAAGGTAAAATAAGTCGTATAAGGGCATCTTCTCCTTGTTTTTACCTATTTGTGTAATCGAATTAGCTAAAAATCTATGTATAACACGAAGGTCTGCTTTGTTAATATCTAAATAGGAGTGTCTTCCTCCCAGCGTAAAAATATTATAATTTGACATACGCCTCCAGACGGCGTCAGCGTCAAAATTCCTATCTACCCGCTCCCCATGATAAATCAAATTTATACAATCAGGTAGTAGTAATTCACCAGGAGTGTAAATCTGTAAAGCCCTGGCCATGTCCAGCATGGACATCCTATACATCCTACGGCCAAGTAAAAATCTAAGAAAACTTCTATCTTCTAACCTAACTACATCCGCATCAAGTGATATAGTACTCATAAGCTCAACACACCACTCTTTATATACATGCCTACGAATGGTGAATAAATGTTCTCAATCGGGAAAAGAAGAGTTCCCATACCTTTGGATCAGATGCTGCCTAACTGAGTTAACGAGTTGGGCCCTTTCCAAAGGCTCCCAATCGATTACCCTCGACACTTCTACATTTTTTGTTACCAGTTTAAATTGGTTACTTTGATACGTCGGGTAATCTCTCCAACTTCGATCAAATATCAAATTGGGATGCAACTGTTCTTCATAAATCGTTGAGTGTTCTATTATCGGATGCTTCGAAAATTGTACGTAGGCACTAACATATTCTTGTTGCGGATCATAGTATGGTATGTGTTGATCAGGTTGTTGTTTTTGTTCCTGTTGTTGCTTCGGTTCATATTGTGGCTCATATTGCATCTCTGGTTGTGGTTCCGGAGCAGGTTGCCTAGATGATGATGATGCACCATCAGTATCGGTATTTCTCTACAAAACACATTAAACACAAAATTTGTGCATCCAAATATGCATTAGGGTTAGCAAAATAACAAATTAAAACAATTACAATAACATGTTTAATCTATATTAAACTCATGCTCATTTTCACATTTTTATCAATTCTACACTTTTTCATGTAGTGACCCGAACTTTTCCATGTTTATATATATTAATTGAGATTGATATTTACATGATTAAATGTTTCCAACATGTTAAGCAATCAAACTTGTTAAGATTTGATTAATTGAAATAGGTTTCATATAGACAATTGACCACCCAAGTTGACCGGTGATTCACGAACGTTAAAACTTGTAAAAAAACTATATGATGACATATATATGGTTATATATATAGTTAACATGATATTATGATAAGTAAACATATCATTAATTATATTAACAATGAACTACATATGTAAAAACAAGACTACTAACTTAATAATTTTGAAACGAGACATATATGTAACGTTTATCGTTGTAACGACATTTAATGTATATATATATCATATTAAGAGATATTCGTACATCATAATATCATGATAATATAATAATTTAAAATCTCTTTTGATATTATAAACATTGGGTTAACAACATTTAACAAGATCGTTAACCTAAAGGTTTCAAAACAACACTTACATGTAACGACTAACGATGACTTAACGACTCAGTTAAAATGTATATACATGTAGTGTTTTAATATGTATTTATACACTTTTGAAAGACTTCAATACATTTATCAAAATACTTCTACTTAACAAAAATGCTTACAATTACATTCTCGTTCAGTTTCATCAACAATTCTACTCGTATGCACCCGTATTCGTACTCGTACAATACACAGCTTTTAGATGTATGTACTATTGGTATATACACTCCAATGATCAGCTCTTAGCAGCCCATGTGAGTCACCTAACACATGTGGGAACCATCATTTGGCAACTAGCATGAAATATCTCATAAGATTACAAAAATATGAGTAATCATTCATGACTTATTTACATGAAAACAAAATTACATATCCTTTATATCTAATCCATACACCAACGACCAAAAACACCTACAAACACTTTCATTCTTCAATTTTCTTCATCTAATTGAACTCTCTCAAGTTCTATCTTCAAGTTCTAAGTGTTCTTCATAAATTCCAAAAGTTCTAGTTTCATAAAATCAAGAATACTTTCAAGTTTGCTAGCTCACTTCCAATCTTGTAAGGTGATCATCCAACCTCAAGAAATCTTTGTTTCTTACAGTAGGTTATCATTCTAATACAAGGTAATAATCATATTCAAACTTTGGTTCAATTTCTATAACTATAACAATCTTATTTCAAGTGATGATCTTACTTGAACTTGTTTTCGTGTCATGATTTTGCTTCAAGAACTTTGAGCCATCCAAGGATCCATTGAAGCTAGATCCATTTTTCTATTTTCCAGTAGGTTCATCCAAGGAACTTAAGGTAGTAATGATGTTCATAACATCATTCGATTCATACATATAAAGCTATCTTATTCGAAGGTTTAAACTTGTAATCACTAGAACATAGTTTAGTTAATTCTAAACTTGTTCGCAAACAAAAGTTAATCCTTTTAACTTGACTTTTAAAATCAACTAAACACATGTTCTATATCTATATGATATGCTAACTTAATGATTTAAAACCTGGAAACACGAAAAACACCGTAAAACCGGATTTACGCCGTCGTAGTAACACCGCGGGCTGTTTTGGGTTAGTTAATTAAAAACTATGATAAACTTTGATTTAAAAGTTGTTATTCTGAGAAAATGATTTTTATTATGAACATGAAACTATATCCAAAAATTATGGTTAAACTCAAAGTGGAAGTATGTTTTCTAAAATGGTCATCTAGACGTCGTTCTTTCGACTGAAATGACTACCTTTACAAAAACGACTTGTAACTTATTTTTCCGACTATAAACCTATACTTTTTCTGTTTAGATTCATAAAATAGAGTTCAATATGAAACCATAGCAATTTGATTCACTCAAAACGGATTTAAAATGAAGAAGTTATGGGTAAAACAAGATTGGATAATTTTTCTCATTTTAGCTACGTGAAAATTGGTAACAAATCTATTCCAACCATAACTTAATCAACTTGTATTGTATATTATGTAATCTTGAGATACCATAGACACGTATACAATGTTTCGACCTATCATGTCGACACATCTATATATATTTCGGAACAACCATAGACACTCTATATGTGAATGTTGGAGTTAGCTATACAGGGTTGAGGTTGATTCCAAAATATATATAGTTTGAGTTGTGATCAATACTGAGATACGTATACACTGGGTCGTGGATTGATTCAAGATAATATTTATCGATTTATTTCTGTACATCTAACTGTGGACAACTAGTTGTAGGTTACTAACGAGGACAGCTGACTTAATAAACTTAAAACATCAAAATATATTAAAAGTGTTGTAAATATATTTTGAACATACTTTGATATATATGTATATATTGTTATAGGTTCGTGAATCAACCAGTGGCCAAGTCTTACTTCCCGACGAAGTAAAAATCTGTGAAAGTGAGTTATAGTCCCACTTTTAAAATCTAATATTTTTGGGATGAGAATACATGCAGGTTTTATAAATGATTTACAAAATAGACACAAGTACGTGAAACTACATTCTATGGTTGAATTATCGAAATCGAATATGCCCCTTTTTATTAAGTCTGGTAATCTAAGAATTAGGGAACAGACACCCTAATTGACGCGAATCCTAAAGATAGATCTATTGGGCCTAACAAACCCCATCCAAAGTACCGGATGCTTTAGTACTTCGAAATTTATATCATATCCGAAGGGTGTCCCGGAATGATGGGGATATTCTTATATATGCATCTTGTTATTGTCGGTTACCAGGTGTTCACCATATGAATGATTTTTATCTCTATGTATGGGATGTGTATTGAAATATGAAATCTTGTGGTCTATTGTTACGATTTGATATATATAGGTTAAACCTATAACTCACCAACATTTTTGTTGACGTTTAAAGCATGTTTATTCTCAGGTAAATATTAAGAGCTTCCGCTGTTGCATACTAAAATAAGGACAAGATTTGGAGTCCATGTTTGTATGATATTGTGTAAAAACTGCATTCAAGAAACTAATTTCGATGTAACATATTTGTATTGTAAACCATTATGTAATGGTCGTGTGTAAACAGGATATTTTAGATTATCATTATTTGATAATCTACATAAAGCTTTTTAAACCTTTATTTATGAAATAAAGGTTATGGTTTGTTTTAAAAATGAATGCAGTCTTTGAAAAACGTCTCATATAGAGGTCAAAACCTCGCAACGAAATCAATTAATATGGAACGTTTTTAATCAATAAGAACGGGACATTTCAGTTGGTATCCGAGCGTTGGTCTTAGAGAACCAGAAAATTTGCATTAGTGTGTCTTATCGAGTTTGTTAGGATGCATTAGTGAGTCTGGACTTCGACCGTGTTTTCTTTAAAAATGATTGCTTAACATTTTTGTGGGAAACTATATATTTTTAACATATGAATATTATGTGATATATTAATCTCTTAACGTGTTTGATATTATGTGATAGATGTCTACCTCTAGAACAAGTCCCATTGACTCACCTAATAATAATGAAGAGTCAAATGTAAATTGGAATGATCTGTGGACTGATTCACAAGTTCCCGAAGAGGAACCGGAAGAAGAGTCGGAACCGGAAGAAGAATCGGAACCGGAAGAAGAATCGGAACCGGATGAAGAAATAGAACCGGTGGGGGAAATAATAAAACGGTTAAGTAAAAGAAAATCCTCAACCAACCGACCAAAGTTAATTATGGTCAATGGTGTTTCCGCCAAGGAAGCAAAATATTGGGAGGATTACCAATTCTCCGATGAATCGGATTCCGACGAGAATTCCGATGATGTTATAGAAATTACCCCAACTGAATTTAAAAAGGCAAAAGAAAATAATAAGGGAAAGGGCATAAAAATAGAGAAATCTAATTCCAACCCCGATGAACTTTATATGTATCGTCAACCCCCGAAGTCCTTAAGTTGTAATAATGACCCGGGAACCTCTAAACCACCAGGTTTTTCTAAACCAATGTGGACAACGACGGCTCGTATTAGGGGAACATCATATTTCCCTAGAAACTTGGCAAAACGAACCAAAACCGAAGAAGAAGAAACGAGCGAGTCAGAATAAGATAGTTGTATTCGTGTGGTGTAATATATGTAATATAGTGTTCTTATGCTTTATGATATATGTAAAAATTGCTTGTATTAATAAGTATTTTTTTATGAATCTAACTCTTGTCTATTTTACAGTTTAAAAACACAAAATGGATAGACAACCCAATATTTTAAGAGACCTACCCGGAGACATGATTGATGAAATCTTGTCTAGAGTCGGCCAGAATTCTTCGGCACAACTATTTAAGGCAAGATCAGTTTGTAAGACATTCGAAGAACGTTCCAAAAATGTCTTGGTTTATAAGAGACTTTCGTTTGAAAGATGGGGGATATCACATTGGGAAACCCATAAATTACGATGTGTTTACTTTGACGCATATATTGCGGGGAACCCAAATGCTATTTTACGCAACGGGTTAAGAAATTATTTTGACTCAATATATCCGAATATTGGACTTCGTGATTTAGAAAAAGCGGCTAACATGCAACATAAAGAAGCATGTTATGCTTACGGATTAGTAATGTTCGCTTCTCACCAAAGTGAGAACAAGAACATCGGGCTACAACTATTAAACAAAACGTTTCCACAAGTGACGGAGTCGGTAATTGGGGTAAGAAATGAGGTTTTTAGATTATTACGGGACTGTTGGACATTACGTAACCCTCGTCCCTTTGATGACGTTACAACACGCTGTCTTATCAACGGCCATAACGGTTATGTTGCACAAGACCAAGGATGGGAAGTAGTCCTAGTAAAACCAGAATGCATGACTTGTTTCTGGACGTATGAATTACGTGTCTTTATTGCCTTTGCTGAACGACTTGTGTACTAGCTAGAATTGTCTTCACAACTATCTTGTATCAAAGTTATTGTGTGCTATATTTCATGCTTTATGTAAAATAAGCGGTATTGTAAGTTTGTAAAATATTGTATAAAAGTTTGAACGCGAAATATTATTATAATCAGTTTTTCATATAGAATTGTAGTAGTTGAATTGTATATTAGCTACTAAGTATGAACTTAACGGGTAGGTACTACCCGAATTTAAACTTATAAAACGCTAATATGAAGAAAAAGCTTTTATAAATGAGTTCATATTATGCTACGAAATACTATTAACTACTCTTAATATTCTGTATGATTAACTTGTTCCATTTAACTATTTTGAAGGAAATGGCACCGACTACTCGACACACCGTGAATATGAATGAAGAGGAATTCCGTACTTTTCTAGCTTCAAACATAGCCGCAGTACAGGCTGCGCTACATACCAACAATAACCTTGGATCTAGCAGTACAGGAAATCGTGTAGGATGCACCTACAAAGAATTCACTGCCTGCAAACCTTTGGAATTTGATGGAACCGAAGGACCGATCGGATTGAAACGGTGGACCGAGAAGGTTGAATCGGTGTTTGCCATAAGTAAGTGTACTGAAGAGGACAAAGTGAAGTACGCTACGCATACCTTCACAGGTTCTGCGTTAACATGGTGGAATACCTATCTAGAGCAAGTGGGACAAGATGATGCGTACGCACTACCGTGGTCAGCATTCAAGCACTTGATGAACGAGAAGTACCGTCCCAGAACCGAGGTCAATAAGCTCAAGACAGAACTTAGAGGGTTACGAACCCAAGGATTTGATATTACCACGTACGAAAGACGATTCACAGAATTGTGCCTATTGTGTCCGGGAGCATTCGAAGATGAGGAAGAGAAGATCGACGCGTTTGTGAAAGGATTACCGGAAAGAATCCAAGAAGATATAAGTTCACACGAGCCCGCCTCCATACAACAGGCATGTAGAATGGCTCACAAACTAGTGAACCAGATTGAAGAAAGAATTAAAGAACAGACTGCTGAAGAGGCCAATGTGAAGCAAGTCAAAAGAAAGTGGGAGGAAAACGGTGATAAGAATCACCAATACAACAACAACAGCAATTACAACAATAATCGCAACAATTATCCCAACAATCGCAACATCAATCGCAACTACAACAAACGGCCCAACAACAACAACAACAACAACAACAACAACAACAACAACAGCAGCAACTACAACAATCATCCCAACAACAATAATAATCGCAACAACAACAACAATCAGAAGCAACTATGCCAAAGGTGTGAAAAGAATCACTCGGGGTTCTGCACCAAATTTTGCAACAAGTGTAAAAGAAATGGTCATAGCCCGGCGAAGTGTGAGGTCTACGGACCAGGGGTTAATAGAACGAAAGGAACAAATGGTGTCGGAACGAGTAATGGCGGAGCAAGTAGTGTCGGAGCAAGTTATGCCAATGTAGTTTGTTATAAATGTGGAAAACCAGGCCACATTATTAGAAATTGCCCGAACCAGGAGAACACGAATGGACAAGGCCGTGGAAGAGTTTTCAATATTAATGCGGTAGAGGCACAGGAAGACCCGGAGCTTGTTACGGGTACGTTTCTTATTGACAATAAATCTGCTTACGTTTTATTTGATTCGGGTGCGGATAGAAGCTATATGAGTAGAGATTTTTGTGCTAAATTAAGTTGTCCATTGACGCCTTTGGATAGTAAATTTTTACTCGAATTAGCAAATGGTAAATTAATTTCAGCAGATAATATATGTCGGAATCGAGAAATTAAACTGGTTAGCGAAACATTTAAGATTGATTTGATACCAGTAGAGTTAGGGAGTTTTGATGTGATAATCGGTATGGACTGGTTGAAAGAAGTGAAAGCGGAGATCGTTTGTTACAAAAATGCAATTCGCATTATACGAGAAAAAGGAAAACCCTTAATGGTGTACGGAGAAAAGGGCAACACGAAGCTACATCTTATTAGTAATTTGAAGGCACAAAAACTAATAAGAAAAGGTTGCTATGCTGTTCTAGCACACGTCGAGAAAGTACAAACTGAAGAAAAGAGCATCAATGATGTTCCCATGCAAAAGAATTTCCCGATGTATTTCCGAAAGAATTACCGGGATTACCCCCACATCGATCCGTTGAATTTCAAATAGATCTTGTACCAGGAGCTGCACCAATAGCTCGTGCTCCTTACAGACTCGCACCCAGCGAGATGAAAGAACTGCAAAGCCAATTACAAGAACTTTTAGAGCGTGGTTTCATTCGACCAAGCACATCACCGTGGGGAGCTCCTGTTTTGTTTGTCAAGAAGAAAGATGATACATTCAGGTTGTGTATCGACTACCGAGAGTTGAACAAACTTACCATCAAGAACCGCTACCCACTACCGAGAATCGACGACTTATTTGATCAACTACAAGGCTCGTCTGTTTATTCAAAGATTGACTTACGTTCCGGGTATCATCAAATGCGGGTGAAAGAAGATGATATTCCAAAGACTGCTTTCAGAACACGTTACGGTCATTACGAGTTTATGGTCATGCCGTTTGGTTTAACTAATGCACCAGCTGTGTTCATGGACCTTATGAACCGAGTGTGTGGACCATACCTTGACAAGTTTGTCATTGTTTTCATTGATGACATACTTATTTACTCAAAGAATGACCAAGAACACGGTGAACATTTGAGAAAGGTGTTAGAAGTATTGAGGAAGGAAGAATTGTACGCTAAGTTTTCAAAGTGTGCATTTTGGTTGGAAGAAGTTCAATTCCTCGGTCACATAGTGAACAAAGAAGGTATTAAGGTGGATCCGGCAAAGATAGAAACTGTTGAAAAGTGGGAAACCCCGAAAACTCCGAAACACATACGCCAGTTTTTAGGACTAGCTGGTTACTACAGAAGGTTCATCCAAGACTTTTCCAGAATAGCAAAACCCTTGACTGCATTAACGCATAAAGGGAAGAAATTTGAATGGAATGATGAACAAGAGAAAGCGTTTCAGTTATTGAAGAAAAAGCTAACTACGGCACCTATATTGTCATTGCCTGAAGGGAATGATGATTTTGTGATTTATTGTGATGCATCAAAGCAAGGTCTCGGTTGTGTATTAATGCAACGAACGAAGGTGATTGCTTATGCGTCTAGACAATTGAAGATTCACGAACAAAATTATACGACGCATGATTTGGAATTAGGCGCGGTTGTTTTTGCATTAAAGACTTGGAGGCACTACTTATATGGGGTCAAAAGTATTATATATACCGACCACAAAAGTCTTCAACACATATTTAATCAGAAACAACTGAATATGAGGCAGCGTAGGTGGATTGAATTATTGAATGATTACGATTTTGAGATTCGTTACCACCCGGGGAAGGCAAATGTGGTAGCCGATGCCTTGAGCAGGAAGGATAGAGAACCCATTCGAGTAAAATCTATGAATATAATGATTCATAATAACATTACTACTCAAATAAAGGAGGCGCAACAAGGAGTTTTAAAAGAGGGAAATTTAAAGGATGAAATACCCAAAGGATCGGAGAAGCATCTTAATATTCGGGAAGATGGAACCCGGTATAGGGCTGAAAGGATTTGGGTACCAAAATTTGGAGATATGAGAGAAATGGTACTTAGAGAAGCTCATAAAACCAGATACTCAATACATCCTGGAACGGGGAAGATGTACAAGGATCTCAAGAAACATTTTTGGTGGCCGGGTATGAAAGCCGATGTTGCTAAATACGTAGGAGAATGTTTGACGTGTTCTAAGGTCAAAGCTGAGCATCAGAAACCATCAGGTCTACTTCAACAACCCGAAATCCCGGAATGGAAATGGGAAAACATTACCATGGATTTCATCACTAAATTGCCAAGGACTGCAAGTGGTTTTGATACTATTTGGGTAATAGTTGATCGTCTCACCAAATCAGCATACTTCCTACCAATAAGAGAAGATGACAAGATGGAGAAGTTAGCACGACTGTATTTGAAGGAAGTCATCTCCAGACATGGAATACCAATCTCTATTATCTCTGATAGGGATGGCAGATTTATTTCAAGATTCTGGCAGACATTACAGCAAGCATTAGGAACTCGTCTAGACATGAGTACTGCCTATCATCCACAAACTGATGGGCAGAGCGAAAGGACGATACAAACGCTTGAAGACATGCTACGAGCATGTGTTATTGATTTCGGAAACAGTTGGGATCGACATCTACCGTTAGCAGAATTTTCCTACAACAACAGCTACCATTCAAGCATTGAGATGGCGCCGTTTGAAGCACTTTATGGTAGAAAGTGCAGGTCTCCAATTTGTTGGAGTGAGGTGGGGGATAGACAGATTACGGGTCCAGAGATTATACAAGAAACTACCGAGAAGATCATCCAAATTCAACAACGGTTGAAAACCGCCCAAAGTCGACAAAAGAGCTACGCTGACATTAAAAGAAAAGATATAGAATTTGAAATTGGAGAGATGGTCATGCTTAAAGTTTCACCTTGGAAAGGCGTTGTTCGATTTGGTAAACGAGGGAAATTAAATCCAAGGTATATTGGACCATTCAAGATTATTGATCGTGTCGGACCAGTAGCTTACCGACTTGAGTTACCTCAACAACTCGCGGCTGTACATAACACTTTCCACGTCTCGAATTTGAAGAAATGTTTTGCTAAAGAAGATCTCACTATTCCGTTAGATGAAATCCAAATCAACGAAAAACTCCAATTCATCGAAGAACCCGTCGAAATAATGGATCGTGAGGTTAAAAGACTTAAGCAAAACAAGATACCAATTGTTAAGGTTCGATGGAATGCTCGTAGAGGACCCGAGTTCACCTGGGAGCGTGAAGATCAGATGAAGAAGAAATACCCGCATCTATTTCCAGAAGATTCGTCAACACCTTCAACAGCTTAAAATTTCGGGACGAAATTTATTTAACGGGTAGGTACTGTAGTGACCCGAACTTTTCCATGTTTATATATATTAATTGAGATTGATATTTACATGATTAAATGTTTCCAACATGTTAAGCAATCAAACTTGTTAAGATTTGATTAATTGAAATAGGTTTCATATAGACAATTGACCACCCAAGTTGACCGGTGATTCACGAACGTTAAAACTTGTAAAAAAACTATATGATGACATATATATGGTTATATATATAGTTAACATGATATTATGATAAGTAAACATATCATTAATTATATTAACAATGAACTACATATGTAAAAACAAGACTACTAACTTAATAATTTTGAAACGAGACATATATGTAACGTTTATCGTTGTAACGACATTTAATGTATATATATATCATATTAAGAGATATTCGTACATCATAATATCATGATAATATAATAATTTAAAATCTCTTTTGATATTATAAACATTGGGTTAACAACATTTAACAAGATCGTTAACCTAAAGGTTTCAAAACAACACTTACATGTAACGACTAACGATGACTTAACGACTCAGTTAAAATGTATATACATGTAGTGTTTTAATATGTATTTATACACTTTTGAAAGACTTAAATACATTTATCAAAATACTTCTACTTAACAAAAATGCTTACAATTACATTCTCGTTCAGTTTCATCAACAATTCTACTCGTATGCACCCGTATTCGTACTCGTACAATACACAGCTTTTAGATGTATGTACTATTGGTATATACACTCCAATGATCAGCTCTTAGCAGCCCATGTGAGTCACCTAACACATGTGGGAACCATCATTTGGCAACTAGCATGAAATATCTCATAAGATTACAAAAATATGAGTAATCATTCATGACTTATTTACATGAAAACAAAATTACATATCCTTTATATCTAATCCATACACCAACGACCAAAAACACCTACAAACACTTTCATTCTTCAATTTTCTTCATCTAATTGAACTCTCTCAAGTTCTATCTTCAAGTTCTAAGTGTTCTTCATAAATTCCAAAAGTTCTAGTTTCATAAAATCAAGAATACTTTCAAGTTTGCTAGCTCACTTCCAATCTTGTAAGGTGATCATCCAACCTCAAGAAATCTTTGTTTCTTACAGTAGGTTATCATTCTAATACAAGGTAATAATCATATTCAAACTTTGGTTCAATTTCTATAACTATAACAATCTTATTTCAAGTGATGATCTTACTTGAACTTGTTTTCGTGTCATGATTTTGCTTCAAGAACTTTGAGCCATCCAAGGATCCATTGAAGCTAGATCCATTTTTATATTTTCCAGTAGGTTCATCCAAGGAACTTAAGGTAGTAATGATGTTCATAACATCATTCGATTCATACATATAAAGCTATCTTATTCGAAGGTTTAAACTTGTAATCACTAGAACATAGTTTAGTTAATTCTAAACTTGTTCGCAAACAAAAGTTAATCCTTCTAACTTGACTTTTAAAATCAACTAAACACATGTTCTATATCTATATGATATGCTAACTTAATGATTTAAAACCTGGAAACACGAAAAACACCGTAAAACCGGATTTACGCCGTCGTAGTAACACCGCGGGCTGTTTTGGGTTAGTTAATTAAAAACTATGATAAACTTTGATTTAAAAGTTGTTATTCTGAGAAAATGATTTTTATTATGAACATGAAACTATATCCAAAAATTATGGTTAAACTCAAAGTGGAAGTATGTTTTCTAAAATGGTCATCTAGACGTCGTTCTTTCGACTGAAATGACTACCTTTACAAAAACGACTTGTAACTTATTTTTCCGACTATAAACCTATACTTTTTCTGTTTAGATTCATAAAATAGAGTTCAATATGAAACCATAGCAATTTGATTCACTCAAAACGGATTTAAAATGAAGAAGTTATGGGTAAAACAAGATTGGATAATTTTTCTCATTTTAGCTACGTGAAAATTGGTAACAAATCTATTCCAACCATAACTTAATCAACTTGTATTGTATATTATGTAATCTTGAGATACCATAGACACGTATACAATGTTTCGACCTATCATGTCGACACATCTATATATATTTCGGAACAACCATAGACACTCTATATGTGAATGTTGGAGTTAGCTATACAGGGTTGAGGTTGATTCCAAAATATATATAGTTTGAGTTGTGATCAATACTGAGATACGTATACACTGGGTCGTGGATTGATTCAAGATAATATTTATCGATTTATTTCTGTACATCTAACTGTGGACAACTAGTTGTAGGTTACTAACGAGGACAGCTGACTTAATAAACTTAAAACATCAAAATATATTAAAAGTGTTGTAAATATATTTTGAACATACTTTGATATATATGTATATATTGTTATAGGTTCGTGAATCAACCAGTGGCCAAGTCTTACTTCCCGACGAAGTAAAAATCTGTGAAAGTGAGTTATAGTCCCACTTTTAAAATCTAATATTTTTGGGATGAGAATACATGCAGGTTTTATAAATGATTTACAAAATAGACACAAGTACGTGAAACTACATTCTATGGTTGAATTATCGAAATCGAATATGCCCCTTTTTATTAAGTCTGGTAATCTAAGAATTAGGGAACAGACACCCTAATTGACGCGAATCCTAAAGATAGATCTATTGGGCCTAACAAACCCCATCCAAAGTACCGGATGCTTTAGTACTTCGAAATTTATATCATATCCGAAGGGTGTCCCGGAATGATGGGGATATTCTTATATATGCATCTTGTTATTGTCGGTTACCAGGTGTTCACCATATGAATGATTTTTATCTCTATGTATGGGATGTGTATTGAAATATGAAATCTTGTGGTCTATTGTTACGATTTGATATATATAGGTTAAACCTATAACTCACCAACATTTTTGTTGACGTTTAAAGCATGTTTATTCTCAGGTAAATATTAAGAGCTTCCGCTGTTGCATACTAAAATAAGGACAAGATTTGGAGTCCATGTTTGTATGATATTGTGTAAAAACTGCATTCAAGAAACTAATTTCGATGTAACATATTTGTATTGTAAACCATTATGTAATGGTCGTGTGTAAACAGGATATTTTAGATTATCATTATTTGATAATCTACATAAAGCTTTTTAAACCTTTATTTATGAAATAAAGGTTATGGTTTGTTTTAAAAATGAATGCAGTCTTTGAAAAACGTCTCATATAGAGGTCAAAACCTCGCAACGAAATCAATTAATATGGAACGTTTTTAATCAATAAGAACGGGACATTTCATTTCAAATAAGCATATATCAAAATTTTTACAAAGTTCATAAGCATTCTACTCAAATAACATGTCAAAATAATCATTACTATCAATTAAACAAGTTTCAAATGGCATTTACATCAATTTAATCAAGTTCATGAATTTTAGACCTAAAAAGTCCACTTTAATTCTCAAAAATCATGTTTAGGATTAAAGTTTGCATCATTTAGCTACCTAAACATGTTACACTACTTAATTTAGCAATAATTCATGACAAAAATCGGCCATAACCTGTTTATATCAAAAAGTCCCAAATTGCTCAAGAACACAAACCCTAGATTTCTAAAATTTTTGAAGTTTTTGGCTTTAAATCATGTTAAATAGCATCAATCTAGGTTATACATGCATAATATACTAATAATTTAACTCTAATTACACTAGAAATTAATAAAATTAAATTAGGTAAAATTTAGCTCAAGAACACTAAAACTGAAAATTTAAAGAGTTTAGGGGTGAAATTTTTACCTTCCTTGAAAAACTTCTTAACAAATTCATGATTAAAGCGGATTATAGCAAGAAATTTGGTAAATTTTGGTGAAAAATGGCGAATTTTTGAGAGTGTTTGGGAGTATTTTCGGGTATGTGTGTGTGTATTGTGTTGAAGATAGACAGCTCGATGGCTTTTGTTCCTGACCAGATTTCTGGCCTCATGCGATCGCATGAGGTTACAGGGTAAATTCCATGCGATCGCATGAGGTCCCTGCCCTTTTTTTTATATATAAAAACCTTATACTTTTAAAACAAATAATTAATTAAAAATTAAAATTTTGTTTCTTTTTAGGATGAGGGCGTTTCGGATCGTTGTCCTAGTCCGTCTCTCGACAAAATTTTAAAATTTGTCACTTTTTAAGCGTTGTTTTAAAAGCAAAGATTTTTGGGTTTTTTTTTATGTTTTTGACATACTTTAATTAAATAAGATTAAAAATAATGATAATAAAATTTCTCATCCCTCCCTTGGGTAAAGCAATTTCGGTTCAACGATCTAGTCTTCAACTCACGACGAATTTTAGAAATCATATTTTTAACTCAATGAAATAAAGTAAATTTTTGTTTTTAAAATCACACCAAACTTAAATTTAAAATGCATAATATTAAAAATTCATATTAATATTATTAATATTTTTAATTTTACAAACTTATATTAAAAATATTAATTTTTAAAATACTTAAAAACTTAAATATATTGATTTTAAAATTTTACATTAATAATTTAATATTTATATATTAATTTTAAAAACATGGTAAAAATTAAAATTAAAAATCTTTTGGTCTTTTATCCCACTTTAATCAATCAAATATTATCAAAAATATACGCCCCTCTTTTGGGTAAAGTAATTTTGGTTCCATAACCTAGTTTTACTCATGACGAATTTTTTGAAATATTTTGGGTTGATTGATTAAAGATATTTATACCTTAAGAATAAACGGTAATTTCACAGTGATGTAATAAATTTTTGTATGATATCAATAATTTCGGTTACGCATACCTAATTTTATCGAATACCAATTTAATACTTTATAGCGAACGATTCAACGTTTATTATTAAAAGGTTAAAAGCAATAAATAAATAAATAAACTGTACATACTTACCTGTGAGAAAGAATTCTCAAAGACCTGTTTTAGCTGACTCATAGGAGAGTCGTGTGATTTGGTTCTCTATAACTACATAAGCGTAACCTCGATTCTTCAATATCTTTTCTTTTAAACATATAAACGGTCTTTCTCTGCATAGAGTAACAAATTCGGTATTTGAATATGTTTGATTGTTCGAACATTTACCTTCGTGTGACCATTTTCCGCATTTATAACATCTTTCAAGTTGTCGTGCTCTTCTTTTCGTTGCGGATTTTGATTTTCCTTTACCAAAATGTATCTTATGATGATCTTTCCTGAGTTCTTTTCTTACTCCGTCCATTTTGCCTCTTGTGAATGATACCAATTCACTCGAAAGAGTGTCATTATTACATTTAGTAATCATAGCGTGTAGCATTAGACCATGGTTAAAATCAAAGGAATTCTTCATCTCGTAAAACCTAAAAAAAATAAAAATTCAGAATGGAGGGAGAAGACTAGTTCTTTAGGGTCTGCTAGGGAAAGACCATTCGGATTCCATTCTCGGAAACTAAACGAAAACAGAATATCTAACTTTAACAGAAATATATATTACCCTTAAAAGATTCAATTCTCCCCACACTTAGTTAGCTGTGGTGTCAAAATTGTGATTAACTTCGTTGTCAACTTCCATTGGATCATGTATGTAATGTTTAACTCTGTGACCATTAACTTTAAATTCAATCCCATTTGAATTTATTAACTCTATTGTTCCATATGGGAAAACTCTTTTGACTATGAATGGTCCAGAACATCTTGATTTCAGTTTTCCAGGAAATAGCTTGAATCTTGAATTGAAAAGAAGGACTCTGTCTCCTTCTTTAAATTCTTTTGAAATTCTGATTCTTTTATCATGCCATTTCTTCGTTCTTTCCTTATAGATTAACAAATTTTCGTATGCTTCATGTCTTAATTCTTCTAATTCATTTAGCTAACTTAACCGTAGATGTCCAGCTTCATGTAAATCAAGATTACATGTCTTCAAAGCCCAAAATGCTTTGTGCTCAATTTCTACTGGAAGCTGACATGCTTTTCCGTAAACGAGTCTAAAAGGTGTGGTTCCAATTGGAGTTTTGTAGGCTGTTCTAAAAGCCCAGAGTGCATCCTCCAATTTCATGGACCATTCCTTCGGATTGGATTCTACGGTTTTCTCTAGAATACATTTTAATGCTCGGTTGGTATTTTCAACTTATCCACCTGTTTGTGGATGATAAGCAGCGGAGATTTTATGAGTTACTCCATATCTTTTGAGAACTTTCTCAAGTTGATTATTACAAAACTGAGTACCCCGATCACTTATTAAAGCTTTCGGTGCTCCGAACCTAGCAAAAAGACGTTTTAAAAAGTTGACTACAACTCGTACATCGTTAGTTGGGAGAGCTTGTGCTTCTGCCCATTTAGATACATAATCAATGGCAACGAGAATGTAGAGATTATTATGAGATTTTGGAAATGGACCCATAAAGTCAATACCCCAAATGTCAAATACTTCACATACTTGAATGATATTTTGTGGCATTTTATCACGTTGACTTATTTTTCTGGCCCTTTGACAAGCATCGCAGGATTTACAAAGAAGGTGTGCGTCTTTGAAAATTGTAGGCCAATAGAATTCAGCATCGTAGACTTTTCTTGCTGTGAGTTGAGGCCCATAATGCCCTCCTGTTGGTCCTGTGTGACAATGGTTTAAGATTTAACTGGCTTCATCCCCGAATACACATCGGCGTATTATTCTATCGGGACAACTTTTAAACAAATGTGGATCTTCCCAGAAATAGTGTTTTGTATCACTAAAGAATTTCTTTCGTTTTTGGTACGACAACCCATTTTCAAGGAATCCACATACTAAGTAGTTTGCATAGTCTGCAAACCATGGAATTTCAATATAATCTATCTTCAATAGATATTCATCAGGAAAGTTATCTTGTATGGCCGATTCATTTAGAACTTCTAATTCGGGATTCTCAAGACGAGAAAGATGATCAGCGACAAGATTCTCTGCTCCCTTTTTATCTCGGATTTCAATATCAAACTCTTGTAAGAGTAAGATCCAACGGATTAATCGTGGTTTGGCATCTTGTTTTGAAAATAGGTATCTAAGAGCAGAATGGTCGGTATAGACCACCGTTTTAGCTAGAACGAGATATGAACGAAATTTGTCCAAAGCAAAGACAATAGCAAGGAGTTCTTTTTCAGTAGTTGTGTAATTCATTTGTGCTCCTTGTAACGTCTTACTAGCGTAATAAATAGGTTGAAATCGTTTTTCAATCCTTTGTCCTAAAACGGCTCCCATTGCAGAATCACTTGCATCGTACATAAGTTCAAACGGTAGATTCTAATTTGGAGTTATCATGATCGGCGCATTAGTGAGTTTTTCTTTAAGAATATTAAAATATTTGATGCATTCATATGAAAAGATGAATGGAGCATCCTTTTCTAGAAGTTTATTCATAGGAGTGACAATTTTAGAAAAATCTTTTATGAAACGTCGGTAAAAACCAGCATGCCCTAGAAAACTCCTAACTCCTCTAACATTGGTGGGATGTGGAAGTTTAGCAATTACATCTACTTTAGCTCTATCCACTTCAATTCCTTCCTTTGAAATTTTATGACCAAGAACGATGCCTTCTCTAACCATGAAATGGCATTTCTCCCAATTAAGTACTAGATTTGATTGTTCGCATCTAATAAGCATTCGTTCAAGATTAACTAGACATGTTTCAAATGTATCACCGAAGACTGAAAAGTCATCCATGAAAACTTCCATGCATTCTTCTATCATGTCGTGAAAAATTGCCATCATGCACCTTTGAAAGGTTGCAGGGGCATTGCAAAGTCCAAATGGCATGCGTTTATAAGCAAAAGTACCATAAGGGCACGTGAATGTAGTTTTTTCTTGGTCCTCGGGTGCTATTGGGATTTGAAAATATCCGGAAAAATCGTCAAGAAAACAATAGTAACTATTTCCGGCTAATCTTTCCAACATTTGATCAATGAAAGGTAAGGGAAAGTGATCTTTTCTGGTGGCGTCATTTAATTTTCTATAATCAATACAAACACACCATCCTGTTACAGTCCTAGTAGGAATAAACTCATTTTTTTCATTTGTGATGACAGTCATGACACCCTTCTTAGGTACGCATTGAACTGGGCTTACCCATGGACTATCATAGATTGGATAAATTAAACCTGCATCTAGTAGTTTAATAATTTCTTTCTTAACAACATCTTGCATAATAGGATTTAGTCTTCATTGGCGTTGCACATACATTTTATGACCTTCTTCCATAAGGATTTTATGTGTGCAATACGAAGGACTTATGCCTTTAATGTCATGAATCTTCCATGCAATAGCTGGTTTATGAGCTTTTAGCACAGGAATGAGTTGAGATTTTTCATTTTCAGTAAGAGAAGACGATATTATTACAGGTAATTCAGATTCACCATGTAAATAAGCATATTCCAAATGGTTTGGAAGTGGCTTTAACTCTAATGTCGGTGGTTCTTCTATTGATGATTTGTATCGATATCTGTCTTCTTCTTTTAGCATTTAAATTTCTTCTGTTGTTGGTTCATATCCATTAGCCATGAGTGCGGCTAACATTTCAGCTTCATCAATTGGTTCAGTTCCTTCTCCTAAAGAACATTCTCCTGTTCCGTATAATTCTGGAAATTCTTCTAACAATTCTGCATGTGAATCTATAGTTTGAATATAATAACATGTATCATCTGCAGATTGCGGTTGTTGCATGGCTCTATCAACAGAAAAGGTAACACTCTCGTCCTCTATACTTAGGGTCATTTTCTTACCGAACACGTCTATTATTGCTTTAGCCGTGTTTAAGAATGGTCTTCCTAATATGAGAGGAACTCGAGAATCTTCTTCCATGTCCAGAATAACAAAATTTACTGGAAATACTAAAGTATCAACTTTAACTAGCATGTTCTCCATTATCCCTCTAGGATATTTTACTGATCGATCGGCTAGTTGTATGCTTATCCGTGTTGGTTTCAATTCTACAAGGTCTAGTTTAGCGTAAAGTGAATACGGCATTAAATTTATACTAGCACCTAAGTCTGCCAATGCTTCTATTGAACTAAGACTACCCAGAAAACATGGAATTGTGAAACTTCCTGGATCAGATAATTTTTCTAGTATCTTATTCAACAGTACTGCAGAATAATTAGCATTCATAGTAACAGCCGAGAGTTCTTCCATTTTCTTTCTATTTGTGATTAGATCTTTCAGAAATTTAGCATATCTAGGCATTCCTGAAATCACATCAATGAAAGGAAGGTTGACATTTATTTGTTTAAACATATCCAAGAATTTGTATTGCTCGGCTTCAAGTCTTTCTTTTCTCATTTTACTCGGGTAAGGAAGTGGTGGTTGGTATGGTTTAACATAAGGTTTAGCTTTAACTGTGTTATCTTCATTAACCTTTTCAACTACCGGTTCTGTTTCTTTCTCTTTTTCAGATTGTGGTTCTTATGGAGTAGGAATAGCGTCATCAGAAATTACAGGTATTTCAGGTGGTTTAAGTGTAATACCACTTCTCGTGGTAATGGCTTTAGCTGTTTTATTCCGGGGGTTAGCATTTGTATCGCTAGGTAGACTTCCCGGTTTTCTTTCACCTATCAACCTTGCTAGGTTGCTTACTTCTTGTTCCAGATTTTGGATTGAAGCTTGTTGATTTCTAAATGCTTGAGCATTTTGTTCATTGGTTTATTTCTGAGATGTGAAAAATTGCGTTTGAGATTCAACTAGCTTTGACATCATATCTTTTAAGTTTGGCTTTTTATCATCGGTTTGTGGTGGTTTATTTTGAAAAATCGATCTTTGCTGATTGTAAGTATTCTTGGATACTTGTTGATTGCTAGGACCTTGTTGATTGTTGTATGGAACATTTTGGTTATAATTTTGATTTTGATTATAGATTGGTCTTGGCGGTTGATAATTATTCTGATAATTATTTTCAGGCCTTTGGTTCATGTATGAAACATTCTCTCTTTGTTCCATTGTTTGCTCAATACTGAGACAATCTTTTGTCAAATGTGGTCCTCCACACTGCTCACAACTAATTCTTATTGAGTGAATATCTTTAGTCATCTTTTCCATTTGTCTCTCGACATCATCTATCTTTGCGAAAATGGAATCAAAGTCATGGCTAGAATCGGCTCTAGCCGATTTAGATGATCTAACGATGTCTTTTTCTTGGTGCCACTCATGTGAGTGGGAAGCAGTGTTATCAATAATTTTGTAAGCTTTAGTTGCGGTTTTCTTCATAATGGAACCACCAACTGCTATATCGATGTCTTTTCTTGTAGTGATGTCGTATCCTTGATAGAATATTTGTGCTATTTGATAAGTGTCTAAACCATGTTGCGGACATCCTCTCAACAATTTTCCAAATCTTGTCCACGCCTCATATAAAGTTTCATTTGGCTTTTGCGTGAACGTAACAATTTCTCCTTGAAGTCTCACGGCTTTAGATGCCGGAAAGAATTGTTTAAGAAATTTTTCAACTAAAACATCCCATGTATCAATCGCCCCTTCAGGTAACGATTCTAACCAATCTTTGGCTTCTCCCTTTAAAGTCCAGGGAAATAACATGAGATAGATCTGTTCATCCTCCACTTCTCGGATTTTAAATAGTGTACAAATCCTATTAAAGGTTCGAAGATGTTCGTTTGGATCTTCCTTCGGCGCACTACTAAATTGGCATTGATTAGTTACCATGTGTAGGATTTGTCCTTTGATTTCATAATCTGGTGCATTAATGCCTGGTTGAGTAATTGATAATGCTAAAAACGAACATATATTTCATAGCATTATTCCTTAAGAAAAACAAGATTTTAGTTGCAATTGTTCTATTTACAAGTGATATTCGTTTAAATAATAAAAGGTGAAGACAAAAGACAGATTCGACGAATTGAAGACGCAAACGACCAAAAAGCTCAAAAGTACAAAATACAATCAAAGAGGTTCCAATTATTGATAAGAAACGTCTCGAAATTACAAGAGTACAAGATTCAAAACACAAAGTACAAAATATAAAATTGTACGCAAGGACGTTCGAAAATCCGGAACCTGGACCAGAGTCAACTCTCAACGCTCGACGCAACGGACTAAAAATTACAAGTTAACTATGTATATAAATATAATATAATATATAATTAATTATATTAATTATATATATATTATATTTATAAATAAATCGTCGGCAAGAAAGACTCCAAAAGCTGGTGAGCTGTATTTACAAACTCCGCGACTCGCGGAGTTTGAAGGCAAAATAGGCCGCGAGTCGCGGAGCCCCAATTTCTGAAACTGCCTATAAAGCCAACCGAATTCTGATCATTTTTCATCCATCATATATCCATCTCTCTATCTATATCGTATATATTTATATTTATATTATAATTTTAATTTTAATTTTAATTTTAATTCTAATAATAAGGGTATGTTAACGAATGTTGTAAGGGTGTAAGTCGAAATTCTGTCCGTGTAACGCTACGCTATTTTTAATCATTGTAAGTTATGTTCAACCTTTTTATATTAATGTCTCGTACCTAAGTTATTATTATGCTTATTTAATCCGGAGTAATCATGATGTTAGGCTAATTACTAAAATTGGGTAATTGGGCTTTGTACCATAATTGGGGTTTGGATAAAAGAACGACACTTGTTGAAATTAGACTATGGGCTATTAATGGGTTTTATGTTAACTAAACAATACCTTGTTAATTTAATATACAAACTTATAATTTGACGTATTTATATATAACCACATACGCTTGACTGGGTACGGTGGGCGGGATATCTATAAATACCAATAATTATTCATTTTACCGGACACGGAACTGGATTAATAGTTAATAGACTTGTTGAAACAGGGGTGAATTACATTCAAGGGTAATTGGTGTAATTGTTAACAAAGTAGTAAAACCTTGGTTTACACGCCGTCGATAACCTGGTGTATTCATTAAACAAAGTATTAAAACCTTGTTACAATTCGAATCCCCAATTAGTTGGAATATTTGACTTCGGGAATAAGAATAATTTGACGAAGGCTTTCGCTCTTTATATTTATGACTGATGGACTATTATGGACAAATCTGTATGGACATATTAAATAATCCTGGACAAAGGACAATTAACCCATGTGCATAAAACTAAAATCAACACGTCAAACATCATGATTACGGAAGTTTAAATAAGCATAATTCTTTTATTTCATATTTAATTTCCTTTATTTTATATTTAATTGCACTTCTAATTATCGCATTTTTATTGTTATTTTATTTAATTGCACTTTTAATTATCGTACTTTTTAATTATCGCAAGTTTATTTTATCGCACTTTTATTATTCGCAATTTCATTATCGTTATTTACTTTACGCTTTAAATTAAGTCTAGTATTTATTGATTATTTTACATTTGGTTTTAACTGCGACTAAAGTTTTAAAATCGACAAACCGGTCATTAAACGGTAAAAACCCCCTTTATAATAATAATATTACTTATATATATATTTGTATTTTTATAAAAGTAAACTAATATAGCGTTAAGCTTTGTTTAAAAAGATTCCCTGTGGAACGAACCGGACTTACTAAAAACTACACTACTGTACGATTAGGTACACTGCCTATAAGTGTTGTAGCAAGGTTTAAGTATATCCATTCTATAAATAAATAAATATCTTGTGTAAAATTGTATCGTATTTAATAGTATTTCCTGTAAAAATATAAGCAATTTTATATACTACTCTGCTAAAACATCAAGTATTTTTTGCGCCGCTGCCGGGGAACTCTTAAAAGCCGAAAGCACAACGCTAATAAAAAAAAGATTTTTAGTTTACTTTTATTAAAATTCGTTTTTATAAAAATACGTTTTAAATATTCGAAAATATAAAAAAGAAAAACAAAAATATAAGTATTTTTAAGATTTTGTTAAATATTTAAGTTTTATAAAGTTTCTTTAGTTTGTAAAAATATAAGTTTTATTTAATTTATTTTATAAATATATTTTATAAATATAAAACCGAAAAAAAAAACGCGTTAGTTTTAAACTGTTCCAGAGTTGAATTTTGAACCCCGCGACTCGCGGAGTTTTCTGCCTCGACTACCGCAACTCGCGGAGCTATTCTGACACCGACAGAAACCCTAAACTGCATTTATTACGGGTAATTAATTATTATTATTATTATTATTTAACCCTAATTATTATTATTATTATAATTAGTTTTATTTTAAGTTTTACTTTTTATTTAATTTGTTTTATTTAGTTAAATTAGTTTAATTAAATTATTTAAATTAATAGTTTTATTAAATAAATAATATAAAAATAATATTTTTATAAAAATTGTATCTTTTTACAACTTTTTGTATATTTTTATATTTTATCCCTTTTTAATCGTTTTAGCGTAATATTTGTATTTTTAGCTCATATTTAGTTTTAAACTTAGTTTTTGCCATAGTTATTTTTACTTCTAGATTTTTAGGCTTTGCCGTAGAATTCCTTAAGTGCTTTTTCTTTAGACTAAGATTTAGGTACTCTAGAATTTAGCGACGCCTTTTTAAGTTTTAGTTTCTTTTTAAGTTATTTCTATTTGAGATTTAGTTTTTCTTGTAAGCTTTAATATTTTTAGACGACTTTTAACTATGTATCAATTATCATTCCAATTAGTAATCTCAATTTGCGATTATAATTTTAAGTTAGTTGTAGTAATAAGGTTAGGTTAGTCAAGTATTTTTAAGTTTTATAAGTTTCTTTTATTTTTCCGTCACCTTTTATTTTTCAACCATTTTTCTTTTTCGATCTTTTTCCGACGAACTCTTTTTCTTTCTTATTTCTCGCTATTCTAGTTTTAGGACATAGATTTTTATTCTACTTCTTATCTAAATTTCTTAAAATTACGAAAATTTGTTTTAAGTGGTTAAATTAATAGACATCAAAATTTTCTGGTTCGTAGTAATAGTTGGACTTGTACGTGGACCGGGTTATTGGAGCCAAACAGTCCTCAATTATATTGAGAACAAACGAATCCTGCCCCTCTGCTGCATCTTTTGGCTATTCGAAACGTGGGCAAAATCAGAAAAGTCTATTGATTGGATAACTTAGTATAATTTTTCTTTCCTTTTAAAAACTAATAGGATATTCAGTGAATGCACCGAGCAAGACGTTCACCACCTTTTGTACGTTCACCACCTGTAACTAGATCAAGACATTTAGCAAATATTACCGCCGTTGATTTTTCTTTAGAATCGTCATCCAGTCGACCAAGTACTCCAGTTCAAATTTCCGATAATCCATTTTTTGAACCCGACCTCACAATTGAGAATCCAAAGAATATTCAGGAACGATTCGTAGATCCTGAACGACTAAACTTTCCTCCGGAACCACCAATCATTCAAACAGAGATTGTTGAGGAACGAACCATTAAATCAGAATCCTCTAGTGATTCCGATTCAACAAATTCAATTATGGAGAATCTGGAACCTTTAAGTATGGAAGACCGAATGAGAGCTAAACGCACTGGCCAAGGTCACGCAATTACTCATCCAGACATTAATGCGCCAGATTATGAAATCAAAGGACAAATTCTACACATGGTGACTAATCAATGCCAATTTAGTGGTGCACCGAAGGAAGATCCAAATGAACATCTACGTACCTTTAATAGGATCTACACACTATTTAAAATCCGAGAAGTGGAGGATGAACAGATATATCTCATGTTATTTCCCTGGACTTTAAAGGGAGAAGCCAAAGATTGGTTGGAATCGTTACCTGAAGGGACGATTGATACATGGGATGTTTTAGTTGAAAAATTTCTTAAACAATTCTTTCCTGCATCTAAAGCCGTAAGACTTCAAGCAGAAATTGTTATGTTTACACATAAGCCGAATGAAACTCTATATGAGGCGTGGACAAGATATGGAAAGTTGTTAAGAGGATGTCCGCAACATGGTTTAGACACCTGTCAAATAGTGCAAATATTCTACCAAGGATGCGACATCACTACAAGGAAATACATAGATATAGCAGCTGGTGGTTCTATTATGAAGAAAACCGAAACTGATGCTTACAAAATTATTGATAACACTGCTTCCCACTCACATGAGTGGCACCAAGAAAAAGATATCATTAGATCATCTAAAGCAGCTAGAGCCGATTCTAGCCATGACTTAGATTCCATTTCCGCAAAGATAGATGCTGTCGAGAGACGAATAGAAAAGATGACTAAAGATATTCACTCAATACGAATAAGTTGTGAGCAGTGTGGAGGACCACATTTGACAAAAGATTGTCTCAGTATTGAATTAACAATGGAACAAAGAGAGAATATTTCATACATAAACCAAAGGCCTAGAAATAATTATCAGAATAATTATCAACCGCCAAGACCGATTTACAATCAAAACCAGAATTATAACCGAAATATTCCATACAACAACCAACAAGGTCCTAGCAATCAACAAGTATCCAATAATAATTACAATCAGCAAAGACCTAATTTTCAAAACAAACCACCACAACAAACCGATGAGAAAAAGCCGAATTTAGAAGATATGATGACGAAGCTAGTTGAAACTCAAACACAGTTTTTCACATCCCAGAAACAAACTAATGAACAAAATGCTCAAGCATTTAGAAATCAACAAGCTTCTATTCAAAATCTGGAACAAGAAGTAAGTAACCTAGTAAGGTTAATAGGTGAAAGAAAACCGGGAAGTCTACCTAGTGATACAAATGCTAACCCCCGGAATGAAACAGCTAAAGCCATTACCACAAGAAGTGGTACAACACTTAAACCACCTGAAATACCGGTAACTTCTGATGAAGCTATTCCTACTCCACAAGAACAACAACCTGATCAAGATAAGGAAAAAGAACCGGTAGTTGAAAAGGTTAATGAAGATAACACAGTTAAGGCTAAACCTTATGTTAAACCATACCAACCACCACTTCCTTACCCGAGTAAAATGAAGAAAGAGAAACTTGAAGCCGAGCAATCCAAATTCTTGGATATGTTTAAACAGATAAATGTAAATCTTCCATTCATTGATGTGATTTCAGGAATGCCTAGATATGCTAAATTCTTGAAAGATCTAATCTCAAATAGAAAGAAAATGGAAGAACTCTCGGCTGTTACTATGAATGCTAATTGTTCAGCAGTGCTGTTGAATAAGATACCAGAAAAACTATCTGATCCAGGAAGTTTCACAATTCCATGTTTTCTGGGTAGTCTTAGTTCAATAGAAGCATTAGCAGATTTAGGTGCTAGTATAAATTTAATGCCGTATTCACTATACGCTAAACTAGACCTTGGAGAATTGAAACCAACCAGAATAAGCATACAACTAGCCGATAGATCAATAAAATATCCTAGAGGGATAATGGAGAACATGCTAGTTAAAGTTGGTACTTTAGTATTTCCAGTAGATTTAGTTGTTTTGGACATGGAAGAAGATTCTCAAGTTCCTCTCATATTAGGAAGACCATTCTTAAACACGGCTAAAGCAATGATAGACGTGTTCGGTAAGAAACTGACCCTAAGTATAGAGGATGAGAGTGTTACCTTTTCAGTTGATAGAGCAATGCAACAACCACAATCTGCAGATGATACATGTTATTATATTCAAACTATAGATGCACATGCAGAATTGTTAGAAGAATTTCCAGAATTACAAGGAACAGGAGAATGTTCTTTAGGAGAAGGTAATGAACCAATTGATGAAGCTGAAATGTTAGCTACACTTATAGCTAATGGATATGAACCAACAACAGAAGAAATTAAAATGCTAAAAGAAGAAGACAGATATCGATACAAATCATTGATATAAGAACCTCCGAAATTAGAGTTAAAGCCACTTCCAAACCATTTGGAATACGCTTATTTACATGGTGAATCTGAATTACCTGTAATAATATCGTCTTCTCTTACTGAAAATGAGAAATCACAACTCATTTCTGTGTTGAAAGCTCATAAACCAGCCATTGCATGGAAGATTCATGATATTAAAGGAATAAGTCCTTCGTATTGCACACATAAAATCCTTATGGAAGAAGGTCATAAAATGTATGTGCAACGCCAACGAAGACTAAATCCTAATATGCAAGATGTAGTTAAGAAAGAGATTATTAAACTACTAGATGCAGGTTTAATTTATCCAATTTCTGATAGTCCATGGGTAAGCCCAGTTCAATGCGTGCCTAAGAAGGGTGGCCTGACTGTCATTACAAATGAGAAAAATGAGCTTATTCCTACTAGAACTGTAACAGGATGGCATGTGTGTATTGATTATAGAAAATTAAATGACGCCACTAGAAAAGATCACTTTCCCTTACCTTTCATAGATCAAATGTTGGAAAGATTAGCCGGAAATAGTTACTATTGTTTTCTAGATGGATTTTCCGGATATTTTCAAATTCCAATAGCACCCGAAGATCAAGAGAAAACCACATTCACGTGCCCTTATGGTACCTTTGCTTACAAACGCATGCCCTTTGGACTTTGCAACGCCCCTGCAACCTTTCAAAGGTGTATGATGGCAATTTTTCATGACATGATAGAAGAATGCATGGAAGTATTCATGGATGACTTTTCAGTCTTCGGTGATACATTTGAATCATGTCTAGTTAATCTTGAACGAATGCTTATTAGATGCGAACAAACAAATCTAGTACTTAATTGGGAGAAATGCCATTTCATGGTTAAAGAAGGCATCGTTCTTGGACATAAAATTTCAAAAGAAGGAATTGAAGTGGATAGAGCTAAAGTAGATGTAATTGCTAAACTTCCACATCCCACCAATGTTAGAGGAGTTAGGAGTTTTCTAGGGCATGCCGGTTTTTACCGACGTTTCATAAAAGATTTTTCTAAAATTGCCACTCCTATGAATAAACTCCTAGAAAAGGATGCTCCATTCATCTTTTCAGATGAGTGTATCAAATCTTTTAATATTCTTAAAGAAAAACTCACTAATGCGCCGATCATGATAACACCAAATTGGAATCTACCATTTGAACTAATGTGCGATGCAAGTGATTTTGCAATGGGAGCCGTTTTAGGACAAAGGATTGAAAAACGATTTCAACCTATATATTATGATAGTAAGACGTTACAAGGAGCACAAACGAACTATACAACTACTGATAAAGAACTCCTTGCTATTGTCTTTGCTTTTGACAAATTTCGATCATATCTTGTTCTAGCAAAAACGGTGGTCTATACCGACCATTCTGCTCTTAGATACCTATTTTCAAAACAAGATGCTAAACCAAGATTAATCCGTTGGATCTTACTCTTACAAGAGTTTGATATTGAAATCCGAGATAAAAGAGGAGCAGAAAATCTCGCCGCTGATCATCTTTCTCGTCTTGAAAATCCCGAATTAGAAGTTTTAAATGAATCGGCCATACAAGACAACTTTCCTGATGAATATCTATTGAAGATAGATTATAAAGAAATTCCATGGTTTGCAGACTATGCAAACTACTTAGTTTGTGGATTCCTTGAAAAAGGATTATCGTACCAAAGATGAAAGAAATTCTTCAGTGATATAAAACACTATTTTTGGGAAGATCCACATCTGTTTAAAAGTTGTCCCGATGGAATAATACGCCGATGTGTATTTGGAGATGAAGCTAGTAAAATTTTAAACCATTGTCACACAGGACCAACAGGAGGGCATTATGGGCCTCAACTAACAGCAAGAAAAGTTTATGATGCTGGATTCTATTGGCCTACAATTTACAAAGACGCACACCTTCTTTGCAAATCATGTGATGCTTGTCAAAGGGCCGGAAAAATAAGTCAACGTGATGAAATGCCACAAAATGTCATCCAAGTATGTGAAGTATTTGACATTTGGGGTATTGACTTTATGGGTCCATTTCCAAAATCTCATAATAATCTATATATACTCGTAGCCATTGATTATGTATCTAAATGGGCGGAAGCACAAGCTCTCCCAACTAACAATGCACGAGTTGTAGTCAACTTTTTAAAACGTCTTTTTGCAAGGTTTGGAACACCGAAAGCTTTAATAAGTGATCGGGGTACTCATTTCTGTAATAATCAACTTGAGAAAGTTCTTAAAAGATATGGAGTAACTCATAAAATCTCCACCGCATATCATCCACAAACAAGTGGACAAGTTGAAATTACCAACCGAGCTTTAAAACGTATTCTAGAGAAAACCGTAGGATCAAATCCAAAGGAATGGTCCATTAAATTGGAGGATGCACTCTGGGCTTTTAGAACAGCCTACAAAACTCCAATTGGAACCACACCTTTTAGACTTGTTTATGGAAAAGCATGTCATCTTCCAGTAGAAATTGAACACAAAGCATTTTGGGCTTTGAACACATGTAATCTTGATTTACATGAAGCCGGACGTCTACGATTAAGTCAACTAAACGAATTAGAAGAATTAAGACATGAAGCATACGAAAATTCGTTAATCTATAAAGAAAGAACGAAGAAATGGCATGATAAAAGAATCAGAAGTTCAAAAGAATTTAAAGAAGGAGACAGAGTTCTTCTTTTCAATTCACGATTCAAGCTATTTCCTGGAAAATTGAAATCAAGATGGTCTGGACCATTCATAGTCAAAAGAGTTTTCCCATACGGAACGATAGAATTAATAAATTCAAATGGGATTGAATTTAAAGTTAATGGTCACAGAGTTAAACATTACATACATGGCCCGATGGAACTTGACAATGAAGTTAATCATAATTTCACCACCCAAGAAAACCTTCAAAATGAAAACATAAATATGTTATCAACAACATATGAAAAATCAAAATTGGAATATAGGGAGGATTCAAATTTGAGTGATGAAGAAGAATTCCTATACAAACCTCCCATTCCAAGAAACGAAGAAAAATGTGAACAAGAAATTCAAATAGAAGTGAAAGAACCAAGGAAAGAACACCCGAAAAAAGTTTACAAACCAACTCGACTTACTAAAGCAGGAGACCCGGGTGAATTTATCATTTCTTGCTTACTTAATGATGGTGCTGTATATAATGGACTCGCAGATTTAGGAGCAAGTGCAAATATTATGCCTCTTTCCTTATACAAAATATTAGGCATGAGTAAATTAAAACCAACCAAAATAGGTGTTCAATCATTTGACAAAACCATTAAACACCCGGTTGGAATAGCAAATAATTTACTTGTTAACGTGGGAAGTTTGACCTTTGTTGCAAACTTCATAGTGATTAATATGGAGGAAAACCTTGATGTTCCTCTAATTCTAGGTCGCCCATTTTTAGCAACCACCGAGGCATTCATTGATGTAAGAGAAGGTAGAATAACACTTAGGGATGGTGATGCATCGATCACCTTTGTGAACCGAAAGTTTAGATCTCCACAAACCAAAACTGTTAGACCAATAAAAACGCATAAGGGTGGGGAAGATGAAGAAACACTTAATGATTATCCAATCACAAAGAATGCCATTGATGATACGAAATTAGATGGACCCATTTTTAACAGTTCAACGAAGAAACTTTATAAACGGATTCACGATGCTAAGATTAAAGGAAACTTTAAGTTATATAACCGATTAATATCCAATTTATCGTCAAAAGAAAAGGCAATGTTAGTTGAATTTGTGAAAGTTACGGAGGAAATCAACAAATGGATTGAAGTAAAAGTCAAAGATATACAAGTTGTTGATGATTCAATTGAAAATAATGTTAATCACAATTTCAACTAAGTATGGGGGGTTTATGTATTTCTGTTAGAGTTAGATTGTCTGTTTTCGTGTAGTTCTCGAAAATGGAACCCGAATGGTCTTTCCCTAGCAGACCCTAAAGAACTAGTCTTCTCCCCCCATTCTGAATTTTTATTTTTTTTAGGTTTTTACGAAATGAAGACTGCCTGTGAACTAAACCATGGTCTAATGCTACACGCTTTGATCACTAAACGTAATAATGACATACTACCGAGTGAAATAGTATCAGTAATCAGAGAAAGAATGGACGGAGTTAGAAAAGAATCCAGATGCGAAGATAATAAGTTACAATTTGGTAAAGGAAAATCAAAATCCGCAGCGAAAAGAAGAGCACGACACCTAGAAAGATGTCACAAATGCGGAAAATGGTCACATGGAGGTAAATGTTCAAATAATCAAACCTATTCAAATACCGAATTTGTTACTTTATGCAAAGACGGACCGTTCATATGTTTAGAAGAAAAGACACTGAATACTCGAGGTTACGCCTATGTAGCCATGGAAAACCAATTAAACCGACTATCTTATGAATGGGATAGATCATATAACTAAGAAATCTATTTCACAGGTAAGTCTGTACAGTCTTTATTTTTATTTTTATTTTTATCCTTTTGATAATAAACGCTAATTTGTTCGCTAAAAAGTATTAAATTGGTATTAAATAAAATTAGGTTTGGCGACCGAAATTATTGATATCATTCAAAAATTTATTACATCACTGCAAAATTTAACGTTTATTCTTAAGGTATAAATATCTTTAATCAACCAACCCAAAATATTTCAAAAATTCGTCATGAGTTAAATTAGGTCTTGGAACCGAAATTACTTTACCGAAAAGAGGGGCGCATATTTTTGATAATATTTGATTGATTAAAGTGGGATAAAAAGCCAAAAAGATTTTTAATTTTATTTTTACCATGTTTTTAAAATTAATATATAAATCTTAAATTAATATTGTAAACTTTGTAAAAACAATATATTTAAAATTGTAAATATTTGAAAAATTAATATAAGTTTGGTGTGAATTTATAATATGAATTTTTAAATTAAGTTTGGTGTGAATTTTTAATTATTAAAATATGAATTTTTAATTTTATGCATTTTAAATTTTAAGTTTGGTGTGAATTTTTAATATTAATTTTGAATTTTATATTTAAGTTGTGTGAATTTAAAAACAAAAATTTACTTTATCTCATTAAGTTAAAAATATGATTTTTAAAATTCGTCGTAAGTTGAAGACTAGGTCTTTGAACCGAAATTGCTTTACGCGAGGGAGGGACGAGAACTTTTATTATCATTATTTTTAATCTTATTGAATTAAAGTGTGCCAAAAACATTAAAAAAACCCAAAAATCTTAGCTTTTAAAACAATCGCTACAAAAAGACAAATTTTAAAATTTTGTCGAAGGACGGACTAGGACATCGATCCGAAACGACCTCGTCCTAAATAACAAGGGAAACAAAATTTTAAAATTAATTACTTAATTGTTTTAATTAGTATAAGATATATATATATATATATATAAAAAAAAACCAAACTCCGCGACTCGCGGAGTTTGAAGGGTAATTCATCGCGACTCGCGGAGGTTACGAATTACAGAAAAAAATATAAGAGCTGGAACAGCTCAGTCCCAACCCAAAAACAGAAAAATACTGCGAATATAACCCTCGAAAAAACACGCAAAAACACCCCCAAAATCACAATTTTTAACCGTTAATCATCAAATCTTTTACTAAAATCATGTTGAGAAGGATGCTATCAAGGAATTACTCAAGAAAAACGGTAAATTTCTACACCTAAACACCATTTAATCCGAAATTAGTGTTCTTGAGCAATTTTTTTTCCCCAATTTGATTTTGATGCTTTTTATTGTAATTAGGCTTAAATTGTTTATGTATTATGCTTGTATAACCTAGATTGATGCTATTTAACATGATTAGAAGACTTAAACTTCAAATTTTGAGTAATCTAGGGTTTGTGTTCTTGAGCAAATTTGGGGCTTTTTGATATAAACAGGTTATGGCCGATTTTTGTCATGAATTGTTGCTAAATTAAGTAGTGTAACATGTTTAGGTAGTTAAATGATCCAAACTTTGAGCCTAAACATGATTTTGAGAATTAAAGTGGACTTTTTCAAGTCTAAAATTCATGAACTTGATTTTTGAGAGATAATGCCATTTGAGACTTGTTTAATTGCTAGTAATGATTATTTTGACATGTTATTTGAGTTGAATGCTTATGAACTTGGCGAACATTTTCGTATATGCTTATTTGAAAAAGTGTAGATTTGATGAAAATATGAAAATGAGCTTAAGTTTGATATAAATTGATCATGTCATTGTAATTATTTTGATTGATGATTTTGCTGACACTAATGCATATTTGGATGAACAAAAATTGTGTTTGATGTGTTTTGCAGACTGAAAGGGGTGAATCTTTATCCCAAGCTCGCAATGCTCCTGCTGAGAATACGGAACAACAGGAGGTGAATAACTACTACAAGCAGGATATACCTCATCCAGTCATGACCTTTTCTGATATGCACTTGGAAGATTTGCACCCGAACCTAAGATTTGACAGACTTTGGATAGATTATCCAAAATACCAAAGGGGTTTGCATACTCTTCATTCTAAGGTTGTTGAGGTACCTAGGGTCATAGAATGGGGACCATTAGAAGCTGTAGAATTGGCCGGGCCAATTAGGGAATTACTTGTACAGAGGTATGGTAATTCTACTTTTAATGACTGGGTACGTTTATTCACCATGCGTAGACCTGTATATAAAGTATGGTGTGAAGAATTGTTATGTAGTATAGAATTAAATGATCGGGTAGCTAGTTTAACCGATCGATCTTTTATTAGATTTTTGTTAGGAGGTTCGATGCGCCACATGTCTTTACTAGACATGGCTCAGGCTTTACGTATATATACGCCTGAGGAGTTAGCATCTGCCGATTGTGGAGGGTTGATACTAAATGGTAGAAAGATAGATGAAAATTTTGATACACACGGTGTGCGGAGTCAAATGACAAGCCATCACCGTTTCAAAGGGGGAAATTACTCTTATTTAGATATAGATAGAGCTGAATTAAGAGTGATTCATAGGTTTTTAGCTAATTCGATTACACAAAGAGGTAAGAACAAGGAAAAGGTAAATGAACAGGATTTGTTTTACCATATGTGTATTCGAGACCCACAAAGCGCTGTAAGTATACCTTATTGTGTGGGTTATTATTTATCAGCTATGGTTAGGGGGATGAGACCGCATAGCATAATAGGAGGTGGTATTTTTATTACTTTGATTGCTGAATATCTCGGTGTGGATATAAGTCGGGGGGGATTATTAGTTTAAGAACCAGAACCCCGCGATACTATAGGTTTAAATGTATGTCATGGTGCGAAAGTTTTGAAGAGGTGAAATAACGCCGCAGTACAATACCATGGTAGACATCCACAGGTTGAGAGAAACCAACAGCAAGGTAATGTAGGAGGGGGAAATGAAATGCAAGAAATGCAAAGGTTTATAGCTTCACAGGAGTACGAAAATGCTAGACAGAGAGCATTTGAAGATTGGCAAGTTCATCAAAACCAAATCATAGCTCATTGCCAACATATAGGTAGAAACTATATTCCTACACCAAAACCCATATTCCCTCCCTGGTCTATAGAGATGCAACCACCATATCCTACGTATAACCCTGCCGAAATATTTTATAGCACCTATGGTTATGCTTGGAACCCATATTGGTATCAATATCATCCCTAGTCTACTTAGTTTTATTTATTTTGTAATTTGTAATGTTGATACGTTTAATACTTATGTTAATATTGTAATAATTTTTATAATTTTCTAACTTTTATTCTTAGATTTTAATAATTTTTGAATGTGGGGTAATATACCAAACTTCAAAAATATGTATATATGTTTGCAGTTTATCTTATGTACACAACAGGGTAAAACAACGCATTTTCAAAGACTGGCATTAAGTTCAGCAAAAGCAACTAATTTTGACGACAAGATGCAAAATATATGTGAAATAACAACAAGACGGAATGAACAAATGATGTGCACCATTTATCATTCAGCAAACAAACGCCAATATATTTGGAAACTTTGGTAAAAATTTAATCATTTTCATACAAATCACCCTCAATAATTTAAATTGTTACTGATTTCTTGCAAATGAGGGCATTGCAAGATCTTAAGTGTGGGAAGGGGTTAAATTCTTTCGGATTTTAAAATTTTTACTTTATACACTTGGTTACCATTAAAAATACGAGTAAAGCAGTAGTTGTATTAGAATCTAGTGCTCTCTGATAATAAAGAACAGCCCTAGTCTTATATACTGACTACCCAATTCTAGTAAAATTTTTAAAAAATTTTCAATTAAATGAACTCAAAATCATGTTTATACATATTTATGAACGATAAAACTAGGTTTTAACACCGAAATTATTGTAACCTCAGAAAGGACATAAATTGAGAAACAAACCAAAATGTTAAAATTCATTTAAAATGGAATAGAGGACGATAAAAAGGAAAATAAAAGCCAAGTGTGGGAAAATTTACCAAGTTATCTTAAACATATGTCACATATATCTGTAACAAATAACTGAAAATACTTTTGCTTTGGACTAAACTAAACTATTTTACCCGATGAAAGAAAAGAAGAGATGGATCTACATGATGAATCAATTCCATCATTAAAAGGAAGTAAAGTCTTTCGAAAAAGAAACGCGCTTCTTGATTTAGGTCAAGAAGTTGTCGTCCAGACCAGCTGTAGGTTGACGAAAAATCTAGAAAAGTCATCACTAAAATCAGCAGGAAATCCACGGACCTCAGCATTAAACAGGGTCGCCAAGTGGTCAGATTTATCCTAACCATGAGAAGGATTTATCTCGTACAATGGGGGGGCACCATGCAAATTAGCTGGATAAGACTAATGAATCAGATCCCCAGAAAGGATAATCTCCTTAAAAGATCAAAAATCAGCTTTTAAGCCTGATATTACTCAATCCTTGAGATTGACCTTAAAGATTGAGAATTACAAACTCATGGAATTCAATGATATCTAAACTCGAGCTTGAACGAGAAAATATTTTGATCAAAATTACAAACCGATTTGTTTTTTTTGAAAACCCTATTTTCAATGCGTTCATTACCATTGAACGTAAAATCCTAGGAATTCACCTGGAATTCATTAGGTCACCTGAACCAAATCGGGTGTCAACCGTAAGAACGGTGGTTGTATAGTGGTCAAAGACAGGACCTTGTGCCAGACCGAAAAAATCATAAGGGTGAGCTTTACTATTGCTCCTACCAAGGATAGTAATTGCATCCGACACGTTATAGACCACAATTAAAAGCATGTCAGGGGACATTGCCTTAACAGTTGCTTGTTCAACGCTTTCCTTTACAACCGGACGGTAGTTTACCGAAAGGTAATATACGGGACAAGTAAACTGGATGTGTTGCTTTCCAAATACAAGGTTAGCAAGTGAGTGACACAAAACCATTTGTTTTGAGCTAAAATTTTCAAATATGAAACCCACCAAACCCACAAAAATATTTTGCAAACACCGGTAAAGGGTTATTCCGGAAAACTTATCTAGGGTAAAAACTAGATTTAATTTTCAAAAGATCAAATGTTTTCATAAAGATCCAATTTCCTTAATGGATCTAAATTTTTATAGTCATGTGGGACTATAAACCATATCGTTACTACCATTGTTTATACCACCGTATAGAAATCACTGATGTACAAAGTGTGAAGAATAAAGAAGTGATTCTAGTATT
The DNA here is from genome assembly GCF_046630445.1 of Rutidosis leptorrhynchoides. Classification (NCBI taxonomy): domain Eukaryota; kingdom Viridiplantae; phylum Streptophyta; class Magnoliopsida; order Asterales; family Asteraceae; genus Rutidosis; species Rutidosis leptorrhynchoides. The sequence goes on along the minus strand of NC_092343.1, from coordinate 119,930,738 downwards.
TCAAGACGATATTGCTTGAGGACAAGCAACACTCAAGTGTGGGAATATTTGATAATGCTAAAAACGAACATATATTTCATAGCATTATTCCTCAAGAAAGACAAGCTTTTAGTTGCAATTGTTCTATTTACAAGTGATATTCGTTTAAATAATAAAAGGTGAAGACAAAAGACAGATTCGACGAATTGAAGACGCAAACGACCAAAAAGCTCAAAAGTACAAAATACAATCAAAGAGGTTCCAATTATTGATAAGAAACGTCTCGAAATTACAAGAGTACAAGATTCAAAACACAAAGTACAAAATATAAAATTGTACGCAAGGACGTTCGAAAATCCAGAACCGGGACCAGAGTCAACTCTCAACGCTCGACGCAACGAACTAAAAATTACAAGTTAACTATGTATATAAATATAATATAATATATAATTAATTATATTAATTATATATATTATATTTATAAATAAATCGTCGGCAAGAAAGACTCCAAAAGCTGGTGAGCTGTATTTACAAACTCCGCGACTCGCGGAGTTTGAAGGCAAAATAGGCCGCGAGTCGCGGAGCCCCAATTTCTGAAACTGCCTATAAAGCCAACCGAATTCTGATCATTTTTCATCCATCATATATCCATCTCTCTATCTATATCGTATATATTTATATTTATATTATAATTTTAATTTTAATTTTAATTTTAATTCTAATAATAAGGGTATGTTAACGAATGTTGTAAGGGTGTAAGTCGAAATTCTGTCCGTGTAACGCTACGCTATTTTTAATCATTGTAAGTTATGTTCAACCTTTTTATATTAATGTCTCGTAGCTAAGTTATTATTATGCTTATTTAATCCGAAGTAATCATGATGTTGGGCTAATTACTAAAATTGGGTAATTGGGCTTTGTACCATAATTGGGGTTTGGATAAAAGAACGACACTTGTGGAAATTAGACTATGGGCTATTAATGGGTTTTATGTTAACTAAACAATACCTTGTTAATTTAATATACAAACTTATAATTTGACGTATTTATATATAACCACATACGCTTGACTGGGTACGGTGGGCGGGATATCTATAAATACCAATAATTATTCATTTTACCGGACACGGAACTGGATTAATAGTTAATAGACTTGTTGAAACAGGGGTGAATTACATTCAAGGGTAATTGGTGTAATTGTTAACAAAGTAGTAAAACCTTGGTTTACACGCAGTCGATAACCTGGTGTATTCATTAAACAAAGTATTAAAACCTTGTTACAATTTGAATCCCCAATTAGTTGGAATATTTGACTTCGGGAATAAGAATAAATTGACGAAGGCTTTCGCTCTTTATATTTATGACTGATGGACTATTATGGACAAATCCGTATGGACATATTAAATAATCCAGGACAAAGGACAATTAACCCATGGGCATAAAACTAAAATCAACACGTCAAACATCATGATTACGGAAGTTTAAATAAGCATAATTCTTTTATTTCATATTTAATTTCCTTTATTTTATATTTAATTGTACTTCTAATTATCGCATTTTTATTGTTATTTTATTTAATTGCACTTTTAATTATCGTACTTTTTAATTATTGCAAGTTTTCTTTTATTATTCGCAATTTCATTATCGTTATTTACTTTACGCTTTAAATTAAGTCTTGTATTTATTTATTATTTTACATTTGGTTTTAACTGCGACTAAAGTTTTAAAATCGACAAACCGGTCATTAAACGGTAAAAACCCCCCTTTATAATAATAATATTACTTATATATATATTTGTGTTTTTATAAAAGTAAACTAATATAGCGTTAAGCTTTGTTTAAAAAGATTCCCTGTGGAACGAACCGGACTTACTAAAAACTACACTACTGTACGATTAGGTACACTGCCTATAAGTGTTGTAGCAAGGTTTAAGTATATCCATTCTATAAATAAATAAATATCTTGTGTAAAATTGTATCGTATTTAATAGTATTTCCTGTAAAAATATAAGCTATTTTATATACTACTCTGCTAAAACATCAGTAATTGCATGACCTTGGCCAGTGCGTTTAGCCCTCATTCGGTCTTCCAAACTTAGAGGTTCTAGATTTTCCATGATTGATTTTGTTGAATTTTGAATCACTAGAGGATTCTGATTTAATGGTTTCTTCCTCAACAATCTCTGGATGAGTGATTTGTGGTTCAGGAGAAATGATTAGTGGTTCAGGATCTCTGAATTGTCCCTGAATATCCTTCGAATTCTCAATTGTGAGGTCGGGTTCAAAAAATGGATTATCGGAAATTTGAATTGGAGTACTTGGTCGACTAGATGACGATTCTAAAGAAAAATCAACGGCGACAATATTGGCTAGATGTCTTGATCGAGTTACAGGTGGTGAACGTATAAAAGGTGGTGAACGTTTTGCTCGGTGCATTCACTGAATATCCTATTAGTTATAAAAATAAAAATTATATAAGTTATCAAATTAATAGACTTTCTTTGATTTTGCCCACGTTTCGAATAGCCAATAGATGCAGCAGGTAGCCAGGACCCTTTAAATCGGAAGCCCACAACTCGCCACTAACAAATCCAACTATTACTAAGAACCAGAAAATTTTGGATGTCTATCAATTTAACCGCTTAAAATAAATTTTCGCCGAAGTTTAAAGAAATTTTAGATAAGAAATAGAAAATTTTATATCCTAAAAACTAGAGCGATGAAAAATAAGAAAGAAAAAGAGCGCGTCGAAAAACGTCGAAAAATAAAAGGTCGAAAAATAAGCGTCAAAAAATAATAAAAAGAAAGTAAAGCGTCGAAACTCAAAAATCTAAAAACTAAGAATTAAAACTTACGTCTAAAGGTATTAAAGCTTAAAAAGAATTCTATATCCAAAACGGCAATAGCTTAAAAAGTACTAAAATCTTAAAACGGCGTCGCAAAATTCTAAAGCACCTAAATCTTAGTCTAAAGGAAAAGTACTTAAGGGATTTTACGGCAAAGCCTAAAAATCTAGAAATAAAAATAACTACGGCAAAATACTACACTTAAAACTAAATACGAACGATAAATTACAAATTACGAATTGAACGATTAAAAAGATACAAAAATAAAAATAAGCTTAAAGTTATAAAAATATAATTTTTATAAAATATTATTTTTATATTATTTATTTTATAAAAGTATTAGTTTATAATTAATAAAACTAATTAATACTAAAAATACAAAATAAATAAAACTAAACTAATATTATTATACTTAACCCTAATTAGAATTAATTAATAATAATAATTATTAATAAACCCTAAACCTAATCGTACGTACCAGGTACCAGACCTGTCTTTTCACGTCATGCGACCGCATGAGATATACGTTTCCAGACCATGCGATCGCATGAAGTAGGGTTCCAGGCCAGATTATGGGCTGCTACAGTACCAGGCCCGAATTCTATTTTATTTATTTGTTTATAATTTTTCTATTTTTTAAATATTTATATAAAACTTATAAATAAAAAAATTTATTTATTAGTTTTTTATAACTTTTTACAATAAATATAAACTTTTTTAAATTTAACTAAACTTAAAAATATAGATATATATTTTTCTTTTTCTTTTATATTTTTAATTGTATTATATAAAACGTATTTTTATAAAAATGAATTAAAGCTTAATAAAAATCTTTTTTTTTCTTTCTATTTTTATATATATAGCGTTTCGCTTCCGGCGTTTAAGAAGTCCCCAGCAGCGGCGCCAAAAATACTTGATGTTAAAGCGAAGGGGTACAAAATACTATTAATTTTTTACTAGGAAATACTATTAAATACGATACAATTTTACACAAGTTATTTATTTATTTATAGAGTGGATATACCTAAACCTTGCTACAACACTTATAGGCAGTGTACCTAATCGTACAGTAGTGTAGTTTTTAGTAAGTCTGGTTCGTCCACAGGGAACTAGCCAAGTTTAACGCTATATTTTTAAAAACTATATTTGTATATAAATATATATATAAGTAGTATTATTATTATAAAAGGGGGTTTTACTGTTTAATGACCAGTTTTTCGATTTTAAAACTTTAGTCGCAGTTAAAACCTAATGTAAAAAATAAATATAACTTAATTTAAAGCGTAAAGTAAATAACGATAATTAAAGTGCGATAAATTAAAGTGCGATAAATAAAATGACGATAAATAAACTTACGATAATTAAAAGTACGATAAATAAAATGACAGTAAATAAAAATGCGATGAAATATGAAATAAAGGAATTATGCTTATTTAAACTTCCGTAATCATGATGTTTGACGTGTTGATTTTAGTTTATTACCATGGGTTAATTGTCCTTTGTCCTGGATTATTCGATATATCCATACGATTTTTTCCATAATAGTCCATCAATCATAAATATAAAGTGCGAGAGTCTTCGTCAAATTATCCTTATACCCGAAGTCAAATATTCCAACTAATTGGGGATTCGAACTGTAACAAGGTCTTAATACTTTGTTTAATGAATACACCAGGTTATCGACTGCGTGTAATCCAAGGTTTTATTACTTTGTTAACAATTACACCAATTACCCTTGTATGTAATTCACCCCTGTTTCAACAAGTCTATTGATTATTAATCCATCCCCGTGTTCGGTAAAATGAACGATAATTCGTATTTATAGATATTCCGCCCACCGTACTTGAATAAGCGTATGTGGTAATATATAGATACGTCAAATTGTAATCTTTATGTTAAATTAACGAGGTAACGTTTAGTTAATATAAAGCCCATTAATAGCTCATAGTCTAATTTCCACAAGTGTCGTTCTTTTGTCCAAACCCCAATTATGGTACAAAGCCCAATTACACTGTCTTTAATATTTAGCCCAACATCACGATTACTTTGATTTAAATAAGAATAATAATAACTTAGCTACGAGACATTAATTTAAAAAGGTTGAACATAACTTACAATGATTAATAATAGCGTAGCGTTACATGGACAGAATTTCGACTTACACACTTACAACATTCGCTAACATACCCTTATTATTATTAATCTTAAATTAAAATTAAAATTAAAATTATAATATATATATATATATATATATATATATATATATATATATATATATATATATCGTGAGAGAGAGAGAGAGAGATTGAATTAGGTTTTTTAAGCTCGAGCACCAGACTGCCTTTTATAGGAATGTGTCCAGAAAAAGTAGGCCATGCGATCGCATGGGAATTAGGCCTCCAGGCCATGCGATCGCATGAAGCAAGGATCCAGCTTACAATCATATATCTCCTAGTTTGCCGATGGTTTTTAATATATAATATAATATATATAATTTTAAGAATTAATTATATATTATATTATATTCATGTGCATAGTTGAATTGTAATTTTTAGTCCGTTGCGTCGCACGTTGAGAGTTGACTCTGGTCCCGGTTCCGGATTTTCGAATGTCTTTTCGTACTATTTAATATCTTGTTCTTTACGTTTTGCGTCTCGTACTTTTGTAATTTTTAGACGTTTCTCATCAATAATTTGAACCTCTTGGATTGTACTTTGTACTTTTGAGCTTTTTGGTCGTTTGCGTCTTCAATTCTTCGAATCTGTCTTTTGTCTTCACCTTTTATTATTTAAACGAATATTACTTATAAATAGAACAATTGCAACTAAAAGCTTGTCTTTCTTGAGGGATAATGCTATGAAATATATGTTCGTTTTTAGCATTATCACTAGCCCTATGAATGGTATCGTCAACATCGAACTTAATCCCCATTCATCCCAATAAATGTGGTATCGTCAACATCGAACTTAAACCCACATATGAGGTATCGTCAACATCGAACTTAAACCCTCATCAACTAACGTCACTACAATAGTGGTATGGCTTCGTCAACATTGAACTTTAAATCCATACATGAGGTATCGTCAACATCGAACTTTAACCCTCATCCAAACAAACAATATACTCTAGGATATTGTATCGTCAACATCGAACTTAAACCCATATCCCACAAGAAAATAAATCATATACATACATATATAATTATTCCACTCACCTTAACACGTCGATGGTGATTTAACACTTCTGTATGCTTCGAGCAAGGTACCTAATACATTAAGTACACATTCAATACACAACTAGTGGAATTAACCACAATACTCACTCTTGAGCATTTAACGACCTAATTTGCATTAAATGGCTCAACTACACCAAAACCGCCCATTAATGGCTAAGACTTGTCATAAATCACTAGGAACAAGTGATGTAAGTCTACTAACACCAACTAACCCGAACAATGGGCATTCCATACCCATTTCACCCAATTAGGTCAACTATTACTCATTTGACTCATTTTGACACTTACACTTGCAATTTTAGTCAACATGACCCATTAACAATTCTTTCATCATTTACAAGTGTATTAGTGACTAACAACACCATCTAACACTTACAAATCTCGATTTACATAACCAAACCCTAGATTATAGTTATTAGGGTTTCCTTACATCAATATAACCCAAATTCACCCATTTAACTCCCAAATGGGTCTCACAAGACTCAAATGGCCAAAACCCTAGCCATAAATTAACTAAAACTCAAAACATGGAGTTAAGACTTACCAATACTATCAAGTCGTAGCTAAGAACGAGGAGAACAAATTTCCTATTTGCTCCAAAGATCGAATCACAAGTCTTCACCTTCGAATCTCACTTTAATCCAAATGGGTTTTATGTTTTGGAAGAGAAAATGGAAAGAAAAGAGAAAAGAAATAAAATGAGTGAGATAAGTGGTTGAGGTTTAAAGCTCTGATCAGATCCATACGTGAAAAGATGAAAATACCCTTGGACCACCCCTTTTTAAATAGGAAAAACGGATCAGATCAGCAGCTTTGTCACGTCGCGACCTCAATTGTCGCGGCACGGCAATACACTGGATTTTCGAGCTGCCTTATTCCACTCCTGACTTTGATTTGCTTTATTTGTCACTGCGCGCCCAAGATCTCCGCGGCGCGGCAATGGCCTGTAACTGGCCATTTTGACAACTTAATACAACTATTAATTTATTCGACTTGTACACCTCGTTTATGCTTCCTACACACGTTTAAACTTCGTCTTTAAGTCTCACATGACTTAACACCATCAAAACCCATGCATATACTTATACATGCATACATTCTCAAACATATACATATGAATATATCTCGTATACATCGAGTTAACACTTTATATCGTTTAATCACATAAACAAGCGAAATATAAACGTTCGAACGATTAACTAAGTACCTTAAGACACGTATGAAGAAAACGGGATGTTACAACTGAGCTGACCTATGCCCCACTTGATGACTTTTCCAACATACATCCTCTTGGAATGAACACATCTGAATCTCGTGCCCCACAATACCACATCTCAAACATCTTTTGGTTGAATCTGAACAAGGTCCACTATGAGATGATCTACAACTATAACACCAAGAATTCTGACTTGATGCTGTCCCACTCTGTTCTGACACACTTTTCTATTTCAACTTAACAGACTTCTTTGACCTAGAGTCCGAATGACTCATCACCTGATTGAAATGTCCCGTTCATATTGATTATAAACATTCCATATTAATTGATTTCGTTGCGAGGTTTTGACCTCTATATTAGACGTTTTTCAAAGACTGCAATCATTTTTAAAACAACCATAACCTTTATTTTATCAATAAAGGTTTTAAAAACATTACGTAGATTATCAAATAATGATAATCTAAAATATACTGTTTACACACGACCATTACATAATGGTTTACAATAGAAATATATTACATCGACATATGTTTCTTGAATGCAGTTTTTATACAATATCATACAAACATGGACTCCAAATCTTGTCCTTATTTTAGTATGCAATAGCGGAAGCTCTTAGTATTCACCTGAGAATAAACATGCTTTAAACGTCAACAAAAAATGTTGGTGAGTTATAGGTTTAACCTATATATACCAAATCATAATAATAGACCACAAGATTTCATATTTCAATACACATCCCATACATAGAGATAAAAATCATTCATATGGTGAACACCTTGTAACCGACATTAACAAGATGCATATATAAGAATATCCCCATCATTCCGGGACACCCTTCGGATATGATATAAATTTCGAAGTACTAAAGCATCCGGTACTTTGGATGGGGTTTGTTAGGCCCAATAGATCTATCTTTAGGATTCGCGTCAATTAGGGTGTCTGTTCCCTAATTCTTAGATTACCAGACTTAATAAAAAGGGGCATATTCGATTTCGATAATTCAACCATAGAATGTAGTTTCACGTACTTGTGTCTATTTTGTAAATCATTTATAAAACCTGCATGTATTCTCATCCCAAAAATATTAAATTTTAAAAGTGGGACTATAACTCACTTTCACAGATATTTCTTTCCTCGGAAATAAGACTTGGCCACGGATCGATTCACGAACCTATACAAATATGTACATATATATCAAAGTATGATCTAAATATAATTACAACCATTTTTATTATGTTTTAAAGATTTGAGTGTATTAAGTCAGATGTCCTCGTTAATAACCTACAACTAGTTGTCCACAGTTAGATGTACAGAAATAAATCGATATATATTATCTTGAATCAAACCATGACCCAGTGTATACACGTCTCAGGCTAGATCACAACTCAAAGTATATATATTTTTGGAATCAACCTCAACCCTGTATAGCTAACTCCATCATTACTGCATATAGAGTGTCTATGGTTGTTCCAAATAATATATATACATGGGTCGATATGATATGTCAAAACATTTGCATACGTGTCTATGGTATCCCAAGATTACATAATATATTAGAATACATGTATAATACAATATAAGTTAGCTAGGATATGATTTGTATAGATTTGTTAAACATTTCCCGTAGCTAAAAAGATCAAAAATATCCAATCTTGTTTTACCCATAACTTCTTCATTTTAAATCCGTTTTGAGTGAATAAAATTTCTATGGTTTCATATTGAAATATAATTTAAGAATCCAAACAGAAAAAGTATGGGTTTATAGTCAAAAATTTAAGTTACATTTCAATTACTAAAGAGGTAGTCATTTCCGTCGAAAGAACGACATCTTGATGACCATTTTGAAAAACATACTTTCACTTTGAGTTTAACCAAGATTTTTGGATATAGTTTCATGTTCATATGAAAAATCATTTTCCCAGAAGAACAACTTTTAAATCAAAGTTTATCATAGTTTTTAATTATCCAAACCAAAACAGCCCCCGGTTTCACTACGACGGCGTTTATCCGATTTTATGGTGTTCATCGTGTTTCCAGATTTTAAATCATTAAGTTATCATATTATATAGATATAGAACATGTGTTTAGTTGATTTTAAAAGTCACCTTAGAAGGATTAACTTTTGTATGCGAACAAGTTTAGAATTAACTAAACTATGTTCTAGTGATTACAAGTTTAAACCTTCGAATAAGATAGCTTTATATGTATGAATCGAATGATGTTATGAACATCATTACCACCTAAATTTTTCTGGATAAAACTACTGGAAATGAGGAAAATTGATCTAGCTTCAAAGGATCCTTGGATGGCTTGAAAGTTCTTGAAGCAGAATCATGACACGAAAACAGTTCAAGTAAGATTTTCACTCGAAATAAGATTGTTATAGTTGTAGAAATTGAATCAAAGTTTGAATATGAATATTACCTTAAATTAGAAAGATAACCTACTATAAATAACAAAGGTTTCTTGATCTTATATGATTACTTGGAATGGATTAGAAAGTTTGGAAGTAAACTTGCAAACTTGGTAGTATTCTTGATTTTTATGAAACTATACTTATGAAATTTATGAAGAACACTTAGAACTTGAAGATGGAACTTGAGAGAGATCAATTAGATGAAGAAAATTAAAGAATGAAAGTGTTTGTAGGTGTTTTTGGTCGTTGGTATATGGATTAGATATAAAGGATATGTAATTTTATTTTCATGTAAATAGGTCATGAATGATTACTAATATTTTTATAATTTTATGAGATATTTCATGCTAGTTGCCAAATGATGGTTCCTACATTTGTTAGGTGACTCACATGGGCTGCTAAGAGCTGATCATTGGAGTGTATATACCAATAGTACATACATCTAAAAGATGTGTATTGTACGAGTACGAATACGGGTGCATACGAGTAGAATTGTTTATGAAACTGAACGAGGATGTAATTTTAAGCATTTTTGTTAAGTAGAAGTACTTTGATATGTGTCTTGAAGTCTTTCAAAAGTGTAAGAATACATATCAAAACACAACATGTATATACATTCTAATGGAGTCGTTAAGTCTTCGTTAGTCGTTACATGTAAGTGTTGTTTTGAAACCTTTAAGTTAACGATCTCAATTAATGTTGTTAACCCAATGTTTATTATATCAAATGAGATGTTAAATTATTATATTATCATGATATTATGATGTATGAATATCTTTTAATATGATATATATACATTAAAATATCGTTACAACGATAATCGTTACATATAAGTCTCGTTTCGTAATTCTTGAGTTAGTAGCCTTGTTTTTACATATGTAGTTCAATATTAACACACTTAATGATATATTTAAATATCATTTTATCATGTTAAATATAGTGTATCAATATCTTAATATGATACATATGTATTTAGTAGACGTTATCATAACGATAATCGTTATATATATCATTTCGAGTTTCTTAACTTAGTAATCTCATTTCTTATGTATATCACACATTGTTAATATACTTAGTGAGATAATTACTCATCATAATCTCATGTAAACCATATATATATGTCTATAAATACCACACCATGTAATTTTTACAAATTTGTAACGTTCGTGAATCGCCGGTCAACTTGGGTGATCAATTGTCTATATGAAACTTATTTCATTTAATCAAGTCTTAACAAGTTTGATTACTTAACATGTTGGAAACATTTAGTCATGTAAATATCAATCTCAATTAATATATATAAACTTGGAAAAGTTCGGGTCACTACAGTACCTACCCGTTAAATAAATTTTGTCCCGAAATTTTAAGCTGTTGAAGGTGTTGACGAATCTTCTGGAAATAGATGCGGGTATTTCTTCTTCATCTGATCTTCAAGCTCCCAAGTGAACTTGGGTCCTCTATGAGCATTCCATCAAACCTTAACAATCGGTATCTTGTTTTGCTTAAGTCTCTTAACCTCACGATCCATTTTTTCGACGGGTTCTTCAATGAATTGAAGTTTTTCATTGATTTGGATTTCGTCCAACGGAATAGTGAGATCTTCTTTAGCAAAACATTTCTTCAAAATCGAGACGATAAAAGTGTTATGTACAGCCGCGAGTTGTTGAGGTAGCTCCAGTTGGTAAGTTACTGGTCCGACACGATCTATAATCTTGAATGGTCCAATGTACCTTGGATTTAGTTTCCCCCGTTTACCAAATCGAACAACGCCTTTCCAAGGTGAAACCTTAAGCATGACCATTTCTCCAATTTCAAACTCTATATCTTTTCTTTTACTGTCCGCGTAGCTCTTTTGTCGACTCTGGGCGGTTTCAATCGTTGTTGAATTTGGATGATTTTCTCGTAGTTTCTTGTATTATCTACGGACCCGTAATCTGTCTATCCCCCACTTCATTTCAACAAATCGGAGACCTGCACTTTCTACCATAAAGTGCCTCAAACGGCGCCATCTCAATACTAGAATGATAACTGTTGTTGTAGGAAAATTCTGCTAACGGTAGGTGTCGATCCCAACTGTTTCCGAAATCAATAACACATGCTCGTAGCATGTCTTTAAGCATTTGTATCATCCTTTCGCTCTGCCCATCAATTTGTGGATGATAGGCAGTACTCATGTCTAGATGAGTCCCCAATGCTTGTTGCAATGTCTGCCAGAACCTTGAAACAAATCTACCATCCCTATCAGAGATAATAGAGACGGGTATTCCATGTCTGGAGACAACCTCCTTCAAATACAATGGCGCCAACTTCTCCATTTTGTCATCTTCTCTCATTGGCAGGAAGTGTGCTGACTTGGTGAGACGATCAACTATTACCCAAATAGTATCATAACCACTTGCAGTCCTTGGAAATTTAGTAATGAAATCCATGGTAGTGTTTTCCCATTTCCATTATGGGATTTCAGGTTGTTGTAGTAGACCTGATGGTTTCTGATGTTCAGCTTTGACCTTAGAACACGTCAAACATTCTCCTACATATTTAGCAATATCGGCTTTCATACCCGGCCACCAAAAGTGTTTCTTGAGATCTTTATACATCTTCCCAGCTCCGGGATGTATTGAATATCTGGTTTTATGTGCTTCTTTAAGTACCATTTCTCTCACATCTCCAAACCTTGGTACCCAAATTCTATCAGCCCTATATTGGGTTTCGTCTTCTCGAATATTAAGATGTTTCTCTGATCCTTTGAGTATCTCATTCTTCAACTTTTCTTCTTTTACAACCCCCTGTTGCGCCTCCTTTATTTGAGTAGTAAGGTTAGTACGAATAATTATATTCATAGCTTTTACCCGTATAGGTTCTCTGTCCTTTCTACTCAAAGCGTCGGCTACCACATTCGCCTTACCCGGGTGGTATCGAATCTCAAAATCATAGTCATTCAACAGTTCAATCCACCTGCGTTGTCTTATATTCAGTTGCTTCTGATTAAATATATGTTGGAGACTTTTGTGGTCGGTATATATAATACTTTTGACCCCATATAAATAATGCCTCCAAGTCTTTAATGCAAAAACAACGACACCCAATTCCAAATCGTGAGTTGTATAATTTTGCTCGTGAATCTTCAATTGTCTAGACGCATAAGCAATCACCTTCGTTCGTTGCATTAATACACAACCGAGACCTTGCTTTGATGCATCACAATAAATCACAAAATCATCATTCCCTTCAGGCAATGACAATATAGGTGCCGTAGTTAGCTTTTTCTTCAATAACTGAAACGCCTTCTCTTGTTCATCCTTCCATTCAAATTTCTTCCCTTTATGCGTTAATGCAGTCAAGGGTTTTGCTATTTTGAAGAAATCTTGGATGAATCTTCTGTAGTAACCAGCCAATCCTAAAAATTGACGTATATGCTTCCGAGTTTTTGGGGTTTCCCACTTTTCAACGATTTTGATCTTTGCTGGGTTCACCTGGATACCTTCTTTGTTCACTATGTGACCGAGGAATTGAACTTCTTCCAACCAAAATGCACACTTTGAAAACTTAGCGTACAGTTTTTCTTTCCTTAGTACTTCTAGCACTTTTCTCAAATGTTCTTCGTGCTCTTGATCATTCTTTGAGTAAATAAGTATGTCATCGATGAAAACAATGACAAACTTGTCAAGATATGGCCCACACACTCGGTTCATAAGGTCCATGAACACAGCTGGTGCGTTAGTCAATCCAAACGGCATAACCATAAACTCGTAATGACCAAAACGCGTCCTAAAAGCAGTTTTTGGAATATCATCTTCCTTTACTCGCATTTGATGATATCCAGAACGTAAATCGATTTTCGAATAAACCGACAAGCCTTGTAGTTGATCAAATAACTCATCAATTCTCGACAGTGGATAACGGTTTTTGATGGTAAGTTTATTCAACTCTCTGTAGTCAATACACAACCTAAATGTACCATCCTTCTTCTTGACAAATAAAACAGGAGCTCCCCATGGTGATGTGCTTGGTCGAACGAAACCACGTTCTAATAGTTCTTGCAGTTGGCTTTGTAGTTCTTTTATCTCGCTGGGTGCGAGTCTGTAAGGAGCACGAGCTATTGGTGAAGCTCCTGGTACAAGATCTATTTGAAATTCAACAGATCGATGTGGAGGTAGTCCTGGTAATTCTTTTGGAAATACATCGGGAAATTCTTTTGCGACGGGAACATCATTGATGCTCTTTTCTTCAGTTTGTACTTTCTCGACGTGTGCTAGAACAGCATAGCAACCTTTTTTTATTAGTTTTTGTGCCTTCAAATTACTAATAAGATGTAGCTTCGTGTTGCCCTTTTCTCCGTACACTATTAAGGGTTCTCCTTCTTCTCGTACAATGCGAATTGCATTTTTGTAACATACGATCTCTGCTTTCATCTCCTTCAGCCAGTCCATGCCAACTATTACATCAAAACTCCCTAACTCTACTGGTATCAAATCAATCTTAAATATTTCGCTACCCAGTTTAATTTCTCGATTCCGGCATATATACTCTGCTGAAATTAATTTACCGTTTGCTAATTCGAGTAAAAATTTACTATCCAACGGCGTCAATGGACAACTTAATTTAGCACAAAAATCTCTACTCATATAGCTTCTATCTGCACCCGAATCAAATAAAACGTAAGCAGATTTATTGTCAATAAGAAACGTACCCGTAAAAAGCTTCGGGTCTTCCTGTGCCTCTGCCGCATTAATATTGAAAACTCTTCCGCGGCCTTGTCCATTCGTGTTCTCCTGGTTCGAGCAATTTCTAATAATGTGGCCCGATTTTCCACATTTATAATAAACTACATTGGCATAACTTGCTCCGACACTACTTACTCCACCATTACTCGTTTCGACACCATTTGTTCCTTTCGTTCTGTTAACCCCTGGTCCGTAGACCTCACACTTCACCGCGCTATGACCATTTCTTTTACACTTGTTGCAAAATTTGGTGCAGAACCCCGAGTGATACTTTTCACACCTTTGGCATAGCTGCTTCTGATTGTTATTGTTGTTGCGGTTGTTATTGTTGTTGGGATGATTGTTGTAGTTGTTGTTGTTGTTTTTGTGCCATTTGTTGTAGTTGCGATTGATGTTGCAATTGTTGGGATAGTTGTTGTTGTTTTGGTGACTCTTATCACCGTTTTTCTCCCACTTTCTTTTGACTAACTTCACGTTGGCCTCTTCGGCCGCCTGTTCTTTAATTCTTCCCTCAATCTGGTTCACTAGTTTTTGAGCCATTCTACATGCCTTTTGTATGGAGGCAGGCTTGTGTGAACTTATATCTTCTTGGATTCTCTTCGGTAACCCTTTCACAAACGCGGCGATCTTCTCTTCCTCATCTTCGAACGCTCTCGGACACAATAGGCACAATTCTGTGAATCGTCTTTCGTATGAAGTAATATCGAATCCCTGTGTTCGTAACCCTCTAAGTTCTAACTTGAGCTTATTGACCTCAGTTCTAGGATGGTACTTCTCGTTCATCAAGTGCTTGAATACTGACCACGGTAGCGCGTAAGCAGCATCTTGACCCACTTGCTCTAGATAGGTATTCCACCATGTTAACGCAATACCTGTGAAGGTATGCGTAGCGTACTTCACTTTGTCTCCTTCAGCACACTTACTTATGGCAAACACCGATTTAACTTTATCGGTCCACCGTTTCAATCCGATTGGTCCTTCGATCCCATCAAATTCTAAAGGTTTGCAGGCAGTGAATTCCTTATAGGAGCATCCTACACGATTTCTTGCGCCGTTAGCTGTATTGCTAGATTCAGAGTTATTGTTGGTATGTAGCGCGGCCTGTACTGCGGCTATGTTTGAAGCAAGAAAAGCACGAAATTCCTCTTCGCTCATATTCAAGGTGTGTCGAGTAGTCGGTGCCATTTCCTTCAAAATAGTCAAATGAAACAATTTAATCATACAGAATATTAAGAGTAGTCAATAGTATCTCGTAGCATAATATGAACTCATTTATAAAAGCTTTTTCTTCATATTAGCATTTTATAAGTTTAAATTCGGGTACTACCTACCCGTTAAGTTCATACTTAGTTGCTAATATACAATTCAACTACTACAATTCCATATGAAAAACTAATTATAATAATATATCACATACAAATATTCTTCAAACTTACAACTTCGCTATATTACATATAACATGAAATATAGTACACTATGATACAGGACAGTTTTGAAGATAAATCTAGTTAATACGCAAGTTGTTCAGCAAAGAAAATAAAGACACGTAATTCATAAGTCCAGAAACAAGTAATGCATTCTGGTTTTACTAAGATGACTTCCCATCCTTGGTCTTGTGGAAAATAACCGTTATGACCATTAGCTAGGCAGCATGTTGTAATGTCGTCAAAAGGATGAGGGTTTCATAATGTCCAACAGCCCCGTAATAATCTAAAAACCTTGTTTCTCACCCCAACTACTGAATCCGTCACTTGTGGGAAACTTTTATTTAAAAGCTGCAATCCGATGTTCTTTTTCTCACTTTGGTAAGAAGCGAACATCACTAACCCGTAAGCATAACATGCTTCTTTATGTTGGATGTTAGAAGCTCTTTCTAATTCACGAAATCCTATGTTAGGATATGTTGAGTCAAAATAAGTTCTTAACCCGTAGCGTAATATTGTATTTGGGTTCCCCGCATTTAACGCTTTAAAGAAAACACGGCGTAACTTAAAGTCTCTCCAATGTGATATACCCCACCTATCAAAGGAAAGCCTTTTATAAACTAAGGCATTTCTGGAAAGTCTTTCAAATGTTTGACAATTAATTTCGCCATAACTAAATGTGCTGATGAATTCTGACCGACTCTAGATAAGATTTCCTCAATCATATCCTCTGGTAGGTCTTCTAAAATATTCAGTTGTCTACCCTTAACGTCCATTTTGTGTTTATACTGTAGAATAGACAAGGATTAGATTCGTAATAACAAACAATACAAGCAATTTTTACATAGAACATACAAGTACAAGCACACTACAATACATTTATTACACAACATGCTCACACCCCTCTAATCTGAATCACTGGTTTCTTCTTCTTCGGACTTGGTTCTTTTTCCTAATCTTCTAGGGATATATGATGTTCCTCTAATACAAGTCATTGTTTTCCACATTGGTTTAGAAAAACCTGGTGGTTTAGAGGTTCCCGGGTTATTGTCACGATATTGAAAATACGGGTGTTGACGGTACATATAAAGTTCATCAGGGTCGGAATCAGATTTCTCTATTTTGATGCCTTTTCCCTTATTATTTTCTTTTGCCTCATTAAATTGGGTCGGGGTAATTTCTATAACATCATCGGAATCCTCATCAGGATCCGATTCATCGGAAAATTGGTAATTTTCCCAATATTTTGCTTCCTTAGCGGAAACACCATTGACCATTATTAACATTGGTCCATTGGTTGAGGATTTTCTTTTATTTGACCGGTTTTCTGTGGTTCCTACTATTCCCCCTCCGGAACCTCTTCTTCTTCCGGTTCCTCTTCTTCTAGTTCCTCTTCTTCCGTTTCCTCTTCTTCCGGTTCCGTTTCCTCTTCTTCCGGTTCTTCGGGAACTTGTGAATCTTGCCAATATATATTCGAATCTTCGTTATTATTAGGTGAGTCAATGGGATTTGTGCTAGAGGTAGACATCTATCACACAATATCAAACATGTTAAGAGATTAATATATCACATAATATTTACATGTTAATAATATATAGTTTTCAGCAAAAATGTTAAGCAATCATTTTTAAAGAAAACACGGTCGAAGTCCAGACTCACTAATGCATCCTAACAAACTCGATAAGACACACTAATGCAAATTTTTCTGGTTCTCTAAGACCAACGCTCGGATACCAACTGAAATGTCCCGTTCATATTGATTATAAACGTTCCATATTAATTGATTTCGTTGCGAGGTTTTGACCTCTATATGAGACGTTTTTCAAAGACTGCATTCATTTTTAAAACAACCATAACCTTTATTTTATCAATAAAGGTTTTAAAAACATTACGTAGATTATCAAATAATGATAATCTAAAATATACTGTTTACACACGACCATTACATAATGGTTTACAATAGAAATATATTACATCGACATATGTTTCTTGAATGCAGTTTTTATACAATATCATACAAACATGGACTCCAAATCTTGTCCTTATTTTAGTATGCAAAAGCGGAAGCTCTTAGTATTCACCTGAGAATAAACATGTTTTAAATGTCAACAAAATATGTTGGTGAGTTATAGGTTTAACCTATATATATCAAATCGTAACAATAAACCACAAGATTTCATATTTCAATACACATCCCATACATAGAGATAAAAATCATTCATATGGTGAACACCTGGTAACCGACATTAACAAGATGCATATATAAGAATATCCCCATCATTCCGGGACACCCTTCGGATATGATATAAATTTCGAAGTACTAAAGCATCCGGTACTTTGGATGGGGTTTGTTAGGCCCAATAGATCTATCTTTAGGATTCGCGTCAATTAGGGTGTCTGTTCCCTAATTCTTAGATTACCAGACTTAATAAAAAGGGGCATTTTCGATTTCGATAATTCAACCATAGAATGTAGTTTCACGTACTTGTGTCTATTTTGTAAATCATTTATAAAACCTGCATGTATTCTCATCCCAAAAATATTAGATTTTAAAAGTGGGACTATAACTCACTTTCATAGATATTTCCTTCCTCGGAAATAAGACTTGGCCACGGATCGATTCACGAGTCAAAATATAATTACAACCATTTTTATTATGTTTTAAAGATTTGAGTGTATTAAGTCAGTTGTCCTCGTTAATAACCTACAACTAGTTGTCCACAGTTAGATGTACAGAAATAAATCGATATATATTATCTTGAATCAATCCACGACCCAGTGTATACACGTCTCAGGCTAGATCACAACTCAAAGTATATATATTTTTGGAATCAACCTCAACCTTGTATAGCTAACTCCATCATTACTGCATATAGAGTGTCTATGGTTGTTCCAAATAATATATATACACGGGTCGATATGATATGTCAAAACATTTGCATACGTGTCTATGGTATCCCAAGATTACATAATATATTAGAATACATGTATAATATAATATAAGTTAGCTAGGATATGATTTGTATAGATTTGTTAAACATTTCCTGTAGCTAAAAAGATCAAAAATATCCAATTTTGTTTTACCCATAACTTCTTCATTTTAAATCCGTTTTGAGTGAATCAAATTGCTATGGTTTCATATTGAAATCAAATTTAAGAATCCAAACAGAAAAAGTATAGGTTTATAGTCAGAAATTTAAGTTACATATCAATTACTAAAGAGGTAGTCATTTTCGTCGAAAGAACGACATCTTGATGACCATTTTGAAAAACATACTTTCACTTTGAGTTTAACCAAGATTTTTGGATATAGTTTCATGTTCATATGAAAAATCATTTTCCCAGAAAAACAACTTTTAAATCAAAGTTTATCATAGTTTTTAATTATCCAAACCAAAACAGCCCCCGGTTTCACTACGACGGCGTATATCCGATTTTATGGTGTTCATCGTGTTTCCAGGTTTTAAATCATTAAGTTAGCATATCATATAGATATAGAACATGTGTTTAGTTGATTTTAAAAGTCAAGTTAGAAGGATTAACTTTTGTTTTCGAACAAGAATAGAATTAACTAAACTATGTTCTAGTGATTACGAGTTTAAACCTTCGAATAAGATAGCTTTATATGTATGAATTGAATGATGTTATGAACATCATTACTACCTCAATTTTTCTGGATAAAACTACGGGAAATGAGAAAAATGGATCTAGCTTCAAAGGATCCTTGGATGGCTTGAAAGTTCTTGAAGCAGAATCATGACACGAAAACAGTTCAAGTAAGATTTTCACTCGAAATAAGATTGTTATAGTTGTAGAAATTGAATCAAAGTTTGAATATGAATATTACCTTGAATTAGATGATTACTTGGAATGGATTAGAAAGCTTGGAAGTAAACTTGCAAACTTGGTAGTATTCTTGATTTTTATGAAACTATACTTATAGAATTTATGAAGAACACTTAGAACTTGAAGATGGAACTTGAGAGAGATCAATTAGATGAAGAAAATTGAAGAATGAAAGTGTTTGTATTTGTTTTTGGTCGTTGGTATATGGATTAGATATAAAGGATATGTAACTTTGTTTTCATGTAAATAAGTCATGAATGATTACTAATATTTTTGTAATTTTATGAGATATTTCATGCTAGTTGCCAAATGATGGTTCCAATATGTGTTAGGTGACTCACATGGGCTGCTAAGAGCTGATCATTAGAGTGTATATACCAATAGTACATACATCTAAAAGCTGTGTATTGTACGAGTACGAATACGGGTGCATACGAGTAGAATTGTTGATGAAACTGAACGAGGATGTAATTTTAAGCATTTTTGTTAAGTAGAAGTACTTTGATATGTGTCTCGAAGTCTTTCAAAAGTGTAAGAATACATATCAAAACACAACATGTATATACATTCTAATGGAGTCGTTAAGTCTTCGTTAGTCGTTACATGTAAGTGTTGTTTTGAAACCTTTAAGTTAACAATCTCAATTAATGTTGTTAACCCAATGTTTATTATATCAAATGAGATGTTAATTTATTATATTATCATGATATTATGATGTATGAATATCTTTTAATATGATATATACATTAAAATATCGTTACAATGATAATCGTTACATATAAGTCTCGTTTCGTAATTCTTGAGTTAGTAGTCTTGTTTTTACATATGTAGTTCATTATTAACACACTTAATGATATATTTAAATATCATTTTATCATGTTAAATATAGTGTATCAATATATTAATATGATACACATGTATTTAGTAGACGTTGTCATAACGATAATCGTTATATATATCATTTCGAGTTTCTTAACTTAGTAATCTCATTTCTTATGTATATCACACATTGTTAATATACTTAGTGAGATAATTACTCATCATAATCTCATGTCAACCATATATATATGTCTATATATACCACACCATGTAATTTTTACAAATTTGTAACGTTCGTGAATCGCCGGTCAACTTGGGTGATCAATTGTCTATATGAAACTTATTTCATTTAATCAAGTCTTAACAAGTTTGATTGCTTAACACGTTGGAAACATTTAGTCATGTAAATATCAATCTCAATTAATATATATAAACTTGGAAAATTTTGGGTCACTACACTGATCTTGTTGTGGTACCACATAACCTACCCTTCTATTTCTTGCTGCTTTAACGTCATCTTCTACCATCTTGGCCATAACAAACGCTTGCGATAGTGTCGTCGCCATCCTAACCATCGTTCTGTTCTCTGGTAAAATTATATTAACAAAATGTTGAATTCTGGCATGTTCGTCTGGAACCCACTGCTGCACGAACCTTAATTTATCCATATACTGCTCAATCACCTCATCTATCGTCATCTGATTAGTCATTTTCATTGTCAAAAATTCTGTCTTAATTTGATTGAGATCATAGGACGAACAATACTGTTCACAAATTTACTATAAAATTGTTCCCAAGTAATCAGGTTCACTTGCTCTTTCGGTATACTAGAAATAACCGTATCCCACCAAACCATTACCCTATTTTTCAACATACGACTAGCATAAATAACCTGTAATTCTGGTTCGCACTAACAGGCCTCAAAAACCTTTTCTATCTCTTTTAACCAGTTAAGGGTTAACGTTGGGTTAGAAATTCCTGAGTACTCTGGTGGATTACAATTCAGAAACTGTTTGAAGGTACATTTCTTCGGTTGTTGAAACGTCGGCATCTGATAAGGACCCCACATCTGATTTGGGAACTGTTGATTAAACTGAAGGGGAACCTGATGCTGTTGAGGAAACTGACACTGAGGTGGTAACCATTGCTGTTGTTGGAAAGGACTTCCAGTTTGCTGATACATATTTGGCTGCACCGGATACCCACTAAACATCTGATTCGGTACACTACCACTTGGATTCACTATTACCTGACTTTGTTCTAATTCTCTTATTCGATCATTTACTTCCTTTAATCGACTTTCCAAATCTAGAATTTGTT
Source organism: Rutidosis leptorrhynchoides (assembly GCF_046630445.1). NCBI lineage: Eukaryota > Viridiplantae > Streptophyta > Magnoliopsida > Asterales > Asteraceae > Rutidosis > Rutidosis leptorrhynchoides. Next base: position 119,908,910 of record NC_092343.1, on the reverse strand, counting down.
CTTGCGGATTTTCTTCTGACACATACCCGTCTTCATCTGGGGCTCTGAATGTTCCGAGGGCTGACGGACCAGTTGCGTTTCCTGTATTATCTGCCATATCTGCACTACCACAACATCTCACATAAACGCTTAGTGGAAAACAGATTAGTTCCAATCAACTAACGCATGCAATCCCTACATTCACTTAACCCGTCCCCTCAGATATGTTTGACACAACACAAGGTTTGGGAACATGACATTCAACACAATGTATATGCGGCCAAACCTATGCTTAGATACCAAGTTTTAACACCCTGATTTATTTTTAAAAATCACCGCAGAAGACTTAATTTACATAATTACCCTTAGTTAATTACTTCATTACAAACCACCGGTGTTACGTTAAATGACTAGTTACATATTTATAAAAGTCAAGACATCAGAGTTCGTCTTGTCAAACATATCTTCAAACAACCACTTTTATCCCGAAACCCGCTAACATCCAAAACCTGCAAGGGAGGAGGTGAGGGGGGTTAGCACATGGCTAAGTGAATGGAATCATCTAACAGATCTAGCATACAGTACCAACTTGTACAACTACAGCAGCTACAACAATCAATAACAGGCAACCGGCAACTAACAACTAATCATCTGGCAACTAACAACTAGCAACTATCAACTGGCAACTGGCATCTAGCAACTAGCAACTATGCTCCAACTAGAGGATCGACGGCTTGTACGGGCACATGACCACTAGCTGATCAGTCTAGCGTCTATCGATAGTCTTTACTACTAAATCCCCAGTATAGTCATCTACACGCAGGTGATGCATCGTTCAGCACTATACTCAACAAAGAGTATCCAACTAGACTCAACCACAACTAGGTTGACCTCTCTGCGCTGAACCTAACAACTATAGCTTCCAACTGGCAACTACAACTTGTGCACACAACTGTTAAGCAACTACCACTATGGACAACTGTCACTACGACTAGTATGGTAACTCTATAGTGATCTTTATTACAACATATCTACTAAGTATGGCAACTATAACAGTATAACATAGTAGCACAACTTGCTACTCTATACTACACCCGGAGATAATCCTACTAACCGATTACCAACAACAGAAGGAACTCAGAATTCTAATCTTACTGAGCCTTCTCTTCGTCTTTATTACCTGAGAATAGACAAAACACAGTCAGTAATCATGTCTTGATAACAACCCGACAACAAAACAACAACACCGATACCAACACTTAATCAATCTGACCTATCAAATGTACGAGTGACACTCATCCGCACGTCTGAGAAACCTCAACCGTGCGATTGACACCTCACTCGTATGTTTGGTCCTTGGCCAAATATCTAATTAACCAACAGTAGATCCATACGGTTAACCACACGGGTGATATATGGCTCGTACGAGTCACATCTCAACCGTACGATCCAACTAGCAAATATAACAGTTCAAGTAACCACTCACTCGTGCGGTTCACCATGCGGTTGACCGCCTCAATCGTACGAGTGAAATCTCACTCGTGCGAGTGATAAGGAACATCAATAGCAACATGTAAATATATTTTCCAACCTATATTCATCATATATTCATTCATTCATAAGCATATATCAAGAATTCAACCCATAATAACAGATTAACGCATGCACACTAGACACACACGCTAATACTTCTATTTCTGACCCAAATACATTTTTATATAGCTTCTAAAGAGTTTACCATTGGAAAGGATTTTTTATTACGAATTCAACCCATCAAAAATGGAGTTACGGTTTGAAAGTTATGACCAAAACAAGTTTCCACAAATCTGACCCTGTGCTCACACGTGTGACTGAGGCCTCACTCGTGCGAGTGAGTCCTCACACGTGTGGTTGACCCTAAAAAGTGTGGTCACTCGTACGAGTGACCTGTCAAAAGTGTGGGTGCTGATGAACACCTACAGCTCGCTATTTTCGCATTTTTTGACCCCAAAACATGATTTTTGCTCAATCTAATCATGAAACCACTTCAAAAACATCATATAACAACTATAGAACATATATATAACAACAATTAACACTAACAAACACAATTCATCAAGATTCAAGCATTAAAACTCACTTTTGCTCAAGAACACAAAAACCCAAATTACACAAGATTCAAGCAATGATTCAAGCATGCTAACCTGGTTTGATGATTACAAAGATGATATAAATTAGTTCCTAAAGCTCCACAAACTAATTTCAAGCTTGGATCAAGTTAGGGTTTCAAGAGGTACGGTTTTGGTTTAGAACATTAAAGAAAATGGAAAGAGTGAAGCAGATTACACTCTAAATGGGTTATTAAAACCCATACTCCACAACACACGGGTATTTATCAGTTATCTGATATCTTTCGTACTTCGTTAGGAGGTCCTAACGGAGTTCAAATTAAACAAACGAACCTGTTCTGTGACCCTTGTCACAAACTTGTCTTAACCAAACAATCAGATAATCAAAACATACAACTATTAAAATTACTTTTAATAACACTTAAGGGCAAAATAGTCTATTTCAACTAGGCCTAAAACGCGGGTGTTACACGAATCACCAAAAAATCAATATAAACCATATGTTAAAGCCAAGCTGCATAATATTGTTGACTGAAAAAATAATGGCAAGTATAAAAAGAGCAAAAAATAGTACCTGTAACAAATGTGTTTCTGGTGATGTTGTTGGGGTAATGTAGGTGAGCTTATCCCGATGACACGTGTTGCGATATGACAGTTATATGAACCGGGTTCCGTCTCAAGGGGAGTCCGAAGTTACATCTGCCTATGTCCCTTATGACAATTATATGAACCGATTTTTGTCTCAATGGGAGTCTAAAGTTACATCTACCCACCCACCTGTTGAAAGGAAACGGCTACGAACTGGTACTATTTTTTTGTGTGTTCTTGAGTCTGGTGATGCACCATCGCAAACCAACAATCATCGACCATTAGAGGAAAACTTATAAACACAACAAAGAAGAAGAAAACAAAATACAAAATACACAGATTAATATCCCAATTATCTTCAAACAGAAAATAGATATAATGGAGCATGAACGTGAAATCGCAACCCACAAACTTTGGTCTTATAGCTCAATTTTTCAAAGAACAAAGTAACATGTCACAAATGAAAATCAATGCACACAAAACAACGAAGTTTAAAACTAAATCACAGAACAAAAATAACACAAACATGCATAACAAAATCAGTTTCACCATTTACAGGTGATAAAATCAGTGCAGATGTAAACAACTTACAAAGCGTCTTTACAACTAAGGAGTTCACAACTTGTGAATGAGACAGCCATTTGGAACATCTGCAAGGATAATAATAATAATAAACACCATTAGTATTGTTTGGTTATCAATGAAAATGTCAGTTTAAGTAGTCAAAAAGCATACCGTTGATGGTTTAAAAACATGTATACAAACAGATTTTGAATTTAGATACATACAAAATATAAAACATATATAATATTCAAATTTGAGTCAAGAAATACGTGATCAATGTTTAAGTAACAACTACCCAAACACAATATCATTTATATATTAATTTCACATATACTTAGTTACCTTTGACTATGAGAAGTCAACCTAAATTTTTAGCTCCAGTTGAATTCAATAAATCATTAAAACGTTATATGAAAATGTACATCAGGATTTAGGGTTAAATTAAATTCCTACCTCAAACCCTAGCTATATGAAAATGAACACCTAGATTTAGGGTAAAATTTAAATTGCTGCCTCATACCTTAAAATTTACGAATTACTAACAAAAGCAAAAGTTTACCTAGTAGATTAACAGCGGAGACGATGATGGTGTGTATCACGGAGTAGTTACAGGTGAAGAAAAAGACGGGTCTAGCACCAAATACGCTGATGATGACGCTCCCTATTATTTTGCGCCAATTGTATATACTCTCTGTTCAAGATTTCTGCTGCAATTTCTGTTGTTGATGGGTTGACGGCGACGTCGTTGTGTATGGGAAAGAGTAACCAAAGAAGGTGCTGGAAGTGAGGAAGGCTTTTAAGAAGATAGGTAGATGTCGTTTTTAAGGGGTATAATGAATGGGACGATGTATTCCAGCGAAACTTTTAGTATATAAAGGGTTAATATATGATTGACAAGATTGTATATAAACTTAAATTTTATATTAAAAGCTAATATGTAAGAGGGGGGTATAAAATGGGAACATAAAAAAATAATTTAAATCTATAATTTCCTATAAAATTCTATAATGATGATGTCATAATTAGACAAAGTCTTCCTTATATTTCTTAAGCTTGCCTTTTTAAAAATATTACTGATGTCACTCATTATTAGTATTTAGTATTTATAACTAAAAAAAATTACATTACACATGAAACGTCACGTAGCTTAATGTATGTGCAAAACTCATTAAATTAAATCAAAACAAAATAACAATGTCTATATGATAGGTAAGTTTTAATTTACAATTTCAAAAATTTAATTAAAACCAATTTAAATACAATAATCATGTTGGATTAAATACGCTTATAAAAGTGCCTATTTAGTCACAAGTGCCAAATAAAAATAAAGTAAAAATATAAATACTCAATTTTCAATTTTTAAGCAAACTTTATTATTATTATTATTATTATTATTATTATTATTATTATTATCATTATTATTATTATTATTATTATTATTTAAATATGGTTCTCTTTACGGGATTAATTACGTTACATATGTATGCGGAATACATGTCTCGATAAAAGGTTGTAATGTAGATTTTTATGACAAGGGAAATAATATAGTAATTGTGATAAAAATTAGAAGATGGGTGGTGTGAGAATGAATGTAGTTCATTTATTCTGACTAATTTAAGTCCATCAATATGTTTGTAAAAACAACGACAAGTTTCTTAGTCGGAATCCGTGATTCTATGGGTCATTAAACCTAATGACTTCAACATTTACATTCAATTAATACCTAAAACATATCATTAAACTGTTTCATTTAAACAAACCCCGTGATTTCACGGGTCCTTTCATTAGTTTTATATTAAAAGCTAATATGTAAGCTGTAAAGGAGAATGTTATGAAAGCTTTTTCTATTTTTTTGATAAAAATTTATATAGAAGAGATTTAATGAGGATTAAATTTAAGACATTTTTAAAGCTATTATTATTTCAATTGCGAGGCTATCTTAAATGGTTGAAAAAAATTGTAAGTTTTAAATTGTGTTTAGGCAGTTTGGGGTATGGCTACTTAAAATTGTCAAGTGCTTTGCTTTTATTATGCGTATACACTGAGTTAAGCAAAAACACATACACGATAATACCGAATGCAATTGAGATGTGAACTGAAGATAACTACTAAATTAAGCAAATAAGTTTTCTTTTTATTTTATTTGAAGGGGTTCTCCTGACAACTCCATAACTTTTTTTCTTTTTTTAAAAGGGTAGATTTCGCAGCTAAAATTACAAAAATAGAAATTTAGAGAAATTTGTTACAAAAATAGGAAAACCGGAGTTTGAAACTCCAGTTTTGGTGAATCCGAAGTTTCAAACTTCGCTTTGTACGCTTTTTCACTAACTGTGCATCAGAATTTGCCACGTGACAAATCCGGAGTTCCGAATTTGTCACGTGGTAAATTATGATGCATATATATATATATATATATATATATATATATATATATATATATATATATATATATATATATATATATATATATATATATATATATATATATATAAAAGAGAGTTAACAAATAGTGACATGTCATTAGCACCTTAATTATAGTTAACTAGTGAAATGACCCGTAGAATCACGGGTTTGTTTAAACGAAACAATTTAATGACATGTTTTAGGTATTAACTAAATGTAAATGCTAAAGTCATTTATTTTAATAACCCGTTCGACTAAGAAACTTGTCGTTAATTTTACAAATATATAGAGACGTGTACTTCCGCATACATATATAACGTAATTAATCTTGTAAAGAGAATCCATATTTGAATAATAATAATATAATAATTATAATTATAATTACTATAATAAAAATAAATAATAATAATAATAATAAAGTTTGCTCAAAGTTGATAATTTATATTTTTAATAATAATTATTAGTAATAATAAATGTCTTTTAAAATTTTTTTAGAAAATTAAAATACAATTATTATATAAAGGTTGTACAATATGCTTTAAAATTTGCAAATATGTTGGTATTCTGTTGAAGATTATTATTTCCTTTTATAAAAGATTTCATATTATTTTTTTAATTAAATTTAATATAGAATAATGACATCATTAAAATTTTTTCTTTTTATTTTGAATTATTTTTATGTTTAGAAAATGCTTATTTATTTATGACATCATCATCTTATAGATTTAATATTAACTATAGATAGATTGTGCCAAGTGAAAAATCCACATGTGTAACGACCCTGGATTTTCCAACCTATAATTATTAATATTTATTATTAATACTTGCGCTTTATTAAATGTATTTTTATACATTTACTTGTTATCGTATTTGACTTTACATGTCCCGACTTATCTTTGTGACACACGTACTTTTCACGAATAATATTTTGAATATTATTTACATTCATGATTAATTATTATGAATTATTTTTAATTAACTAATGTTAGTAGTTAATTACTTGGACTTTTTATTTATTTGATGTTGTTAAACATTTGATGTTGGTTAAAACATCTTCTTTTCCTATGAATGCAAACTTATTTGAGAAGCGTATAGTATTTGACCTTGTAATGATCCTGTTGTTGACGATTCGTACACGATGGTTTTGTACGGGGCATCACATGGGTACTTTTCATACACGTTAATTCTCCGTTAAATTTTTTAAAGTCGACAACTCTATAGTGAAATACGGAGATGCACATATATTGTTAATTTTAAATAACATTTAAATCTTTCACAGGTTATACCTTTTAGTTCGACTCGAGTTGCGCTTCAACAACATCATCGTTAGCCAAAAAAATTTATTACAAACTAAACCCAATAAAATACATTAAAAACTGTAGTGACCCGAACTTTTCTATGTTTATATATATTAAATGAAATTGTTATTTACATGATTAAGTGTTTTCAACATGTTAAGCAATCAAACTTGTTAAGACTTGATTAATTGAAATAGGTTTCATATAGACAATTGACCACCCAAGTTGACCGGTGATTCACGAACGTTAAAACTTGTAAAAACTATATGATGACATATATATGGTTATATATATAGTTAACATAATATTATGATAAGTAAACATATCATTAAGTATATTAATAATGAACTAAATATGTAAAAACAAGACTACTAACTTAATGATTTTGAAACGAGACATATATGTAACGATTATCGTTGTAACGACATTTAATGTATATATATCATATTAAGAGATATTCGTACATCATAATATCATGATAATATAATAATTTAAAATCTCTTTTGATATTATAAACATTGGGTTAACAACATTTAACAAGATCGTTAACCTAAAGGTTTCAAAACAACACTTACATGTAACGACTAACGATGACTTAACGACTCAGTTAAAATGTATATACATGTAGGGTTTTAATATGTATTCATACACTTTTGAAAGACTTCAAGACACTTATCAAAATACTTCTACTTAACAAAAATGCTTACAATTACATCCTCGTTCAGCTTCATCAACAATTCTACTAGTATGCACCCGTATTCGTACTCGTACAATACACAGCTTTTAGATGTATGTACTATTGGTATATACACTCCAATGATCAGCTCTTAGCAGCCCATTTGAGTCACCTAACACATGTGGGAACCATCATTTGGCAACTAGCATGAAATATCTCATAAAATTACCAAAATATGAGTAATCATTCATGACTTATTTACATGAAAACAAAATTACATATCCTTTATATCTAATCCATACACCAACGACCAAAAACACCTACAAACACTTTCATTCTTCAATTTTCTTCATCTAATTGATCTCTCTCAAGTTCTATCTTCAAGTTCTAAGTGTTCTACATAAATTCCAAAAGTTCTAGTTTCATAAAATCAAGAATATTTCCAAGATTGCAAGTTTACTTCCAAGTTTTCTAAATCCATTCCAAGTAATCATCCAAGATCAATAAACCTTTGTTACTTACAGTAGGTTATCTTTCTAATACAAGGTAATAATCATATTCAAACTTTAATTCAATTTCTATAACTATAACAATCTTATTTCGAGTGGAAATCTTACTTGAAATTGTTTTCGTGTCATGATTCTGCTTCAAGAACTTTCAAGCCATCCAAGGATCCTTTGAAGCTAGATCCATTTTTCTCATTTCCAGTAGATTTATCCAAGGAACTTGAGGTAGTAATTATGTTCATAACATCATTCGATTCATACACAAAAAGCTGTCTTATTCAACGTTATAAACTTGTAATCACTAGAACATGGTTTAGTTAATTCTAAACTTGTTCGCAAATAAAGTTAATCCTTCTAACTAGACTTTTAAAATCAACTAAACACATGTTCTATATCTATATGATATGCTAACTTAATGATTTAAAACCCAAAAACACGATAAACACCATAAAACTGGATATACGCCGTCGTAGTAAAATCGGGGGCTGTTTTGGTTGGGATAATTAAAAGCTAAGAAGAACTTTGATTTAAAAGCTATAATTCTAGAAAAATTATTTTTCTTATGAACATGAAACTATATCCAAAAATCATGGTTAAACTCAAAGTGAAAGTATGTTTTTCAAAATGGTCATCAAGATGTCGTTCTTTCGACGGAAATGACTACCTCTTTCAAAAACGACTTGTAACTTGTATTTCTGACTATAAACTTATACTTTTTATGTTTAGATTCATAAAGTTAAGTTCAATACGAAACCGTGGCCACTGGAATCACTCAAAACGGATTAGAAACGAAGAAATGGCGAGTAAAACAAGATTGATAAAAACTACTCATTTTACCTACGTGAAAGTTAGAAATAAATCTATTCCAACCATAACCTAATCAACTTATATTGTATATTATGTAATCTTGAGATACCATAGACACGTATACAATGTTTCGACCTATCATGTCGACCCATTTATATATATATTGCGGAACAACCATAGACACTCTATATGTGAATGTTGGAGTTAGCTATACAGGGTTGAGGTTGATTCCAAAATATATATATAGTTTGAGTTGTGATCAATACTGAGATACGTATACACTGGGTCGTGGATTGATTCAAGATAATATTTATCGATTTATTTCTGTACATCTAACTGTGTACAACTAGTTGTAGGTTACTAACGAGGACAGCTGACTTAATAAACTTAAAACATCAAAATGTATTAAAAGTTTTGTAAATATATTTTGAACATACTTTGATATATATGTATATATTGTTATAGGTTTGTGAATCAACCAGTGGCCAAGTCTTACTTCCCAACGAAGTAAAAATCTGTGAAAGTGAGTTATAGTCCCACTTTTAAAATCTAATATTTTTGGGATGAGAATACATGCAGGTTTTATAAATGATTTACAAAATAGACACAAGTACGTGAAACTACATTCTATGGTTGAATTATCGAAATCGAATATGCCCCTTTTTATTAAGTCTGGTAATCTAAGAATTAGGGAACAGACACCCTAATTGACGCGAATCCTAAAGATAGATCTATTGGGCCTAACAAACCCCATCCAAAGTACCGGATGCTTTAGTACTTCGAAATTTATATCATATCCGAAGCGTGTCCCGGAATGATGGGGATATTCTTATATATGCATCTTGTTAATGTCGGTTACCAGGTGTTCACCATATGAATGATTTTTATCTCTATGTATGGGTTGTGTATTGAAATATGAAATCTTATGGTCTATTGTTACGATTTGATATATATAGGTTAAACCTATAACTCACCAACATTTTTGTTGACGTTTAAAGCATGTTTATTCTCATGTGAATACTAATAGCTTTCGCTGTTGCATACTAAAATAAGGACAAGATTTGGAGTCCATGTTTGTATGATATTGTGTAAAAACTGCATTCAAGAAACTGATTTCGATGTAACATATTTGTATTGTAAACCATTATGTAATGGTCGTGTGTAAACAGGATATTGTAGATTATCATTATTTGATAATCTACGTAAAGCTTTTTAAACCTTTATTTATGAAATAAAGGTTATGGTTTGTTTTAAAAATGAATGCAGTCTTTGAAAAACGTCTCATATAGAGGTCAAAACCTCGCAACGAAATCAATTAATATGGAACGTTTTTAATCAATAAGAACGGGACATTTCAGTTGGTATCCGAGCGTTGGTCTTAGAGGACCAAAATTTTGCATTAGTGTGCCTTATCGAGTTTGTTAGGATGCATTAGTGAGTCTGGACTTCGACCGTGTTTACTTGAAAAAAAAAAAAGATTGCTTAACAAATTTTGTTGGAAACTATATATTTTTTACATGTGAATATTATGTGATATATTAATCTCTTAACGTGTTTGATATTATGTGATAGATGTCTACCTCTAGAACTAGTCCCATTGACTCACCTAATAATAATGAAGAGTCAAATGTAAATTGGAATGATTCGTGGACTGATTCACAAGTTCCCGAAGAGGAACCGGAAGAAGAGTCGGAACCGAAAGAAGAATCGGAACCGGAAGAAGAACCAGTGGGGGAAATAATAAAACGATTAAGTAGAAGAAAATCCTCAACCAACCGACCAAAGTTAATTATGGTCAACGGTGTTTCCGCCAAGGAAGCAAAATATTGGGAGGATTACCAATTCTCCGATGAATCGAATCCCGACGAGGATTCCGATGATGTTATAGAAATTACCCCAACTGAATTTAAAAAGGCAAAAGAGAACAATAAGGGAAAGGGCATAAAAATAGAGAAATCTGATTCTAACCCCGATGAACTTTATATGTATCGTCAACACCCGTATTTCTTAAGTTGTAACAATAACCCAGGAACCTCTAAACCACCAGATTTTTCTAGACCAATGTGGAAAACGACGGCTCGTATTAGGGGAACATCATATATCCCTAAAAACTTAGCAAAAAGAACCAAGTTCGAAAAAGAAGAAACGAGTGAGTCGGAATAAGATAGTTGTATTTGTGCGGTGTAATATATGTAATATAGTGTGCTTATGCTTTACGATATATGTAAAAATTGCTTGTATTAATAAGTATCTTTTATGAATCTAACTCTTGTCTATTTTACAGTATAAAAACACAAAATGGATAGACAACCCAATATTTTAGAAGACTTACCCGGAGACATGATTGATGAAATCTTGTCTAGAGTCGGTCAGAATTCCTCGGCACAACTATTTATGGCAAAATCAGTTTATAAGACATTCGAAGAACGTTCCAAGAATGTCTTGGTTTATAAAAGGCTTTCGTTTGAAAGATGGGGGATATCACATTGGGAAACCCATAAATTACGATGTGTTTACTTTGACGCATATATTGCGGGGAACCCAAATGCTATTTTACGCAACGGGTTAAGAAATTATTTTGACTCAATGTATCCGAATATAGGACTTCATGATTTAGAAAAAGCGGCTAACATGCAACATAAAGAAGCATGTTATGCTTATGGGTTAGTAATGTTCGCTTCTCACCAAAGTGAGAAAAAGAACATCGGGCTACAACTATTAAACAAAACGTTCCCACAAGTGACGGAGTCGGTAATTGGGGTAAGAAATGAGGTTTTTAGGTTATTACGAGACTGTTGGTCATTACGTAACCTTAGCCCTTTTGACGACGTTACAACACGTTGTCATACTATCGGTCACAACGGTTACGTTCCGCAAGACCAAGGATGGGAAGTGGTATTAGTAAAACCAGAATGCATGACTTGTTTCTGGACGTATGAATTACGTGTCTTTGTTGCCTTTGCTGAACGCCTTATTTATTAACTAGAATTATCTTCGCAACTACTTTGTATCAAAGTTTTATCTGCTATATTTCATGCTATATGTAAAATAGCGGTATTGTAAGTTTGGAAGTTATTGTATAAAGGTTTGAATATGATAGATATTTTTATTTTTTGTGATTAGTTTTTCATATAGAATTGTAGTAGTTGAAATGGTATGTTAGCTACTAAGTATGAACTTAACGGGTAGGTACTACCCGAATTAAAGAGTATAAAACGCTAATATGAAGAAAGAGCTTTTATAAATAAGTTCATATTACGCTACGAAATACTATTGACTACTCTTGATATTCTATATGATTAACTCGTTTCATTTGACTATTTTGAAGGAAATGGCACCGACTACTCGACACACCTTGAATATGAGTGAAGAGAAATTTCGTGCCTTTCTTGCTTCAAACATAGCCGCAGTACAGGCTGCGCTACATACCAACAATAACCTTGGATCTAGCAGTACAGGAAATCGTGTAGGATGCACCTACAAAGAATTCACTGCCTGCAAACCTTTGGAATTTGATGGAACCGAAGGACCGATCGGATTGAAACGGTGGACCGAGAAGGTCGAATCGGTGTTTGCCATAAGTAAGTGTACTGAAGAGGACAAAGTGAAGTACGCTACGCATACCTTCACAGGTTCTGCGTTAACATGGTGGAATACCTATCTAGAGCAAGTGGGACAAGATGATGCTTACACACTACCGTGGTCAGCATTCAAGCACTTGATGAACGAGAAGTACCGTCCCAGAACCGAGGTCAATAAGCTCAAGACAGAACTTAGAGGGTTACGAACCCAAGGATTTGATATTACCACGTACGAAAGACGATTCACAGAATTGTGCTTATTGTGTCCGGGAGCGTTCGAAGATGAGGAAGAGAAGATCGATGCATTTGTGAAAGGATTACCGGAAAGAATCCAAGAAGATATAAGTTCACACGAGCCCGCCTCCATACAACAGGCATGTAGAATGGCTCACAAACTAGTGAACCAGATTGAAGAAAGAATTAAAGAACAGACTGCTGAAGAGGCCAATGTGAAGCAAGTCAAAAGAAAGTGGGAGGAAAACGGTGATAAGAATCACCAATACAACAACAACAGTAATTACAACAATAATCGCAACAACTATCCCAACAATCACAACATCAATCGCAACTACAACAAATGGCCCAACAACAACAACAACAACAACAACAACAACAACAACAACAACAACAATCATCCCAACAACAATAATAACCGCAACAACAACAACAATCAGAAGCAGCTATGCCAAAGGTGTGAAAAGTATCACTCGGGGTTCTGCACCAAATTTTGCAACAAGTGTAAAAGAAATGGTCATAGCGCGGCGAAGTGTGAGGTCTGCGGACCAGGGGTTAACAGAACGAAAGGAACAAATGGTGTCGGAATGAGTAATGGCGGAGCAAGTAGTGTCGGAGCAAGTTATGCCAATGTAGTTTGTTATAAATGTGGAAAACCGGGCCACATTATTAGAAATTGCCCGAACCAGGAGAACACGAATGGACAAGTCCGCGGAAGAGTTTTCAATATTAATGCGGCAGAGGCACAGGAAGACTCGGAGCTTGTTACGGGTACGTTTCTTATTGAAAATAAATTTGCTTACGTTTTATTTGATTCGGGTGCGGATAGAAGCTATATGAGTAGAGATTTTTGTGCTAAATTAAGTTGCCCATTGACGCCTTTGGATAGCAAATTTTTACTCGAATTAGCAAATGGTAAATTAATTTCAGCAGATAATATATGTCGGAATCGAGAAATTAAACTGGTTAGCGAAACATTTAAGATTGACTTGATACCAGTAGAGTTAGGGAGTTTTGATGTGATAATCGGTATGGACTGGTTGAAAGAAGTGAAAGCAGAGATCGTTTGTTACAAAAATGCAATTCGCATTATATGAGAAAAAGGAAAACCCTTAATGGTGTACGGAGAAAAGGGCAACACGAAGCTACATCTTATTAGTAATTTGAAGGCACAAAAACTAATAAGAAAAGGTTGCTATGCTGTTCTAGCACACGTCGAGAAAGTACAAACTGAAGAAAAGAACATCAATGATGTTCCCATCGCAAAAGAATTTCCCGATGTATTTCCGAAAGAATTACCGGGATTACCCCCACATCGATTCGTTGAATTTCAAATAGATCTTGTACCAGGAGCTGCACCAATAGCTCGTGCTCCTTACAGACTCGCACCTAGCGAGATGAAAGAACTGCAAAGTCAATTATAAGAACTTTTAGAATGTGGTTTCATTCGACCAGGCACATCACCGTGGGGAGCTCCTGTTTTGTTTGTCAAGAAGAAAGATGGTACATTCAGGTTGTGTATCGACTACCGAGAGTTGAACAAACTTACCATCAAGAACCGTTACCCACTACCGAGAATTGATGACTTATTTGATCAACTACGAGGCTCGTCTGTTTATTCAAAGATTGACTTACGTTCCGGGTATCATCAAATGCGGGTGAAAGAAGATGATATTCCAAAGACTGCTTTTAGGACGCGTTATGGTCATTACGAGTTTATGGTTATGCCATTTGGATTGACTAACGCACCAGCTGTGTTCATGGACCTAATGAACCGAGTGTGTGGACCATACCTTGACAAGTTTGTCATTGTTTTCATTGATGACATACTTATTTACTCAAAGAATGACCAAGAACACGGTGAACATTTGAGAAAGGTATTAGAAGTATTGAGGAAGGAAGAATTGTACGCTAAGTTTTCAAAGTGTGCATTTTGGTTGGAAGAAGTTCAATTCCTCGGTCACATAGTGAACAAAGAAGGTATTAAGGTGGATTCGGCAAAGATAGAAACTGTTGAAAAGTGGGAAACCCCGAAAACTCCGAAACACATACGCCAGTTTTTAGGACTAGCTGGTTACTACAGAAGGTTCATCCAAGACTTTTCCAGAATAGCAAAACCCTTGACTGCATTAACGCATAAAGGGAAGAAATTTGAATGGAAGGATGAACAAGAGAAAGCGTTCCAGTTATTGAAGAAAAAGCTAACTACGGCACCTATATTGTCATTGCCTAAAGGGAATGATGATTTTGTGATTTATTGTGACGCATCAAAGCAAGGTCTCGGTTGTGTATTAATGCAACGAACAAAGGTGATTGCTTATGCGTCTAGACAATTGAAGATTCACGAACAAAATTATACGACGCATGATTTTGAATTAGGCACGGTTGTTTTTGCACTAAAGACTTGGAGGCACTACTTATATGGGGTCAAAAGTATTATATATACCGACCACAAAAGTCTTCAATACATATTTAATCAGAAACAACTGAATATGAGGCAGCGTAGGTGGATTGAATTGTTGAATGATTACGACTTTGAGATTCGTTACCACCCGGGGAAGGCAAATGTGGTAGCCGAAGCCTTGAGCAGGAAGGACAGAGAACCCATTCGAGTAAAATCTATGAATATAATGATTCACAATAACCTTACTACTCAAATAAAGGAGGTGCAACAAGGAGTTTTAAAAGAGGGAAATTTAAAGGATGAAATACCCAAAGGATCGGAGAAGCATCTTAATATTCGGGAAGACGGAACCCGGTATAGGGCTGAAAGGATTTGGGTACCAAAATTTGGAGATATGAGAGAATGGTACTTAGAGAAGCTCATAAAACCAGATACTCAATACATCCTGGAACGGGGAAGATGTACAAGGATCTCAAGAAACATTTTTGGTGGCCGGGTATGAAAGTTTATGTTGCTAAATACGTAGGAGAATGTTTGATGTGTTCTAAGGTAAAAGCTGAGCATCAGAAACCATCAGGTCTACTTCAACAACCCGAAATCCCGGAATGGAAATGGGAAAACATTACCATGGATTTCATCACTAAATTGCCAAGGACTGCAAGTGGTTTTGATACTATTTGGGTAATAGTTGATCGTCTCACCAAATCAGCACACTTCCTGCCAATAAGAGAAGATGACAAGATGGAGAAGTTAGCACTACTGTATTTGAAGGAAGTCGTCTCCAGACATGGAATACCAATCTCTATTATCTCTGATAGGGATGGCAGATTTATTTCAAGATTCTGGCAGACATTACAGCAAGCATTAGGAACTCGTCTAGACATGAGTACTGCCTATCATCCACAAACTGATGGGCAGAGCGAAAGGACGATACAAACACTTGAAGACATGTTACGAGCATGTGTTATTGATTTCGGAAACAGTTGGGATCGACATCTACCGTTAGCAGAATTTTCCTACAACAACAGCTACCATTCAAGCATTGAGATGGTGCCGTTTGAAGCACTTTATGGTAGAAAGTGCAGGTCTCCGATTTGTTGGAGTGAAGTGGGGGATAGACAGATTACGGGTCCGGAGATAATACAAGAAACTACCGAGAAGATCATCCAAATTCAACAACGGTTGAAAACCGCCCAAAGTCGACAAAAGAGCTACGCTGACATTAAAAGAAAAGATATAGAATTTGAAATTGGAGAGATGGTCATGCTTAAAGTTGCACCTTGGAAAGGCGTTGTTCGATTTGGTAAATGAGGGAAATTAAATCCATGGTATATTGGACCATTCAAGATTATTGATCGTGTCGGACCAGTAGCTTACCAACTTGAGTTACCTCAACAACTCGCGGCTGTACATAACACTTTCCACGTCTTGAATTTGAAGAAATGTTTTGCTAAAGAAGATCTCACTATTCCGTTAGATCAAATCCAAATCAACGAAAAACTTCAATTTATCGAAGAACCCGTCGAAATAATGGATCGTGAGGTTAAAAGACTTAAGCAAAACAAGATACCAATTGTTAAGGTTCGATGAAATGCTCGTAGAGGACCCGAGTTCACCTGGGAATGAGAAGATCAGATAAAGAAGAAATACCCGCACTTATTTCCAGAAGATACGTCAACACCTCCAACTACTTAAAATTTCGGGACGAAATTTATTTAACGGGTAGGTACTGTAGTGACCCGAACTTTTCCATGTTTCTATATATTAAATGAAATTATTATTTACATGATTAAGTGTTTCCAACATGTTAAGCAATCAAACTTGTTAAGACTTGATTAATTGAAATAGGTTTCATATAGACAATTGACCACCCAAGTTGACCGGTGATTCACGAACGTTAAAACTTGTAAAAACTATATGATGACATATATATGGTTATATATATAGTTAACATGATATTATGATAAGTAAACATATCATTAAGTATATTAATAATGAACTAAATATGTAAAAACAAGACTACTAACTTAATGATTTTGAAACGAGACATATATGTAACGATTATCGTTGTAACGGCATTTAATGTATATATATCATATTAAGAGATATTCGTACATCATAATATCATGATAATATAATAATTTAAAATCTCTTTTGATATTATAAACATTGGGTTAACAACATTTAACAATATCGTTAACCTAAAGGTTTCAAAACAACACTTACATGTAACGACTAACGATGACTTAACGACTCAGTTAAAATGTATATACATGTAGTGTTTTAATATGTATTCATACACTTTTGAAAGACTTCAAGACACTTATCAAAATACTTCTACTTAACAAAAATACTTACAATTATATCCTCGTTCAGTTTCATCAACAATTCTACTCGTATGCACCCGTATTCGTACTCGTACAATACACAGCTTTTAGATGTATGTACTATTGGTATATACACTCCAATGATCAGCTCTTAGCAGCCCATGTGAGTCACCTAACACATGTGGGAACCATCATTTGGAAACTAGCATGAAATATCTCATAAAATTACAAAAATATGAGTAATCATTCATTACTTATTTACATGAAAATAAAATTACATATCTTTTATATCTAATCCATACACCAACGACCAAA
The DNA here is from genome assembly GCF_046630445.1 of Rutidosis leptorrhynchoides. Classification (NCBI taxonomy): domain Eukaryota; kingdom Viridiplantae; phylum Streptophyta; class Magnoliopsida; order Asterales; family Asteraceae; genus Rutidosis; species Rutidosis leptorrhynchoides. The sequence continues at coordinate 119,891,120 of NC_092343.1, read as the reverse complement.
AACACCTACAAACACTTTCATTCTTCAATTTTCTTCATCTAATTGATCTCTCTCAAGTTCTATCTTCAAGTTCTAAGTGTTCTACATAAATTCCAAAAGTTCTAGTTTCATAAAATCAAGAATACTTCCAAGATTGCAAGTTTACTTCCAAGTTTTCTAAATCCATTCCAAGTAATCATCCAAGATCAATAAACCTTTGTTACTTACAGTAGGTTATCTTTCTAATACAAGGTAATAATCATATTCAAACTTTAATTCAATTTCTATAACTATAACAATCTTATTTCGAGTGGAAATCTTACTTGAAATTGTTTTCGTGTCATGATTCTGCTTCAAGAACTTTCAAGCCATCCAAGGATCCTTTGAAGCTAGATCCATTTTTCTCATTTCCAGTAGATTTATCCAAGGAACTTGAGGTAGTAATTATGTTCATAACATCATTCGATTCATACATAAAAAGCTGTCTTATTCAACGTTATAAACTTGTAATCACTAGAACATAGTTTAGTTAATTCTAAACTTGTTCGCAAATAAAGTTAATCCTTCTAACTAGACTTTTAAAATTAACTAAACACATGTTCTATATCTATATGATATGCTAACTTAATGATTTAAAACCCAAAAACACGATAAAAACCATAAAACTGGATATACGCCGTCGTAGTAAAACCGGGGGTTGTTTTAGTTGGGATAATTAAAAGCTAAGAAGAACTTTGATTTAAAAGCTATAATTCTAGAAAAATTATTTTTCTTATGAACATGAAACTATATCCAAAAATCATGGTTAAACTCAAAGTGAAAGTATGTTTTTCAAAATGGTCATCAAGATGTCGTTCTTTCGACGGAAATGACTACCTCTTTCAAAAACGACTTGTAACTTGTATTTTCGACTATAAACTTATACTTTTTCTGTTTAGATTCATAAAGTTAAGTTCAATACGAAACCGTGGCCACTGGAATCACTCAAAACGGATTAGAAACGAAGAAATGGCGAGTAAAACAAGATTGATAAAAACTACTCATTTTACCTACGTGAAAGTTAGTAATAAATCTATTCCAACCATAACCTAATCAACTTATATTGTATATTATGTAATCTTGAAATACCATAGACACGTATACAATGTTTCGACCTATCATGTCGACCCATCTATATATATATTGCGGAACAACCATAGACACTCTATATGTGAATGTTGGAGTTAGCTATACAGGGTTGAGGTTGATTCCAAAATATATATATAGTTTGAGTTGTGAACAATACTGAGATACGTATATACTGGGTCGTGGATTGATTCAAGATAATATTTATCGATTTATTTCTGTACATCTAACTGTGGACAACTAGTTGTAGGTTACTAACGAGGACAGCTGACTTAATAAACTTAAAACATCAAAATGTATTAAAAGTTTTGTAAATATATTTTGAACATACTTTGATATATATGTATATATTGTTATAGGTTTGTGAATCAACCAGTGGTCAAGTCTTACTTCCCGACAAAGTAAAAATCTGTGAAAGTGAGTTATAGTCCCACTTTTAAAATCTAATATTTTTGGGATGAGAGTACATGCAGGTTTTATAAATGATTTACAAAATAGACACAAGTACGTGAAACTACATTCTATGGTTGAATTATCGAAATCGAATATGTCCCTTTTTATTAAGTCTGGTAATCTAAGAATTAGGGAACAGACACCCTAATTGACGCGAATCCTAAAGATAGATCTATTGGGCCTAACAAACCCTATCCAAAGTACCGGATGCTTTAGTACTTCGAAATTTATATCATATCCGAAGGGTGTCCCGGAATGATGGGGATATTCTTATATATGCATCTTGTTAATGTCGGTTACCAGGTGTTCACCATATGAATGATTTTTATCTCTATGTATGAGATGTGTATTGAAATATGAAATCTTGTGATCTATTGTTACGATTTGATATATATAGATTAAACCTATAACTCACCAACATTTTTGTTGACGTTTAAAGCATGTTTATTCTCAGGTGAATACTAATAGCTTCCGCTGTTGCATACTAAAATAAGGACAAGATTTGGAGTCCATGTTTATATGATATTGTGTAAAAACTGCATTCAAGAAACTGATTTCGATGTAACATATTTGTATTGTAAACCATTATGTAATGGTCGTGTGTAAACAAGATATTTTAGATTATCATTATTTGATAATCTACGTAAAGCTTTTTAAACCTTTATTTATGAAATAAAGGTTATGGTTTGTTTTAAAAATGAATGCAGTCTTTGAAAAACGTCTCATATAGAGGTCAAAACCTCGCAACGAAATCAATTAATATGGAACGTTTTTAATCAATAAGAACGGGACATTTCAGTTGGTATCCGAGCGTTGGTCTTAGAGAACCAGAATTTTGCATTAGTGTCTTATCGAGTTTGTTAGGATGCATTAGTGAGTCTGGACTTCGACCGTGTTTACTTGAAAAAAAAAAAAAGATTGCTTAACAAATTTTGTTGGAAACTATATATTTTTAACATGTGAATATTATGTGATATATTAATCTCTTAACGTGTTTGATATTATGTGATAGATGTCTACCTCTAGAACTAGTCCCAATGACTCACCTAATAATAATGAAGAGTCAAATGTAAATTGGAATTATTCGTGGGGATCAAGGGGAAGTAACCAATCGGGGGGAAGCGGGGGGAAGCAAAAAGTTTTTTTGTTTTTTTTTTTTTTTGTTTTTTGAAAATACTTTGTTCACTAACATTATAGATTGGATGAAAATATGAACATTTAATAAAGACACTTTGTGATCATTGTTTTTATTTTGGCGGTAAAACGCTCGAAGAAGTAATATATAACAATTATCGTGTTTTTCGAGCGTATGTTGAGGTTTTAGATATTAGGGTTTAGATATTATGGTTTATAGGGTTTAGACATTAGGGTTTAGAAATTTAGGGTTTAGTGTTTGGATTTAGGGTTTAGATTTATGATTTAGATTGACTTTTTAACACGAACGGTCTAGAGTTTAAGGTTTGGGGTTTTGGGTTTTGGGACTAAACCCGAAACACCAAACCCTAAACCCTAAACCCTAAACTCTAAATCGGGCTAAATTTTACTTCACAAAACATGGGGAAAAAAAACGTTAACGTTCTTCACGATCAATATTATCTTAAATGTTATTTTTGTCGATCGTTTTTCCGCCTAAATATTAACATTCATCACGAAGTGTCTTTTTTAAATGTTCATATTTTCGTGTGATCTTGATGCCTGAAAAAAAATTCCAAAAAAAACGAAGAAAATTTTTTTTTGCTTCCCCCCGCTTCCTCCCGATTGGTTACTTCTCCATTCCTGCCCATATACATATATATATATATATATATATATATATATATATATATATATATATATATATATATATATATATATATATATATATATATATGGATTACAATTAATAGTAAAATATAAATAGTAAATAGAAAAGATATAAGATATACATACAACAACAACAACAACAACAACAACAACAACAACAGACCCGATCTCACATATGTGAGGTATGGAGGAGGTGAGACGTAGACAATCCTTCCTCTATCCTAGAATAAAGAGAAATCATTCCACCCCGAGTGAAACACTCACAAGAGTAGAGAAAGTCCTCCCTCTCTCTGTTCGACGGATAAAGAGATTGTTTCCAAGAGGACCTCCTGCCCAAAAAAGTAGGAGAAAATAAAATAAAAATAATAATAATAATAAAAATAATAATAAAAATAAAAATAAAAATAAATACTGAAAATAATTTAAATAAAATGAAATAAATAAACAAATAACAAGAATAAAAAAGATACATACATGATAAAAAGTAATAAAAAGAGGCGCCATGAAAATAATAGAATCAAATTTTCATGGGTTTTAAATCAAGTCTGGAGTTCAATTTAGCCGATAATCGGCAGTCAAGTCGCCAATAAAGTGACGCTTGCAGTTGCCTCATATAATAAGGCCGTATATATAATAATAATAATAATAGTAGTAGATAACTAATAAAATAAAATTAAATAATATATATATATATATATATATATATATATATATATATATATATATATATATATATATATATATATATATATATATATATATATATGTACCTCAGACTGTTATGCGGAGCTCAAGACTGATCGGGAGAAACTACACTAAAAGAACACTACACATATATGATCATATGCCAACAACCAGAAACACACCTAAACATAGATATCTACAAACATAAATCTACATACATACATACATACATACATACATACATACATACATACATCCGTACTTAAACAATACATAAAACATACATACATGCGTACAAACATACAGCCGCACATTCACGCATACATACATACACACTAACATACCTTCATCCATAAACATACAAAATATAGAAACAAACATAAGCACACTTACATACGCATACATACACACATACAAAAACATAATTACAAACATCCAAAACCACATATGCACACATAAAAACAACCATAAACATACATACCCAAAAACAACCAAAACTAAACATGCATGCACCCATACCCTAAACCTTAAACATGCGTACATACACATACACCTACCTCCATACATGCACAAAACATACCAGCACGCACAGACATACCCAAAACCAAGACGGGGTCCTGGTTAAAAGAAAAGCGCGAAAATACACTATACATGAAGATACATACGTACACAAAAATTCATACGTAGATCACTTTAAAAGAAGACACAAACACACATTCACCCATACACACATACCCCCAAGCACCCCTACCCGCATACACACATACATACCAAAACCTACTCATCTATTCTAATTCTAGCCCTCCACACTCTCCTATCCGAAGTCATGTCCTCGGTCAATAAAAGCTCCTTCAAGTCGAGCTTTATTCTATCCTTCCACCTACGTGTGGGTCTACCACTTCTCCTTACACCGTCAACTATATATAAGATATACATAATTGCAATTAAATATCCATGTGTTTTGCTTCGGGAAAGACATGGAAAACCATGAGGGTGGTGGTGGCATGATAAGACCCTTACCTTCCAATGTGGAGGTCAAGGGTTCGATTCCTTGCACCCATAAAGTTATTCTCCCTCATGGCCACGGAGGTTCTCCTGCAATGACTCCGGGCTACTCGCAAAGCGGGTAATCGCCCTGGGATTAGTCAGTTAAAAAATATTGGATACCCAGGTTATCAAAAAAAAAAAAAAAGGAAAGACACGGAAGCAAACCTAATACATGTTACTATGTTAGAAATTATATTTTAAAGAAATGGAAAATAATATACAACTCCAAAAAAAAATAGGGTGTCGATCTTCAAAAGCAATAATCTAGATTTTCTTATTTTCTCCCTAAACCATTCTCCTCTATTGTCTCTCAAAGGATTTCTTCTTCAAAACCAAAACCAGAACTAGAACCAAAACAAGAGAACTATAGACTTTCAAAACCAGAACCAGATAGTGATGACGGTCTCTTAAATTAAAAAGAATAATTATTTAAAAAATTAATTAATTCAAAAGATTATAAGACATGCATAAAAGCTTTATACTTTAATTATAACCACCTACATAGTATTCTTAACTAACTTAATGTACAACAAGTTTAAGCTTGAATTTAATTGTTAGCGCTATGTTTACTAAGATCAGGGGCGGAGTATAGTGTCATTTAAAAGGGTATCCGCTCCATCTGGATTTAACGGAAAAAAAAAAGTACACTAAAAGAAAATTTTTTACTAAAATATAAGGGTTTTTAATTAATGTTTACCTCTTCTGAAAATGAAAAATTTATCAAATTTTAACACCCATCCCATCTGTATCCCGGTTCAAGTTCCGCCACTGATTAAAATCCTAAAAGAATTGCTTTGTGCATAAGATTATTTAATTTATAAATGCATTTGACAAATCATAAAATTACTCAAAAAAATGTTACACATGTTCAACAATACTATAAATCAAACAACTACATAAAATAAACTTCACAAACTAACATTACCACTTCTAAGATATTACCTTATACCTATTTGTGCCCGGAAAACAGGCCCCCCATTGGTCCAATTTTACTGTTCAACTTTGACAACCTTTTTTTTTTTTTTTTTTTTTAACTTTTAAAGGTTAATTATTTGGAAAAAAAATTGTAGCCGACTATGTTATTGTTTCCTACAACACGCCAAGGATCAATTTGTTAGTCGAGAATTGTACATGACTATATTATTGATTCGGAGTATATATTTTTTTGTAGCTCTAAGGGTGAATTCTTTGGTAAAAAATTGTAGGCGACAATATTATTGGTTTCCACAAACTCTAAGGGTGAACTTTTTGGTCAAAAAATGCATACGATTATATTATTGATTTCGGAGTATATACTACGTATATATTACTTATTTGGGGTTAAAATTTTTTGTTGTCACAACATTAGAAAACATGCATAGCAAATATGTTTGATATTTGATAGTTCATTTTCATTTTGCAACTAAATAATTTTTATCTTAATTTTAATGAGTAACATTTTAACGAGTTATATGTTAATTATTTATGAAAATTTAATTTAATACATTAAAAAATGTTACTCTATACATTTTAAATATGAATATCGAACGATTTGATAATTTTCGCCCAACGTAGCGGGCAAACTATTCTCTTGTTAAATTCAACATCCCCGTGTTTGGGTGTGCTTGGCAATTTTTAATTTTTAAAAGGAAAAGAAAAAATACATTACATTGCGATATTACAATATTACATCAGTACTCTAATAGAATATACCAATGCCACCAATAAACATAGTTTTGAAGACACCGCTGGCCATCCTCTTCCATTAAAATCAGAACCTGTTAGGTGCCTTCACAAACACCAGCAAATGTAGACAAGACTTTATAAGTATGTTACGTTGTTAGTAATATCAAAGCTTTACAATATAATAAGTCATGTATTTATCAAAGCTATTTTTTATTTTTATTATTTTACCAAAAATAATGGAAACTATCTAACTAATCTCCTTCATCAACGGATAAAAGAAACAAAAACAAAGATCCAAAGCGATATGGCTAGAATCGGAAATATTAAGATATGTCTAACCAAAACGAACTAATGCTAAATACAACCGAGCCTAGGCCTAGCCAACTAAACTAAAAACCGGAGACAAAAACATCTATATCTACAAATAACCATACGATACAAACCAAACAACAAAATCACGAAAAAAACCGAACACGATCAACCGTAAGACGATTGATACCTTTGCCCGCACGATTATCAAACGAGTAGGACAAGACGTTTGAAGAGCCGTCTTCGATAAGCGTTCCCACTGACGGAGGAATCAAACCTATCCTCACCAAACCTTCAAAGAAGCCAACATTTTTCACCCGACTCCTTATCTAAATCGGAACCACATTCAAGGTCAATCACGTGAACTTCATTGAACAAATTTTGTACCGCATCTCCATAATCGATATCGTCTTTAAGATCTTTCAAGCAATCCTATCAACATGGTGTACCTCAGAGAGGCGTGAAAAGGCCGTGGAGACTTTGACCGAAGAACCGACCTTTTCATCGTTTAGCTTATTCGAACAACCAACAAAACTATCCACCACTTTAGAACTCGACGTCTTAGAATTTCCAATATCCGAAGTCACCTGAATTTTCTTGCTAATTGGGAAAATTGATTAAAAGTGCATCGAACTTTCACCATATTCATATTGTATGCATCCAACTTTCAGATCATCTATTGTATGCATTCAACTTTCTAAGTTGTATTATTGTACGCATTAAGTGTAACAACCCAAACCAAACCTCAATCAAACCCGCGAAAAATTATCACCAAAAAAAAAAAATTTGTTTGTTCAGCTGGTGGCGCGGCGCGCCAGCACCTTGCGCGGCGCGCAGAATGTGCCTGGCAGCCCGCTGTCCAAAAAGTCTTGAAATGCGAAAATGTTTGGCCGTTTCCCGACATAATTAGACAAAACACTTTTCACCACATATTCATACATGTAAAACTAACACGTTCTATTCATAAAATAAGTTTTACGAAGCGGGGCCCACACTACCCAAATTACAAGTTTCAATACAAAAGTTATAAGTTTCGACCAAATTAGTTTAAATTCCAAACGACACTATGAGCATGGTGTTTGGGGTTAAACTACCCAAGGCTTGGTCAAACTTCAAAAGCTAGAACATCCAAAAGCGTCCCCTAATTAAACCAAGCGGGATCTCTACTCCAAGATAATGCCCTTACCCTTGTCCACAACCGAACCTATAAAAAGGTAAACAACGAGAGGGTAATCAAAGCTTAGTGAATGCAATAATTACACATACATATATATAACCCATCTATTTGCAATCACCTTCATCAAATACCTCATACGAACTTGTAACTCAATTAGCATTTCATCGTACCCAAAACACTTAACAAGTCGTACATTATCACAAAACCCCATTAGCATATACTCAACACAATGTATATATAAACAATATGCTAAACAATCAACAATCTCAATATGGTTAACCATAAACGCTATGGTGCTACCGGCTCGTGGTTCACACCATACGTAATTGAGTCATACTCTTTTATATTGCTACCGGCTCGTGGTTCACACTCGATGCTACCGGCTCGTGGTTCACATCTAGTTTATAGTACTACCGGCTCGTGGTTCACACTCGATGCTACCGGCTCGTGGTTCACATCTTATCGCACACATGTTATGGCACTACCGGCTCGATGGTTCATACCATAACACCCACAAATAAACACGTCATATACACATACGTATAATTACTCCACTCACCTCAAACTCTCTTGTGAAAAGTAACCGAGCTTGCAAAACTTCAAAGTAACGTACCTATTACATTTTGCATAATATTAATCACAAACACAAGTTGGTCAACCAACTAAATCTCCATTCTAGTGTTATCTTGACCCGTGGTGCAATTTCGACCCATTTGCACCCTTAACCCTAATATTTGGGTTAACATCCCCAAAACCCTAATCATTAGCCAAGTTAGGTCCTAAAACACTTTTCAACACAAAGTTTAAGCATCTTACAAATACATTAACCAACTTAGGTCCATTATTACCCATTTGACTAATTAAAAGTCAACACACCCATTTTAGGTCATCCACTAACCCACACAACACCCATTTACTTATATATAGGTGTTCTAGTAATTAACTAACCAATTTAAGCTCATAAACATCAATTAATACCTTGAAAACCCTAGGTTAGTCATCTTTGAGCCTTCATGACCCAAATTCACCCAAAACCTCCAAATCACTAACAAATGGATTTTAAGTTCATTATTTACCCAAACCCTAACCCTTAAACAGAATTAAATTAGGAAAAATAAAATTAGAACATACCACCACACTCAAAACGTAGCTAGGAAGTAGAGGAACAACTTTAAAACTAGAGCTTAAGCAAGATTCCTTCTTCTTCTTCCTCAAAATGAGTTTTCTCACACAAGGATCTTTACTCTCTCTAGAATTTAAGTGATAAGGTTGAAGTAGATGAAAATGGAGTAAATGAGGCTCCATTAACTGATCTAGAGCCTTTAATTCGGGTCCCATGTGATTTTACCAAAAAGCCCTTCTAAATATCTTAATAAAAAGGAAGTGAGCTGTTACAGACCATCGGTGCGGCGCGCCAAAAGCCTGCGCGGCGCGCAAAACGCCCAGGTCAGATTTCTTCTTCTTTTAAATTATATAAAATGAAACCCAATTTATGTATTTTATTTACACGTTGATACAAGGAAAATACTCGTGTCTTACAACTCTCCCCCACTTGAATCGGAGCGCGTCCTCGCGATCCAAGCCGCATGACAAGAGGGAAGATAAACCAACACAAACTCTTCGGGCTTCCAAGTAAACTCGGAACCTTTACTCCGTCGCCATTGAACTTTAAAAGTTCTCACTTCTTTATTTCTCAACCTCTTGACCTTCTCATCGAGTATAGCAATCGGCTCCTCAATATATTCCAACTTATTGTTTAGCTCAATTTCGTCTAAAGGCATCCATGAAGAATCATCCGCAAGACACTTACGGAGATGGGAAACATGAAATGTGTTATGGATCCCCCAAGCTCTTCGGGTAATTCCAACCGATACGTAACCTCACCAACACAAGCTAAAACCTTAAATGGTCCAATAAACCGAGGAGCTAACTTTCCCCGTTTTCGAAATCGAATAATACCCTTCCATGGCGAAACTTTAAGCATCACTTTGTCGCCCTCTTGGAATTCAATCAATCGTCTACGTTTATCGGCATACGACTTTTGTCTATCTTGAGCCTTTTTCAAATGTTCCCGAATCATATCAATCTTGATATTAGTCTCCAAAACTAATTCGGTACTCCCGATTTCTCTTTGACCCACTTCACCCCAACAAATTGGAGTTCGACACCTCCGCCCATAAAGCATCTCATATGGTGGCATCTCGATACTAGTATGATAACTATTATTGTACGAGAATTCCACCAAAGGTAAGTGCTCATCCCAACTACCACCGAAATCAATGATGCACGCCCGTAACATATCCTCCAAAGTTTGATTCGTACATTCGGTTTGACCGTCCATTTGAGGATGATAAGCCGTACTCAATTTTAATTGTGTACCCATATCTTCATAAAACTTCTCCCAAAATCGAGATGTGAAACGGGTATCTCTATCCGAAATGATAGATATAGGAACCCCATGTCGAGAGATCACCTCCTTGATAAACAACTTAGCCAATGTCTCCGACGATATCGCTTCCCGAATGGGAAGGAACAATGCACTTTTCGTCAATCGATCAACTATCACCCAAATCGTATCATATTGGGTTCTCGCCGTCTTAGGTAACTTTGTAATGAAATCCATGGTAATGTGCTACTATTTCCATTTCGGGATTTCTACAGGTTGCAACTTACCATACGGCTTTTGGTGCTCGGCTTTAACTTGCAAACATGTTACACATTGTTCAACGTACTTTACAACATCACATTTCATGCCCGGCCACCAATAATCCTTCTTTAAGTCATGATACATTTTCGTCGCGCCCGGATGAATGGAATACTTTGACTTATATGCCTCATCAAGTAGCACCCGCCGGTAATCACCCATCTTAGGCACCCACACTCTTTCTTGAAAAGACAACAAACCACGCGGGCACATAGTAATAAACTCCGATTGCCCCACGATTCGTTCCGCATGCTTGTTGTGAATGTAAGCCTCTATTTGAATCTCACCAAACTTCATAAGAAAATCATTAGTAATAATCAAACATAACGATCCTACTTGTATCGCCGGATGTTGACTCTTTCGACTCAACGCATCCGCGACAACGTTCGCCTTACCCGGATGATAAAGTATCTCACAATCATAGTCTTTCACCACATCCATCCATCTACGTTGACGATAATTCAAATCTCGTTGAGTAAAAAGATGTTTTAAATTCTTGTGATCCGAATAAATCGTACATTTGACACCATACAAGTAGTGGCGCCAAATTTTCAACGCATGCACAACCGCCGCCAACTCGAGATCATGAGTCGGATATCTCGTTTCATGTTCCTTTAATTGTCGAGAGGCATAAGTGATGACTTTACCTCTTTGCATTAGAACACACCCGAGCCCACTTAACGAAGCGTCACAATAAACCGTCATGTCTTCTACACCTTCTGGCAACACTAACACCGGAGCTTGACATAACTTCTCTTTTAACAATTGAAAAGCACTTTATTGCTCATTTTCCCAATTAAATTTAGCATTCTTTCTCGTCAATTTCGTCAATAGAGAAGCAATCTTAGAAAAGTCTTGGATAAACCGACGATAATAACCGGCCAATCCGAGAAAACTTCGAATTTCCGTGGGCGTAGTCGGCCGTCCCCAACTCTTCACCGTCTCTATCTTCCCCGGATCTACTTGAATACCGTCTTTGTTCACAATATGACCAAGGAATTGAACTTCCCTTAGCCAAAATTCACATTTGGAGAACTTTGCATACAACTTCTCCTTTCGTAACGTCTTCAATACTTCACGCAAATGACGTTCATGTTCGTTCATACTTTTTGAGTAGACTAGTATGTCGTCAATGAACACAATTACCGACTTGTCCAACCTAGGTTGGCATACTCGGTTCATAAGGTCCATGAATGCCGCAAGTGCATTCGTAAGACCAAAAGGCATAACTACAAACTCAAAATACCCGTAACGCGTTCGAAAAGCCGTTTTCTCAATATCTTCCTCACGGACCCGCATTTGGTGATAGCCGGACCGTAGGTCGATTTTAGAGAAATACGTTGCACCTTGGAGTTGGTCAAACAAATCGTCAATCCGAGGTAATGGATAACGATTCTTGATCGTCACTTTATTTAACTCCCGATAATCGATGCACATCCGCATACTACCATCATTCTTTTTCACGAATAAAACCGGAGCGCCCCATGGCGAAGCACTCGGTCGAATAAAACCCTTCTCAAGCAACTCTTGGTTTTGATTTAACAACTCTTGCATTTCCGTCGATGCTAAATGATAATTAGTTTTAGCAATGGGGGTAGCCCCCGGAACCAACTCAATGCAAAATTCTACTTGTCTTTCCGCCGGAACACCCGGTAACTCATCCGAAAAAACATCTTCGAAATCACTTACCACCGGAATTTAACGAATGGATGGTGGCTCTTCATGAGTATCAACAACATGGGCAAGAAAAGCCATGCCACCACTATCAAGGAGACGATGTGCCCGTGCAAAAGTGCATATCGGCACAAGTCTTCTACGCTTATCACCGTGAATAATTAACTCTCCCCCACTTGGGGTCTTCACACGAATAAATTTTTCATGGCATGCAATATCGGCTCTATTATGATCGAGCCAATCCATACCAACAACGATATCGAAATCACCCAAAGTCATCGGGATAAGATCAATCTTAAAGTTTTCGGCACCAAAAACGACATCACAATTTTTACACACATCAACCACTAGCACCGTCTTGCCGTCCGCTATTTCGACTTCTACCGGAAGACTTAACTTAGCTATTGGTCTATTAAGTCTAGGCACAAATTTTGGAGACACAAACGACAAATTTGCACCGCTATCAAATAGAATCCTTTCCGGATTTGAGTTAACCATAAAAGTACCTGAGACAACTTCGTTGGATTGCTTGGCCTCATCATTGGTTATCAAGTAATTGTGACCCCTAGCCGTACCCGCCGCTCTCTCCAGCTTCTTCACATGATCATTATTCAAATCAGGACATTCCGGCCTCTTGTGTCCCTCTTTACCACTGATGTTATGCGAGGTGTATATGAAATAGCTATATTTTTATAACGAAATACTATTAAATACGATACAATTTTACACAAGATATTTATTTATTTATAGAATGGATATACCTAAATCTTGCTACAACACTTATAGGCAGTGTACCTAATCGTACAGTAGTGTAGTTTTTAGTAAGTCCGGTTCGTTCCACAGGGAAATCTTTTAAACAAAGCTTAACGCTATATTAGTTTTAATTTATAAAAATACAAATATATATATATATATATATATATATATATATATATATATATATATATATATATATATATATATATATATATATATATATATATATATTATAAAAAGGGGGTTTTTACCGTTTAATGACCGGTTTGTCGATTTTTAAAACTTTAGTCGCAGTTAAAACCTAATGTAAAATATTAAATAAATAAAAGACTTAATTTAAAGCGTAATATAAATAACGATAATGAAATTGCAATAAATAAAAGTGCGATGAAATAAAATTGCGATAATTAAAAAGTGCGATAATTAAAAGTGTAATTAAATACAATGACAATAAATAAAAATGTAATTAAATACAATAACAATAAATAAAAGTGCAATAATTAGAAGGGTAATTAAATATGAAAATAAAGGAATTATGCTTATTTAAACTTCCGTAATCATGATGTTTGACGTGTTGATTTTAGTTTATTCCCATGGGTTAATTGTTCTTTGTCCTGGATTATTTAATATGTTCGTTTGATTTTTGTCCATAACAGTCCATCAGTCATAAATATAAAGTGCGAGTGTCCTTGTCAAATTATCCTTATATCCGAAGTCAAATATTCCAACTAATTGGGGATTTTAACTGTAACATGGTTTTAATACTTTGTTTAATAATTACACCAGGATGTCGACTGCGTGTAACCCAAGGTTTTAATACTTTGTTAACAATTATGCCAAGTGTCCTTGTACATAATTTCACCCTTGTTTTAATAAGTCTATTAACTATTAATCCATTCCCGTGTCCGGTTAAATGAATGATTATTCGTACATATAAATATCTCGCCCATCGTGTCCGATTGAGTGTATATGGTTATTTATAGGTATGTCCAATTGTAAATCTTTATATTAAAATTAATAAACTATCATTTAGTTAAACAAATATAAAGCCCATTAATAGCCCATAGTCTAATTTCCACAAGTATCGTTCTTTTGTCCAAACCCCAATTATGGTACAAAGCCCAATTATCCAATTTTAAATATTTTAGCTCAACATCATGATTACTTCGTCTTAAATAAGTATAATAATAACTTAGCTACGAGACATTAATTTTAAAAAGGAGAACATAACTTACATTGATTATTTATCGCGTAGTGTTACACGGACAGAATTTCAACTTCAAAACCCGTAAAATAGCCTTAACATAACCCAAACTAACTAATATAAAACTAACATATACTATATATATATATATATATATATATATATATATATATATATATATATATATATATATATATATATATATATATTATTACAGAGGGAGTATTATTTATTTTTTTTTTGTAGAACTCGGCCAGAATTCGTTGCATTTATAGGACATTTCTGAAATAGACTGCTCCGCGAGTGCGGAGGTTTAAGCCTTCACAGCTCTGTGAGTGCGGAGGTCAGGAATCCAGCTCACCAATTTTTGGCCATTTGATTGTCGACGTTTTATTTAAATATATATAATATATAAATAATTTATATAATTATTTAAATATTATATTATATTCTTGTGCATAGTTGACTTGTAATTTTTAGTCCGTTGCGTCGAGCGTTGAGAGTTGACTTTGGTCCTGGTTCCGGATTTTCGAACGTCCTTTCGTATAATTTAATATCTTGTACTTTGCGTTCTGCAACTTGTACTCTTGTCATTTTTAGACGTTTCTTACCAATAAATTGAACCATTTGGATTGTATCTTGTATATTTGAGCTTTTTGGACGTTTGCGTCTTCAAATCTTCGTTTTCGCCTTTTGTCTTCGCACTTATTTATTTAAACGAATATTACTTGAAAATAGAACAATTGCAACTGAAAACTTTACATATTGGAAGGATATTGCTACTAAATATATGTTCATTTGGAGCACTATCAAATATCCCCACACTTGAACGTTGCTTGTCCTCAAGCAATACAGAACTTGAAATTAAATCACACGAATCACTTCTTTATTCTTCACACTTTATACATCAGTGATTTTGATACGGCGGTATAAACAATGATAGTAACATTGTGGTTTACAGTCCCACATAACTATAAAAATTTAGATCCTTTAAGGAAATTGGATCTTTATGAAAACATTTGATCTTTTGAAAATTCAATCTAGCTTTTACCCTAGATAAGTTTTTCGGAATAACCCTTCACCAGTGTTTGCAAAATATATTTGTGGATCAATATTTTGGCTAAAAACATTTAGGTTCGTGTAATCCACTGCTATCCCTGTATCAGAAAGCACACATCCAGTTTACTTGTTCCGTATATTACCTTTCTGCAAACTACCGTCCGGTTGTAAAGGAAAGCGATGAACAAGAAACTGTTAAGGCAATGTCTAATGACATGCATTTGATTATGGTCCAAAAACGTGTCGGATGCTATTACTATCCTTTGTAGGAGCAATAGTAAAGATCATCCTATGATTTTTCGGTCTGGCACAAGGTCCTGTCTTCGACCATGCTATGCAACCACCGTTCTTACGGTTGACACCCGATTTGGTTCAGATGACCTAATGAATTCCAGGTGAATTCCTAGGATTTTACGTTCAATGGTAATGAACGCATTGAAAATGGGTTTTCAGAAAACAAATCGGTTTTAATTTTGATCAAAATATTTTCTCGTTCAAGCTCGAGTTTAGATATCATCGAATTCTATGAGTTTGTAATTCTCAATCTTTAAGGTCAATCTCAAGGATTGAGTAATATCATGCTTAAAAGCTAATTTTTAATCTTTAAGGAGATTATCCTTTCTGGGGGTCTGATTCATTAGTCTTATCAAGTTAATTTGCATGGCGCCCTCCCCATTTTAAGAGACAGATCCTCTCATGGTTAGGATAAGTCTGACCACATGGCGACCCTGTTTGATGCTGAGGTCCGTGGATTTCCTGCTGATTTTAGAGATGACTTTTCTAGATTTTTCGTCAACCTACAGCTGGTCTGGACAACAACTTCTTGACCTAAATCAAGAAGCGCGTGTTTTTTCCGAAAGACTTTACTTCCTTTTAATGATGGAATTGATTCATCGTGTAGATCCATATATTCTTTCAAAAGTATTACAATAAATCGGGTAAAACAGTTAATTTAGTCCAAAACAAAAGCACCTGCAATAACTTTACAGAAACATGTGATAGATAGTTTTTAATTGAATAACTTGGTACATTCTTCCCACACTTGGCTTTTTTCATGCGTCTTTTTATATCTTAATAAATAAATTCAAGCGTTTTAGTTGTTTCTCAATTTATGTCCTTTTCGAGGTAACGATAATTTCGGCATTAACACCTATTTTTATCGTTCATAAATATGTATAAACATGATTTTGAATTCATTTAGTTGAAAAATTTTCAAATTTTCATAAAATTTAGAAAATAAACCAAGTATAAACCCGAGAGAATTTATAACCCTTCCCCACACTTGAGATCATGCAATGCCCTCATTTGCATGAAATCAGACTATTATTATAAATTCTTGAGGGTGATTAGTGTAGAAAAGTGATTAAGAATACCCAGTTTGTAATTTCAAAGCTCATCGAATGATAGATGGTGCACCTCATCGTTCATTCCTTCTTGTTTTATCACACATGTTTTTCTTCAAAATGGCTGCTTTTCTGAACTATTTACTAATATTTAAAAATGCGTCTTTTACCCTAACTCATCATGCATTTTTATTAACGAGTTATGCACTAACCCGAACCCCTAATTTAACGTTAAGTGGGGTTAGACTTCCTCACACTTAGCTGACGACATGTGAAGTCGGTAGAATAAGTTCCATGAATTAAAATAGTGAGCCAGTTATTTACATCTCGGGTGGTGTATAATATATCAATGGGTTTAAAGTTTAGACTCACCCGATCGTTACTACTTAATTCTTTTTTAAGTGTAGCTTTTAGTAAATGGATATGTCTCTTTTCTGGTTCTTGGTCAAATGGATCGATATACACCAACATACATACTATAGGGTGGACAATTCCTAACATTTCCTCCCGTTCATTCTCGGGATCAAAGGTTTCACCTCTATTACCCAATTGGGTGAAATCCGAGGTGTCAATATCTATTACAGCTCGTAGTTCATCTTCGGTAGATGACTCGTCTATTGAGAATATTGGGTTGGAAGGTTGTGGATGGATTGAAGCAAATTCTTCTTCATTAACGGTCCTTATCGGTTCCATCACTTTGGTCTCGGGGGTAAAATTTTCAACGTTATCGTTTTCCCAAGAGTACCAATTTGTCACCCTTACTTCTTCTTCATTCATTGATTGATCGATGATTTCGTCGGTAGAGGCTAATGTGTCGATATGTTGTGAAATTGGTAAAGCTGAATAAAAAGTATCATCGAGATAATTGGTGATTTCGGAGCTCTCGAATTCATCAAAATTCGATGATATGAGGTTTTCTTGCACACGACTCCTCAGATCAACAGGTGTGTAATCTGATAGAGTTTCAGCTTGTAACATCCCGCCTTTTTCCGTTTACTTTTCCGTTTAACTATTTAAGTTCCGTTATATGTTTATAACATCTCCCGTTAATACGCGTTACAATTATCTTGTTTTAGGTAATTTAACGCACCCGATTGCAACTTGAGGGACTAGTTTCGCCAATACACTAAAGAGGTGACTAGCATGTGACTAGTCAACCCCACCTCTTCTCATTTTCATTTTCATTTTATCTTTTCTTTCTCTACTTTCTCATTTTCCTTCAATTATCCAATTCAAGAATTCATCATCCATATTAAATCGATCAAGCTTCGGGCCAAACAAATTACATATTTGAACTCCTCGTGATCTCCTCTTCGATTCCATACCGATCTCATCAAATTTGGGTAACTTTCTAAAATCACTAATTTTATGTGTTCTTGAGTTTTTGAGTTAAAAAGGTTGTTAATTAGTGTCTATGGCTCAAGTCTAGTATGATTATGTGTTTTATATGCTTGTTCTTGCTAGTTTGGTGTAACTAATTCATATTGAAAGAATGCTTGCTTAATCTTGAGTTTTAGGTGTTCATATGTTGTTTAAAGATGAAAGATCATGTTTTAATTGTGTTCCTAACATCACTAGCTTCAAATTGGTATGTAGGTTGACATGGATTAGTTCATAAACTTGATTATGAAATTTGGTGAATATGGGTTAGGGTTTCATGAACTTGAAATGGTTTTGTAACGCTTTGAATGACATGTAATGTTGTTTGTAAGTGTTTAGATACATTGTATGCGTGATTATCTACACAACGGCGTATTAAATGGGTGTATTAAATTTCCGAATCATTAAATTGCATTTATGAACTTGGAAGTAATAAATGTGAGCATTAATGGTGATTTTGATATGAGTTTGTTTGGTTTTGATTGAGTAAATGCATTTAGTTATCTTCCTTGTCAAATTACCTTTCTAATGATAAATGATATGCGTTTTAAATGTTTTCGGTGCATGAAATGTGTTAAATTGTGTTTTGGGTCGTGACTTAGACCAATTTTCTGCAAACAACATGTTTCCCAGGTAGTGCGCGCCGCGCACATACCTGCGCGCCGCGCATAATCAAAAATCCCAGATGTCTGCCTTCTTGGTTAATTTCTGACCAGGATTTACACTTGGGTGCGCGCCGCGCAACCCACAGCGCGCCGCGCATTTGGTCCAGCTCATTTTTGTCTTTGTTTTTCATATCACAAAATGTTCCCGCTTAACTATAATCCTGTTTACCATGAGACTTGACTATTATGCTCATATATGATTTCTCATCATGAGAAAATTGTCGGACACCCGACCCGACCCCGTTGACTTTGACTTTGACCAAGTTTGACTTTAGTCAAACTTAACCAAACAATTATACAATCGTTCTAACATGTTTAACTACTTGTAACGTGCATGAAACTTGACAATTTGCTTCACATGCTATATTAATCGAGTCGTATTGAGCCATAGGACTAATTGAACATCTTTGACCTTTCGTGACTATCGATATTGATACAACCTAATTGTTTAGGTCAAGACTAGCATTGTTCTTTGCACACGTTACTTGTCGAAGTACTTTTTGTTCGTGCATACAAGGTGAGATCATAGTCCCACTTTTACTCTTTTTGAACTTACTTTTGGGATGAGAAAACATAAACGTTCTTTTAAACTACGTGAACACAAGTACAGGGAAAACAAACATTCTACATACGAGTTTGAACACAAATCCTCAATTCGATAATCATTAGTTACATCAGATGGTGTAAGCGAGAACTTATGTTATATGGCCATATGGGTTTGACAAACCCTCACTTCGGACGGTTCGCTACCGTCTACGGGTGAAATATATTTTCGGGAAACAGTGTATGTTCTAACACTATTATTACGGGGTTCAACGGACGGAATGTTAAGCTTTGATAATTGAGTGCTCGTGAATATTAACTTTTAGAATGTACTATGACTTTATCGATGTTGCAAATCTTGTGGTTCAACTTACTTTTACTCACTTACTTATTTAAACCTGTGATTTCACCAACGTTTTCGTTGACAGATTCTCTATGTTTTTCTCAGGTCCTTGAACTTAGGTGATATATGCTTCCGCTCATACTTTTTGATACTTGCATTGGATGTCGAGTATACTTGCATACGTGGAGCGTCTTTTTGACTACTTTTAATCGTGTCGCACGTGTTTCATACAAACTTTAAACATTGTTATGTACTTGTTATGGAAACTACGTTTGTAAACTTTGAAACATCTTTATTTTGAAATGAAGGCGACATATTTTGGTCAAACTTTGTCTTAAAGACTTATGACCATGCAATGGGACCTACGTAGACGACGCCGTCACTTGACGATTTGTCGGGGTCGCTACAAGTGGTATCAGAGCTTTGGTTGTAGGGATTTAGAGTTCATTGGTGTCAACCCCGAGTCTTAGGGTACATTGGTGAGTCTAGACTACAACCGGCATATAGACTTGACATAGGAATTACTTGACTATTTGTGCATTTATACTCGAACTCTCTTACTCATATCTACTCTTATTCTATCTTACTCTTGCGTTGTATAATTTAATTGACACGCCACCTTGACTATATGTGGTGATGTCGAATGCACATATGAATTAGGGTAATATAATTCCCGGAAATTATATTACGGTGACTCATATGAACATACCGACATTATGACATAAAGAATTTAAGGCGAGTCAAGGATAATTTCCTCTTTATCTTTATTCCATATCACGGTTAGTATTATTTAGAATACTAACCAACGGTATTCTTGTGTTTTGAAGGAACAATGGCTCGTCGACGCGCCCCTCCCGAAACTCCCGAACAAGCTTTGCAACGCATGATAGCCACCGCCGTGGATGCGGCCATGGCCGGTCACTCGTCCAACAACAACAATAATAACAACAACAACAACCAAGGAGCCGGTAACTCTAGCGAAGGGTGCTCCTACAAAGCTTTCATGGGGTGCAAACCTCACACCTATGATGGAACCGGGGGACCGGTTGTGCTTACTCGTTGGTTCGAACAAACCGAGGCCGTCTTTAGCATAAGCGGTTGTCGGGATCAAGACAAGGTCAAATACTCCACCCACACTTTCTCCGGAATTGCTCTAACATGGTGGAACACCTATGTTCAATCGGTGGGTACCGATGAAGCTCATGCCCTCTCTTGGGCCGATCTAAGGGAAAAGATGATTGTTGAATATTTTTCGCGCGAAGAAACCCGAAAGCTTGAGGAAGAACTAAGAGCTTTGAAAGCGGTCGGAAACGATCTTAAAGCTTATAATCAACGCTTCGCCGAACTATCCTTGATGTGTCCTAATCTTGTTAACCCCGAATCTCAAAGGATTGAGCTCTACATGCTCGGTCTTCCAAAGAGCATCAAACAAGGGGTGATGTCATCCAAACCCACTACTCATCAAGCCGCTATGAACATGGCTCGCCAACTAATTGAAACGGTTGACGAAATCGTAGTGCGGGCTCCTAAGGCCGAGGACAAGTCGGGTGGCAACAAAAGGAAATGGGAAGCCACTCCATCAACCAACTACAACAACAACACCTTCACCAAAAAGCCTTTCAACAACGACGGCAAGAAGGGTTATGTCGGAAACTTACCTTTTTGCAACAAATGCCACAAGCATCATCACGGCGAATGTAACAAGCTAGTTTGTCACCGTTGCCAAGGTGTTGGTCATAGGGCCAACAATTGCACAAGCGCCGCCCCCGTTGCTCGAAAGGGGCCCAATCCTCCAAAAACGGTCACTTGTTACGAATGTGGCCAAACGGGCCATTATAAGAACGAATGCCCGAAAAAGAAAGCCAACCCCAACAACCGAGGCCGAGCCTTTAACATCAACACCGAGGAAGCCCGAGATGACAATGAACTAGTCACGGGTACGTTTCTTCTCAACAACACTTATGTTACTTGCTTATTCGATTCGGGTGCCGATAAATGTTTTGTGTCTAAGACTTTGGCTCCTACCCTTTGCACTCCACCACACCCTTTAGATACTACTTATTCCATCGAAGTGGCCGACGGAAAACTCTTAAGTGCCGACACATATTACCGGGGGTGTACTTTGAACATTTTGGGTAAGGAATTTGAAATTGACTTGATACCCATGGAATTAGGGAGTTTTGATGTAATAATCGGTATGAATTGGATGGTCAAAAATAAATCTCACATTCTTTGCGATCTTCATGCAATCCGAATTCCTATCGAGAATGGTGAACCATTGATTGTCTATGGCGACAAAAATTGCACCGGACTCAATCTCGTTTCGTGCCTTAAAGTTCGAAAGCTACTCCGTAAGGGTTGTTTCGCGATTCTTGCTCACGTTAAGAAAGTCGAGGCCGACGAAAAGCGCATCGATGATGTGCCAATTGTTAGTGACTTTTCCGATGTATTTCCCGACGAATTACCGGGTCTTCCACCTCATCGACCAGTTGAATTTCAAATCGATCTTATTCCGGGAGCTGCACCCGTAGCGCGTGCACCGTATAGACTCGCTCCATCCGAATTACAAGAATTGCAAAGTCAAATCCAAGAGCTACTTGACCGTGGTTTCATTCAACCTAGCCATTCACCATGGGGCGCTCCGATTTTGCTCGTCAAGAAGAAAGACGGATCCCTACGAATGTGCATTGATTATCGTGAACTAAACAAATTGACGGTTAAGAACCGATATCCCCTTCCTCGCATCGATGACCTCTTTGATCAACTACAAGGGTCTTGTGTATATTCAAAAATCGATCTCCGTTCGGGTTATCATCAACTAAGGGTTAAGGGGGAAGATGTCTCCAAAACCGCTTTCCGGACTCGTTACGGTAGTTACGAATTCCTTGTCATGCCTTTTGGTCTCACTAACGCACCGGCGGTGTTCATGGATCTCATGAACCGCGTTTGCAAACCTTACCTCGACAAATTCGTTATCGTGTTCATTGACGATATTTTGGTCTATTCTAAAAGCGAAGAGGAACACAAAGAACATCTCCGACTCGTGCTTGAACTCTTGAGGAAAGAACAACTCTATGCCAAGTTCTCCAAGTGTGAATTTTGGTTGAAGGAAGTTCAATTCCTCGGTCACGTTGTAAGTGATCAAGGCATTAAAGTCGATCCCGCAAAAATCGAAGCCATTAGTAAATGGGAGACTCCTACTACTCCTACTCAAATTCGTCAATTCTTGGGTCTCGCCGGATACTATCGTAAATTCATCAAGGATTTCTCCCTAATCGCTCGTCCTTTAACCGCATTAACTCACAAGGAACGAAAATTCGTTTGGACATCCGAACAAGAAACCGCTTTCCAAATCTTGAAAACTAAACTAACCACCGCTCCTATCTTGTCACTTCCTGAAGGCAATGATGATTTTGTTGTATATTGTGATGCCTCGAAAAACGGTTATGGATGCGTATTAATGCAACGAAAGAAAGTCATTGCTTATGCCTCTCGACAACTCAAAGTTCACGAACGAAACTACACGACACATGATCTTGAACTCGGTGCCGTCATCTTTGCACTTAAGTTATGGAGACATCATCTTCTTGGTACCAAAAGTACTATCTTTACCGATCACAAAAGTCTCCAACACATCTTCGATCAAAAGCAACTAAACATGAGACAACGAAGGTGGATTGAAACCTTGAACGATTATAATTGCGAGCTTCGTTACCACCCCGGGAAGGCAAATGTAGTGGCCGATGCCTTAAGTAGAAAGGAAAGAGCGGTACCTCTTCGTGTCCGAGCTTTAAACATCACTATCCACTCCAACCTTAATAGCCAAATTCGCGTAGCCCAAGAGGAGGCTCTTAAGGACAATCACATCGGACGTGAACTTTTAAACATCCTTGTCTCTCGATTCGAAGTTAAGGAGAACGGACTTCGATATTACGCCGGAAGAATTTGGGTGCCTAGATATGGCGACTTACGAAACCTCATCCTAGACGAAGCCCACAAATCACGATACTCGATTCATCCCGGCGCCAATAAGATGTACCATGACCTTAAGGAACAATATTGGTGGCCGAACATCAAAAAGGAAGTTGCTAGATACGTCGCCAAATGTTTGACTTGCGCTAAAGTCAAAGCCGAACACCAAAGACCGTCTGGGTTACTCCAACAACCCGAGATCCCGCAATGGAAGTGGGAAAGGATCACGATGGATTTTATCACCAAATTACCGAAAACGTCGGGCGGTTATGATACTATTTGGGTAATTGTTAATCGCCTCACCAAATCCGCGCACTTTCTCGCCATGAAAGAAACCGACAAAATGGAGAAACTTGCACGACTTTACATTAAGGAGATTGTAGCCTGACATGGCGTACCTTTATCGATTATCTCCGACCGAGATGGCCGTTTCGTTTCTAGATTTTGGCGTACGTTGCAAGAAGCGTTGGGAACGCGTTTAGACATGAGCACCGCATATCATCCTCAAACCGATGGGCAAAGTGAACGTACGATACAAACCTTGGAGGATATGTTACGAGCTTGCGTTGTTGATTTTGGAAAAGCTTGGGACAAGCACTTACCTCTCGCCGAGTTCTCATATAACAATAGTTATCACGCGAGTATTAAGGCCGCACCTTTTGAAGCGTTATATGGTCGAAAATGTCGCTCTCCTCTTTGTTGGGCCGAAGTGGGTGACGTGCAAATTTCCGGGCCCGAACTCATTCACGAAACAACCGAAAAGATTCTTCAAATCCGAGATAGACTTCGGACGGCCCGGAGTCGTCAAAAATGCTATACCGACAAAAGACGCAAAGACCTCGAATTTCAAGTCGGTGACCGCGTCATGTTAAAAGTCGCACCTTGGAAAGGTGTCATCCGTTTTGGGAAACGTGGGAAACTAAATCCGCGGTACGTTGGTCCTTTCGAAATCTTAGAGCGTGTTGGAACCGTTGCGTATCGTTTGGATCTTCCGCCTCAACTAAGCTCCGTCCATCCTACTTTTCATGTATCTAATTTGAAGAAATGTCTTGCCGAGCCCGATATCGTCGTTCCTCTCGAGGAACTTACTATTAATGACAAACTCCATTTTGTGGAGGAACCGGTTGAAATTGTGGACTACGTCGAGAAGGAATTGAAACAAAGCCGGATCCCGATTGTTAAGGTCCGATGGAACGCCAAAAGAGGACCCGAGTTTACTTGGGAAAGGGAAGATCAAATGCGAAAGAAACACCCTCATCTATTCCCGGTTCCGGAATCGTCGGATTCCGAGGAGGAAACAACGATTACTACGCCTGCTTAAATTTCGGGAAGAAATTTCTTTTAAGGTGTAGGTAATGTAACATCCCGCCTTTTTCCGTTTACTTTTCCGTTTAACTATTTAAGTTCCGTTATATGTTTATAACATCTCCCGTTAATACGCGTTACAATTATCTTGTTTTAGGTAATTTAACGCACCCGATTGCAACTTGAGGGACTAGTTTCGCCAATACACTAAAGAGGTGACTAGCATGTGACTAGTCAACCCCACGTCTTCTCATTTTCATTTTCATTTTATCTTTTCTTTCTCTACTTTCTCATTTTCCTTCAATTATCCAATTCAAGAATTCATCATCCATATTAAATCGATCAAGCTTCGGGCCAAACAAATTACATATTTGAACTCCTCGTGATCTCCTCTTCGATTCCATACCGATCTCATCAAATTTGGGTAACTTTCTAAAATCACTAATTTTATGTGTTCTTGAGTTTTTGAGTTAAAAAGGTTGTTAATTAGTGTCTATGGCTCAAGTCTAGTATGATTATGTGTTTTGTATGCTTGTTCTTGCTAGTTTGGTGTAACTAATTCATATTGAAAGAATGCTTGCTTAATCTTGAGTTTTAGGTGTTCATATGTTGTTTACAGATGAAAGATCATGTTTTAATTGTGTTCCTAACATCACTAGCTTCAAATTGGTATGTAGGTTGACATGGATTAGTTCATAAACTTGATTATGAAATTTGGTGAATATGGGTTAGGGTTTCATGAACTTGAAATGGTTTTGTAACGCTTTGAATGACATGTAATGTTGTTTGTAAGTGTTTAGATACATTGTATGCGTGATTATCTACACAACGGCGTATTAAATGGGTGTATTAAATTTCCGAATCATTAAATTGCATTTATGAACTTGGAAGTAATAAATGTGAGCATTAATGGTGATTTTGATATGAGTTTGTTTGGTTTTGATTGAGTAAATGCATTTAGTTATCTTCCTTGTCAAATTACCTTTCTAATGATATATGATATGCGTTTTAAATGTTTTCGGTGCATGAAATGTGTTAAATTGTGTTTTGGGTCGTGACTTAGACCAATTTTCTGCAAACAACATGTTTCCCAGGTAGCGCGCGCCGCGCACATACCTGCGCGCCGCGCATAATCAAAAATCCCAGATGTATGCCTTCTTGGTTAATTTCTGACCAGGATTTACACTTGGGTGCGCGCCGCGCAACCTACAGCGCGCCGCGCATTTGGTCCAACTCATTTTTGTCTTTGTTTTTCATATCACAAAATGTTCCCGCTTAACTATAATCCTGTTTACCATGAGACTTGACTATTATGCTCATATATGATTTCTCATCATGAGAAAATTGTCGGACACCCGACCCGACCCCGTTGACTTTGACTTTGACCAAGTTTGACTTTAGTCAAACTTAACCAAACAATTATACAATCGTTCTAACATGTTTAACTACTTGTAACGTGCATGAAACTTGACAATTTGCTTCACATGCTATATTAATCGAGTCGTATTGAGCCATAGGACTAATTGAACATCTTTGACCTTCCGTGACTATCGATATTGATACAACCTAATTGTTTAGGTCAAGACTAGCATTGTTCTTTGCACACGTTACTTGTCGAAGTACTTTTTGTTCGTGCATACAAGGTGAGATCATAGTCCCACTTTTACTCTTTTTGAACTTACTTTTGGGATGAGAAAACATAAACGTTCTTTTAAACTACGTGAACACAAGTACAGGGAAAACAAACATTCTACATACGAGTTTGAACACAAATCCTCAATTCGATTATCATTAGTTACATCAGATGGTGTAAGCGAGAACTTATGTTATATGGCCATATGGGTTTGACAAACCCTCACTTCGGACGGTTCGCTACCGTCTACGGGTGAAATATATTTTCGGGAAACAGTGTATGTTCTAACACTATTATTACGGGGTTCAACGGACGGAATGTTAAGCTTTGATAATTGAGTGCTCGTGAATATTAACTTTTAGAATGTACTATGACTTTATCGATGTTGCAAATCTTGTGGTTCAACTTACTTTTACTCACTTACTTATTTAAACCTGTGATTTCACCAACGTTTTCGTTGACAGATTCTCTATGTTTTTCTCAGGTCCTTGAACTTAGGTGATATATGCTTCCGCTCATACTTTTTGATACTTGCATTGGATGTCGAGTATACTTGCATACGTGGAGCGTCTTTTTGACTACTTTTAATCGTGTCGCACGTGTTTCATACAAACTTTAAACATTGTTATGTACTTGTTATGGAAACTACGTTTGTAAACTTTGAAACATCTTTATTTTGAAATGAAGGCGACATATTTTGGTCAAACTTTGTCTTAAAGACTTATGACCATGCAATGGGACCTACGTAGACGACGCCGTCACTTGACGATTTGTCGGGGTCGCTACACAGCTTGCCGATTTACAAACTCTCTCATTTGTTCATTTTGAGCATCAAGTTCTTCGAGTTTGATTTTCATATAATCTAAAGAATTTTCAAGCACATAATTTTCCTCGTCTTCTGGTTGTTGAGTTTGGATATATTCTTTGGAATAATCCCAATTTGAATTGTATTCCTCATAATCATTCCATTCAGGTTCTATGGGTGCATAATTGTAACACCCGTTTTTCAGTTACACGTTATTTCGAGCGTCATTCGAAATACGAGGCATGTAAGCGTATATTTAGATCCTAAATAAAATTAGAGTTGATGTTTTAAAACCTTACCATTGGATAGTAAATCTCATTACGTTTCCAACGATATTTGGTTCATCAAAAACGGAGCTACGGTTTGAAAGTTACGACCAAAACAAGTTCAGTTTCAGGCTCAGTTCATTGGGACTCCGTCCAGACTTTGGGACGCCGTCCAAGAATGAAGGGTGGGACGCCGTCCTGCCATTTTGGACGCCATCCAAAATGCCTGACAGGCCAGCAGCTGTATTTTAAAGGTTTTAAAAGAGGGTATTTGAGTCTTTTCACTTGGGGGTCGGTTTTGAGCCATTAAAACTGATCCACTCTCATTCTTATCCCCATTTCACCTTCTCAAACACTCTCATCAAAACCTAGTGAGAGAGAGAGGTTCTAGCGAGAGAGAGTTGGTGATTTGGAGAAGAAGAAGTGTGATTCGGGTCGGGTCTCAAGAGTTAAAGTTGTTCACCTCGTTCACGGCTACGTGGTGGTAGTGTTTGTAAGCTCTAAATTCGAATTTCTTTGTTAAGATTATTGTTTGAGTTAAAGTTTGTGCTAGTTATAGTTATAACCCATTTATTGTGAAGTTTGGGGGTTTTTGGGGAAGATTCATGTATGTAAACCCGAATTGGTGACTTAGGGTTTCAATTGATGGAATTGTTAGTTTGAACCTTGCATGTGTTAGTTAAACCTTAGAACACTTGTGTTGACTTGACTTTTGGGTGTAAACCCTAATCTAGGTCAAAATGGGTCGAATGGGTATTTTGGGTCAAGTAAGCTTGATTCGGTGTCAAACTAAGTTATGGGTCAAGATTTGATGAACCAAGTATATAAATGTTTGATTCAAGTGTTAAATGGTATTTTGGAAAGTTAGTCACTAGCCGTTAGTGATTAAAGATGTTTTTGGGACTTATGTCAAAATGGGTTGACTTAGATGGGTCAAATTTGGTAATGACTTTAATTTTGGATTAATTGGATGATAAGCAATTTTGGTTAAGACCTAGATTGGTTTAAATGGTGTCAAATATAATTTTGGTTAAATTGTACTTGTTGGATGGGTCGGAATTACCACCCGTAGTGGTAATTGGTGAAGTCCACTTTATGTGTCTAAATGGGCGGTTTGTGGTGATAGGTTTAAACCCTTGGTTAAGGGTGTTGAATTCGAATTCTCTCGTAGAGAATGTATGTTGATTGTTTGTATATCTATATGCGTATTATAGGTAAAAGGTTTGCTCGGTTGCTTTTGGAGGCGATTTACGTTTATGACTTGTGCGGGCAATTCGAGGTGAGTGGAATAATTATATGTGTAGGTATATAATGTATCTATTTGTTGTAGCGTGAAATGTGTAGTGTCGAGGTGCTAAGACACCATGTTTCACGTGAAGAGTGTAGCATCGAGGTGTTAAGATGCCACTCGGGTGTAGCATCGAGGTGTTAAGATGCCACCTAGGAGTGTAGTGTCGAGGTGTTAAGACACCACTCCATAAAATAATGAGTGTTGCATCGAGGTGTTAAGATGCCACTCGGGGTGATGTGCCGAGGTGTTAAGGTGCCACCCTAGGGGTTAGTGGTGCGAGGTGTTAAGTGCCCTAACGGATGTTATGAACACCGATGGCGTTTTCGCGAGCGCCGTTCCCTTGTACTATTGGTTAACCATGGTTATTTGTGTTGTAGCGTAAGCATATTATATTTGTTCATATTATATATGCTTTTGTTATGCTAGCTTGATTATTGGAGGTTATAGCTTGTAATTGTGATGATAAGCTAATTGTGTTGCTAGCATGTATGCGGTATGTGAGTAAGTGTTTGCAAGTAGGTATATTATATATGTATGTGTATAATTATTGCATTCACTAAGCTTTATGCTTTCCCCTCTCGTTGTTTACCTTTTTACAGGTATTGTGTTATTGATGCTAGCTAGTTGTTAGACTAGACGTGCAAGAGCGGTTAGGCTTGATGGGGTAGCTTTCGGATAATTGGACGCGGATGGGGGTTTTGGTAGTCCCCGGGATTATGCTCTTGGTATCGGGTTGGGTTGTAGAGTTCTAATCCGTCTAAAGAGATAAATGGGTCGAAACTGCTACTTTATTTGTAAAACGGGTCATTGTGAGCCCGGGGTTGTAAAACTTGTTTTTATGGTGGCAATATCTTAGTTTTACTTAATATGTCATATTGTGAAAATGGTTTCGTTGAAAAGTGTCGGGGAGCGAGTTTTTCGCTCGCGTGTAAACAAAAACTGATCAGTACTTTTTAGTTCATTGGGACGCCGTCCCAAATCCTTGGACGCCGTCCCAGTTGTAAAGGCTGGACGCCGTCTCGATTTCTGGACGCCGTCCAGATGGGCAGTCACAGAATTTTTTTTTGTGTCGTGTTTTTGGTAAATCAATGTTGGGTTGTTACAAGTGGTATCAGAGCATAGTCTAAGGGAATTAGGTGACCTTGGGATTGGTGCCTAGTCTTAGACTTATTGGCGATTGTGCGTTATTTGCGGGGCTTGTAGGAGTACGGGTCGGATTGAGATTTGTTAGTGCCTTAGAGTAGGTGACTAACTAGGACTAGTGCTTGTCTAATGTGGGATTATGTGGGGCCTTATTTCGCGTGTAAATTAGTGCCTTTGATTGCTAGTGCCTAAGGTAAGTAGGCGAACGGGGACGTTGTTTTAGTGATAGTCACCTAGGCTGTAGGATGACGTGTTGTTGTGGTGTACTTGTGTATATTTATTATTATGTTGTATATAGGTGTATATATACAGGTATCTTTTGTGCGGTATCCTAGGGATGAATCTATTGGGGAGATTCGTATGTTTGGCGGTTTTGAGTGATCAAGTTCACGGTAAGGACTTTGGTCATTCGGGTACTAGGAGTTATCGCGTGTTATTTTGTGTGAATGTTGCGTCAGTCCGGGTAAAGTACTTTGCGTGACCATGTGGAAATGGTAAGGTACGCATTTGTAATAGTGACCGATCACCATTATTACGAAAGTGTATCTTGACATCAAGCATGACATGACGAGTACCGAATGGAGGAAACGTGGCATGGTTGGGGTAGATTCGGGATAAATGAGGAATCTTTATTGGTTCCTAAGTGATAGTTGTCTCGGGTTATGTGCTTGTAGTCGCATCGGGTTCGTTGCGAGTCGTGAAGTGTTACGATGGATTCGGTTAGTTAAGTGAGTGAGCCAACTCACAAGTTTGGTGCGTGCTTAGCCACCCTAAGTATTGGGTGCATTATTGAGATTGTTATTGGTTTTAGTTACCCATCGTAACTAGGAAGATCGATTTACGTTTGCGTGTGTGCGACGAGGACTTGAATTCTGTAATGGAATGCGACAAGTCTAATGATTGTAGTTTTGAGTTACACTCGGTAGAGTGTGTGGTTAGAGAATCGTGTTAGGATTCTTGTTGTGAGTCGCCTTGGAATTGGCGAATCGAGGAGTCTTCGGGTCGTTAAACTCATGGGAGTGGGACCCGTGTAATGTTGATTGCGTTAGTGTGTTGTAGATTATAGGGCAACATTCCTAATGGAATATCCCTTGTAGTAGTGGTTTTATCGAGATGTAGAAGGGTGTAAGACTTGGTATCCCCGAGCATCTCCTTGTGTTAGATGAAGGGCCTCATTAGGCTATATCGTTTGGCCTTGTGGAAACTGCGGGTAGCGTGTGATCGCTAGGAACTTTCGATAAGACGATAAACCGTAAGGTTTGTCGGGTATGTATGACTTCGGGTCATTATTATAGAGAGACGGGTGACATCGGGTGTATGGAACCTAAAGATCGAGTTCTAAAATTTAGTAGGTTGTGGCGGGAGTCTGTATGACACTGCGTCAGGTGCCTTTTTATACCGGCTAGTGTAATGTTCAACTCCGGTAGTGGTGTGATCACTTTGTGCTTAGGGTGCCCGTGAGATACCCTTGGAAGCATCGGAGATTATAATAGTGATCGACGGGTGATGGTAATTCGACGGTTGCGAAAGTCGAAGTTTAAGAGCATTGTGACGAATACTTCTTATGAAGTGACGGGTGAGCGAATCTTGTTGCTCTTAAGTGATAGACGGGTAGAGATGACCGGTGAGCCAGTGACGGACTTAATGGTCGGTTAGTCCGAAGGATATGATGAAGTGTTGACATTGTGGTGGACGTAATTATGGTGTCGGAATTGGTCACTCTTCTCCATGAGAGTGAGCAATTGTTGAAAAAGTTCGTTGCGTGGAAGGGCGGGTGATCTCGACTGAGATGCACGACTGAGTAAGCGGAGTGACATATGCCTAGGCTTAGAGGCATATGTAAGACTTTGGTGGAGTTTGCTTTTCGAACGATTAAGGTAATTAGTTGTGAATTGTGGTATGAAGGTGCGATTTCATCGCGTGTACGACATCTCAAGTGATTGTGCATGTCGGCTCTGAGAGCCTAAAGTGAATTTGCATTGAATTGATGTTTATGACCAACTATGAGGATGGTCAGGTGTGACGTGGAATTACAATTCCGCGGGATGTTATCATCTTGGCGGTGAGAATAGGGATATAAATCCTAAGTGGGGGAGTTTTTACTGCCGCCCGAGGAAAACTCCAGTGGTGTTATGTATAGTGAAATGTTGGAGCGTACCGTGCTAAGCCTCAATGGGTATTCGGAACTCCTAACGAGGAAGAGTGACTGGTTGCTAATGTCGACTCGAGATCGTGCTTTACGATTGTGAGTTACAACTCTGGAATGTTATGCATGAAGATTGTGATGATGGGATCGAAGGAAGTGTAAGACTTCCTATGTAAGGTGGTCGTGTAGTACCAATGTGCGGTATGAGACCAAATGTGAAGTTTGAGATCCCGGAGTGAGAGAATGAAGTGTCGTTGTGAGTGCTCCCGTAGTGAAAAATCTGGGTTGTCATGAAACCCGGACAGTATAATTGAATGAGAACGAGTTTGATATCGTGGCGAATATCGTATTTTCCCTGTCGGGAAATGCAATCGTGAAGATTGTCAGTGGATTATTCCACTTTATGGACGAATGTGAGGCGGAGAGTGTCGATTTTGACCGTCTCACATCGAGACACGCAGATGTTGTTTGTTTGCGAGAGTGTGCTTCCTAGTGATGCGACTATTAGTTGCATTAAAATGTTGAGACCATCCTTAACGGACGGTCTAGGTAGGAAAGTTCACCCGGCGTGGTGAATATTTTTGTGAGTCGTGTGGCGAATTGCGGAAATTTTATGATGATGATTCGCCGTTGACGGGATTTTGGTATACGAATAGCTTCTATGCTAGTACTAGGAAGCCGTATTGTATGGTTCAGAGGAGAAACCCTATGACGATGTGTTGATGTTTCGTCTAATTCGTGGTGTATTATTGTCGTCCTGGATTAATCCAGTGACGTATAGTCGTGTGTGGATCGATCGGCGGGAAAGTGGTGCTTCTTAAGTGTTATTGCGGGGTTATTAAAATTTTTTCGTTGAAGGAATGATCCGGTGTAGAGCCGGAGGGAGTTTGGTTCTTGGCCTAAAGAATATTCAGGAATGATCGGTCGAGTAGTACGGTTATGAACCGAATGAGTACGAAATTTTAAGGAAGCATGAATCCTTCTCGATTTGGATTAATGTAAGACTTGGTTCGCGGCGTAGTGAATTTAGAAGATCGCATAGGGCGATATAGTTATGGATGACGCTTGTTGCGTGTTGCAGCCGTGAGAACTTGGAGGAAAATGTGGTATTTTTCGTATTTCCTAAATGGAAATTCTGGACGTTGAGTGTATGAGATATCGTTTATTGCGGTAGTGCACGCTAGTGATCATTAGCGTGTGGTGGGATCTTAGAATTCACGGATGATGTTATGGATGACGGGCTTTGTTGTGTTTTGTAGGAATCGTGAGGTGTGACGACGATGGTTGCCGGTGAATTGTCCTTCTTTTAGGACGATTGTGAAGTACGGTTGTTGTATTATGATGCGTTAGTGCACGAAGCGAGGATTCGGATGAGTTTACTACTTGTGTGACTCCGCGTTGGAAGCGGAAATGTTCGTGAGAAATGTGCTTAACTTCTAGTGTTTGTGCGGATCACGAGGACGTGATCCAATTTAAGTGGGTGAGAGTTGTAACACCCGTTTTTCAGTTACACGTTATTTCGAGCGTCATTCGAAATACGAGGCATGTAATCGTATATTTGGATCCCAAATAAAATTAGAGTTGATGTTCTAAAACCTTACCATTGGATAGTAAATCTCATTACGTTTCCAACGATATTTGGTTCATCAAAAACGGAGCTACGGTTTGAAAGTTACGACCAAAACAAGTTCAGTTTCAGGCTCAGTTCATTGGGACTCCGTCCAGACTTTGGGACGCCGTCCAAGAATGAAGGGTGGGACGCCGTCCTTCCATTTTGGACGCCGTCCAAAGTGCCTGACAGGCCATCAGCTGTATTTTAAAGGTTTTAAAAGAGGGTATTTGAGTCTTTTCACTTGGGGGTCGGTTTTGAGCCATTAAAACTGATCCACTCTCATTCTTATCCCTATTTCACCTTCTCAAACACTCTCATCAAACCTTAGTGAGAGAGAGAGGTTCTAGCGAGAGAGAGTTGGGGATTTGGAGAAGAAGAAGTGTGATTCGGGTCGGGTCTCAAGAGTTAAAGTTGTTCACCTCGTTCACGGCTACGTGGTGGTAGTGTTGGTAAGCTCTAAATCCGAATTTCTTTGTTAAGATTATTGTTTGAGTTAAAGTTTGTGCTAGTTAGAGTTATAACCCATTTATTGTGAAGTTTGGGGGTTTTTGGGGAAGATTCATGTATGTAAACCCGAATTGGTGACTTAGGGTTTCAATTGATGGAATTGTTAGTTTGAACCTTGCATGTGTTAGTTAAACCTTAGAACACTTGTGTTGACTTGACTTTTGGGTGTAAACCCTAATCTAGGTCAAAATGCGTCGAATGGGTATTTTGGGTCAAGTAAGCTTGATTCGGTGTCAAACTAAGTTATGGGTCAAGATTTGATGAACCAAGTATATAAATGTTTGATTCAAGTGTTAAATGGTATTTTGGAAAGTTAGTCACTAGCCGTTAGTGATTAAAGATGTTTTTGGGACTTATGTCAAAATAGGTTGACTTAGATGGGTCAAATTTGGTAATGACTTTAATTTTGGATTAATTGGATGATAAGCAATTTTGGTTAAGACCTAGATTGGTTTAAATGGTGTCAAATATAATTTTGGTTAAATTGTACTTGTTGGATGGGTCGGAATTACCACCCGTAGTGGTAATTGGTGAAGTCCACTTTATGTGTCTAAATGGGCGGTTTGTGGTGATAGGTGTAAACCCTTGGTTAAGGGTGTTGAATTCGAATTCTCTCGTAGAGAATGTATGTTGATTGTTTGTATATCTATATGCGTATTATAGGTAAAAGGTTTGCTCGGTTGCTTTTGGAGGCGATTTACGTTTATGACTTGTGCGGGCAATTCGAGGTGAGTGGAATAATTATATGTGTAGGTATATAATGTATCTAGTTGTTGTAGCATGAAATGTGTAGTGTCGAGGTGCTAAGACACCATGTTTCACGTGAAGAGTGTAGTGATAATGCTAAAAACGAACATATATTTCATAGCATTATTCCTCAAGAAAGACAAGCTTTTAGTTGCAATTGTTCTATTTACAAGTGATATTCGTTTAAATAATAAAAGGTGAAGACAAAAGACAGATTCGACGAATTGAAGACGCAAACGACCAAAAAGCTCAAAAGTACAAAAGACAATCAAAGAGGTTCCAATTATTGATAAGAAACGTCTCGAAATTACAAGAGTACAAGATTCAAAACGCAAAATACAAAATATAAAATTGTACGCAAGGACGTTCGAAAATCCGGAACCGGGACCAGAGTCAACTCTTAACGCTCGACGCAACGGACTAAAAATTACAAGTTAACTATGCATATAAATATAATATAATATATAATTAATTATATTAATTATATATATATTATATATATATATATATTATAAAACCGTCGGCAGAGAAACTCCAAGGGTGTGAGCTGTAAATACATTCTCCGCGACTCGCGGAGTTTGAAGAGCATTTTGCCGCGAGTCGCGGAGCCCCAAATTTCAACTCTGGCTATAAAGCAAACCGAATTCTGATCATTTTTCATATTCTATTTCTCTCATCTCTCTATCTATACGATATATATA
The DNA here is from genome assembly GCF_046630445.1 of Rutidosis leptorrhynchoides. NCBI lineage: Eukaryota > Viridiplantae > Streptophyta > Magnoliopsida > Asterales > Asteraceae > Rutidosis > Rutidosis leptorrhynchoides. The sequence goes on along the minus strand of NC_092343.1, from coordinate 119,855,079 downwards.
TATATATAATTTATATTTTAATTTTAATTTTAATTATAATTCTAATAATAAGGGTATGTTAGCGAATGTTGTAAGGGTGTAAGTCGAAATCCTGTCCGTGTAACGCTACACTATTTTTAATCATTGTAAGTTATGTTCAACCTTTTTACATTAATGTCTCGTAGCTAAGTTATTATTATGCTTATTTAAAATGAAGTAATCATGATGTTGGGCTAATTACTAAAATTGGGTAATTGGGCTTTGTACCATAATTGGGGTTTGGACAAAAGAACGACACTTGTGGAAATTAGACTATGGGCTATTAATGGGCTTTATATTTGTTTAACTAAATGAAAGTTTGTTAATGTTAATATAAAGATTTACAATTGGGCGTCCCTATAAATTACCATATACACTCGATCGGATACGATGGGCGGGGTATTTATATGTACGAATAATCGTTCATTTAACCGGACACGGGAATGGATTAATAGCCACTAGAATAATTAAAACATGGGTGAAATTACATTCAAGGGTAATTGGTGTAATTGTTAACAAAGTAGTAAAACCTTGGTTTACACGCAGTCGATAACCTGGTGTATTCATTAAACAAAGTATTAAAACCTTGTTACAATTCGAATCCCCAATTAGTTGGAATATTTAACTTCGGGTATAAGAATAATTTGATGAGGACACTCGCACTTTATATTTATGACTGATGGACTGTTATGGACAAAAACCAGACGGACATATTAAATAATCCAGGACAAAGGACAATTAACCCATGGGCATAAAACTAAAATCAACACGTCAAACATCATGATTACGGAAGTTTAAATAAGCATAATTCTTTTATTTCATATTTAATTTCCTTTATTTTATATTTAATTGCACTTCTAATTATCGCACTTTTATTTATTGTTATTTAATCGCACTTTTAATTATCGTACTTTTTAATTATCGTAAGTTTATTTTATCGCACTTTTATTATTCGCAATTTCATTATCGTTATTTACTTTACGCTTTAATTTAAGTCTTGTATTTATTTTATATTTTACATTAGGTTTTAACTGCGACTAAAGTCTTAAAATCGACAAACCGGTCATTAAACGGTAAAAAACCTCCCTTTATAATAATAATATTACTTATATATATATTTGTATTTTTAATAAAAGTAAACTAATATAGCGTTGAGCTTTGTTTAAAGATTTCCCTGTGGAACGAACCGGACTTACTAAAAACTACACTACTGTACGATTAGGTACACTGCCTATAAGTGTTGTAGCAAGGTTTAAGTATATCCATTCTATAAATAAATAAATATCTTGTGTAAAATTGTATCGTATTTAATAGTATTTCCTGCTAAAATTAATAACTATTTTATATACACCTCGCATAACATCAAGTATTTTTGGCGCCGCTGCCGGGGACTATCTTAAAAGCCGGAAGCGCAACGCTAATATAAAAAAAAAAAAAAAAATTTTGTTTACTTTTATTAAAATTCGTTTTGTAAAAATTCGTTTTAAATATTCGAAAAATATAAAAAGAAAAATAAAAATATAAGTATTTTTAAGATTTTGTTAAATATTTAAGTTTTATAAGTTTCTTTATTTTTAGTTTAGTTTATAAAAATATAAGTTTTATTAAATATCTTTTATTTATAAAAAAAAAAACAGAAAACAGAAAATAAAATAAAAAAAAATAAATAAAGAAAAACGCGTTGAAATTATAAATCTGTCAACTGAATTTCTGAACCCCGCGACTCGCGGGGTTTTCTTCATTAATTACCGCAACTCGCGGAGGGTATCTGACAGGCGACAGGAAGCCCTAATTCAGCATTAATTACGGTTTATTATTAATTATAATTATTATTTAAACCTAATTATTATTATTATTATTATTAGTTTTATTTTTATTTTTACTTTTTATTTAATTTATGTATTTAGTATTAATTAGTTTTATTAAATTGTAAAATTAGTAGTTTTATTAAAAAAATAATATAAAAATAATATTTTTATAAAAATTGTACTTTTTACAACTTTTTGTATATTTTTATATTTTGTCCCTTTTTAATCGTTGTAGCGTAACTTTTGTATTTTTAGCTCATATTTAATTTTAAACTTAGTTTTTTCTATAGTTATTTTTACTCCTAGATTTTTAGGCTTTGCCGTAGAATTCCTTAAGTGCTTTTTCTTTAGACTAAGATTTAGGTGCTTTAGAATTTTGCGACGCCTTTTTAAGTTTTAGTTTCTTTTTAAGTTATTTCCATTTGGGATTTAGTTTTTCCTGTAAGCTTTAATATTTTTAGACACCTTTTACTATGTACCAATTATCATTCCAATTAGTAATATCAATTTGCGATTATAATTTTAAGTTAGTTGTAGTAATAAGATTAGGTTAGTTAAGTATTTTTAAGTTTTTATAAGTTTCTTTTATTTTTCCGTCACCTTTTATTTTTCAACCATTTTTTTTTTCTTTTTCGACCTTTTGCGACGAACTCTTTTTCTCTCTTATTTCTCGCCATTCTAGTTTTTAGGACTTAGAATTTTTTCTACTTCTTATCTAAATTTCTTAAAATTACGAAAATTTATTTTAAGTGGTTAAATTAATAGACATCAAAATTTTCTGGTTCGTAGTAATAGTTGGATTTGTACGTGGACCGGGTTATTGGAGCCAAACAGTCCTCAATTATATTGAGACCAAACGAATCCTGCCCCTCTGCTGCATCTTTTGGCTATTCAAAACGTGGGCAAAATCAGAAAAGTCTATTAATTGGATAACTTATTATAATTTTTCTTTCCTTTTAAAAACTAATAGGATATTCAGTGAATGCACCGAGCAAGACGTTCATCACCTTTTGTACGTTCACCACCTGTAACTAGATCAAGACATTTAGCAAATATAACCGCCGTTGATTTTTCTTTAGAATCGTCATCCAGTCAACCAAGTACTTCAGTTCAAATTTCCGATAATCCATTTTTTGAACCCAACCTCACAATTGAGAATCCAGAGAATATTCAGGAACGGTTCATAGATCCTGAACCATTAAACTTTCCTCCGGAACCACCAATCATTCAAACAGAGATTGTTGAGGAACGAACCATTAAATCAGAATCATCTAGTGATACCGATTCAACAAATTCAATTATGGAGAATCTGGAACCTTTAAGTATGGAAGACCGAATGAGAGCTAAACGCACTGGCCAAGGTCACGCAATTACTCATCCAGACATTAATGCGCCAGATTATGAAATCAAAGGACAAATTCTACACATGGTGACTAATCAATGCCAATTTAGTGGTGCGCCGAAGGAAGATCCAAATGAACATCTACGTACCTTTAATAGGATCTGCACACTATTTAAAATACGAGAAGTGGAGGATGAACAGATATATCTCATGTTATTTCCCTGGACTTTAAAGGGAGAAGCCAAAGATTGGTTGGAATCGTTACCTGAAGGAGCGATTGATACATGGGATGTTTTAATTGACAAATTTCTTAAACAATTCTTTCCTGCATCTAAAGCCGTAAGACTTCAAGCAGAAATTGTTACGTTCACACAGAAACCAAATGAAACTCTATATGAGGCGTGGACAAGATATGGAAAGTTGTTAAGAGGATGTCCGCAACATGGTTTAGACACCTGTCAAATAGTACAAATATTCTACCAAGGATGCGACATCACTACAAGAAAAGACATAGATATAGCAGCTGGTGGTTCTATTATGAAGAAAACCGAAACTGATGCTTACAAAATTATTGATAACACTGCTTCCCACTCACATGAGTGGCACCAAGAAAAAGATACCATTAGATCATCTAAAGCAGCTAGAACCGATTCTAGCCATGACTTAGATTCCATTTCCGTAAAGATAGATGCTGTGGAGAGACGAATGGAAAAGATGACTAAGGATATTCACTCAATACGAATTAGTTGTGAGCAGTGTGGAGGACCACATTTGACAAAAGATTGTCTCAGTATTGAATTAACAATGGAACAAAGAGAGAATATTTCATACATAAACCAAAGGCCTGGAAATAATTATCAGAATAATTATCAACCGCCAAGACCAATTTACAATCAAAACCAGAATTATAACCGAAATATTCCATACAACAACCAACAAGGTCCTAGCAATCAACAAGTATCCAATAATACTTACAACCAGCAAAGACCGAATTTTCAAAACAAACTACCACAACAAACCGATGATAAAAAGCCGAATTTAGAAGATATGATGACGAAGCTAGTTGAAACTCAAACGCAGTTTTTCACATCTCAGAAACAAACCACTGAACAAAATGCTCAAGCATTTAGAAATCAACAAGCTTCTATTCAAAATCTGGAACAAGAAGTAAGTAACCTAGCAAGGTTAATAGGTGAAAGAAAACCGGGAAGTCTACCTAGCGATACAAATGCTAACCCCCGGAATGAAACAGCTAAAACTATTACCACAAGAAGTGGTACAACACTTAAACCACCTGAAATACCTGTAACTTCTGATGAAACTATTCCTACTCCACAAGAACCACAACCTGATCAAGATAAGGAAAAAGAACCGGTAGTTGAAAAGGTTAATGAAGATAACACAGTTAAGGATAAACCTTATGTTAAACCATACCAACCACCACTTCCTTACCCGAGTAAAATGATGAAAGAAAAACTTGAAGCCGAGCAATCCAAATTTTTGGATATGTTTAAACAGATAAATGTAAATCTTCCTTTCATTGATGTGATTTCAGGAATGCCAAGATATGCTAAATTCTTGAAAGATCTAATCTCAAATAGAAAGAAAATGGAAGAACTCTCGGCTGTTACTATGAATGCTAATTGTTCAGCAGTGCTGTTGAATAAGATACCAGAAAAATTATCTGATCCAGGAAGTTTCACAATTCCATGTTTTCTGGGTAGTCTTAGTTCAATAGAAGCATTGGCAGACTTAGGTGCTAGTATAAATCTAATACCGTATTCACTATACGCTAAACTAGACCTTGGAGAATTGAAACCAACCAGAATAAGCATACAACTAGCCGATAGATCAATAAAATATCCTAGAGGGATAATGGAGAACATGCTAGTTAAAGTTGGTACTTTAGTATTTCCAGTAGATTTTGTTGTCTTGGACATGGAAGAAGATTCTCAAGTTCCTCTCATATTAGGAAGACCATTCTTAAATACGGCTAAAGCAATGATAGACGTGTTCGGTAAGAAACTGACCCTAAGTATAGAGGATGAGAGTGTTACCTTTTCAGTTGATAGAGCAATGCAACAACCATAATCTGCAGATGATACATGTTATTATATTCAAACTATAGATGCACATGCAGAATTATTAGAAGAATTTCCAGAATTAAAAGGAACAGGAGAATGTTCTTTAGGAGAAGGTAATGAACCAATTGATGAAGCTGAAATATTAGCTACACTTATAGCTAATGGATATGAACCAACAACAGAAGAAATTCAAATGCTAAAAGAAGAAGACAGATATCGATATAAATCATCGATAGAAGAACCCCCGAAATTAGAGTTAAAGCCACTTCCAAACCATTTGGAATACGCTTATTTACATGGTGAATCTGAATTACCTGTAATAATATCGTCTTCTCTTACTGAAAATGAGAAATCACAACTCATTTCTGTGTTGAAAGCTCATAAACCAGCCATTGCATGGAAGATTCATGATATTAAAGGAATAAGTCCTTCGTATTGCACACATAAAATCCTTATGGAAGAAGGTCATAAAACGTATGTGCAACGCCAACGAAGACTAAATCCTAATATGCAAGATGTAGTTAAGAAAGAGATTATTAAACTGCTAGATGCAGGTTTAATTTATCCAATCTCTGATAGTCCATGGGTAAGCCCAGTTCAATGCGTGCCTAAGAAGGGTGGCATGACTGTCATTACAAATGAGAAAAATGAGCTTATTCCTACTAGGACTGTAACAGGATGGCGTGTATGTATTGATTATAGAAAATTAAATGACGCCACCAGAAAAGATCACTTTCCCTTACCTTTCATAGATCAAATGTTGGAAAGATTAGCCGGAAATAGTTACTATTGTTTTCTAGATGGATTTTCCGGATATTTTCAAATTCCAATAGCACCCGAGGACCAAGAGAAAACCACATTCACGTGCCCTTATGGTACTTTTGCTTACAAACGCATGCCATTTGGACTTTGCAACGCCCCTGCAACCTTTCAAAGGTGCATGATGGCGATTTTTCATGACATGATAGAAGAATGCATGGAAGTATTCATGGATGACTTTTCAGTCTTCGGTGATACATTTAAATCATGTCTAGTTAATCTGGAACGAATGCTAATTAGATGCGAAAAATCAAATCTAGTACTTAATTGGGAGAAATGCCATTTCATGGTTAAAGAAGGCATCGTTCTTGGACATAAAATTTCAAAAGAAGGAATTGAAGTGGATAGAGCTAAAGTAGATGTAATTGCTAAACTTCCACATCCCACCAATGTTAGAGGAGTTAGGAGTTTTCTAGGGCATGCCGGTTTTTACCGACGTTTCATAAAAGATTTTTCTAAAATTGCCACTCCTATGAATAAACTCCTAGAAAAGGATGCGCCATTCATCTTTTCAGATGAGTGTATCAAATCTTTTAATATTCTTAAAGAGAAACTCACTAATGCACCGATCATGATAACACCAAATTGGAATCTACCATTTGAACTAATGTGCGATGCAAGTGATTTTGCAATGGGAGCCGTTTTAGGACAAAGGATTGAAAAAAGATTTCAACCTATATATTATGCTAGTAAGACGTTACAAGGAGCACAAACGAACTATACAACTACTGAAAAAGAACTCCTTGCTATTGTCTTTGCTTTTGACAAATTTCGATCATATCTCGTTCTAGCAAAAACGGTGGTCTATACCGACCATTCTGCTCTTAGATACCTATTTTCAAAACAAGATGCTAAACCAAGATTAATCCGTTGGATCTTACTCTTACAAGAGTTTGATATTGAAATCCGAGATAAAAGAGGAGCAGAAAATCTCGCCGCTGATCATCTTTCTCGTCTTGAAAATCCCGAATTAGAAGTTCTGAATGAATCAGCCATACAAGACAACTTTCCTGATGAATATCTATTGAAGATAGATTATAAAGAAATCCCATGGTTTGCAGACTATGCAAACTACTTAGTTTGTAGATTCCTTGAAAAAGGATTATCGTACCAAAGACGAAAGAAATTCTTCAGTGATATAAAACACTATTTCTGGGAAGATCCACATCTGTTTAAAAGTTGTCCCGATGGAATAATACGCCGATGTGTATTTGGAGATGAAGCTAGTAAAATTTTAAACCATTGTCACACAGGACCAACAGGAGGGCATTATGGGCCTCAACTAACAGCAAGAAAAGTTTATGAAGCTGGATTCTATTGGCCTACAATTTACAAAGACGCACACCTTCTTTGCAAATCCTGTGATGCATGTCAAAGGGCCGGAAAAATAAGTCAACGTGATGAAATGCCACAAAATGTCATCCAAGTATGTGAAGTATTTGACATTTGGGGTATTGACTTTATGGGTCCATTTCCAAAATCTCATAATAATTTATATATACTCGTAGCCATTGATTATGTATCTAAATGGGCGGAAGCACAAGCTCTCCCAACTAACAATGCACGAGTTGTAGTCAACTTTTTAAAACGTCTTTTTGCAAGGTTTGGAACACCGAAAGCTTTAATAAGTGATCGGGGTACTCATTTCTGTAATAATCAACTTGAGAAAGTTCTTAAAAGATATGGAGTAACTCATAAAATCTCCACCGCATATCATCCACAAACAAGTGGACAAGTTGAAAATACTAACCGAGCTTTAAAACGTATTCTAGAGAAAACGGTAGGATCAAATCCGAAGGAATGGTCCATTAAATTGGAGGATGCACTCTGGGCTTTTAGAACAGCCTACAAAACTCCAATTGGAACCACACCTTTTAGACTTGTTTATGGAAAAGCATGTCATCTTCCAGTAGAAATTGAACACAAAGCATTTTGGGCTTTGAAGACATGTAATCTTGATTTACATGAAGCCGGACGTCTACGATTAAGTCAACTAAATGAATTAGAAGAATTAAGACATGAAGCATACGAAAATTCGTTAATCTATAAAGAAAGAACGAAGAAATGGCATGATAAAAGAATCAGAAGTTCAAAAGAATTTAAAGAAGGAGACAGAGTTCTTCTTTTCAATTCACGATTCAAGCTATTTCCTGGAAAATTGAAATCAAGATGGTCTGGACCATTCATAGTCAAAAGAGTTTTCCCATACGGAACGATAGAATTAATAAATTCAAATGGGATTGAATTTAAAGTTAATGGTCACAGAGTTAAACATTGCATACATGGTCCGATGGAAGTCGACAACGAAGTTAATCACAATTTCGACACCACAGCTAACTAAGTGTGGGGAGAATCAAGTCTTTAAAGGATAATATGTATTTCTGTTAGAGTTAGATTGTCTGTTTTCGTGTAGTTCTCGAAAATGGAACCCGAATGGTCTTTCCCTAGCAGACCCTAAAGAACTAGTCTTCTCCCCCCATTCTGAATTTTTTTTTTTTTTTAGGTTTTTACAAAATGAAGACTGCCTGTGAACTAAACCATGGTCTAATGCTACACGCTTTGATCACTAAACGTAATAATGACATACTACCGAGTGAAATAGTATCAGTAATCAGAGAAAGAATGGACGGAGTTAGAAAAGAATCCAGATGCGAAGATAATAAGTTACAATTTGATAAAGGAAAATCAAAATCCGCAGCGAAAAGAAGAGCACGACACCTAGAAAGATGTCACAAATGCGGAAAATGGTCACATGGAGGTAAATGTTCAAATAATCAAACCTATTCAAATACCGAATTTGTTACTTTATGCAGAGACGGACCGTTCATATGTTTAGAAGAAAAGACACTGAATGCTCGAGGTTACGCCTATGTAGCCATGGAAAACCAATTAAACCGACTATCTTATGAATGGGATAGATCATATAACTAAGAAATCTATTTCACAGGTATGTCTGTACAGTTTTTATTTATTTTTATTTTTAACCTTTTGATAATAAACGCTAATTTGTTAGCTAAAAAGTATTAAATTGGTATTAAATAAAATTAGGTTTGGCGACCGAAATTATTGATATCATTCAAAAATTTATTACATCACTGCGAAATTTAACGTTTATTATAAGGTATAAATATCTTTAAACAATCAACCCAAAATATTTCAAAAATTCGTCATGAGTTAAATTAGGCCTTGGAACCGAAATTACTTTACCGAAAAGAGGGGCGCATATTTTTGATAATATTTGATTGATTAAAGTGGGATAAAAAGACAAAAAGATTTTTAAATTTATTTTTTTACCATGTTTTTAAAATTAATATTTAAATCTTAAATTAATATTGTAAACTTTGTAAAAACAATATATTTAAAATTGTAAATATTTGAAAAATTAATTTTAAGTTTGGTGTGAATTTTTAATTTTTAAAATATAAAATTTTAATTTTATGCATTTTAAATTTTGAGTTTGGTGTGAATTTTTAATATTAATTTTGAATTTTATATTTAAGTTGTGTGAATTTAAAAACAAAAATTTACTTTATCTCATTAAGTTAAAAATATGATTTTTAAAATTCGTCGTAAGTTGAAGACTAGGTCTTTGAACCGAAATTGCTTTACCCAAGGGAGGGACGAGAACTTTTATTATCATTATTTTTAATCTTATTAATTTAAAGTATGCCAAAAACATTAAAAAAACCCAAAAATCTTAGCTTTTAAAACAATCGCTACAAAAAGACAAATTTTAAAATTTTGTCGAGAGACGGACTAGGACATCGATCCGAAACGACCTCGTCCTAAATAACAAGGGAAACAAAATTTTAAAATTAATTTCTTAATTGTTTTCAAAAGTTAATGATTAAAAAAAAAAAAAAAAAAAAAAAACTCCGCGACTCGCGGAGTTTAAAGGGTGTTTCACCGCGACTCGCGGAGAGACTAAAAACCGGAAAAAAATATAACTGCAGAACAGATCAGTCCCCAACCCAAAACAACAAAAACACAGCGAATTCTGCACCCGAAAAACCCGAAAAACACCCCCAAAAATCCCAATTTTTAACCGTTAATCACCAAATTTTTTGCTAAAATCATGTTGAGAAGGATGCTATCTAAGAATTACTCAAGAAAAACGGTAAATTTCTACACCTAAACACCATTTAATCCGAAATTTGGTGTTCTTGAGCTATTTTTTCCCCAATTTGATTTTGATGCTTTTTAGTGTAATTAAGCTTAAATTGTTTATGTATTATGCTTGTATAACCTAGATTGATGCTGTTTAACATGATTAGAAGCCTTAAACTTCAAATTTTGAGTAATCTAGGGTTTGTGTTCTTGAGCAAATTTGGGGCTTTTTGATATAAACAGGTTATGGCCGATTTTTGTCATGAATTGTTGCTAAATTAAGTAGTGTAACATGTTTAGGTAGTTAAATGATCCAAACTTTGAGCCTAAACATGATTTTGAGAATTAAAGTGGACTTTTTCAAGTCTAAAATTCATGAACTTGATTTTTGAAAGATAATGCCATTTGAGACTTGTTTAATTGCTAGTAATGATTATTTTGACATGTTATTTGAGTTGAATGCTTATGAACTTGGCGAACATTTTCGTATATGCTTATTTGAAAAAGTGTAGATTTGATGAAAATATGAAAATGAGCTTAAGTTTGATATAAATTGATAATGTCATTGTAATTATTTTGATTGATGATTTTGCTGACACTAATGCATATTTGGATGCACAAAATTTGTGTTTGATGTGTTTTGCAGAATGAAAGGGGTGAATCTTCATCCCAAGCCCGCAATGCTCCTGCTGAGAATTTGGAACAACAGGAGGTGGATAACTACTACAAGCAGGATGTACCTCATCCAGTCATGACCTTTTCCGATATGCACTTGGAAGAGTTGCACCCGAACCTGAGATTTGACAGACTTTGGATAGATTATCTAAAATATCAAAGGGGTTTGCATACTCTTCATTCTAAGGTTGTTGAGGTACCAAGGGTCATAGAATGGGGACCCTTAGAAGCTGTAGAATTGGCCGGGCCAATTAGGGAATTACTTGTACAGAGGTATGGTAATTCTTCTTTTAATGACTGGATATGTTTATTCACCATACGTAGACCTGTATATAAAGTATGGTGTGAAGAATTGTTATGTAGTATAGAGTTGAATGATCGGGTAGCTAGTTTAACCGATCGTTCTTTTATTAGATTTTTGTTAGGCGGTTCGATGCGCCACATGTCTTTACTGGACATGGCTCAGGCTTTACGTATATATACGCCTGAGGAGTTAGCGTCTGCCGATTGTAGAGGATTGATACTAAACGGTAGAAAGATAGATGAGAATTTTGATACACACGGTGTGTGGAGTCAAATGACAAGCCATCACCGTTTCAAAGGGGGAAATTACTCTTATTTGGATATAGATAGAGCCAAATTAAGAGTGATACATAGGTTTTTAGCTAATTCGATTACACAAAGGGGTAAAAACAAGGAAAAAGTAAATGAACAGGATTTGTTTTACCATATGTGTATTCGAGACCCACAAAGCGCTGTAAGTATACCATATTGTGTGGGTTATTATTTATCAGCTATGGTTCGGGGGATGCGACCACATAGCATAATAGGAGGTGGTATTTTTATTACTTTGATTGGTGAATATCTCGCTGTGGATATAAGTCGGGGGGGATTATTAGTAGAAGAACCGGAACCCCGCGATACTATAGGTTTAAATGTATACCATGGTGCGAAAGTTTTGAAGAGGCGAAATAACGCCGCAGTACGATACCATGGTAGACATCCACAGGTGGAGAGAAACCAGCAGCAAGGTAATGTAGGAGGGGGGAATGAGATGCAAGAAATGCATAGGTTTATAGCTTCTCAGGAATACGAAAATGCTAGACAGAGAGCATTTGAAGATTGGCAAGTTCATCAGAACCAGATCATAGCTCATTGCCAACATATAGGTAGAAACTACATTCCTACACCGAAACCCATCTTCCCTCCTTGGTCGATAGAGATGCAGCCACCATATCCTACGTATGACCCTGCCGAAGCATTCTATAGCACTTATGGTTATGCCTGGAACCCCTATTGGTACCAATATCATCCTTAGTTTACTTATTATTTTTTATTATTTTGTAATTTGTAATTATTGATACGTTTAATACTTTTGTTAATATTGTAATCATTTTTATAATTATCTAACTTTTATTCTTAGACTTTAATAATTTTTGAATGTGGGGTAATATACCAAACTTCAAAAATATGTATATATGTTTGCAGTTTATCTTATGTACACAACAGGGTAAAACAACGCATTTTCAAAGACTGGCATTAAGTTCAGCAAAAGCAACTAATTTTGACGACAAGATGCAAAATATATGTTAAATAACAACAAGACGGAATGAACAAATGATGTGCACCATTTATCATTCAGCAAACAAACGCCAATATATTTGGAAACTTTGGTAAAATTTAATCATTTTCACACAAATCACCCTCAATAATTTAAATTGTTACTGATTTCTTGCAAATGAGGGCATTGCAAGATCTTAAGTGTGGGAAGGGGTTAAATTCTTTCGGATTTTAAAATTTTTATTTTAAACACTTGGTTACCATTAAAAATACTAGTAAAGCAGTAGTTGTATTAGAATCTAGTGCTCTCTGATAAAAAAGAACAGCCCTAGTCTTATATACTGACTACCCAATTCTAGTAAAAATTTTCAATTAAATGAATTCAAATCATGTTTATACATATTTATGAACGATAAAACTAGGTTTTAACACCGAAATTATTGTTATCTCAGAAAGAACATAAATTAAGAAACAAACTAAAATGTCAAAATTCATTTAAAATGGAATAGAGGACGATAAAAAGGAAAATAAAAGCCAAGTGTGGGAAAATTTACCAAGTTATTTTAAACATATGTCACATATATCTGTAACAAATAACTGAAAATACTTTTGCTTTGTACTAAACTAAACTGTTTTACCCGATGAAAGAAAAGAAGAGATGGATCTACATGATGAATCAATTCCATCATTAAAAGGAAGTAAAGTCTTCCGAAAAAGAAACGCGCTTCGTGATTTAGGTCATGAAGTTGTCGTCCAGACCAGCTGTAGGTTGACAAAAAAATCTAGAAAAGTCATCACTAAAATCAGCAGGAAATCCACGGACCTCAGCATCAAACAGGGTCGCCAAGTGGTCAGATTTATCCTAACCATGAGAAGGATTTATCTCGTACAATGGGGGGGCACCATGCAAATTAGCTGGATAAGACTAATGAATCAGATCCCCAGAAAGGATAATCTCCTTAAAGATTAAAAATCAGCTTTTAAGACTGATATTACTCAATCCTAGAGATTGACCTTAAAGATTGAGAATTACAAACTCATGGAATTCAATGATATCTAAACTCGAGCTTGAACGAGAAAATATTTTGATCAAAATTATAAACCGATTTGTTTTCTGAAAACCCTATTTTCAATGCGTTCATTACCATTGAACGTAAAATCCTAGGAATTCACCTGGAATTCATTAGGTCACCTGAACTAAATCGGGTGTCAACCGTAAGAACGGTGGTTGCATAGCATGGTCAAAGACAGGACCTTGTGCCATACTGAAAAATTATAAGGGTGAGCTTTACTATTGCTCCTACCAAGGATAGTAATTGCGTCCGACACGTTATAGACCATAATCAAAAGCATGGCACGGGACATTGCCTTAACAGTTGCTTGTTCAACGCTTTCCTTTACAACCGGACGGTAGTTTACCGAAAGGTAATATACGGGACAAGTAAACTGGACGTGTTGCTTTCCAAATACAAGGTTAGCAAGTGGGTGACACAAAACCGCAAGTTTTGAGCTAAAATTTTCAAATTTAAAACCCACCAAACCCACAAAAATATTTTGCAAACACCGGTAAAGGGTTATCCCGGAAAACTTATCTAGGGCAAAAACTAGATTTAATTTTCAAAAGATCAAATGTTTTCATAAAGATCCAATTTCCTTAATGGATCTAAATTTTTATAGTCATGTGGGACTGTAAACCATATCGTTACTACCATTGTTTATACCGCCGTATAGAAATCACTGATGTACAATGTGTGAAGAATAAAGAAGTGATTCTAGTATTTCAAGACAATATTGCTTGAGGACAAGCAACGCTCAAGTGTGGGAATATTTGATAATGCTAAAAACGAACATATATTTCATAGCATTATTCCTCAAGAAAGACAAGCTTTTAGTTGCAATTGTTCTATTTACAAGTGATATTCGTTTAAATAATAAAAGGTGAAGACAAAAGACAGATTCGACGAATTGAAGACGCAAACGACCAAAAAGCTCAAAAGTACAAAAGACAATCAAAGAGGTTCCAATTATTGATAAGAAACGTCTCGAAATTACAAGAGTACAAGATTCAAAACGCAAAATACAAAATATAAAATTGTACGCAAGGACGTTCGAAAATCCGGAACCGGGACCAGAGTCAACTCTTAACGCTCGACGCAACGGACTAAAAATTACAAGTTAACTATGCATATAAATATAATATAATATATAATTAATTATATTAATTATATATATATTATATATATATTATAAAACCGTCGGCAGAGAAACTCCAAGGGTGTGAGCTGTAAATACATTCTCCGCGACTCGCGGAGTTTGAAGAGCATTTTGCCGCGAGTCGCGGAGCCCCAAATTTCAACTCTGGCTATAAAGCAAACCGAATTCTGATCATTTTTCATATTCTATTTCTCTCATCTCTCTATCTATACGATATATATATATATATAATTTATATTTTAATTTTAATTTTAATTATAATTCTAATAATAAGGGTATGTTAGCGAATGTTGTAAGGGTGTAAGTCGAAATCCTGTCCGTGTAACGCTACACTATTTTTAATCATTGTAAGTTATGTTCAACCTTTTTACATTAATGTCTCGTAGCTAAGTTATTATTATGCTTATTTAAAATGAAGTAATCATGATGTTGGGCTAATTACTAAAATTGGGTAATTGGGCTTTGTACCATAATTGGGGTTTGGACAAAAGAACGACACTTGTGGAAATTAGACTATGGGCTATTAATGGGCTTTATATTTGTTTAACTAAATGAAAGTTTGTTAATGTTAATATAAAGATTTACAATTGGGCGTCCCTATAAATTACCATATACACTCGATCGGATACGATGGGCGGGGTATTTATATGTACGAATAATCGTTCATTTAACCGGACACGGGAATGGATTAATAGCCACTAGAATAATTAAAACATGGGTGAAATTACATTCAAGGGTAATTGGTGTAATTGTTAACAAAGTAGTAAAACCTTGGTTTACACGCAGTCGATAACCTGGTGTATTCATTAAACAAAGTATTAAAACCTTGTTACAATTCGAATCCCCAATTAGTTGGAATATTTAACTTCGGGTATAAGAATAATTTGATGAGGACACTCGCACTTTATATTTATGACTGATGGACTGTTATGGACAAAAACCAGACGGACATATTAAATAATCCAGGACAAAGGACAATTAACCCATGGGCATAAAACTAAAATCAACACGTCAAACATCATGATTACGGAAGTTTAAATAAGCATAATTCTTTTATTTCATATTTAATTTCCTTTATTTTATATTTAATTGCACTTCTAATTATCGCACTTTTATTTATTGTTATTTAATCGCACTTTTAATTATCGTACTTTTTAATTATCGTAAGTTTATTTTATCGCACTTTTATTATTCGCAATTTCATTATCGTTATTTACTTTACGCTTTAATTTAAGTCTTGTATTTATTTTATATTTTACATTAGGTTTTAACTGCGACTAAAGTCTTAAAATCGACAAACCGGTCATTAAACGGTAAAAAACCTCCCTTTATAATAATAATATTACTTATATATATATTTGTATTTTTAATAAAAGTAAACTAATATAGCGTTGAGCTTTGTTTAAAGATTTCCCTGTGGAACGAACCGGACTTACTAAAAACTACACTACTGTACGATTAGGTACACTGCCTATAAGTGTTGTAGCAAGGTTTAAGTATATCCATTCTATAAATAAATAAATATCTTGTGTAAAATTGTATCGTATTTAATAGTATTTCCTGCTAAAATTAATAACTATTTTATATACACCTCGCATAACATCAAGTATTTTTGGCGCCGCTGCCGGGGACTATCTTAAAAGCAGGAAGCGCAACGCTAATATAAAAAAAAAAAAAAAAAAAAAATTTTTGTTTACTTTTATTAAAATTCGTTTTGTAAAAATACGTTTTAAATATTCGAAAAATATAAAAAGAAAAACAAAAATATAAGTATTTTTAAGATTTTGTTAAATATTTAAGTTTTATAAGTTTCTTTATTTTTAGTTTAGTTTATAAAAATATAAGTTTTATTAAATATCTTTTATTTATAAAAAAAAAAAAACAGAAAACAGAAAATAAAATAAAATAAAATAAATAAAGAAAAACGCGTTGAAATTATAAATCTGTCAACTGAATTTCTGAACCCCGCGACTCGCGGGGTTTTCTTCATTAATTACCGCAACTCGCGGAGGGTATCTGACAGGCGACAGGAAGCCCTAATTCAGCATTAATTACGGTTTATTATTAATTATAATTATTATTTAAACCTAATTATTATTATTATTATTATTAGTTTTATTTTTATTTTTACTTTTTATTTAATTTATGTATTTAGTATTAATTAGTTTTATTAAATTGTAAAATTAGTAGTTTTATTAAAAAATAATATAAAAATAATATTTTTATAAAAATTGTACTTTTTACAACTTTTTGTATATTTTTATATTTTGTCCCTTTTTAATCGTTGTAGCGTAACTTTTGTATTTTTAGCTCATATTTAATTTTAAACTTAGTTTTTTCTATAGTTATTTTTACTCCTAGATTTTTAGGCTTTGCCGTAGAATTCCTTAAGTGCTTTTTCTTTAGACTAAGATTTAGGTGCTTTAGAATTTTGCGACGCCTTTTTAAGTTTTAGTTTCTTTTTAAGTTATTTCCATTTGGGATTTAGTTTTTCCTGTAAGCTTTAATATTTTTAGACACCTTTTACTATGTACCAATTATCATTCCAATTAGTAATATCAATTTGCGATTATAATTTTAAGTTAGTTGTAGTAATAAGATTAGGTTAGTTAAGTATTTTTAAGTTTTTATAAGTTTCTTTTATTTTTCCGTCACCTTTTATTTTTCAACCATTTTTTTTTCTTTTTCTTTTTCGACCTTTTGCGACGAACTCTTTTTCTCTCTTATTTCTCGCCATTCTAGTTTTTAGGACTTAGAATTTTTTCTACTTCTTATCTAAATTTCTTAAAATTACGAAAATTTATTTTAAGTGGTTAAATTAATAGACATCAAAATTTTCTGGTTCGTAGTAATAGTTGGATTTGTACGTGGACCGGGTTATTGGAGCCAAACAGTCCTCAATTATATTGAGACCAAACGAATCCTGCCCCTCTGCTGCATCTTTTGGCTATTCAAAACGTGGGCAAAATCAGAAAAGTCTATTAATTGGATAACTTATTATAATTTTTCTTTCCTTTTAAAAACTAATAGGATATTCAGTGAATGCACCGAGCAAGACGTTCATCACCTTTTGTACGTTCACCACCTGTAACTAGATCAAGACATTTAGCAAATATAACCGCCGTTGATTTTTCTTTAGAATCGTCATCCAGTCAACCAAGTACTTCAGTTCAAATTTCCGATAATCCATTTTTTGAACCCAACCTCACAATTGAGAATCCAGAGAATATTCAGGAACGGTTCATAGATCCTGAACCATTAAACTTTCCTCCGGAACCACCAATCATTCAAACAGAGATTGTTGAGGAACGAACCATTAAATCAGAATCATCTAGTGATACCGATTCAACAAATTCAATTATGGAGAATCTGGAACCTTTAAGTATGGAAGACCGAATGAGAGCTAAACGCACTGGCCAAGGTCACGCAATTACTCATCCAGACATTAATGCGCCAGATTATGAAATCAAAGGACAAATTCTACACATGGTGACTAATCAATGCCAATTTAGTGGTGCGCCGAAGGAAGATCCAAATGAACATCTACGTACCTTTAATAGGATCTGCACACTATTTAAAATACGAGAAGTGGAGGATGAACAGATATATCTCATGTTATTTCCCTGGACTTTAAAGGGAGAAGCCAAAGATTGGTTGGAATCGTTACCTGAAGGAGCGATTGATACATGGGATGTTTTAATTGACAAATTTCTTAAACAATTCTTTCCTGCATCTAAAGCCGTAAGACTTCAAGCAGAAATTGTTACGTTCACACAGAAACCAAATGAAACTCTATATGAGGCGTGGACAAGATATGGAAAGTTGTTAAGAGGATGTCCGCAACATGGTTTAGACACCTGTCAAATAGTACAAATATTCTACCAAGGATGCGACATCACTACAAGAAAAGACATAGATATAGCAGCTGGTGGTTCTATTATGAAGAAAACCGAAACTGATGCTTACAAAATTATTGATAACACTGCTTCCTACTCACATGAGTGGCACCAAGAAAAAGATACCATTAGATCATCTAAAGCAGCTAGAGCCGATTCTAGCCATGACTTAGATTCCATTTCCGCAAAGATAGATGCTGTGGAGAGACGAATGGAAAAGATGACTAAGGATATTCACTCAATACGAATTAGTTGTGAGCAGTGTGGAGGACCACATTTGACAAAAGATTGTCTCAGTATTGAATTAACAATGGAACAAAGAGAGAATATTTCATACATAAACCAAAGGCCTGGAAATAATTATCAGAATAATTATCAACCGCCAAGACCAATTTACAATCAAAACCAGAATTATAACCAAAATATTCCATACAACAACCAACAAGGTCCTAGCAATCAACAAGTATCCAATAATACTTACAACCAGCAAAGACCGAATTTTCAAAACAAACTACCACAACAAACCGATGATAAAAAGCCGAATTTAGAAGATATGATGACGAAGCTAGTTGAAACTCAAACGCAGTTTTTCACATCTCAGAAACAAACCAATGAACAAAATGCTCAAGCATTTAGAAATCAACAAGCTTCTATTCAAAATCTGGAACAAGAAGTAAGTAACCTAGCAAGGTTAATAGGTGAAAGAAAACCGGGAAGTCTACCTAGCGATACAAATGCTAACCCCCGGAATGAAACAGCTAAAGCTATTACCACAAGAAGTGGTACAACACTTAAACCACCTGAAATACCTGTAACTTCTGATGAAACTATTCCTACTCCACAAGAACCACAACCTGATCAAGATAAGGAAAAAGAACCGGTAGTTGAAAAGGTTAATGAAGATAACACAGTTAAGGATAAACCTTATGTTAAACCATACCAACCACCACTTCCTTACCCGAGTAAAATGAAGAAAGAAAAACTTGAAGCCGAGCAATCCAAATTTTTGGATATGTTTAAACAGATAAATGTAAATCTTCCTTTCATTGATGTGATTTCAGGAATGCCAAGATATGCTAAATTCTTGAAAGATCTAATCTCAAATAGAAAGAAAATGGAAGAACTCTCGGCTGTTACTATGAATGCTAATTGTTCAGCAGTGCTGTTGAATAAGATACCAGAAAAATTATCTGATCCAGGAAGTTTCACAATTCCATGTTTTCTGGGTAGTCTTAGTTCAATAGAAGCATTGGCAGACTTAGGTGTTATGAACACCGATGGCGTTTTCGCGAGCGCCGTTCCCTTGTACTATTGGTTAACCATGGTTATTTGTGTTGTAGCGTAAGCATATTATATTTGTTCATATTATATATGCTTTTGTTATGCTAGCTTGATTATTGGAGGTTATAGCTTGTAATTGTGATGATAAGCTAATTGTGTTGCTAGCATGTATGCGGTATGTGAGTAAGTGTTTGCAAGTAGGTATATTATATATGTATGTGTATAATTATTGCATTCACTAAGCTTTATGCTTTCCCCTCTTGTTGTTTACCTTTTTACAGGTATTGTGTTATTGATGATAGCTAGTTGTTAGACTAGACGTGCAGGAGCGGTTGGGCTTGATGGGGTAGCTTTCGGATAATTGGACGCGGATGGGGGTTTTGGTAGTCCCCGGGATTATGCTCTTGGTATCGGGTTGGGTTGTAGAGTTCTAATCCGTCTAAAGAGATAAATGGGTCGAAACTGCTACTTTATTTGTAAAACGGCTCATTGTGAGCCCGGGGTTGTAAAACTTGTTTTTATGGTGGCAATATCTTAGTTTTACTTAATATGTCATATTGTGAAAATGGTTTCGTTGAAAAGTGTCGGGGAGCGAGTTTTTCGCTCGCGTGTAAACAAAAACTGATCAGTACTTTTTAGTTCATTGGGACGCCGTCCCAAATCCTTGGACGCCGTCCCAGTTGTAAAGGCTGGACGCCGTCCCGATTTCTGGACGCCGTCCAGATGGGCAGTCACAGAATTTTTTTTTTGTGTCGTGTTTTTGGTAAATCAATGTTGGGTTGTTACAATAATTTTCCATAGGAACGTAATAATAACATTCCCATGTTGAGTGATAATCTCCACAGATTTCACAACCAGTTATTGTTTCGTCATTCGTGATCCAAGATTGACCGAACAAATTGTCATCAACACCCGTTTGAGAGTATTGATTAAATTAATTTTGGATGTCATAAAGAGTTTCCAAAATATTCTCGAGATTTTCCATAATGCGCTTATTACCAAATTTTAGCTACAATGTGGTGCATTTACTAATTATCCTATTAGTTATAAAAATAAAAATTATATAAGTTATCAAATTAATAGACTTTTCTGATTTTGCCCACGTTTCGAATAGCCAATAGATGCAGCAGGTAGCCAGGACCCTTTAAATCGGATGCCCACAACTCGCCACTAACAAATCCAACTATTACTACGAAGCAGAAAATTTGGATGTCTATCAATTTAACCGTTTAAAATAATTTTTCGTTTTGAATTATTAGAGAAGAAATAGAGAAAATTCTAAGTCCTAAAAACTAGAGCGGCGAGAAATAAGAAAGAAAAAGAGTAGCGTCGAAAAACGTCGAAAAATAAAAAATTGAAAAATAAAATAAGAAAGTAGCGCGTCGAAACTTAAAATTCTAAAAAAATTAAATATTAAAATTTGCGTCTAAAAATATTAAAGCTTAAAAGAAATACTATATCCCAAATGGCAATAACTTAAAAAGGAACTAAAAACTAAAAACGGTGTCGCAAAATTCTAAAGCACCTAGATCTTAGTCTAAAGAAAAAGCACTTAAGGGATTTTACGGCAAAGCCTAAAAATCTAGAAATAAAAATAACTATGGCAAATACTATATTTAAAACTAAGTACGAACGATAAAAAAAATACAAATTATGCTAAAACAAATAAAAAGATACAAAATATAAAAATAAACTTAAAGTTTATAAAATTATAATTTTTATAAAAATATTATTTTTATATTATTTATTTTATAAAAAGTATTAATTTATATATTTATTTAAACTAATTAAACTTAAAAATACAAATTAATTAATAAAACTAAACTAAATAATAAAATACTAAAAACCTAATTAGGGTTTAATTATAATAAATAATAATACACCATAATAAATGCGAAACTAGGGTTGATCAGGCGTGTCAGGGTACCTCCGCGAGTGCGGATGAACCCAGTTCAAATACTCCGCGAGTCGCGGAGGGTTCAGTTTCAGCTGAGAAAGGTTCGATTTTTATGCAGGTTCGGATTTTTTTTTTTTAAAAAACTTATATTTTTATAAAAAGAACTTGATAAAAACTTTTATCTTTTTTTTAATATAGCGTTGAGCTTTCGGCGTTTATGTTCCCCGGCAGCGGCGCCAAAAATACTTGATGTTATGCGAGGTGTATATGAAATAGTTATATTTTTATAACGAAATACTATTAAATACGATACAATTTTACACAAGGTATTTATTTATTTATAGAATGGATATACCTAAACCTTGCTACAACACTTATATGCAGTGTACCTAATCGTACAGTAGTGTAGTTTTTAGTAAGTCCGGTTCGTTCCACAGGGAAATCTTTTAAACAAAGCTTAACGCTATATTAGTTTTAATTTATAAAAATACAAATATATATATAAGTAATATTATTATTATAAAAAGGGGGTTTTTACCGTTTAATGACCGGTTTGTCGATTTTTAAAACTTTAGTCGTAGTTAAAACCTAATGTAAAATATTAAATAAATAAAAGACTTAATTTAAAGCATAATATAAATAACGATAATGAAATTGCAATAAATAAAAGTGAGATGAAATAAAATAGCGATAATTAAAAAGTGCGATAATTAAAAGTGCAATTAAATACAATGACAATAATTAAAAATGTAATTAAATACAATAACAATAAATAAAAGTGCAATAATTAGAAGTGCAATTAAATATGAAAATAAAGGAATTATGCTTATTTAAACTTCCGTAATCATGATGTTTGACGTGCTGATTTTAGTTTATTCTCATGGGTTAATTGTTCTTTGTCCTGGATTATTTAATATGTCCGTCTGGTTTTGTCCATAACAGTCCATCAGTCATAAATATAAAGTGCGAGTGTCCTTGTCAAATTATCCTTATATCCGAAGTCAAATATTCCAACTAATTGGGGATTTAAACTGTAACAAGGTTTTAATACTTTGTTTAATAATTACACCAGGATGTCGACTGCGTGTAACCCAAGGTTTTAATACTTTGTTAACAATTATGCCAAGTGTCCTTGTACATAATTTCACCCTTGTTTTAATAAGTCTATTAACTATTAATCCATTCCCGTGTCCGGTTAAATGAACGATTATTCGTATATATAAATATCTCGCCCATCGTGTCCGATTGAGTGTATATGGTTATTTATAGGTATGTCCAATTGTAAATCTTTATATTAAAATTAACAAACTATCATTTAGTTAAACAAATATAAAGCCCATTAATAGCCCATAGTCTAATTTCCACAAGTGTCGTTCTTTTGTCCAAACCCCAATTATGGTACAAAGCCCAATTACCCAATTTTAAATATTTTAGCTCAACATCATGATTACTTCGTCTTAAATAAGCATAATAATAACTTAGCTACGAGACATTAATTTTAAAAAGGAGAATATAACTTACATTGATTATTTATCGCGTAGTGTTACACGGACAGAATTTCAACTTCAAAACCCGTAAAATAACCTTAACATAACCCAAACTAACTAATATAAAACTAACCTATACTATATATATATATATATATATATATATATATATATATATATATATATAATTACATAGGGAGTGTTATTTATTTTTTTTGTGTAGAACTCGGCCAGAATTCGTTGCATTTATAGGACATTTCTGAAACAGACTGCTCCGCGAGTGCGGAGGTTTAAGCCTTCACAGCTCCGCGAGTGCGGAGGTCAGGAATCCAGCTCACCAATTTTTGGCCATTTGCTTGTCGACGTTTTATTTAAATATATATAATATATAAATAATTTATATAATTATTTAAATATTATATTATATTCTTGTGCATAGTTGACTTGTAATTTTTAGTCCGTTGTGTCGAGCGTTGAGAGTTGACTTTGGTCCCGGTTCCGGATTTTCGAACGTCCTTTCGTATAATTTAATATCTTGTACTTTGCGTTCCGCAACTTGTACTCTTGTTATTTTTAGACGTTTATTACCAATAAATTGAACCATTTGGATTGTATCTTGTACATTTGAGCTTTTTGGACGTTTGCGTCTTCAAATCTTCGTTTTCGCCTTTTGTCTTCGCACTTATTTATTTAAACAAATATTACTTGAAAATAGAACAATTGCAACCGAAAACTTTACATATTGGAAGGATATTGCTACTAAATATATGTTCATTTGGAGAACTATCAACCACAATTATAACAAGTAAGCTTGGTCGACGCCTTGGTACAATCACGGGCTATGTGCCCTCTTTGATTACAATTATAACACGTGGGTCCGAAACCCTCGGAAGCACCTTTCTTCACACTATTAACGCTTTCGGAGCCTTTCTTGTTCTTTTTATTTGAGAAGTTCGAATAACTCGAACCTTCAAACTTTCTCTTTGAAAAAGTGAAATCGCTTTTTCTTGGAACCTCCGGCTCAAAACCCCTAGCCAATTCGTATAAATCTTCAAAAGACTTAGCCATTCCCCGGCTAATATTACCCTTCAACTCATCACTTAAAGTACGGTAGAAATCTAGCATCAACTTGTGATCATCACCAACATACTGCGAACAAAAACGGGTCTTTGCCAAGAAGGTAGACTTAAGAGTAACCAAGTCCATTGAACCTTGTCGCAAATTGTGCAACTCGTCCAGGATTTTATCAAGATCGGAAGAAGTTCGGTATTCTTGGAAAAATTCCTTCTTAAACTCCTCCCATGTCAAGCTCATGCATTGCTCTTCACCATATAATTTGATTTTATCGTCCCACCACAATTTTCCCTCTTCGCGCAACCATGCTAGACCCATACCTCGTCTTCTTCTCGGGAGGACACTCCGCTGTACGGAACGCCCCCTCGATATCGGAAATCCAACAAGTGCTTTTCAATGGATCCCTCACCCCATTAAACATCGGAGGTTGAGTATCCTTGAAATTTTTGTAGTGGAAGTCCCGCTTTCCACCCCCACCATTACCTTCACCCCCTTCGCCTCGAGGATAAATGTTTCTAGCTTCCAAAGCCTCCTCTATTGTGGTTTTCATTCGTTCATTTATCATTTCGGTCACTTGTCCATCAACCGACTCCTGGAAGACCTTTCGAACATCGTCAAGAAAATCCTTTTTTAGCCTTTTAAAGATGGCCTCAACCTTGGCCGTGAGTTCAATGTCCTCACTCGTACTTCCGTCATTGGTGTCGTGTCCATTTCTCATCTTCATTCTATAAAACGAAGTAAATTAAGCAACAAAACGAAAGGATTTAACACATATGTATATACATATATACCACACTACCCCATCTTGCTCAACAATCGTCGTACATCACTTGTTTGACACGATTTGAACCCATAACAATGGTAGCTAATCATTGTTACGTGATCAGGTCGTATTAATTCGCTAGTACAACATCTATCTCGCTTGATGATCGCTAAAACAACACAAAACAGTTAGTGCAAGATTAATTCACATAAAAACTAGCACTAGCAATTCCCGTTCCGACCCAAAGTCCTACAAGTCCCGCATAAAGCGCACACACAATAAAGTCTAAGTCTAGGCACCTATCTCAAGTCGCCTAAATCCCTTAGACCATGCTCTGATACCACTTGTAACAACCCAAACCAAACCTCAATCAAACCCGCGAAAAATTATTACCAAAAAAAAAAAAATTTGTTTGTTCAGCTAGTGGCGCGGCGCGCAGAATGTGCCTGGCAGCCCGCTGTCCAAAAAGTCTTGAAATGCGAAAATGTTTGGCCGTTTCCCGACATAATTAGATAAAACGCTTTTCACCACATATTCATATATGTAAAACTAACACGTTCCATTCATAAAAAAAGTTTTACGAAGCGGGGCCCACACGACCCAAATTACAAGTTTCAATACAAAAGTTATAAGTTTCGACCAAATTAGTTTAAATTCCAAACGACACTATGAGCATGGTGTTTGGGGTTAAACTACCCAAGGCTTGGTCAAACTTCAAAAGCTAGAACATCCAAA
The DNA here is from genome assembly GCF_046630445.1 of Rutidosis leptorrhynchoides. NCBI lineage: Eukaryota > Viridiplantae > Streptophyta > Magnoliopsida > Asterales > Asteraceae > Rutidosis > Rutidosis leptorrhynchoides. The sequence goes on along the minus strand of NC_092343.1, from coordinate 119,829,319 downwards.
AGCGTCCCCTAATTAAACCAAGCGGGATCTCTACTCCAAGATAATGCCCTTACCCTTGTCCACAACCGAACCTATAAAAAGGTGAACAACGAGAGGGTAAGCAAAGCTTAGTGAATGCAATAATTACACATACATATATGTAACCCATCTATTTGCAATCACCTTCATCAAATACCTCATACGAACTTGTAACTCAATTAGCATGTCATCGTACCCAAAACACTTAACAAGTCGTACATTATCACAAAACCACATTAGCATATACTCAACACAATGTATATATAAACAATATGCTAAACAATCAACAATCTCAATATGGTTAACCATAAACGCTATGGTGCTACCGGCTCGTGGTTCACACCATACGCAATTGAGTCATACTCTTTTATAGTGCTACCGGCTCGTGGTTCACACTCGATGCTACCGGCTTGTGGTTCACATCTAGTTTATAGTGCTACAGGCTCATGGTTCACACTCGATGCTACCGGCTCGTGGTTCACATCTTATCGCACACATGTTATGGCACTACCGTCTCGATGGTTCATACCATAACACCCACAAATAAACACGTCATATACACATACGTATAATTACTCCACTCACCTCAAAGTCTCTTGTGAAAAGTAATCGAGCTTGCAAAACTTCAAAGTAACGTACCTATTACATTTTGCATAATATTAATCACAAACACAAGTTGGTCAACCAACTAAATCTCCATTCTAGTGTTATCTTGACCCGTAGTGCAATTTCGACCAATTTGCACCTTTAACCCTAATATTTGGGTTAACATCCCCAAAACCCTAATCATTAGCCAAGTTAGGTCCTAAAATACTTTACAACACAAAGTTTAAGCATCTTACACATACATTAACCAACTTAGGTCCATTATTACCCATTTGACTAATTTAAAGTCAACACACCCATTTTGGGTCATCCACTTGAAATGTCCCGTTCTTATTGATTAAAAACGTTCCATATTAATTGATTTCGTTGCGAGGTTTTGACCTCTATATGAGACGTTTTTCAAAGACTGCATTCATTTTTAAACAAACCATAACCTTTATTTCATCAATAAAGGTTTAAAAAGCTTTACGTAGATTATCAAATAATGATAATCTAAAATATCCTGTTTACACACGACCATTACATAATGGTTTACAATACAAATATGTTACAACAAAATAAGTTTCTTGAATGCAGTTTTTACACAATATCATACAAGCATGGACTCCAAATCTTGTCCTTATTTAAGTATGCGACAGCGGAAGCTCTTAATAATCACCTGAGAATAAACATGCTTAAAACGTCAACAAAAATGTTGGTGAGTTATAGGTTTAACCTATATATATCAAATCGTAACAATAGACCACAAGATTTCATATTTCAATACACATCCCATACATAGAGATAAAAATCATTCATATGGTGAACACCTGGTAACCGACAATAACAAGATGCATATATAAGAATATCCCCATCATTCCGGGACACCCTTCGGATATGATATAAATTTCGAAGTACTAAAGCATCCGGTACTTTGGATGGGGTTTGTTAGGCCCAATAGATCTATCTTTAGGATTCGCGTCAATTAGGGTGTCTGTTCCCTAATTCTTAGATTACCAGACTTAATAAAAAGGGGCATATTCGATTTCGATAATTCAACCATAGAATGTAGTTTCACGTACTTGTGTCTATTTTGTAAATCATTTATAAAACCTGCATGTATTCTCATCCCAAAAATATTAGATTTTAAAAGTGGGACTATAACTCACTTTCACAGATTTTTACTTCGTCGGGAAGTAAGAATTGGCCACTGGTTGATTCACGAACCTATAACAATATATACATATATATCAAAGTATGTTCAAAATATATTTACAACACTTTTAATATATTTTGATGTTTTAAGTTTATTAAGTCAGTTGTCCTCGTTAGTAACCTACAACTAGTTGTCCACAGTTAGATGTACAGAAATAAATCGATAAATATTATCTTGAATCAATCCACGACCCAGTGTATACGTATCTCAGTATTGATCACAACTCAAACTATATATATTTTGGAATCAACCTCAACCCTGTATAGCTAACTCCAACATTCACATATAGAGTGTCTATGGTTGTTCCGAAATATATATAGATGTGTCGACATGATAGGTCGAAACATTGTATACGTGTCTATGGTATCTCAAGATTACATAATATATAATACAAGTTGATTAAGTTATGGTTGGAATAGATTTGTTACCAATTTTCACGTAGCTAAAATGAGAAAAATTATCCAATCTTGTTTTACCCATAACTTCTTCATTTTAAATCCGTTTTGAGTGAATCAAATTGCTATGGTTTCATATTGAACTCTATTTTATGAATCTAAACAAAAAAAGTATAGGTTTCTAGTCGGAAAAATAAGTTACAAGTCGTTTTTGTAAAGGTAGTCATTTCAGTCGAAAGAACGACGTCTAGATGACCATTTTAGAAAACATACTTCCACTTTGAGTTTAACCATAATTTTTGGATATAGTTTCATGTTCATAATAAAAATCATTTTCTCAGAATAACAACTTTTAAATCAAAGTTTATCATAGTTTTTAATTAACTAACCCAAAACAGCCCGCGGTGTTACTACAACGGCGTAAATCCGGTTTTACGGTGTTTTTCGTGTTTCCAGGTTTTAAATCATTAAGTTAGCATATCATATAGATATAGAACATGTGTTTAGTTGATTTTAAAAGTCAAGTTAGAAGGATTAACTTTTGTTTGCGAACAAGTTTAGAATTAACTAAACTATGTTCTAGTGATTACAAGTTTAAACCTTCGAATAAGATAGCTTTATATGTATGAATCGAATGATGTTATGAACATCATTACTACCTTAAGTTCCTTGGATGAACCTACTGTAAAAGAGAAAAATGGATCTAGCTTCAATGGATCCTTGGATGGCTCAAAGTTCTTGAAGCAAAATCATGACACGAAAACAAGTTCAAGTAAGATCATCACTTGAAATAAGATTGTTATAGTTATAGAAATTGAACCAAAGTTTGAATATGATTATTACATTGTATTAGAATGATAACCTACTGTAAGAAACAAAGATTTCTTGAGGTTGGATGATCACCTTACAAGATTGGAAGTGAGCTAGCAAACTTGAAAGTATTCTTGATTTTATGAAACTAGAACTTTTGGAATTTATGAAGAACACTTAGAACTTGAAGATAGATCTTGAGAGAGTTCAATTAGATGAAGAAAATTGAAGAATGGAAGTGTTTGTAGGTGTTTTTGGTCGTTGGTGTATGGATTAGATATAAAGGATATGTAATTTTGTTTTCATGTAAATAAGTCATGAATGATTACTCATATTTTTGTAATCTTATGAGATATTTCATGCTAGTTGCCAAATGATGGTTCCCACATGTGTTAGGTGACTCACATGGGCTGCTAAGAGCTGATCATTGGAGTGTATATACCAATAGTACATACATCTAAAAGCTGTGTATTGTACGAGTACGAATACGGGTGCATACGAGTAGAATTGTTGATGAAACTGAACGAGAATGTAATTGTAAGCATTTTTGTTAAGTAGAAGTATTTTGATAAGTGTATTGAAGTCTTTCAAAAGTGTATAAATACATATTAAAACACTACATGTATATACATTTTAACTGAGTCGTTAAGTCATCGTTAGTCGTTACATGTAAGTGTTGTTTTGAAACCTTTAGGTTAACGATCTTGTTAAATGTTGTTAACCCAATGTTTATAATATCAAAAGAGATTTTAAATTATTATATTATCATGATATTATGATGTACGAATATCTCTTAATATGATATATATACATTAAATGTCGTTACAACGATAAACGTTACATATATGTCTCGTTTCAAAATCATTAAGTTAGTAGTCTTGTTTTTACATATGTAGTTCATTGTTAATATAATTAATGATATGTTTACTTATCATAATATCATGTTAACTATATATATAACCATATATATGTCATCATATAGTTTTTTTTTTTTTACAAGTTTTAACGTTCGTGAATCACCGGTCAACTTGGGTGGTCAATTGTCTATATGAAACCTATTTCAATTAATCAAGTCTTAACAAGTTTGATTGCTTAACATGTTGGAAACATTTAATCATGTAAACATCAATCTCAATTAATGTATATAAACATGGAAAAGTTCGGGTCACTACAGTACCTACCCGTTAAATAAATTTCGTCCCGAAATTTTAAGCTGTTGAAGGTGTTGACGAATCTTCTGGAAATAGATGCGGGTATTTCTTCTTCATCTGATCTTCACGCTCCCAGGTGAACTCGGGTCCTCTACGAGCATTCCATCGAACCTTAACAATTGGTATCTTGTTTTGCTTAAGTCTTTTAACCTCACGATCCATTATTTCGACGGGTTCTTCGATGAATTGGAGTTTTTCGTTGATTTGGATTTCATCTAACGGAATAGTGAGATCTTCTTTAGCAAAACATTTCTTCAAATTCGAGACATGGAAGGTGTTATGTACAGCCGCGAGTTGTTGAGGTAACTCAAGTCGGTAAGCTACTGGTCCGACACGATCAATAATCTTGAATGATCCAATATACCTTGGATTTAATTTCCCTCGTTTACCAAATCGAACAACGCCTTTCCAAGGTGAAACTTTAAGCATGACCATCTCTCCAATTTCAAATTCTATATCTTTTCTTTTAATGTCAGCGTAGCTCTTTTGTCGACTTTGGGCGGTTTTCAACCGTTGTTGAATTTGGATGATCTTCTCGGTAGTTTCTTGTATAATCTCCGGACCCGTAATCTGTCTATCCCCCACCTCACTCCAACAAATCGGAGACCTGCACTTTCTACCATAAAGTGCTTCAAACGGCGCCATCTCAATGCTTGAATGGTAGCTGTTGTTGTAGGAAAATTCTGCTAACGGTAGATGTCGATCCCAACTGTTTCCGAAATCAATAACACATGCTCGTAGCATGTCTTCAAGCGTTTGTATCGTCCTTTCGCTCTGCCCATCAGTTTGTGGATGATAGGCAGTACTCATGTCTAGACGAGTTCCTAATGCTTGCTGTAATGTCTGCCAGAATCTTGAAATAAATCTGCCATCCCTATCAGAGATAATAGAGATTGGTATTCCATGTCTGGAGATGACTTCCTTCAAATACAGTCGTGCTAACTTTTTCATCTTGTCATCTTCTCTTATTGGTAGGAAGTGTGCTGATTTGGTGAGACGATCAACTATTTCCCAAATAGTATCAAAACCACTTGCAGTCCTTGGCAATTTAGTGATGAAATCCATGGTAATGTTTTCCCATTTCCATTCCGGGATTTCGGGTTGTTGAAGTAGACCTGATGGTTTCTGATGCTCAGCTTTGACCTTAGAACACGTCAAACATTCTCCTACGTATTTAGCAACATCGGCTTTCATACCCGGCCACCAAAAATGTTTCTTGAGATCCTTGTACATCTTCCCCGTTCCAGGATGTATTGAGTATCTGGTTTTATGAGCTTCTCTAAGTACCATTTCTCTCATATCTCCAAATTTTGGTACCCAAATCCTTTCAGCCCTATACCGAGTTCCGTCTTCCCGAATATTAAGATGCTTCTCCGATCCTTTGGGTATTTCATCCTTTAAATTTCCCTCTTTTAAAACTCCTTGTTGCGCCTCCTTTATTTGAGTAGTAATGTTATTATGAATCATTATATTCATAGATTTTACTCGAATGGGTTCTCTATCCTTCCTGCTCAAGGCATCGGCTACCACATTTGCCTTCCCCGGGTGGTAACGAATCTCAAAATCGTAATCATTCAATAATTCAATCCACCTACGCTGCCTCATATTCAGTTGTTTCTGATTAAATATGTGTTGAAGACTTTTGTGGTCGGTATATATAATACTTTTGACCCCATATAAGTAGTGCCTCCAAGTCTTTAATGCAAAAACAACCGCGCCTAATTCCAAATCATGCGTCGTATAATTTTGTTCGTGAATCTTCAATTGTCTAGACGCATAAGCAATCACCTTCGTTCGTTGCATTAATACACAACCGAGACCTTGCTTTGATGCATCACAATAAATCACAAAATCATCATTCCATTCAGGCAATGACAATATAGGTGCCGTAGTTAGCTTTTTCTTCAATAACTGAAACGCTTTCTCTTGTTCATCATTCCATTCAAATTTCTTCCCTTTATGCGTTAATGCAGTCAAGGGTTTTGCTATTCTGGAAAAGTCTTGGATGAACCTTCTGTAGTAACCAGCTAGTCCTAAAAACTGGCGTATGTGTTTCGGAGTTTTCGGGGTTTCCCACTTTTCAACAGTTTCTATCTTTGCCGGATCCACCTTAATACCTTCTTTGTTCACTATGTGACCGAGGAATTGAACTTCTTCCAACCAAAATGCACACTTTGAAAACTTAGCGTACAATTCTTCCTTCCTCAATACTTCTAACACCTTTCTCAAATGTTCACCGTGTTCTTGGTCATTCTTTGAGTAAATAAGTATGTCATCAATGAAAACAATGACAAACTTGTCAAGGTATGGTCCACACACTCGGTTCATAAGGTCCATGAACACAGCTGGTGCATTAGTTAAACCAAACGGCATGACCATAAACTCGTAATGACCGTAACGTGTTCTGAAAGCAGTCTTTGGAATATCATCTTCTTTCACCCGCATTTGATGATACCCGGAACGTAAGTCAATCTTTGAATAAACAGACGAGCCTTGTAGTTGATCAAATAAGTCGTCGATTCTCGGTAGTGGGTAGCGGTTCTTGATGGTAAGTTTGTTCAACTCTCGGTAGTCGATACACAACCTGAATGTACCATCTTTCTTCTTGACAAACAAAACAGGAGCTCCCCACGGTGATGTGCTTGGTCGAATGAAACCACGCTCTAAAAGTTCTTGTAATTGGCTTTGCAGTTCTTTCATCTCGCTGGGTGCGAGTCTGTAAGGAGCACGAGCTATTGGTGCAGCTCCTGGTACAAGATCTATTTGAAATTCAACGGATCGATGTGGGGGTAATCCCGGTAATTCTTTCGGAAATACATCGGGAAATTCTTTTGCAATGGGAACATCATTGATGCTCTTTTCTTCAGTTTGTACTTTCTCGACGTGTGCTAGAACAGCATAGCAACCTTTTCTTATTAGTTTTTGTGCCTTCAAATTACTAATAAGATGTAGCTTCGTGTTGCCCTTTTCTCCGTACACCATTAAGGGTTTTCCTTTTTCTCGTATAATGCGAATTGCATTTTTGTAACAAACGATCTCCGCTTTCACTTCTTTCAACCAGTCCATACCGATTATCACATCAAAACTCCCTAACTCTACTGGTATCAAATCAATCTTAAATGTTTCGCTAACCAGTTTAATTTCTCGATTCCGACATATATTATCTGCTGAAATTAATTTACCATTTGCTAATTCGAGTAAAAATTTACTATCCAAAGGCGTCAATGGACAACTTAATTTAGCACAAAAATCTCTACTCATATAGCTTCTATCCGCACCCGAATCAAATAAAACGTAAGCAGATTTATTGTCAATAAGAAACGTACCCGTAACAAGCTCCGGGTCTTCCTGTGCCTCTACCGCATTAATATTGAAAACTCTTCCACGGCCTTGTCCATTCGTGTTCTCCTGGTTCGGGCAATTTCTAATAATGTGGCCTGGTTTTCCACATTTATAACAAACTACATTGGCATAACTTGCTCCGACACTACTTGCTCCGCCATTACTCGTTCCGACACCATTTGTTCCTTTCGTTCTATTAACCCCTGGTCCGTAGACCTCACACTTCGCCGCGCTATGACCATTTCTTTTACACTTGTTGCAAAATTTGGTGCAGAACCCCGAGTGATTCTTTTCACACCTTTGGCATAGCTGCTTCTGATTGTTGTTGTTGTTGCGGTTATTATTGTTGTTGGGATGATTGTTGTAGTTGCTGTTGTTGTTGTTGTTGTTGTTGGGCCGTTTGTTGTAGTTGCGATTGATGTTGCGATTGTTGGGATAATTGTTGCGATTATTGTTGTAATTGCTGTTGTTGTTGTATTGGTGATTCTTATCACCGTTTTCCTCCCACTTTCTTTTGACTTGCTTCACATTGGCCTCTTCAGCAGTCTGTTCTTTAATTCTTTCTTCAATCTGGTTCACGAGTTTGTGAGCCATTCTACATGCCTGTTGTATGGAGGCGGGCTCGTGTGAACTTATATCTTCTTGGATTCTTTCTGGTAATCCTTTCACAAACGCGTCGATCTTCTCTTCCTCATCTTCGAATGCTCCCGGACACAATAGGCACAATTCTGTGAATCGTCTTTCGTACGTGGTAATATCAAATCCTTGGGTTCGTAACCCTCTAAGTTCTGTCTTGAGCTTATTGACCTCGGTTCTGGGACGGTACTTCTCGTTCATCAAGTGCTTGAATGCTGACCACGGTAGTGCGTACGCATCATCTTGTCCCACTTGCTCTAGATAGGTATTCCACCATGTTAACGCAGAACCTGTGAAGGTATGCGTAGCGTACTTCACTTTTTCCTCTTCAGTACACTTACTTATGGCAAACACCGATTCAACCTTCTCGGTCCACCGTTTCAATCCGATCGGTCCTTCGGTTCCATCAAATTCCAAAGGTTTGCAGGCAGTGAATTCTTTGTAGGTGCATCCTACACGATTTCCTGTACTGCTAGATCCAAGGTTATTGTTGGTATGTAGCGCAGCCTGTACTGCGGCTATGTTTGAAGCTAGAAAAGTACGGAATTCCTCTTCATTCATATTCACGGTGTGTCGAGTAGTCGGTGCCATTTCCTTCAAAATAGTTAAATGGAACAAGTTAATCATACAGAATATTAAGAGTAGTTAATAGTATTTCGTAGCATAATATGAACTCATTTATAAAAGCTTTTTCTTCATATTAGCGTTTTATAAGTTTAAATTCGGGTAGTACCTACCCGTTAAGTTCATACTTAGTAGCTAATATACAATTCAACTACTACAATTCTATATGAAAAACTGATTGTAATAATATTTCGCGTTCAAACTTTTATACAATATTTTACAAACTTACAATACCGCTTATTTTACATAAAGCATGAAATATAGCACACAATAACTTTGATACAAGATAGTTGTGAAGACAATTCTAGCTAGTACACAAGTCGTTCGGCAAAGGCAATAAAGACACGTAATTCATACGTCCAGAAACAAGTCATGCATTCTGGTTTTACTAGGACTACTTCCCATCCTTGGTCTTGTGCAACATAACCGTTATGGCCGTTGATAAGACAGTGTGTTGTAACGTCATCAAATGGACAAGGGTTACGTAATGTCCAACAGTCCCGTAATAATCTAAAAACCTCATTTCTTACCCCAATTACCGACTCCGTCACTTGTGGAAATGTTTTGTTTAATAGTTGTAGCCCGATGTTCTTGTTCTCACTTTGGTGAGAAGCGAACATTACTAATCCGTAAGCATAACATGCTTCTTTATGTTGCATGTTAGCCGCTTTTTCTAAATCACGAAGTCCAATATTCGGATATATTGAGTCAAAATAATTTCTTAACCCGTTGCGTAAAATAGCATTTGGGTTCCCCGCAATATATGCGTCAAAGTAAACACATCGTAATTTATGGGTTTCCCAATGTGATATCCCCCATCTTTCAAACGAAAGTCTCTTATAAACCAAGACATTCTTGGAACGTTCTTCGAATGTCTTACAAACTGATCTCGCCTTAAATAGTTGTGCCGAAGAATTCTGGCCGACTCTAGACAAGATTTCATCAATCATGTCTCCGGGTAGGTCTCTTAAAATATTGGGTTGTCTATCCATTTTGTATTTTTAAACTGTAAAATAGACAAGAGTTAGATTCATAAAAAAAATACTTATTAATACAAGCAATTTTTACATATATCATAAAGCATAAGAACACTATATTCCATATATTACACCACACGAATACAACTATCTTATTCCGACTCGCTCGTTTCTTCTTCTTCGGTTTTGGTTCGTTTTGCCAAGTTTCTAGGGATATATGATGTTCCCCTAATACGAGCCGTCATTGTCCACATTGGTTTAGAAAAACCTGGTGGTTTAGAGGTTCCCGGGTCATTGTTACAACTTAAGGACTTCGGGGGTTGCCGATACATATAAAGTTCATCGGGGTTGGAATTAGATTTCTCTATTTTTATGCCCTTTCCCTTATTATTTTCTTTTGCCTTTTTAAATTCAGTTGGGGTAATTTCTATAACATCATCGGAATTCTCGTCGAAATCCGATTCATCGGAGAATTGGTAATCCTCCCAATATTTTGCTTCCTTGGCGGAAACACCATTGACCATAATTAACTTTGGTCGGTTGGTTGAGGATTTTCTTTTACTTAACCGTTTTATTATTTCCCCCACCGGTTCTATTTCTTCATCCGGTTCCGATTCTTCTTCCGGTTCCGATTCTTCTTCCGGTTCCGACTCTTCTTCCGGTTCCTCTTCGGGAACTTGTGAATCAGTCCACAAATCATTCCAATTTACATTTGACTCTTCATTATTATTAGGTGAGTCAATGGGACTTGTTCTAGAGGTAGACATCTATCACATAATATCAAACACGTTAAGAGATTAATATATCACATAATATTCATATGTTAAAAATATATAGTTTCCAACAAAAATGTTAAGCAATCATTTTTAAAGAAAACACGGTCGAAGTCCAGACTCACTAATGCATCCTAACAAACTCGATAAGACACACTAATGCAAATTTTCTGGTTCTCTAAGACCAACGCTCTGATACCAACTGAAATGTCCCGTTCTTATTGATTAAAAACGTTCCATATTAATTGATTTCGTTGCGAGGTTTTGACCTCTATATGAGACGTTTTTCAAAGACTGCATTCATTTTTAAACAAACCATAACCTTTATTTCATCAATAAAGGTTTAAAAAGCTTTACGTAGATTATCAAATAATGATAATCTAAAATATCCTGTTTACACACGACCATTACATAATGGTTTACAATACAAATATGTTACAACAAAATAAGTTTCTTGAATGCAGTTTTTACACAATATCATACAAGCATGGACTCCAAATCTTGTCCTTATTTAAGTATGCGACAGCGGAAGCTCTTAATAATCACCTGAGAATAAACATGCTTAAAACGTCAACAAAAATGTTGGTGAGTTATAGGTTTAACCTATATATATCAAATCGTAACAATAGACCACAAGATTTCATATTTCAATACACATCCCATACATAGAGATAAAAATCATTCATATGGTGAACACCTGGTAACCGACAATAACAAGATGCATATATAAGAATATCCCCATCATTCCGGGACACCCTTCGGATATGATATAAATTTCGAAGTACTAAAGCATCCGGTACTTTGGATGGGGTTTGTTAGGCCCAATAGATCTATCTTTAGGATTCGCGTCAATTAGGGTGTCTGTTCCCTAATTCTTAGATTACCAGACTTAATAAAAAGGGGCATATTCGATTTCGATAATTCAACCATAGAATGTAGTTTCACGTACTTGTGTCTATTTTGTAAATCATTTATAAAACCTGCATGTATTCTCATCCCAAAAATATTAGATTTTAAAAGTGGGACTATAACTCACTTTCACAGATTTTTACTTCGTCGGGAAGTAAGACTTGGCCACTGGTTGATTCACGAACCTATAACAATATATACATATATATCAAAGTATGTTCAAAATATATTTACAACACTTTTAATATATTTTGATGTTTTAAGTTTATTAAGTCAGTTGTCCTCGTTATTAACCTACAACTAGTTGTCCACAGTTAGATGTACAGAAATAAATCGATAAATATTATCTTGAATCAATCCACGACCCAGTGTATACGTATCTCAGTATTGATCACAACTCAAACTATATATATTTTGGAATCAACCTCAACCCTGTATAGCTAACTCCAACATTCACATATAGAGTGTCTATGGTTGTTCCGAAATATATATAGATGTGTCGACATGATAGGTCGAAACATTGTATACGTGTCTATGGTATCTCAAGATTACATAATATATAATACAAGTTGATTAAGTTATGGTTGGAATAGATTTGTTACCAATTTTCACGTAGCTAAAATGAGAAAAATTATCCAATCTTGTTTTACCCATAACTTCTTCATTTTAAATCCGTTTTGAGTGAATCAAATTGCTATGGTTTCATATTGAACTCTATTTTATGAATCTAAACAAAAAAAGTATAGGTTTCTAGTCGGAAAAATAAGTTACAAGTCGTTTTTGTAAAGGTAGTCATTTCAGTCGAAAGAACGACGTCTAGATGACCATTTTAGAAAACATACTTCCACTTTGAGTTTAACCATAATTTTTGGATATAGTTTCATGTTCATAATAAAAATCATTTTCTCAGAATAACAACTTTTAAATCAAAGTTTATCATAGTTTTTAATTAACTAACCCAAAACAGCCCGCGGTGTTACTACGACGGCGTAAATCCGGTTTTACGGTGTTTTTCTTGTTTCCGGGTTTTAAATCATTAAGTTAGCATATCATATAGATATAGAACATGTGTTTAGTTGATTTTAAAAGTCAAGTTAGAAGGATTAACTTTTGTTTGCGAACAAGTTTAGAATTAACTAAACTATGTTCTAGTGATTACAAGTTTAAACCTTCGAATAAGATAGCTTTATATGTATGAATCGAATGATGTTATGAACATCATTACTACCTTAAGTTCCTTGGATGAACCTACTGGAAAAGAGAAAAATGGATCTAGCTTCAATGGATCCTTGGATGGCTCAAAGTTCTTGAAGCAAAATCATGACACGAAAACAAGTTCAAGTAAGATCATCACTTGAAATAAGATTGTTATAGTTATAGAAATTGAACCAAAGTTTGAATATGATTATTACATTGTATTAGAATGGTAACCTACTGTAAGAAACAAAGATTTCTTGAGGTTGGATGATCACCTTACAAGATTGGAAGTGAGCTAGCAAACTTGAAAGTATTCTTGATTTTATGAAACTAGAACTTTTGGAATTTATGAAGAACACTTAGAACTTGAAGATAGAACTTGAGAGAGTTCAATTAGATGAAGAAAATTGAAGAATGAAAGTGTTTGTAGGTGTTTTTGGTCGTTGGTGTATGGATTAGATATAAAGGATATGTAATTTTGTTTTCATGTAAATAAGTCATGAATGATTACTCATATTTTTGTAATCTTATGAGATATTTCATGCTAGTTGCCAAATGATGGTTCCCACATGTGTTAGGTGACTCACATGGGCTGCTAAGAGCTGATCATTGGAGTGTATATACCAATAGTACATACATCTAAAAGCTGTGTATTGTACGAGTACGAATACGGGTGCATACGAGTAGAATTGTTGATGAAACTGAACGAGAATGTAATTGTAAGCATTTTTGTTAAGTAGAAGTATTTTGATAAGTGTATTGAAGTCTTTAAAAAGTGTATAAATACATATTAAAACACTACATGTATATACATTTTAACTGAGGCGTTAAGTCATCGTTAGTCGTTACATGTAAGTGTTGTTTTGAAACCTTTAGGTTAACGATCTTGTTAAATGTTGTTAACCCAATGTTTATAATATCAAAAGAGATTTTAAATTATTATATTATCATGATATTATGATGTACGAATATCTCTTAATATGATATATATACATTAAATGTCGTTACAACGATAAACGTTACATATATGTCTCGTTTCAAAATCATTAAGTTAGTAGTCTTGTTTTTACATATGTAGTTCATTGTTAATATAATTAATGATATGTTTACTTATCATAATATCATGTTAACTATATATATAACCATATATATGTCATCATATAGTTTTTTTTTTTTACAAGTTTTAACGTTCGTGAATCACCGGTCAACTTGGGTGGTCAATTGTCTATATGAAACCTATTTCAATTAATCAAGTCTTAACAAGTTTGATTGCTTAACATGTTGGAAACATTTAATCATGTAAACATCAATCTCAATTAATGTATATAAACATGGAAAAGTTCGGGTCACTACACCACTAACCCACACAACACCCATTTACTTATATATAGGTGTTCTAGTAATTAACTAACCAATTTAAGCTCATAAACATCAATTAATACCTTGAAAACCCTAGGTTAGTCATCTTTGAACCTTCATGACCCAAATTCACCCAAAACCCCCAAATCACTAACAAATGGGTTTTAAGTTCATCATTTACCCAAACCCTAATCCTTAAACAAAATTAAATTACGAAATATAAAATTAGAACATACCACCACACTCAAAACGTAGCTAGGAAGTAGAGGAACAACTTTAAAACTTGAGCTTAAGCAAGATTCCTTCTTCTTCTTCCCCAAAATGAGTTTTCTCACACAAGGATCTTACTCTCTCTCTAGAATTTAAGTGATAAGTTTGAAGTAGATGAAAATGGAGTAAATGAGGCTCCATTAACTGATCTAGAGCCTTTAATTCGGGTACCATGTGATTTTACCAAAAAGCCCTTCTACATATCTTAATAAAAAGGAAGTGAGCTGTCACAGACCATCGGCGCGGCGTGCAAAACGCCCAGGTCAGATTTCTTCTTCTTTTAAATTGTATAAAATGAAACCCACTTTATGTATTTTATTTACACGTCGATACAAGGAAAATACTCGGGTCTTACATTAAGTAACTTGTACCTCTGGTATTCGGTTAATAGGTATAAATAATTACTAAAGTAGTCCTTGTGATTAGCATCGTTTTTTTATTCCGTCCCTAAAGTTCAACGTCATAACAAATTCATCCCACCTTCTAAATTCAGTCATCTTCATCATCTTCCGTCAAATATAAAAGTCTAATGTCCAAATAAACAATCCAAAAACCCATATCCAAATTCAAATACAAATCGAAATTCATTTCTCCTCCGTATTTAAAACCAAATTTAGTTTTTTATATTAATACATAATCAAAAACCTTCAAACATTTATCACAAATCAGATACTAAAAGCCATCTGTCAATCTGTCGATTTTTTCTCTATGAATCCTTCGTTTATGACAATATAATTTTCCACATGAGTAATTGCACAATTATTGTATCTAATTAGTGTATCATTTTCATATCTATTTGGATTACAAAAATTAGGTCTTAACTAGACGTGTGTTGGTGAGAGGTGTGAACTAGGCGTGTGAGCAAGCCGTGTCAGGCAGCCGTGTGACATGCAGGATGCCATATGATCTAGTCGTCTAGCTTAGTTTTTGTTTGTTCATTGGATTGTAACTTGGTTTCCGGGATCGTAACTTGACTTTCACCGTCTTTGCTCTATTTTCTTCGTTTTAAGCCCATATTCTTCGATTCTTCTTGGATTACCTTCATAATCACTTGATCTACCAAATAAAGCAAATAAATGATTAATTCTCCTATAAAGTTAATTATTTACTTTTTGAGGTTTATATTCGGGGGTAAAAACATGACTATTTGACCAATATCATATATCTGTTATATGAGTTTTACAATTTGAAAAAGTTAATCAAATCTGGTCATGGTAACATGTTGATTGCAGCCTTGGTGATTCATGTATCGTTTGTTCGAAATATATATATATATATATATATATATATATATATATATATATATATATATATATATATATATATATATATATATATATATATATATATATATATATATATATATATATATCTGACTATCAAGTGAAGCCATTGTTTTCATAGATTGAGCACAACGTTTTATTGACATTGTGGCATCATTACTTATGTAAAGAATGGCTAAAGGTCATCGTGTCATTTGTTTTGTGTAAAAGGCAATGAGGATGTCGCTTGGTACCATAATGGTTTTGCATTATTGTAATTTTAGTGTAATACATGCTTGTATTTGTTTATTCCAAGGTTGAGATGATGAAAGTATATTACTAGAGTATACAATGAGAATAAACGAATCATATCTTGGCAGGGAAACATAATAGTTGCAGCCATGATAATTCATGTTCTCTTGCTAAAATATAAGGCTATAGTGATGGAGAATTATGGCTGATCTATCTATATAAGACTTATAAGAACAATTAAACATGTGCTAAAAGATAAGACTGTAAGAAGAATAAGAAAAAAAGACTTAAAGCAAATGTTTAAGAGAATATGCGTTTTTATTTCTTAAACTTGTAATTATTTATAATGAAAATGACACCTCTTTTTATCGATGAAGAAAAGATGTCATCTTGATCTCACACGACACATTACAAACTACGTAGAATATTACAACCCACATAAAATAAAATACGTAAACAATACATAAAAGAAATTAATCATGGGTGGTGACATAAGTGCTTGCATCACTTAATTCTTGAATAATATGTTTTTATTTACCTTCACCATGATTTAACTTTCTTAGATAAAAAAAGTTACAAGTAACATAGAAATTATCAATGTATAAGCGATGCCTTGATCAATAAAGGTCCCTGCAATTATTTAATCATCAATGAATAAATTCAAACAATTATTCCTATACATCTGATTTGAAAGTATGAATGGATATTTAATTTAAAACTTAGCTTGTATTACTTATGGACAAAAACAAGATAGGTATCAAATAAACCAGGACAAAGGACAATTAACCCGGGTAGTTGATCATTTGTGTTCAAAGAACTATTTATTTGATACACAATATGGCCATCATAAGATATGCGATAATCCTCCATTGAGGTATTGGACCACTCTCAATTAGAACAGATCGTCACATCAACATCACAGAGTGATGACATAATCACTCCTAATCATCATACACATCTTTAAAAATTATACGCACTATATTAATTAATTATTGTAATGTACTCATCATCAAGCTAAATGTGCAATTAATTATTGTAATGTACTCATCATCAAGCTAAATGTGCAACACAATTATACATTTCTTCGTCCTGATATATGCTTGAAAGCCACAAAGGTCATAACGAAAACTCAGCACTAGCTCAAGGTCAGAACAAAGGCTAGTCCGTACCAATGGTGCTCTCCATCACATGGCCAAAGCGAGCCCTCCCGACTTGGCGTGCAAGGACCATGCCTGACTAGGCAAGCTCCAAAAATAAGTTCCATATTCCGCCACTAGTTCAACCAAAAGTTATGTTCGTCGCATGTTCTTGTATTTAATTTTATTTTAATATATTTAGTTTAACAATGTGTTTCTAATAATTTGAAAACTTTGGATATAATAAAAAAAAAAACTAAAAATGAAAACCAATCAAAAATGAAAACAAACCAAAAATAATATAGTACCAATATCCCTGAATTAATTAAAAATTATATAAAATACTCAATGATTTAGATAAAAATAAAAATATAACATGAGAGCTGAATCAAAATTTATTAAACACAATACAATTACATATATACACTTTCAATGTATAAAGTAATGGAAATCACACTAGATTAATGTTATTAAGCTTAAATCACATAAAAATTTAATCTTAATTAAAGTTGTTCCTATATAACTATAATATTATTTCGTCTGGATTTCATTAATTAAAAAACATCATATAAAAGCAAAACATAATAAATAATTGACTATTGTAAACAATAAAAGGATAATTACCATCACTAGCAAATTCACTACCATCTCCAACAATTTGAGCAACAACAAGTGGACAAATAATGCCTAACAATACCACCATTGCAGTCACCATTGAAGTTCGATTCATTGCCATTAGTTTTCGATTAAGGTAATTCAACGATGAAGAATCGAAACGACGAACAATTTACCAATTGAGATGAAACACACGTTAGAAATGGAGAGAAAATACACGTTTGAAACGGATATGAAACACACGTTTGATACCCTAGATATAGTTATCTACAGAGAGTTTTTAAATTGGTAAATCAAATGTAAGTGTATATATGTGTTTTTATAGGGTGACAACGAAGGGCATCCACTTAATTAATTAATTGACATAATTAGTTAATTAATTATTATTACTGTACTATTAACTATATAAAAATAACAAAACACACTAATTTTATTAATAATTTTTAACAATAAACTTTATATTCAATTAAATTAAGTTTTCTTATAATAAAATCTTTATCTAGAAATTATTTACTAGGAAATTATTATTATTTTTAAAAATCATTGTAATTTTGTTTGTATATATGTATGACAAAATATTATTATTTTAAATCCATTCTACATTCGTTCACAACTTATGTTCTCAAATATACTATTAGTAACCAAAAATGTTGACATCGTGATGATGTCGTCATGATATAATCATCCGAAATTAGTTTTTTTTTTCTTTTTTTTTATTTATATCTAGCCATTTGTTTTTTTCTTTTCTTTTCATCTCCTTCTGTATAATATTACGAGTAGAAATTTTTTAAATACACTAAGGAGTATATGCGTTAATTTATATTTTCGGTATAATACATTTATTAATTTACTAAAAGCGAGGTATGTGACAAATCAACTATGTATTTTAGTATATATCTTAACCTATAAATAAATATGAATATGGTATCGGTAAACATAATGACATCATGATGATGCCATCGTGATGTCATTTTCCACAATTAATTTTTTTTTTTTAATATCTAGCCTTTTTTATTTTGGTTTCCTTTTTCTTTTCATATCCTTTTATTACAATTTTGGATGATTCAACATATATTATGAAATTGTATTAAATAGTAATAAACTGTAATTGTATTAATGCTGTGTTCTCGAGTTTTTTTTAGCGGAAAGGAATGAGAAGGAATGAGAATGAGAGGAGTGTAATGGAAAGGAATGTAATATAAAATATATTACGTGTATTCTCGAGTTGAGAGGGAAGTAAAAGAGAGGAAATGAAACTAATACTCTATATACTAGATATTAATTATTAATTTATAATGTAACAAAAATAACAAGGTTACATACAATAGTTTGGATGAACTTTCAAATAACACGTTTTTTTTACGATATGCATACAGCCAATTTGCTTTTCAAATAAAAAAAAAAAAATACAGCCAATTTAATATAATATTCTAATTCTAATATTCTGTAATTAGTTAGATGCCTGCATTTGTGGGTAGAAAAATTCGAAGTACAGCAGTATGTGAGAGATGTTAAAATATTAACGAAGTAACAGGGATGAGAGCTGAGATACAGATGACACACTAGTCGTATTGTATATAAATATATAAAACATGTTTTCCACTCAAATCATCCCAAAATTGGAAGGATTACAATCTAATAAAAATGGCTATCTATTCTCCACTCAAACCCCCTCCTCTCTACCCATTTCTTTCCTTAAAAAAACTCAAGAATGCATAATTAATCTTTTCTCCCTTCCAACCCTTTCCTTTCTTTCTTAAAAAAAACTCCAGAACGCAGCCTAAAGGAGTTATTAGGTGCGTACTTCCCTGCGGAATGTAACTTTTTTTTTTATTTGTTTTGTTTTGTAATTTTAGTTGTTTCTACACTTTAAAGTAGTGTATGCAAATTTTTTGTAATAATTATGCAATTTCGTATAATGACAATGCTATTTCGAACCCCATTAAAACCTACTAAATTTGCGATAATTCTATTTTTTATAATTTAATCAATCAAATTAACATAATTTCGTTGTTTTAAATGTTTGAAAAAATTAATAATTATTAAACAAATAAAGAATAATCGTTATGTACTGTAAGTCAACAACATCTCATAGGAGTATAGGACCATCATTAGAAAAATCAAAAAACTAAGAAATTATAAAAATAAAAAAACTTAAGAGAATAAAATAAATGAAATATGCCAATGTTTTTAAAATTTAAAGAAGTAAAGAATTTTATTTATAAAAAAAAAAAGAAATTGTCATATATTAGAATATATGACATGCGCGGGGGGGATAAAAACAAAGATGCCACCATCCATTATGACAAATTAGAAATGATGACTTACACGATTTAAAGGTTATAAAAAAGACAAAATTGATTCGGGTAGGGTTGAGCTGTGGGTCGGCTATGAATCAACATCGACCAGTGGTGTGGCTTCATTTAAGTAGTTATAAAATTATTGTATGGCTTAGTGTCTTCATTCAGGCGAGCATATAATAAATGTATCACCGCTATTTCTATCCAATGAGATTAGTATAACATTACGTTAATTAGTCTATAGATAAATTTATGAATTCTTCGATTGTTATCTCTTTACTTTGAGTATTTGAATTGGTTGCCCCGCTAGTAATCATGAACTGTAATAGTAATATAGCAATATAGCGATTGTTAATATTCTATGTATATCTTTGTACATATTCACTAGCTAGGGTTTCATCAAATTAGGTTATTCATTTTAACATTTTGTTTATTTTGAATTTTTATGTTATTTACATGGTGCTAGATGACATCAAAAAGGAAAATGGTACCTGCTAGTACCTTACTCCGTCTTATTACAGAGAACAACATTGTCATTTGTCATTATTGTTAGAATTTGAATTGAAGTCTGTTAACGAAATCCAAAGTAATAGCGCCATGACCCTATAGTGTGTGTTTTCTGCACTGCGTCTATGGATGACCCAAGGACAAGTAAAACGAGATCTGCTAAACTTTGAGCTGCAAGAGGCTGTAACAAGGAAAAACTAGCAGGTAAGAAACTTCAGTTTTTGCCATTTTTTCCCATAGCATAAACGGTGACGATTCTAGGATCTGAACTTAATGGGGTCCCAAAAATTTTTTTAGCACTAATGATATTGGAATGTTATTTTAGTGGTTGTTTACCTTCAAAAAATTACAAATTCGAAAAATATATGTGGTCCGAGAAGCTAAAATTAGTGGTGTCCTATCCTCCTATTCAAAGAAAAAACTATAAATTCAAAAAATATATGGGGTCCTATAGTTAAATTCAGTGGTGTCCTATACAATTTATAGAATATCTTCTACATAAAATTTTAAAACTAGTGATGTCCTGTGACCCCACGAGCTTTATCCTTGAGCATAAACCTTGTGTCATATTTTATAAGTTTTATCTTTAAACGGTGTTTACGAACAAAGTACCAATTTCTGGATTTTCTTTACCAACAAGATATCAATTTTATACAGTACATTATTATGGGTTTCGTGCTTATTCTTTATTGAGTTTTGGATGCACGTGTTAAGGGGTTTTCATTTGATTTAATTTGGTTGGAAATTTGGAGAGGAGTTGATATTTTTAAATTCATGTGGTTGATTGAAAAAGATGGAGTGGAGGACATAGGCAGGGACGGATTTTTGGGGTGGCAGGGGTGGGCAGTGGCCCCTCCAAAAATTTGTTCTCTTAATGTAAATTTTATTTTTTGGGATCGAAAATATAAATATTTTATATAACAGCCCCTTCAAGATTTTAGAATTTTTCTTATATAAGTTATTGAAATGATTTTGGCCCTCCCACTAAAGTCGTTCAAGATCCGTCTCTAGACATAGGTGTGAGTAATGGGTGGGAATAGAACAAACATGAGAGATTAAAGGCGTCAAAAATTATCATAAATGATTAGCATGTATACAATATAACAAATATAAGGACCAATGATGTAATTTTGCCTAGAAAAAAAACTAAGGTGATTTGCAGTTTACATGTAACCATTAAATACATACAATAATACAACTTTAAAAGTTGAATACATACAATATAGGAGATCTGAAAGTTAAATGCATACAATAGAAAAATACTAAACCCTAAACCATAAATTCTAAATCGGGCTAAATTATGAAAAAACTTCACAGAAGGTGAAAAAAAACGTTCGAAGAATAACATTACTCATGATGCATTTTATCAGTAATAACATTTATCGATGAATGTTATTTCTTCGACCGTTTTCTATTCAAAATAATAACATTTATCACAAAGTGCCCTTTTTAAATATTCATACTGTCACCTAATCTTAATGTTTGTAACATTTCTTTTTCAAAAATCGAAAAAAAGAAATTACTTTCCCTTTCCCCCAAAAAGTGTTTCCCTCTTAATGATAACCCTATATATATATATATATATGTATATATATATGTATATGTATATGTATATATATATGTATATATATATATATGTGTGTGTGTGTGTGTATGTGTGTATATATATTACTTTTTCGAAAATAATGTGAACTTTTATAAAGAAAGAAAACGATCACAACCAAAAGATTCAACGAGGATCGAAAAGACTCAAAACTAGAGAGCGAGAACAATCTATACTAACTAACGACGAGCCTCAACTGCACCAAAAGGGGAAGGGGGGGGGGGGGGGGGGGAATAACGCTAACCGAACCAAATACTAAAACATAAAAATATACAACAAACTAGCAACCATATTTAAAATGTGCCAAAAACTATCTCATCAAAACTGTTGGTTAGTGATCCAATGATAATATTCAAATGTTAACCACTATATTTTGATGATGACACCAAGTCTTGTGTGCTTAAACAACGTATAGAAGAACACAAGTTCACAAGCCTACACAATCTCTAGCAAACGACCAATATACAAAACCGTTAAAGTCAAAAGAGTCATTTGAAAAAATACTGAAGGAGCACGGTTAGATCCACGGTCGACCGCAGGTCTGACCGTGGGATGCCCTGTACCTTGGTTCCACGAAAGAAGGTACACGGTCGACTCCATGGTCAGCCGTGGGTCGACCGCAGTTTCTCATGTCCGGATTTTTGATCGAAAAATGTTTGAATACTTTGGGGAATCTATAATTTATGAAACTTGTTTAAACATGCTTAGAATAGTTGCCTCGTACATATTCAAATGAGTTTTGGCCACTAAAACGCTAATCTTGATTAATCACCCCTAATGACGTCTTAATGACAATTTAGCTTGCAATTAAGGTTAAACACATAAGTGTTGCAAGATATCATTTTAATCCTGAAGTTTATCTACACATAATTAGAATGGTCATTAAGTCCGAAGTAAAGAGATGTAAGAGATGCTCTCCTCTTAATCCTTGAAACTATACTTACATGGTTAAGTATAATTAACATGGAAGATTAGTGTAACTTTCAAGAAGTCTTCACTAGTGTTAAAATGGTTATCTTTGGCATGTTGCAAGCCGCCAATGAAGATAGATACTTCCACTCATAAGTTGACAAAATAGAGAAGACTTTGGAAATTAAAATTGGAGTGTTGTGGCGTGGGATATGAGGCTTGAAATGTAATGGTTTATCTCTTTATGATTAATGCAATCAGTCAAAGTATTCCCAACTAGATTCAAACAAATCCAATTGACTTGTAACAAGCACCAATGCAGCAAGATACTTCCATCAAAGATGAAGAGAAGGGTTTAAAGATTTGGGTAATGAAGTTTAGATGCTAGTGGTTTGTCAAGGGACAAAAATCTGCATTTGCCTTATTTGGAATCAATGAAAAAAGTCTCAAGAGAAGATGTTTTCCTCATTTGCAAGCTCATGTCCACTTCAATAAATGCATCCAAAGTATAAGATGAAGGTCAAGGACTTCCAGATGTATTAAGTATCTTTTGAAGGATCTATATTGGGTAAAGAAGCCAAAAATTCAAAGAAAAATGAGCTCCAACGGATATATTGAAAAGCTGACAGAAGGCTCCGTGATTGACTCCACGGTCGACCGTTGATCGACCGCAGTTTTGTCTGCCAAGTTTTTATTGGACTATAAATAAACCACTTTGCAAAACTTGAAGACCACCTCTTTTCAATATTCTTTCAAAGTCATATCAACTGATCTCTCAAGCCTCAAACACATATCAATGGAGAGATTATAAAAGAGAAAGAGAGATTTTACTTACACTAAGTAGAACTACATTGTAAACTTCATGCTTATTATTTGTATCTCTAAGTTTACTTTGTGGGAAACTTTCTTAAGGGGTCAAGGAAGTTAAATACTTCTTGTGATAGGGAACACCATCTTACTTAGTGATTCAACTTCCTTAAAGGGATCTAGGAAGTTGATTAATTCCATTGAGAATTAATACTTGTTCAAGGTAAAGACAAGTTTGATCTAAGTAAGGTTGGTATGACCTATTGAAGAACTATAAGAGATTGGGTTAGTAGAATTGATCTTGTGATAAGAATATCATCTTATCTAGTGATCCTTCTTCCTTAAAGAGAACTAGGAAGTTGTTCATATTTCCATTGGGAAATTGATGCTTATCCAAGGTAAAGACGAGTGTGATCTAGGAGTAGTGTTGGTGTGACTTATTAAAGATCATTTGGTGTAAACGGTTCTCCACCGGGTTTGAGGAAATGCTTTGTGAAGCTAACTCCCGATTAGTGAATCGGGGAGTGGATTAAGGAGGATTAGTTAACAACCTCCTGAACCACTATAAATCCATGTGTTTGTGCACTTACATTCATTACATACTTGCGTTAACAAACACAAACACTTCCACACTTACAACTTATGTTTTGATTGTCAAAGATTTCGAAAAGGTTTAAAGAAACCACTAAGTAACTATTCACCCCCTCTAGTTACTTACAAAAACAAAGCAATGCGAGTGATATAACTACCACTCTAAGTTACCGATTTATTATCTTTCCATAAAAATTGTAATTAGATAGTCACATGAATGAATTTGTAAGATGGTCTTTTAGTTTTTTTTTTTTTTCGTTTTGAGGTTCATGTTGTCGTTTTTTTTGTCTTCGACATTTTCATTTTCTTCTAATTTTCTTTTCTATTAATGACAAGTTTCATATTTGAGCCAATAAATTTTCACTATAATTTCTAAATTTTTTAAATTTTATCTTTTGTAGACCTTGCATGACCGAATGGACATCCCATCATAGAGACATCGTCTCAATGCAACCTACATGTGAGTTTGATCTACAAATAAAAAAAAAAGTAAGAATTCTCAAATCAATGTTAAGGTGATTATTTTTGAAGAAGTCTATATCCGATTTCGGCGTGGTTAATTTAAATATATCGAATTTTTTCACGAGTAACATCGAGAAGTGGTACAATGATAATAATATATTAAATCCGTGAGGATGAAAACTAAATCAGCCATCGTGATGTGCGTAGAGGTCTATACGAAATAGTTATATATTTGTTATGAAATACTATTAAATACGATACAATTTTACACAAGTTATTTATTTATTTATAGAGTGGATATACCTAAATCTTGCTACAACACTTATATGCAGTGTGCCTAATCATACAGTAGTGTAGTTTTTAGTAAGTCCGGTTCGTTCCACAGGGAGCTAGCCAAGTTTAACGCTATATTTTTTTAAACTATATTTATATATAAATATGTATATAGGTAGTATTATAATTGTAAAAGGGGGTTTTTACCGTTTAATGACCGATTTGTCGATTTTAAAACTTTAGTCGCAGTTAAAACCTAATGTAAAATATTAAAAATAAATATAACTTAATTAAAAGCGTAAAGTAAATGACGATAATAAAAGTGCGATAAATTAAAATGCGATAAATAAAATGACAATAAATAAAATTGCGATAATTAAAAAGTACGATAATTAAAGGTGCAATTAAATAAAATGACAGTAAATAAAAATGCGATGAAATATGAAATAAAGGAATTATGCTTATTTAAACTTTCCGTAATCATGATGTTCGACGTATTGATTTTAGTTTATTACCATGGGTTAATTGTCCTTTGTCCTGGATTATTCGATATGGCCATCTGGTTTTTGTCCATAACAGTCCATCAGTCATAAATATAAAGTGCGAGTGTCCTCGTCAAATTATCCTTATATCCGAAGTCAAATATTCCAACTAATTGGGGACTTAAACTATAATTATACAAATTTTCCTTGTATATTATTCACCCCTGTTTTAATAAGTCCATTGACTATTAATCCATTCCCGTGTCCGGTTAAATGAACGATTATTAGTACTTATAAATATTCCGCCCATCGTGTCCGATCGAGTGTATGCGGTTATTTATAGGTACGTCCAATTGTAAATCTTTATATTAAATTAACGAACTATCATTCAATTAAACAAATATAAAGCCCATTAATAGCCCATAGTCTAATTTCCACAAGTGTCGTTCTTTTGTCCAAACCCCAATTATGGTACAAAGCCCAATTACCACCTCTTTAATATTTTAGCCCAACATCACGATTACTTCAATTTAAATAAGCATAATAATAACTTAGCTACGAGACATTAATTTAAAAAGGTTGAACATAACTTACAATGATTAATAATAGCGTAGCGTTACACGGACAGAATTTCGACTTACACACTTACAACATTCGCTAACATACCCTTATTATTATTATTAATCTTAAATTAAAATTAAAATTAAAATTATAATATATATATATATATATATATATATATATATATATATATATATATATATATATATATATATATATATATATATATATATATATATATATATATATATATATATATATATATATATATCTGTGAGAGATAGAGAGTAGAGAAAGATGTAAAACATTCGTCCGAAAATGCTGAAATTTATAGATGTGGCCAGGTATCTGCTGCCATGCGATCGCATGACATTTGTGCCTTCTGGTCATGCGATAGCATGGCCTGGGAATCCAGTTCACAAATGTTTGTTTGCTAGTTTGCCGACGGCTTTATATATAATATAATATAATATATATATATATATATATATATATATATATATATAATTTTAAGAATTAATTATATATTATATTATATTCATGTGCATAGTTGACTTGTAATTTTTAGTCCGTTGCGTCGAGCATTGAGAGTTGACTCTGGTCCCAGTTCCGGATTTTCGAACATCCTTTCGTACTATTTAATATCTTGTACTTTGCGTTTTGCGGCTTGTACTCTTGTAACTTTTAGACGTTTCTCATCAATAATTTGAACCTCTTGGATTGTACTTTGTACTTTTGAACTTTTTGGTCTTTGCATCTTCAATTCGTCGAATCTGGCTTTTGTCTTCACCTTTTATTATTTAAACGAATATCACTTGTAAATAAAACATTTGCAACTAAAAGCTTGTCTTTCTTGAGGGATAATGTTATGAAATATATGTTCGTTTTTAGCATTATCAAATATTCCCACACCTGAGCGTTACTTGTCCTCAAGCAATATAGTCTTGAAATAATAATACTAGAATCACTTCTTTATTCTTCACACTTTGTACATCAGTGATTTTTATACGGCGGTATAAACAATGATAGTAACGTTGTGGTTTACAGTCCCACATGACTATGAAAATTTAGATCCTTTTAGGAAATTGGATCTTTATGAAAATATTTGATCTTTTGAAAATTCAATCTAGCTTTTACCCTAGATAAGTTTTCCAGAATAACCCTTCACCGGTGTTTGCAAATTGTTTTTGTGGGTTGTGTGGATTTCATATTTAAAATTTTAGCTCAAAGCTTGCGGTTTTGTGTCACCCACTTGCTAACCTTGTATTAGGAAAGCAACACGTCCAGTATACTTGCTCCGTATATTACCTTTTGGTAAACTACCGTCCGGTTGTAAAGGAAAGCGTTGAACAAGCAACTGTTAAGGCAATGTCCCGTGACATACTTTTGATTATGGTCTATAACGTGTCGGATGCAATTACTATCCTTTGTAGGAGCAATAGTAAAGATCACTCTATAGTTTTTTGGTCTGGCACAAGGTCCTGTCTTTGACCATGCTATGCAACCACCGTTCTTACGGTTGACACCCAATTTGGTTCAGGTGACCTAATGAATTCTAGGTGAATTTCTAGGATTTTACGTTCAATGGTAATGAACGCATTAAAAATGGGTTTTTCAGAAAACAAATCGGTTTGTAATTTTGATCAAAATATATTCTCGTTCAAGCTCGAGTTTATATATCATCGAATTCCATGAGTTTGTAATTCTCAATCTTTAAGGTCAATCTCAAGGATTGAGTAATATCAGGCTTAAAAGCTGATTTTTGATCTTTAAGGAGATTATCCTTTCTGGAGATCTGATTCATTAGTCTTATAAGCTAATTTGCACGGTGCCCCCCATTGTACGAGACCGATCCTCTCATGGTTAGGATAAGTCTGACCACTTGGCGACCTTGTTTGATGCTGAGGTCCGTGGATTTCCAGCTGATTTTCGAGAAAACTTTTCAAGGTTTTTCATAGACTCTACAACTGGTCTGGTCGACAACTTCCTGACCTAAATTAAGAAGCGCATATCTTTTTCTTTTGGAAGACTTTACTTCCTTTTAAATTTCATTTATATTACAATAAACTGGGTAAAACTGATTAAAATTGTCCAAAACATAAGTATCTTCATTTATTTGTACAAAAATATGTGACATATGTTCTAAATAACTTGGTAAATTTTTCCCACACTTGGCTTTTATTTTCCTTTCTTTGCCTTTTTATTGTCCTCTATTCCATTTTAAATGAATTCTAATATTTTGGGTTGTTTCTCAATTTATGTCCTTTCCGAGATAACAATAATTTCGGTGTTAATACCTAGTTTTATCGTTCATAAATATGTATAAACATGATTTTGAGTTCATTTAATTGAAAATTTTGAAAAATTTTACTAGAATTGGGTAGTCAGTATATAAGACTAGGGCTGTTCTTTATTATCAGAGAGCACTAGATTCTAATACAACTACTGCGTTACTAGTATTTTTAATGGTAACCAAGTGTATAAGTCAAAAAATTTTAAAAATTCGAAATAATTTAACCCCTTCCCACACTTAAGATCTTGCAATGCCCTCATTTACAAGAAATCAGTACAATTTAAATTATTGAGGGTGATTAGCGTAGAAAAATGATTAAATTTTACCAAAGTTTCCAAACATATTAGCGTTTGTTTGTTGAATGATAAATGGTGCACATCATTTGTTCATTCCGTCTTGTTGTTACATCACATTTGTTTTTCGTTTTGTCGTCAAAATTAGTAGCTTTTGCTGAACTTAATGCCAGTCTTTGAAAATTCGATGTTTTACCCTATTGTGTACAATTGACAATATACCTACATACAAATAATAACATGCATGGTAATTTGAAATGGGACTTAACATCTCACTTTCAAATCAAATATGAAATATTAGTACAACATAATTAAAAATGTTAAAACTTACATAAAAGTATCACAATATTATATGTTTAAACTTAAATAAATAAAAACAATAAAAATCATAGAAATCACCAACGGAACTATATCAATCTGGATAGGGGTTCCAGTTCATGTCGTCGGGCGGGTTCCATGGTTGGTTATAGGTGTACTGATAGGCCTGGTTAGGGTCGTAGAGAGTAAATGGTGGTCGCATATCGGGCTGGTGTGGAGGATAGTAAGCAGGTCGAGTCGGTACGTAGTTATTTGGTACCTGAGATGATAGCTGGCTCATGATCTGATGCTGATGATAGTGCCATCTATCATGCTGTCGTTGCCTGGAATGCTCGTACACATTCTCGGCTTGCCACTGCTCATACCGACTATGTCTATCCTGGTTTGTCATTTCTACCTCATCTATACGCTGGTAGACGTCAGTCATAGCCTCCTTAATGACATCCCTAATGTCATCCGCTTCCTCCATTTACTCATCTGAACCTCTCTCTACCTGTGGATGACGGCCATCATATGGTATTGCTTGATTGCGTCTACTCTTTAATACCTTTGCACCCTGATAGACCTTCAATCCTAAAGTGTCAACATGTTCCCTACACACCATCAGGGGACCCACTTGATCCCTATCTACACCCAAATACTCTCCAATGTGAGTAACAAAAATACCTCCTCCTATTATTCTCCCGTCCTGTATACCTGCTACTATTTTGGACAGATAAAAACCAACACAGTAGAGGATACTAACAAAGCTTCTAGTGTTTCGAATACACTTAAGGTAAAATAAATCATGTAAGGTCATCTTCTCCTTGTTTTTACCTCTTTGTGTAATCGAATTAGCTAAAAATCTATGTATAATACGTAGCTCTGCTTTGTTAATATCTAAGTAGGAGTGTCTTCCTCCTAGCGAAAAAACATTATAATTTGACATACGCCTCCAGATGGCGTCCGCGTCAAAATTCCTATCTACCCGCTCCCCATGATAAATCAAATTTGTACAATCGGGTAGTAGTAATTCACCAGGAGTGTAAATCTGTAAAGCCCTGGCCATGTCCAGCATGGACATCCTGTACATCCTACGGCCAAGTAAAAATCTAAGAAAACTTCTATCATCTAACCTAACTACATCCGCATTACGTGATATAGTACTCATAATATCAACACACCACTCTTTATATACAGGCCTACGAATGGTGAATAAACGTTTCCAATTGGGAAAAGAAGAGCTGTCATACCTTTGGATTAGATGCTGTCTAACTGAGTTAACTATTTGGACCCTTTCCAAAGGCTCCCAATTGATTACCCTCGGTACTTCTACATTTTTCGGTATCAGTTTAAATTTGTTACTTTAGTATGTCGGGTAATCTCTCCAACTTCAATCAAATCTCAGATTAGGATGCAACTGTTCTTCATGAATCGTTGGGTGTTCTACTATCGGATGAATCGGAAAAATTACGTAGGCATTAACATATTCTTGTTGCGAATCATAGTATGGTACGTGTTGATCAGGTTGTTGTTGTTCCTGTTGTTGCTCCGGTTCATATTGCATTTCTGGTTCAGGTTCTGGAGCAGGTTGCCTAGATGATGATGATGCACCATCAGTATCGGTAAATCTCTGCAAAACATATTAAACACAAAATTTGTGCATCCAAATATGCATTAGTGTTAGTAAAACAACAACTTGAAACAATTACAATAACATGTTTAATCAAAATTAAACTTATACACATTTTCACAATTTTAATAATTCTACACTTTTTCAAATAAGCATATATGAAAATGTTTACAAAGTTCATAAGCATTCAACTCAACTAACATGTTAAAATAACCATTACTAGCAATTAAACAAATTTCAAATGGCATTTACATCAATTTAATCAAGTTCATGAATTTTAGACTTAAAAAAGTCCACTTTAATTCTCAAAAATCATGTTTAGGATCAATGTTTGGATCATTTAGCTACCTAAACATGTTACACTACTTAATTTAGCAATAATTCATGATAAAAATCGACAATAACCTGTTTATATCAAAAAGCCCCAAATTGTTCAAGAACACAAACCATAGATTTCTAAAATTTTTGAAGTTTTTAGATTCAAATCATGTTAAATAGCATCAATCTAGGTTATACATGCATAATATACTAACAAGTTAACTCTAATTACACTAGAAATTAACAAAATCAAATTAGGTAAATTATAGCTCAAGAACACTAAAAATCAAATTTAAAGAGGTTTAGGGGTGTAATTTCTACCTTCTTTGAAAAACTTCGAAACAATTTCATGATTAGAGCGGATTATAGCAAGAGATTTGGTGAATTTTGGTGAAAAAATGAAGATTTTAGGGGTGTTTTTGAGAGAGTTTTGTGTGTTTGTGTGTGTGTTATTGTGAAGAGCAGAAGCAGCTCATATGGTTTTGTTCCTGACCTGCTTTTCTTGGCCATGCGACCGCATGGAAATAAAGGGGAAAACCCATGCGATCGCATGGGGTCTGTTATTTTTATTTTTATTTTTTTATAAAACCTTATACTTTTAAAACAAATAATTAATTTTATTTAAAATTTTGTTTCTTTTAGAATGAGGGCGTTTCGGATCGTTGTCCTAGTCCGTCCCTTGACAAAATTTTAAAATTTGTCACTTTTTTAAGCGTTGTTTTTAAAAGCAAAGATTTTTGAGTTTTTTTAATGTTTTTGGCATACTTTAATTCAATAACATTAAAAATAATGATAATAAAAGTTCTCGTCCCTCCCTTGGGTAAAGCAATTTCGGTTCAACGACCTAGTTTTCAACTTACGACGAATTTTTAGAAATCACATTTTTAACTTAATGAAATAAAGTAAATTTTTGTTTTTAAATTCACACCAGACTTAAATTTAAAATGCATAAAATTAAAAATTCATATTATTAAAATTTTTATACATACAAACTTATATTGAAAATATTAGTTTTTTTAAAAATACTTAAAAACTTAAATATATTGGTTTTAAAAAGTTTACAATATTAATTTAATATTTATATATTAATTAAAAACAAGGTAAAAATTAAATTAAAAAAAAATCTTTTTGGTCTTTTATCCCACTTTAATCAATTAAATATTATCAAAAATATACGCCCCTCTTTTTGGTAAAGTAATTTCGGTTCCATAACCTAGTTTTACTCCTGACGAATTTCTAAAATATTTTAGTTTGATTGATTAAAGATATTTATACCTTAAGAATAAACGGTAAATTTCGCAGTGATGTAATAAATTTTTGTATGATATCAATAATTTCGGTTACGCATACCTAATTTTATTGAATACCAATTTAATACTTTATAGCGAACGATTCAGCTTTTATTATCAAAAGGTTAAAAACAATAAATAAAAAAAATAAAAACTGTACTTACTTACCTGTGAAATAGAATTCTCAGAGACCTGCTTTAGCCGACTCATAGGAGAGTCGTGTGATTTGGTTTTCCATAGCTACATAAGCATAACCTCGATTCTTCAATATCTTTTCTTCTAAACATATAAACGGTCCTTCTCTGCATAGAGTAACAAATTCGGTATTTGAATATGTTTGATTGTTTGAACATTTACCTTCGTGTGACCATTTTCCGCATTTATAACATCTTTCAAGGTGTCGTGCTCTTCTCTTTGTTGCGGATTTTGATTTTCCATTACCAAAATGTATCTTATGATGATCTTTCCTGAGTTCTTTTCTTACTCCGTCCATTTTTTCTCTTATGAATGATATCAGTTCACTCGGAAGTGTGTCATTATTACGTTTAGTAATCATAGCGTGTAGCATTAGACCATGGTTCAGATCAAAGGAATTCTTCATCTCGTAAAACCTAAAAAAAATAAAAATTCAGAATGGAGGGATAAGACTAGTTCTTTAGGGTCTGCTAGGGAAAGACCATTCAGATTCCATTCTCAGAAACTACACGAAAACAGAATATCTAACTCTAATAGAAATATATATTACCCTAAAAAGATTGGAATCTTCCCACACTTAGTTAGCTGTGGTGTCGAAATTGTGATTAACTTCATCTTCAACTTCCATTGGACTATCTATGTAATGTTTAACTCTGTGACCATTAACCGTAAATTCAATCCCATTTGAATTTATTAATTCTACTTTTTCGTACGGGAACACTCTTTTGACTATGAATGGTCCAGACCATCTTGATTTCAATTTTTCAGGAAATAGCTTGAATCGTGAATTGAAAAGAAGAACTCTGTCTCATTCTTTAAATTCTTTTGAACTTCTGATTCTTTTATCATGCCATTTCTTCGTTCTTTCCTTATAGATTAACGAATTTTGATATGCTTCATGTCTTAATTCTTCTAATTCGTTTAGTTTACTTAACCGTAGACGTCCGGCTTCATGTAACTCAAGATTACATGTCTTCAAAGCCCAAAATGCTTTGTGCTCAATTTCTACTGGAAGATGACATGCTTTTCCGTAAACGAGTTTAAAAGGTGTGGTTCCAATTGGAGTTTCGTAGGCTGCTCTAAAAGCCCAGAGTGCATCCTCCAATTTCATGGACCATTCATTCGGATTTGATCCTACAGTTTTCTCTAGAATACGTTTTAAAGCTCGGTTGGTATTTTCAACTTGTCCACTTGTTTGTGGATGATAAGCGGTTGAGATTTTATGAGTTACTCCATATCTTTTGAGAACTTTCTCAAGTTGATTATTACAAAAATGAGTACCCCGATCACTTATTAAAGCTTTCGGTGTTCCAAACATTGCAAAAAGACGTTTTAAAAAGTTGACTACAACTCGTGCATCGTTAGTTGGGAGAGCTTGCGCTTCCGCCCATTTAGATACATAATCAATAGCAGCGAGAATGTAGAGATTATTATGAGATTTTGGAAACGGACCGATAAAGTCAATACCCCAAACGTCAAATACTTCACCTACTTGAATGACATTTTGTGGCATTTCATCAAGTTGACTTATTTTTCCGGCCCTTTGACAAGCATCACGGGATTTGCAAAGAAGGTATGCGTCTTTGAAAATTGTAGGCCAATAGAATCCAGCATCGTAAACTTTTCTTGCTGTAAGTTGAGGCCCATAATGCCCTCCTGTTGGTCCTGTGTGACAATGGTTTAAGATTTGACTGGCTTCATCCCCGAATACACATCGGCGTATTATTCCATCGGGACAACTTTTAAACAAATGTAGTGTGATGACCCGTAAATTTCCGTTCAAATTTAAACTTTAATCTTTATATGTTCCCGACACGATAAGCAAAAATTTGTAATGTTAAGTCTCGAAAGTTTTAAAATCTATATTCATGTAATCAATTACCCTTTGACCATCCTCGACGATTCACGAACAATTGTGTGTAAATAAATATGTACATATATATATTATGTAAATGTAAGTATATATAATAATTTAAAATTAAAAATATTATTGAATCATTTAAAATTAAATATGTAGAATAAGAAATAAAATAATTAAGTGTAACTTAAAATGAAACTATATAAATATATATGATTATGATATTATGTAAATTGTAATGTATAAGAATTCAATCATATATAGTATACAAATATTAAACATTGCATAATTAATAAATTGTAATAATATATTAAAAGTAATCCTAAGTTAAAATATTGTTATTATTACTTTTAACATTATTAAAATAAATATTAATACTATTATTAAAATCATTATTATTATTATTATTATTAATTACAAAATGAATATGAAATTTAAAACATGTAATTTGTTATACTATTATTAATATTATTGTTGTCATCATTGTTATTAGTAAAATTATAATCTAATTATGATTTAAATATTATTAGTAATTAAAATTACCATTATCATTATCATTATTATTAGAAAATAAAATATTCTAGAAAATTAATATTATTATCAGTATTTTTTTAATTTATTATTACTAGTATCTTATCAATAATAATGTTATTGTTATTTTTAATTAGTATTATTATTATTATTATTACTAATATATTTATTAATTATTAATATGAATTAAATATAATTTGTAAAAAGAAACAAAATATGGTACAGAGTTGTTACACATCTCTTTCCTTTCTGTCCTTCTTTGTCTACTCAATTACGAATCAAATTCATTTTTGTCAATGAAAAACAAAATCGGTTAGAGTTCAATTTTAACTTTTCATTTATTTATTTCATTTTTAGTTTTAGTGTTTGATTGAATGATTTTTCTTTATGTACGTACTCATACATTTAACAGTCATAGACTCTATCTCTCTTCTTTCCCAATCCATTTTCTTTCTCTATCTCTATGAAATTATGAAACCATTAAACACCATAAAACCCACATCAACCACCTCCATTTAATCATCTATGATCTTCTGTTTTTGAGTAACACCAAGATCACCATCGAATATTATTGTCGAACCCTTCTGTTCATCCTATAGTTGATACCTTATGTTCCTAGTTTGTTCGATAACCAACCCAACCTCATCATTACCAAAACCATGCTATCATCGAGAGACTCCTCCAGCTTCTGCTCGGGTTAACCCACGTAAACCCACACACTATCCCCATGCACCACCGCCACCACCTTAGATCACGAAACTAACCATTTATTTTTTTTTCGATAACCAGACCCAGTTATTACTCATCATTTTCTTCAACCCTACAACCCATTTCACTACCACCCTCTCTTCATCTCTCTCTCTCCCTCTCTATTTTTTTTCCTGTTTTAAAACCATCACCAAAAACTGCAACGTTTTTATTCTGTTTCATCAGTTAATCGAGACACAAAGGATCACCTCTAAACTGAATCACTTTCTCTCTCTCTCTCTACCATCATCTATCATCAACCGAGAACCCATCTTCCTACTGCAATACTTGTTGTTACCATGATCGAGCCATGTTGTTGAGTCGATTAATTGTTTCCTCTTCTTCACAACACAAACCGCCACCATTTTTTCTTTTACCATCGATTATCTTCACCTTCGAACCCACCACCTCCATCAAGACTCAAACCGCCACCTTTCAACATAACTACAATAACACTCCTACTTCCCATTTTGTTCCTGCGGTACCAGCTCCTTGTTTGATCGAATAAAACCCCATAAAGGGCTGCTGCATGCGTGATGTTTTTTTTCCCTCATCCTGCTATACATTCATTGTTTCTCCTCCTTCTGTTGAACATAAATGAAACGTGTATTCTTTAAGAGCAAAAGGGAGGTTATTAATTATATTTGTAAAGAGAAATATCAAAAGAAGGAGTATGTGGGATCTAGCTGTAAACACGTTAAAAGGAGAAATCCTCCTTCAAAAGTAGATTACAACCCAAATTATAAGAATTATGAGAATTAAGTGTGTTAATGGACCCACTAGCAATTTAAGATGTCGGTGTATACATAAGTTCGAATGCTTTCTGTTTGGTGGAGAGTTTATAATATCTGGTCCAAGTAATTTCGACCCAAATCTTGATGGAGCCCAAGAAGTAAGGAGAGTGGATCGAAGCTTGTGAAGAAAAAGGATAGGGGACACAGAAAAATACAGAATATATAAAATTAAAGATAGAACTTAACATAAAATTTGAGACGGAGCAAGGGTTAAGGGTGTTAGTAGGGGAGCGAGGGGTTCTGGGTTCGAACCCAGGCCACAACAATTTTTTTTTATTTAATTATAAGAGAGACTGTTGGGTCGAGATATTGTTTTAAGAAATTAATGGTTGTAGATAAATCAAAAATGTAGCAAGCAGTGTAGTGGTTAGGCGTGTGGTATGATTAACGAGAGGTCTCAGGTTCAATCCTCATTGTGTGCATTCTTTTTATTAAAGGCCTTTAAAGGGAATTCCATTATCAATTTATATTATCATTTTTATTAGTTTTATTATTATTATGATTGTAATTATAATTATTATTGTTAATGTATGTATTATTATATTTAACATGATTAGGATTGTTGTTAGTATTAATTACTAGTTTCTACAAAAGATTGATATATATAAAAATATATTTAACATATATAACTTAACAATATTAATACTTTTGTATACAAATATGAGTACAATTAATAATGAAAAATATATAAGTTAATAATATAAAAATTATATCACTAATAATAATATATAATTGTTCGATTACAAATATATGTTTTAATAAATATACAAATGATATAGGTTCGTGAATCCGAGGCCAACCTTACACTTGTTCATTAATGTTATCTGTATTTTTACTACAAAATACAGTAGGTGAGTTTCATTATTCCCTTTTTAAATACTTTTGCAATATATATTTTTGGGACTGAGAATACATGCGCTGCTTTTATAAATGCTTTACGAAATAGACACAAGTGATCGAAACTACATTCTATGGTTGGATTATCAAATCGAATATCACCCTATATAGTCTGGTAATCTAAGAATTAGGGAACAGAAACCCTAATTGACGCGAACTCTAAAGATAGATCTATCGGGCCCAACAAGCCCCATCCAAAGTACCGGATGCTTTAGTACTTCGATATTTATATCATGTCCGAAGGAGGATCCCGGAATGATGGGGATATTCTTATATACATATTGTGAATGTCGGTTACCAGGTGTTCAATCCATATGAATGATTATTTTGTCTCTATGTATGGGACGTATGTTTATGAGAAATGGAAATATGAAATCTTGTGGTCTATTAAAATTATGAAATAATTATTTATGTTAAACTAATGAACTCACCAACCTTTTAGTTGACACTTGAAAGCATGTTTATTCTCAGGTATGAAAGAAGTCTTCTGCTGTACAATTGCTCATTTAAAAGATATTACTTGGAGTCATTCATGACATATTTCAAAAGACGTTGCATTCGAGTCGTCGAGTTCATCAAGATTATTATTTAGTCAATTATAGTTGAATATATTATGAAATGATTTGCATGTCATCAATTTTCGATATAAAGCAAGTTTGTCTTTTAAAAAAACGAATGCAATGTTTGTAAAATGTATCATATAGAGGCCAAGTACCTCGCGATGTAACCAACTATTGTGAATCGTTTGTAATCGATATGGACTTTGTCCGGATGGATTAGGACGGGTCCTTTCAGTTGGTATCAGAGCAGTGGTCTTAGCGAACCAGGTCTGCATTAGTGTGTCTAACTGATAAGTTGTTAGGATGCATTAGTGAGTCTGGACTCCGACCGTGTCTGCATGTCAAAAGTTTTGCTTATCATTTCGTGTCAAAAATTTTCTGCTTATCATTCTTAGGGAATCACTTGCTTATCATTCTTAGTCTAGACACGTTTTACTGCATTGACTGCATGAATAGTGTATAGACAAAAAAATTATATCTTAGCGTATCTGCTACTTCATATCTTAGCGTATCTGTTACTGTAACTTTTCATGACAAGTTCTGTAGATTTCTCCGTAACTTATGGGATTTTAGTATTATATATGCATATGTAAATTATGTATTGCAGAGTACTAATCTACATCCTGTAATCTATTTCTTATCGAAAATCTTTCATCTGATCATACGAGATGAATCCTGCGACCAGTTCGAGTCCCTCAGATTCCGATAACTACTCCGATAGTTATTCCGACAGCTATTCCGACATAGATGTCCACCTAAGCTCCGAAAACAGCGTCATCGGCATGAATCAAGCAATCAGCCATTATCAATTCATCTGATGGGTTCGTAGTTGACTTAATTAATGAAAACGCGCAAAAGGCAATCCCTTCCACCAACCGAATTCACCTCTTGACAATGAACCTGAAACGTTTACCGGCGAACCTGCTCGAGACACCATATTCAGTCTCATTTCCAGGGTAACTCGACAAGATCATATTCTATCCACAATTTTGAACCTTATTCATCCACTCGTTCTGACCGACAATTATCCTGGAGTAATAAGTCAACGAACTTCATCCGCTCGTTCGAATAATCAATTAGGAGAATATGGTGCAAAATGTACCAGCTTCAGCAACATCACCGGCACCAACAGTACAATCAATAACAGCATCAGTATCATCAACAATCCATGCTTCAATATCATCATATGTACTCTGAGTATGATCTTCGTTCTACGTATCGTTCTACCTCATTTATATTCGTTCGACATGGTAAATATGTAATCTCTAAAGTTTTAAGAGATTATTTATTCTAGTTCCAACCGAAAAGCAAATGAATTTAATATCATATTAACTCATTAAATCCATGAATACATCTGAAGAAAATATATATGTATATATGTTTTCATAAAGATTGTAATTAAAAATTCTCTTGTACAAACTGTTAATGGTGAAAATATTTTAACGGGTAGGTAATACCCGAGGACTATTTAAATTTCACATTAATAAGTTACATTGTACGTTCTTTGAATCTGTTTCAACAGTCATATACTATCCTACTTACACACACCGATATACAAATCCGTTCACCGCAGAATAACCATATTCATCCAATTACATATTTGGATTTTGACCTATCAGAATCCAACAAGTGGCATAATGAAGAAATAATGGATACAATAAAAATTGATTAGAAACAGACTAATTAACAATATGAAATTCTATTAAGAATCCACGCTAACAAAATCCTATCTAACTGTTCCTAGTTAACTGTTAATTACGTATTACCATTTATTTATCGCTGTTTATTTATCGCAATTTATATTCTCGCAATTTTATTTATCGTCATTTAATTTCTGTTATTTACTTTACACATTTTATTTATCGTTATTTAATTTCTGTTATTTATTTTACGCACTTTAACTATCGGGACACGTATACAAGGTTTTGACATATCATATCGACGCATCTATATATATTATTTGGAATCCCCATAGACACTCTATATGCAGTAATGATCGAGTTCTCTATACAGGGTTGAGGATGATTCTACAATAATATATATAGTTTGAGTTGTGATCGAGTCTGAGACGTATACGGGTCACGACACGTATTAATAAATTCGAATATTATATATTAAACTATACGTAAATTATTAAATTTCTAATTGTGGACTATCAACTGTGGACTACCAACATTGGATAATTAAAATGAATTAAAATATTGACTATAACATATGAAACTAAACAATTCTTCAAGTTTGCCACTTGATTTCATCTTAAACCTCATTTGTATCTTGACGATTACAATCTGCGTTCAAAACTTTTATGATTCCTGAAAACACCTCAATCGAGAGGATGAACCAACCGCACTTCATCCACGGAAGGAAAGATTTATGTATATAGTATTGCACCTGAGAAACTCTCGGCAACTGAGTAAAAGTTTAACACGTAGCCGCGTCAGAACCTTTGGCATTTATTAGAAAAAATAACTTTGCGGTCCCTTTTCAAAGTAGCAAATTTTGTCACAGCTTCAGCAAGTCAACTTCGACTTTTCAATCGAAACAACCTTTTTATCACCTTGAGTTATATGAATGCTCTTTTATTGTTACCAGAGAACCCTTTTATATTCCACCATATTACTAGCAAATGTACCAGCAACCTCGTTGCTTCTTGGCTTAAATCCCTCTGATAAATCATTATATTTATTCATTGAAACCCTATCATATACTCATCCGTATCCTGTAACGAGAACTGCCATACCAATTACCGGGAATCCGCAATCAGCACTTTGAAAACTCACAGCATTTCTACATCAATAGTTATATGTATACATATAACAATTATCTCCTAGAATTACGATCTTCAATTCTGAAATTTTGAAAAGGCACCCAGTTTACGAATCGATACTCTGAATGTTGAAAAAGGTGAATGAAGCAGCAGAAACCATAGACAATCGTAAACGACCATAATCATCGAAAGTTTGACGATAAAGAATAGTATGATGGAAAACCTCAGAAAATTTGGTACTGAAAAATAGATTGAGCTAATCATAAAGGAAACCAAGGAGTAATACAAGGACCAAACCCTAAATTCAAAGAACCCATATAATTCTGAATCCACCGAAATCTTTAGAGAATATCTTGCTCCGAAGTCATGTTAAAATCTTGCAGAAAATCTTTCTCCATCAACCATCGAACTTAGAAATTCCAAAATATCATCATCAATATCTTCGATATTTCTGAGGATATTTTCATAAATATTCTCGTCCGAAATTATATACCTCTTCGTGTTTCCTGTGTATCATTATATTGGAAACATTCAATAGAAAATTTAGTACCAAAAAGCAAATTATGCGAACTATGAAGAAACCCGTGGATAAATCACAAAGAATAAGTTTGACTTCAAAGAATCCAAATGATTCTGTTTCTGATGAAATCTTTAGCGAATACCTTTCTTCCGAATCTAAACCCTTACGGATAAATCTTCTTCATCATCCATCGATATTAGAAATTCCAAGATATCATCGTATCTTTCATTATAAATATCCTCCATATTTCCGAAGATATTTTCATAACTAATCATATCTGAAATTATTAGTCTCTTCGTGCTATCAGTGTTACATCATATAGAAACTGTTAGTTTCTATATTCTGTAAACTTTCGAATTTAAAATACGAATGTTTTGAAGTAGTGTTGGGAACTGATGCATGAGTTAGTATAATATAATGACACTTGATCAATGTGATTATATTACAGTAAGTCATGCTGAGTTTCTAAATGGGACATGATGATTCACAGATTATAACGTCATCATGTGCCATGTTACACGACTCTTACATCTTATCTGATATATAAACATATCAAGAAAATATTTTTCTTGATAGTTCGATTTTTTCCGTGATATTCTGGTAACTTGACAAGTCAAGATCGTACCATTACAATTTCCTTCTTAAAACATTAACTATGATCATTCTGAAATTCATATCTATGAATTCTGGACCGTTGATCGCTTTACTAGAGGTCGAGAGGATAATAACAAGGCAAAGAGATCCAAAATATAAGAGGAAATATAAAGCCCAATGACAACACCAAAATTACAAACCGTGGATATCAGTACGTATGGCAATATAAAGACACGAAAGGATTATAAATACAATAATCCCTAGAGCATAGTAGAAAGAAACATATTCTTCCGGTGGGAGTAGGAAAAGAAGGACGATCATTGTGATAGTCAGAATAAGAACAAGGATTAGAACCGGATTAAGCATTATTATAATCTTTTGGATATATGAACTGAGAAAGAAGGTATATAAGTGGTGGAAACTAATGGAACGAAAAAGGTAAATTTATAATGGAAATATCAGACAGAGTAATTGAAGCAGATTGTAGAGATCCTAATTCCCATATTCGCCGAAGAAATCAAATCTTTTAGATTTCGAAGATTTTCTTCAAAATCTCTTGAATTCCGGAATTCAACCCTCTACGTCAAAAGTTAAGACACGCCTTATTTTCTAAATTCAACCATGACTAGTCAAAAGTTATGATGAAACTTGTCTTTCTCATTGCACTAATTAGTGATAACTTCATTCATGCTCTTCGAATAATCGAATCATTTTATCTATATTACTCAATAGTAATAAAACTCTATTATCAACTCATATTCGTCATAAAAACATTCTTATTGTTCTCCATGACGACCTCTATCAAATTTCGGGGACGAAATTTCTTTAACGGGTAGGTACTGTGATGACCCGGAAATTTCCGTTCAAATTTAAACTTTAATCTTTATATGTTCCCGACACGATAAGCAAAAATTTGTAATGTTAAGTCTCAAAAGTTTTAAAATCTTTATTCATGTAATCAATTACCCTTTGACCATCCTAGACGATTCACGAACAATTGTGTGTAAATAAATATGTACATATATATATTATGTAAATGTAAGTATATATAATAATTTAAAATTAAAAATATTATTGAATCATTTAAAATTAAATATGTAGAATAAGAAATAAAATAATTAAGTGTAACTTAAAATGAAACTATATAAATATATATGATTATGATATTATGTAAATTGTAATGTATAAGAATTCAAT
The DNA here is from genome assembly GCF_046630445.1 of Rutidosis leptorrhynchoides. Classification (NCBI taxonomy): domain Eukaryota; kingdom Viridiplantae; phylum Streptophyta; class Magnoliopsida; order Asterales; family Asteraceae; genus Rutidosis; species Rutidosis leptorrhynchoides. The sequence goes on along the minus strand of NC_092343.1, from coordinate 119,786,454 downwards.
CATATATAGTATACAAATATTAAACATTGCATACTTAATAAATTGTAATAATATATTAAAAGTAATCCTAAGTTAAAATATTGTTATTATTACTTTTAACATTATTAAAATAAATATTAATACTAATATTAAAATCATTATAATTATTATTATTAATAATAAAATGAATATGAAATTTAAAACATGTAATTTGTTATACTATTATTAATATTATTGTTGTCATCATTGTTATTAGTAAAATTATAATCTAATTATGATTTAAATATTATTAGTAATTAAAATTACCATTATCATTATCATTATTATTAGAAAATAAAATATTCTATAAAATTAATATTATTATCAGTATTTTTTTAATTTATTATTACTAGTATCTTATCAATAATAATGTTATTGTTATTTTTAATTAGTATTATTATTATTATTATTACTAATATATTTATTAATTATTAATATGAATTAAATATAATTTGTAAAAAGAAACAAAATATGGTACAGAGTTGTTACACATCTCTTTCCTTTCTGTCCTTCTTTGTCTACTCAATTACGAATCAAATTCATTTTTGTCAATGAAAAACAAAATCGGTTAGAGTTCACTTTCAACTTTTCATTTATTTATTTCATTTTTAGTTTTAGTGTTTGATTGAATGATTTTTCTTTATGTACGTACTCATACATTTAACAGTCATAGACTCTATCTCTCTTCTTTCCCTATCCATTTTCTTTCTCTATCTCTGTGAAATTATGAAACCATTAAACACCATAAAACCCACATCAACCACCTCCATTTAATCATCTATGATCTTCTGTTTTTGAGTAACACCAAGATCACCATCGAATATGATTGTCGAACCCTTCTGTTCATCCTATAGTTGATACCTTATGTTCCTAGTTTGTTCGATAACCAACCCAACCTCATCATTACCAAAACCATGCTATCATCGAGAGACTCCTCCAGCTTCTGCTCAGGTTAACCCACGTAAACCCACACACTATCCCCATGCACCGCCGCCACCACCTTAGATCACGAAACTAACCATTTATTTTTTTTTCGATAACCAGACCCAGTTATTACTCATCATTTTCTTCAACCCTACAACCCATTTCACTACCACCCTCTCTTCATCTCTCTCTCTCCCTCTCTATTTTTTTTCCTGCTTTAAAACCATCACCAAAAACTGCAACATTTTTATTCTGTTTCATCAGTTAATCGAGACACAAAGGATCACCTCTAAACCGAATCACTTTCTCTCTCTCTCTACCATCATCTATCATCAACCGAGAACCCATCTTCCTACTGCAATACTTGTTGTTACCATGATCGAGCCATGTTGTTGAGTCGATTAATTGTTGCCTCTTCTTCACAACACAAACCGCCACCATTTTTTCTTTTACCATCGATTATCTTCACCTTCGAACCCACCACCTCCATCAAGACTCAAACCGCCACCTTTCAACATAACCACAATAACACTCCTACTTCCCGTTTTGTTCCTGCGGTACCAGCTCCTTGTTTGATCGAATAAAACCCCATAAAGGGCTGCTGCATGCGTGACGTTTTTTTTCCCCTCATCCTGCTATACATTCGTTGTTTCTCCTCCTTCTGTTGAACATAAATGAAATGTGTATTCTTTAAGAGCAAAAGGGAGGTTATTAATTATATTTGTAAAGAGAAATATCAAAAGAAGGAGTATGTGGGATCTAGCTGTAAACACGTTAAAAGGAGAAATCCTCCTTCAAAAGTAGATTACAACCCAAATTATAAGAATTATGAGAATTAAGTGTGTTAATGGACCCACTAGCAATTTAAGATGTCAGTGTATACATAAGTTCGAATGCTTTCTGTTTGGTGGAGAGTTTATAATATCTGGTCCAAGTAATTTCGACCCAAATCTTGATGGAGCCCAAGAAGTAAGGAGAGTGGATCGAAGCTTGTGAAGAAAAAGGATAGGGGACATAGAAAAATACGGAATATATAAAATTAAAGATAGAACTTAACAGAAAATTTGAGACGGAGCAAGGGTTAAGGGTGTTAGTAGGGGAGCGAGGGGTTCAGGGTTCGAACCCAGGCCACAACAAATTTTTTTTATTTAATTATAAGAGAGACTGTTGGGCCGAGATATTGTGTTAAGAAATTAATGGTTGTAGATAAATCAAAAATGTAGCAAGCGGTGTAGTGGTTAGGCGTGTGGTATGATTAACGAGAGGTCTCGGGTTCAATCCTCATTGTGTGCATTCTTTTTATTAAAGGCATTTAAAGGGAATTCCATTATCAATTTATATTATCATTTTTATTAGTTTTATTATTATTATGATTGTAATTATAATTATTATTGTTAATGTATGTATTATTATATTTAACATGATTAGGATTGTTGTTAGTATTAATTACTAGTTTCAACAAAAGATTGATATATATAAAAATATATTTAACATATATAACTTAACAATATTAATACTTTTGTATACAAATATGAGTACAATTAATAATGAAAAATATATAAGTTAATAATATAAAAATTATATCACTAATAATAATATATAATTGTTCGATTACAAATATATGTTTTAATAAATATACAAATGATATAGGTTCGTGAATCCGAGGCCAACCTTACACTTGTTCATTAATGTTATCTGTATTTTTACTACAAAATACAGTAGGTGAGTTTCATTATTCCCTTTTTAAATACTTTTGCAATATATATTTTTGGGACTGAGAATACATGCGCTGCTTTTATAAATGCTTTACGAAATAGACACAAGTGATCGAAACTACATTCTATGGTTGGATTATCAAATCGAATATCACCCTATATAGTCTGGTAATCTAAGAATTAGGGAACAGAAACCCTAATTGACGCAAACTCTAAAGATAGATCTATCGGGCCCAACAAGCCCCATCCAAAGTACCAGATGCTTTAGTACTTCGATATTTATATCATGTCTGAAGGAGGATCCCGGAATGATGGAGTTATTCTTATATACATATTGTGAATGTCGGTTACCTGGTGTTCAATCCATATGAATGATTATTTTGTCTCTATGTATGGGACGTATGTTTATGAGAAATGGAAATATGAAATCTTGTGGTCTATTAAAATTATGAAATAATTATTTATGTTAAACTAATGAACTCACCAACCTTTTGGTTGACACTTGAAAGCATGTTTATTCTCAGGTATGAAAGAAGTCTTCCGCTGTACAATTGCTCATTTAAAAGATATTACTTGGAGTCATTCATGACATATTTCAAAAGACGTTGCATTCGAGTCGTCGAGTTCATCAAGATTATTATTTAGTCAATTATAGTTGAATATATTATGAAATGATTTGCATGTCATCAATTTTCGATATAAAGCAAGTTTGTCTTTTAAAAAAACGAATGCAATGTTTGTAAAATGTATCATATAGAGGTCAAGTACCTCGCGATGTAACCAACTATTGTGAATCATTTGTAATCGATATGGACTTTGTCCGGATGGATTAGGACGGGTCCTTTCATGTAGATCTTCCCAAAAATAGTGTTTTATATCACTAAAGAATTTCTTGCGTTTTTGGTATGACAACCCTTTTTCGAGGAATCCACATACTAAGTAGTTTGCATAGTCTGCAAACCATGGAATTTCACTATAATCTATCTTCAATAGATATTCATCTGGAAAGTTATCTTGTATGGCCGATTCATTTAGAACTTCTAATTCTGGATTTTCAAGACGAGAAAGATGATCAGCGGCGAGATTTTCTGCTCCCTTTTTGTCTCGAATTTCAATATCGAACTCTTGTAGGAGTAAGATCCAACGGATTAATCGTGGTTTGGCATCTTGTTTCGAAAATAGGTATCTAATAGCAGAATGGTTGGTATAGACCACCGTTTTAGCTAGAACGAGATATGAACGAAATTTGTCAAAAGGAAAGACAATAGCAAGGAGTTCTTTTTCAGTAGTTGTGTAATTTGTTTGTGCTCCTTGTAATGTCTTACTAGCATAATAAATAGGTTGAAATCGTTTTTCAATCCTTTGTCTTAAAACGGCTCCCATTGCAAAATCACTTGCATCGCACATGAGTTCAAACGGTAGATTCCAATTTGGAGTTATCATGATCGGCGTATTAGTGAGTTTTTCTTTAAGAATATTAAAAGATTTGATGCATTCATCTGAAAAGATGAATGGAGCATCTTTTTCTAGGAGTTTATTCATAGGAGTTGCAATTTTAGAAAAATCTTTTATGAAACGTCGGTAAAAACCGGCATGCCCTAGAAAACTCCTAACTCCTCTAACATTGGTGGGATGTGGAAGTTTAGCAATTACATCTACTTTAGCTCTATCCACTTCAATTCCTTCCTTTGAAATTTTATGACCAAGAACGATGCCTTCTTTAACCATGAAATGGCATTTCTCCCAATTAAGTACTAGATTTGATTGCTCGCATCTAATTAGCATTCGTTCAAGATTAACTAGACATGTTTCAAAAGTATCACCGAAGACTGAAAATTCATCCATGAAAACTTCCATGCATTCTTCTATCATGTCGTGAAAAATCGCCATCATGCACCTTTGAAAGGTTGCAGGGGCGTTGCAAAGTCCAAATGGCATGCGTTTATAAGCAAAAGTACCATAAGGGCACGTGAATGTGGTTTTATCTTGGTCCTCGGGTACTATTGGAATTTGAAAGTATCCGGAAAAACCGTCAAGAAAACAATAGTAACTATTTCTGGCTAATCTTTCCAACATTTGATCAATGAAAGGTAAGGGAAAGTGATCTTTTCTGGTGGCGTCATTTAATTTTCTATAATCAATACAAACACGCCATCCTGTTACAGTCCTAGTAGGAATAAGCTCATTTTTTTCATTTGTGATGACAGTCATGCCACCCTTCTTAGGTACGCATTGAACTGGGCTTACCCATGGACTATCAGAGATCGGATAAATTAAACCTGCATCTAGCAATTTAATAATTTCTTTCTTAACAACATCTTGCATATTAGGATTTAGTCTTCATTGGCGTTGCACATACGTTTTATGACCTTCTTTCATAAGGATTTTATGTGTGCAATACGAAGGACTTATACCTTTAATATCATGAATCTTCCATGCAATAGTTGGTTTATGAGCTTTTAGCACAGAAATAAGCTGAGATTTTTCATTTTCAGTAAGAGAAGATGATATTATTACAGGTAATTCAGATTCACCATGTAAATAAGCGTATTTCAAATGGTTTGGAAGTGGCTTTAACTCTAATTTCGGTAGTTCTTCTATCGATGATTTGTATCGATATTTGTCTTCTTCTTTTAGCATTTGAATTTCTTCTGTTGTTGGTTCATATCCATTAGCCATGAGTGCGACTAACATTTCAGCTTCATCAATTGGTTCAGTTCATTCTCCTAAAGAACATTCTCCTGTTCCTTGTAATTCTGGAAATTCCTCTAACAATTCTGCATGTGAATCTATAGTTTGAATGTAATAACATGTATCATCTGCAGATTGCGGTTGTTGCATGGCTCTATACACAGAAAAGGTAACACTCTCGTCCTCTATACTTAGGGTCAGTTTCTTAACGAACACGTCTATTATTGCTTTAGCCGTGTTTAAGAATGGTCTTCCTAATATGAGAGGAACTCGAGAATCTTCTTTCATGTCCAGAATTACAAAATCTACTGGAAATACAAAAGTAACAACTTTAACTAGCATGTTCTCCATTATCCCTCTAGGATATTTTACTGATCGATCGGCTAGTTGTATACTTATTCTTGTTGGTTTCAATTCTCCAAGGTCTAGTTTAGCGTATAGTGAATACGGCATTAAATTTATACTAGCACCTAAGTCTGCCAATGCTTCTATTGAACTAAGACTACCCAGAAAACATGGAATCGTGAAACTTCCTGGATCTGCCAGTTTTTCTGGTATCTTATTCAACAGCACTGCAGAACAATTAGCATTCATAGTAACAGCCGAAAGTTCTTCCATTTTCTTTCTATTTGTGATTAGATCTTTCAGAAATTTAGCATATCTAGGCATTCCTGAAATCACATCAATGAAAGGAAGATTTACATTTATTTGTTTAAACATATCCAAGAATTTGGATTGCTCGGCTTCAAGTCTTTCTTTTCTTATTTTACTCGGGTAAGGAAGTGGTGGTTGGTATGGTTTAACATAAGGTTTAGCCTTAACTGTGTTATATTCATTAACCTTTTCAACTACCGGTTATGTTTCCTTTTCTTGCACAGGTTGTGGTTCTTGTGGAATAGGAATAGAGTCATCAGAAATTACAGTTATTTCAGGTGGTTTAAGTGTAATACCACTTCTTGTGGTAATGGCTTTAGCTGTTTCATTCCGGAGGTTAGCATTTGTATCACTAGGTAGACTTCCCGGTTTTCTTTCACCTATCAACCTTGCTAGGTTACTCACTTCTTGTTCCAGATTTTGAATAGAAGCTTGTTGATTTCTAAATGCTT